>NW_026294540.1:5744446-6344446 GCF_007827085.1 Peromyscus californicus insignis | reverse complement strand
TTTGTACCACATCTGCCATGGCAGAGGTGGAAAGGCAACAAGGGTTGAGCCCGCTTCTAACAGTGCCCTCAAGAGGACTGAACCACTCTCTTGACCTAATTCATCACCAGTTATACCATCTCCCATGCCACTGGGGATTAAGGTCCCAGTACGTGAGCTTTAGGGGAAACGGTCAAACCGTAGCAGGTGCTAAAATAACCACGCACTTGACACTCCACCCAGAAGTAGACTCCACATGCTGGTGAGCTGTGTCTGGGGGGGGCTTCCCTTAGAGCTATCACTGCTGGACCACCAGGGCAGTTAGTGTTTGTACTCCGTCTCAGAAGACTCCCCTCTGCTGAGAGTCCACACACAGAGAGTGCCTGCTCTGGTCATCACTCTGTATCCAGGAGGAGGCCAGTGTAAGAACCAGCAAACTTCAGACCCCAGTGGCTGATCCTATGTTCAGTGCAGACCTCAGACAGGCAGCCAGTGGGGTCTACAAGGACCCTTAGCCGCTGTCCTCCCTCTCCTGAAACAGTGCAGAGGTTGGAAGACAGTCAGCACCCTCCTAAGCTAGGAAGGGAGAACCTGTGCCGGGACTCCTGACACAGGCAGCCCTGAGCACTAACAGACCTCAGACCTTGTTTCCAGTTCGGGAGTGCTTTCCAGCTGGTCTTATGTAAGCTTTATGGTAAAGAGACAGAGCTCCAGAGCTGGTGAGTGGCATCCCAAGGAGAGGTCAAAGCCCGCTCTCTTGGAGGTTTTGAGAATTCTAGCACATTGTTGTTACTGTGGTCAGCCTCCTCTCACAGCTGTTTCTCATAGCCAGCATCTTCCCATAACTGTTGTTCTGTCTCACCCATCCTGCTGTCTAAAGATGATGCATATGTCACACGGTTTTGTCTTCCTGTGCCTCCTGGCTTGTTTAATGTCCACAGAATTCATCCTTGTTGTTGCAAATACAAAATTCTCTTCCTTTTTAAGGCCAAGCCACATACCATGGTTGTAGTTTCTTTTCCCATTGCTGTAATAAGATTCGATAAAAGCAATTTCAGGGAGAAAGGGTACATTTGGATTCATAGTTCCAGGGTCAAGTTCATCCTAACAGGGAAAGCAGCAGCAGCAGCAGGAGTTTGAGGGAGGTGGTCTCATTGCATCCACAACCATCAATAATAAATGCATGCCTTCTGCAGTGTCCCATCCAGGAACTGTGTTGAGTTGACAGTTAGCAGCTCTCACAGTGGCGTATGTGTACTACATTTGTAAATCCACCCACCCGGGTTTAGTGTTCCACAGCTTGGCTGTTGTGAATAGTGCTGCAGTGAACATGGCATATTGATGTCTCTTCAGCATCCAGATTTTGTTTGCTTCAGATGCACTCATGCATTACATGCACACAGATACAGACAGACACATGGGTTGTGTGGCTGAATCATATGGTAGGTAGTTCTGTGTCTAACTTTAAGGATCATCCATAATGCTTTCCATAGATGATACTGATCCAGTGTAGGCAATCCACAGAACTTGCATATCCCAAACATGATGTGCTCAAAGTATTAGTCAACTTTAAAAGATGACAGATAAAAACTGTAGTTCTTGGAAACCTCCCAGCAGCCGTTGGCTGAAGCAGCATTCAGCTGAGGCGTGGTGGCCAATTCTTATTCTCTTCCCGCCAGGCCTGCCCAGCAGGGGCTCTCGGAACCTGTGACAGCGCTGTTAGCCTCTGAGAGGCTAAATCTAACGGAGGACAGGGACAGGGGACAGAGCAGCGAGGACTAGGACCTGGCTTTCCAGCTCCTCCACCTCCACGTCTCTCCCTCGACGAAGCCAGCATGTACTCTTGTGACTGCAGGCTGTTTGTTTGTCCCCAGCAGACTTCCCCAGACTCTAACCATAGCAGCTCATTAGGCTGCAGCTTGCCACCACTCAAAGCCCTGGAGAGGACTGCACAGCATGGTGAAGGCCATCCAGCTTCATTTGGAAAGGCTGGCCACACCTCCTGAGTTCTCGCTTTCAGCCTTCTGGGTGTCATGGGCCTGCTGGCAGCTCTGAAGGCACTTCAGTACTGGAATTCCCAGCCCTGAGGGAGATGAACACTCCTTTCCGTGAGGCAGGGACCTCAGCTTTGAGCCGCCACAGACTGATGGCTTTTCTTTTTTCCATTTGAGTGTATTTTCTTAAAAGTTGGGAATGTGCAATGAAAAAACTAGCTATCTGGCCTCTTGAGGTGGGAAGGTGTGGCGCGGCAGCGTCCATGTGTCCACTTCCAGAGTCGCCTACTGTTATCTGCTTCATTATGCAGCTGTAGAGACTCAATTTTACCATCTGCTTCTCAGGGGCATTTAGTACCCAGCATATCTTGTGTTCCTTGGAAGCATTTCAGTGGGTCCTTGATCTTGTGCCTCTTTGTAAGGATGGGACAGGAGCTTTAAAAATCAGTGAAAGCTTGAGGAGTATTCCAGTGACGGTAGCTCCAACCTCTCTCAACTCAGCTGTCGTCTGCACAGCCCCACTGCCCAGCTTGGGAAGACAGGTCAACCTGTGAGCCTGTCTCCTGTCCTCGGCTACCCTGCCTGGGCCATGAACTAAGGGAGGAAAACCGTCTTGACTTCCAAATCTTACTTGCTCCCGTCTCTCTTTGTTCCCTCCCAGTGTGATCCAGCGCTGCTTCCGGAGCCCAACCACGTCATGCTGAACCACCTCTACGCACTCTCTATCAAGGTAATGACCTGTCTGGCCTTCGAGCAGCTCCTGAGCGTGTGCTCTGAAGACCTGTCGTTCTAGGACTGCCTGGAAGTGCTGACAGCCAGAGCTGCTTTTGGGGTCTGACGGGCTCGGGCTCGGGCTCTGCCCAGGAGCTTGTGTTTCCCTTAAGTCTGGTGATTCTCACGCTCTCTGAAGTCTGAGTCCCTGACTGTCCTGCCTCTGGTCATTTCCACCCTTAGGATGGAGTGATGGTGCTCAGCGCAACCCACCGGTACAAGAAAAAGTATGTCACCACCCTGCTCTACAAGCCCATATGAGATGCTGAGAGCCAGCCATGGACCACAGGGACAGCAGGCAGCGCTGGGCTCTCCACGTGCATGCAGATCCTCACTCACTCTCTGGGACATTTCACCCCTGCCCTAGCCCTCCTTGAAGGTTTGTCCAGGCACAGCCTCTCTAAAGAGTCCAGAAATGGGAAGGGACGGCTGTTTGCGGTCCCAGAACCACA
Source organism: Peromyscus californicus insignis (assembly GCF_007827085.1). NCBI lineage: Eukaryota > Metazoa > Chordata > Mammalia > Rodentia > Cricetidae > Peromyscus > Peromyscus californicus. The sequence continues at coordinate 6,341,250 of NW_026294540.1, read as the reverse complement.
GTGCACAAGGCTAGTGTGCTCCAGACATCATCCCCAGCTGGCCAGAGATGACGAAAGCCAGACCCGAATGCTGGCACTTTGTCGGTAAAAAGTGGGGAGCAGGGACTGAAGCCACACAGAAGTCCTCATCGTCTGTGTCCAAGGTCGATGGCCTGTCCCTGCTGAAGCCTGGCCGTGGACATAAGCAATATTCAATCTTGCCTGCCCTTCCAAATCAAAGCAGTAGATTGTAGATTCTATGGAAACTCAGATGTCTGATTTCCGGATGCAGCTTTGCAATCATTGCCCGACACTGTGTGCACTAAGGACCTTTTTTAACTAGAGTGGCTGGCTGTCCAGCCCTACCTAAGGCAATAAGTCACCAGGATGAGACTATAGATCATGTGACTACACTCAGCAATAATTGTTGTCAACACAAACTTCAAAACCCACTGCCGTATTCTCCATGAAGCTGAATGATCCTGAGGACTGGCCACCATGGAAGGTTGTCCACTCCTTATTTCAACTGTAATGGTGACAGTGTTACCATGACAGCTTTGTCAAAGCCCCACCCTCCTTTCAGTTCCAGCATGTGCTCTTCAGCTGGGGACCCGTGTCTCTAGTGAGCAAAGGATGTCACAGTGGTTGCATTGCTTGTTCTAAAAGATCTGGAGCCCCTTCAGCAGCCTGCCGGATTCCCAGCAGGAAGAGTACTTTGGATCAGTGTGAATGAACCTGTTTTACACTCGTCTTGGTTTCCATGGTGATGCCACAGATGTGCCAATTGGTATAGGTTCCTGTCACCTGTCAGCAGAAGTTACCATTATATCCTTTGTTCTTGCCAGAGAGGTGGGAACAGGCTCAGTGATGCCCAGTATTTGGCTGACCTGAGTTTGGGTACCTTTTTGTTACTGTTTTCAAAACACTGAATTGCTGTCGTCTTGATGTGTAAGTTTCAATAAAGATTTGTAAAACTAACCAGAGGAAATTTAGATTCTATTCAGGTTTTTTGAAGAAAAGATTAGAACTTCAGGCCTGCTCATTGCTGTCTTGTGCACTCTGTAGTGACTGAGAACGAGGTGGGAACAATAATGTCCCACATGTAAATTAGCTCTTGGGGTGCAGGGAGATGCTCTGGTGTTGGGAGTATGAGAACCTGAGCCAGATCTCCAGCATCCACATGAAAGTCCTGTGTGTTGGAAGCCCAGTGTTGGGGTGCAAAAACAAGCAGGTCCCGGCACTCACCGGTCAGCAGTCTCGTTAACCCAAGTTTGAGCGACAGTGACGGAACACCTGACCTGTGGCCTCCACATGCACATTTAGAAATTGAGCTCTACCCACAAGGGGCGCAAACACCCAACAGCGCAACGTAAAACCTAGAGTCCACCCTATGAGTGACAGCCCCGGGATCATGAGTGGCTCCTAAGGGAGATGATTAGTGTGGCAGATAGCAATTAAAAGATCTCATTTTCTCAAAGAGCAAAAGGGAGTCCCTAGTGGTCCAGAAGATGCCCACAGGCCCAGAGATCCCAGACCCAGGAGCTAAAGGCAGTGGGAGTAAACTACTTGAAAGAAATGGAGAAGGAGCAGCTGTGTTGCCCAATCACAGAAGTACAGCCACCTGTCCAGTTGTGTACTGTGACCCAGGTCACACTTGCTCTGTTAGCTAGCATTCTCTATATAGATAAGGACTGGTTCCATGGCTACGAAAGCTTACTTCAAGTTGCTTTTTAGTGAAGACGTATTTCCTCCCTCTGGAAACGTAAACACAAATTACTTTATAGAGCCAAAGATAAGGCCTGAAAATCAGGAAAATGTAAGGGGACTGCCGGATCAATACAGTGGTTTCTCAGTATCCCCACGTGATGGTTCTACCTCAGCTCCCATTATGAAGATCTCCAGCCCCTCATAGCACAGATAAAATAGTGTTTCCATATAAGCTATACACATCTTCCTTTATGCTTAATACAGTGTAAATTTATGCAAATAGTTAGGCTGTATTACTTGGGGAATGATAAAATACAGATTCTTAGTAAACATCTTTGGTTTGCATAGGTTGAATGAGTGGGTACCAGGAGGCCCCTGTATGACATCTTTCTAGGCAGTTAACCTCAACAATCAGAACCATATATGAAAACACCGAATCCGGAGGACCCAGGCAAGGCCACTTCCTTCCCTTTGTCTCTACTTGTGGGTGTAGACATGAGGCAGTTGATAGTGCTCCAAGACCAGGTCACCAGCTTGACAAAGCCTTTGAGCCCACTATTCACCCCATAGCAGATGCAGATGTAAGTCACATGGCTTCTAGGGATGGCCACTCCCTGAAAAACAAGAGGGGTTGGACTAGGCAAGATGACACTTGGGACTCCCTTACCGTACACTGGGAGCCACAAAAACCTGAGTGGGTTTTGGCCACAAACAGGAAGTCAGGGCACCAGACAAACTACAATGTAACATCAGCTCCTTGGGACATCCTAGACATCCATGACAGGGCAGAGACCGGAGCATTTTAGAGAACAAGGTTCTTTGAACATGAGCACTAGCTCACACTCCAGCTTACGATGAGTTCTCCTGGTGTCTCATCTGCTGGGGTCTGACTATGTCCTGTCCAAAGCTCGGTTGTCTGCACTGTGATGGTTTTAAAAGGTGCTGTTTAAGAGGTTGTGAGGTCGTGAGAGCTCCTTCCCAAACCTTCTTGAGGGAGGCCTTACCACAGGGCTTTGTGAAGCTTTTGGCTAGCTTGCCTTCATGACTTCTACCATGTGAGGACAAAGCCCCTGTGGAGAGTTCAGAAACAAAAAGTTCATCTTGGAAGCCTACAGCAGCCCTGGCCAGGCGACTACACCCATAGCACCTTGTCTCAGACTTCCTAATCTCCAGAAGTGCAAGAAATAATCGATTCTTTATAAATTACACCATCTCAGGTGTAATTTACTATAGCAACAGTACACATAAACATCCACCTGTGTTAACAGTCTGAACAAAGTCTGGGTCAGTCATTGAGTTAATCCTGCTTCCGATGAGTCTCCAACACTTGTACCCAGCAGATTAATGGACAAACAGAAACTTGAGCTGCCTTCTGCCTTTGAGCCTCCCATCTTTAAGAGAAAGCAAGGAAGTCATAAATATGTCTGTATTTCTTGTAAAAACCTATCACCTCAGTTAATTATATGAATCATCCAGTCTTCCTGAGAACTCCGAGTTCTCCGGAACCTTGGAGGGGATCCTACAAGCTGGTCTGTGGGGCCCAGCTACTGTCTCTGGGTTCCACATCAGTAGGCTAGCCCTGACTGTTGCCCCATCCCCACCCCAAAGGGACTTCATCGGTCCCATCTGGAAACTCCACAGCCAGGGAGACCAGTAGACAGCTCCAGGTGCACAGCCTGAGTCAATTCCACTTTTCCTATTCTGTGGCTCTCTGAGAGTGCCTCAGGCATGTACAGTAGCGGAGTCACTTTCAAAGTCCTTTCCTCCACCTCTAATAACCCCTTCTGGGCAAACAGCTCTATCACTCATTGACAGATCCAAGGGAAAGCAGCAATTGATGTACTGCATTTCCACCCACAGCCCCCTCAGCTTCAGGCCAACAGAGTCCACATTTGATGGCTTCAGCCAGGATAAGCAGCACTTCAACCAGCAAGAAAGATCTGACCAGAACTGCCTCTGACTGGAACAGCTACAGCAGAGTTTCTTAGTCTTGGCACTACGGATATAGATCATTCTTTACTACTGGGGATGAAGGCTGTCTGTGAATTATAGGGTATTTGTCGCGCTGCTCTGACCTCTCTACCCACTGGACACCACTAGGAACCCACACTTGTGGCAACCAAGACTATCACTCAGAAACACTAGCATCCTGTCGGGGAAGGAAGGGAAACTCTGTCCTGGCTGGGAACCACAGAAAGGAGTCAATGTAATTATGGCGGAAGCTCGGCTGCCCCACCCCTGCAGGGCCACCCTCACCTGTGCTGTGGGTCTTCATGAGTGTTCTAAACTAACCTTGGGCCAAAGGTCCTTTTCTGTAGACTAGCTGTTCAGTCCTATTAAGTAGACTATCTCTTATTTTTTTTGGCCCCAGGAACCTAGTTTCATGGTCATGAAACTTGGTACGAACTCAATGCCTTGAGTTTGGTGAGGATTAAGCGGTCTAGGACTGGGCCTCATTTTACAGTGTGACTGAGTAATTTCACAGTTGTTTCGTAGGGGTAGTCCCTTCAGGTCCAAAAGACCTTTGAGCAAGTTCCTTTTGGAACCAAACTCTGTTTACTTAGCTTTTAAGGCAGCCCCTGGCTGCCAAGAATCCTTGGGCTGAGAACTGAAATGGTTAGCTGAGAGTTAATGGACATTTTTCTAGTGTTTGTTCTCTGGGAAGAAGTTGCAACACCTCATTTCCTCCTTGGTGAGTCATTTTCTTTCCCACAATCACAAGGAACACAGCCTCTACAGCAAAAGCCTAGTAGATTTGACCCTCAGAGTCAACTTTTAACTACACCTGAGAACCTTGTTATATTTTAATCAAAGATGAAAAGCAACAGGTATCACGGGGAGAAGAATGTTTTTCCGGGACCAGTCCAGTTTACCTAACTACAAAGTGGTGGAGCCAATTTACCTTGCAGACAGTAAATGTCTAGTCAGAACTGGAAGCATTCAGTTACCTTCATCTGAACTCCCTCCAAAGAGAAGCGCAGTATTAAGTTCTCAGTGGCCTCAGCATAATGGGATCAGAGAAATCCTGTGTTGACCTGTTTTCCTGGTTAGCTGCTTACAGCTAAGCTGTTCTAGACTAATCCTTTTAAAGTAGCCTAGGTGGCTGTTTAAGCTTTCCAGTTCCCTGCCCTAAAAAATGACCTTAATAATAAGTGCCCGGTTCATAGAAGCAGTCACCAAACTAAGTGCCCCCCCCCCCAACTCTAAATTCCAAGATTCTGATTCTGGCCACCCAGGTGCATCGGAGCGGAAGTGCTGTACCAGCGAGCCCACACTGGCCTTGGCTCTTTTGGGTCTCTGACGAGAAAAGACGCCAAGGGAGCGCACGGTTTGAGATCATTGCTTTATTTCACTATTGTTCAACAACAAAGTTCATTCCTCTCGAGGTGGATCTGGAACCGTCCATGTATTCTCCTCGTTCTGAATAAAAAAGGTAATGAAGAAAAAAAGCCTGTACTTTTGGAGACCTAGAATCTTATAGATGCTAATAAGCTTCTGACTGCGATTTCGGGTTACGATTATTTCCTGCTGGCATCTCAGTGGTCACCCAGAGAGCTCCCCGCGCCGGCGGAGATGGCTGTCCACAGCTACCACCGTTGAAAACAAAAGTGAGTGTTGAAAAATGCACCTTTTACAATAAAAAAGTAGAAACCAATTCAATGTCCTTTTTTTTTTGTTACGAATATAAAGTTTCTTGTAAATATGTACAGTCTTTTGAGCTAGTTCTATGTAGCGGGAAGCACTTCACAGATGAGACGCGCAATATACAGTCAAGGGCTCGAGGCGCCCATTTCTCGTGGTGGTCCTAGATGAAATGCCAAGACTGAAGACCAGTTATCAGGGACCGTTCCGAAAATGTGTGGACCAAGAGACAAAAACTTCAGCAGCCGGTCAGTCAGATCTGCCCTGGGGGGGTTGGGGACAGGGGACACGACCCCAAAGATTCCAAGCAACATATAAAACACAGCAGCAGGGCTCTGGACATGGAGGGTCACGGGCGTTTCAAACGAGAAAGCACTTAGGTTAAGAGACGAGCAGGAAGGAGCCGGCATGTGGGCCAGGTTGTAGTCTGGGAAGTGACGTGGACTGTGGACACGTGGGCTGAGAACACAGACACGGTCACCTGCCGCGGTGGGGACAGGTCTACCTTTCAGCCTACCTAGGATGTGCCTTGGTTGTGCAGGCACGCCTAAGAGTCGTGGAGAATCCAAAGCGGAAGAGGCCTTGTGGGGGGTTAAAGGCAGAAGTAAGGCCGCTAGTTAGCTTGCCAACTGCAAAGCCTCTAAGTCGATTCTATCCGGTTGCCAGGAATTCCGCACTCTAAAGAGTGCGGGAGAGAGACTGGGCGAGCCGCACTGCACCTAAAGTGGGGGGACTCGCCAGCCCCACGGGGCTGGAGGAGTTGAGCTGCGGCTTCTCTCCAAGGTCCTGGCCTTAGGTCCAGCCCTAGGGAAAGGCTCATCTGCGAAGTCACAGTTTCGTGGGGGCAGAACCGTGCTGGGTTTTTTTTTTTTTTTGTGTGTGTGTGTGTGTGAACACAGTCATCCTTGAAGTCAGCAGGGAGCTCGAAGGTGGGAGGGGAAACTGAGGGAGAAGTGTGGTTTGCTGAAATCCTTCTCTGGTCGTAAGGCTTGAGCGTTTTGTTTTTGTTTTTTGTTTGTTCAGTGCTACAGACTGCAGCCTGTCGTGGCCAGTTTGCTGACAAGTCGTCAGAGGGTCTTGGTTTGGTGGGGCTATGGGATGGCAGCAATACATTGGCAGAGCAACCCAGGGAGGAGTCAGCCAGGTCGGGGGCAGCACATGCAGTGATGCGCCATGCAGGGCTCCCAGACGGGTCTCCTCCCCATTCCAGAGGAGTGAGGAGCAGCAGCACACCGATCCTCAGAACAGGAGGTGGGTGCCCCAGGTCCCGGGCTCAACCCCAAGGCCTATTAATGCTGGGCTTGGAGCAAGTCTATTGCGTGCTTTCCTGGCCAAAGCGACGTGGAAAGCTGGGGAAGCAGGCTGGATAGATGACGCTGAGGGGTAGGGGGCAGAGCCCGATGAGGTCCCTTGGCCCCAGGTCACTGCCTCCGAGCTGAGGCCCGATTGACCTCCATACATTCTCAGCTGGTGGGAAGGGAAGTTGTCAAGGCCGTAAAAGGCAATGAGAACGGTAAACATTTGGCTACAATGTCGCCCTGGGTAAAACAGGGCCGTCTATGAGAATGGACCGGAACAAGAATGGAGCTACGGGAACACGGGAGGTTAGCCAACCAACGGGGACTCTTCTATGCTACGTTTCAGTGCCAAAGACCTGATGGTGTGATCTAGCTAAAAACGACTACAACAGGAAATACGTCGCTATCCAAATCTACTGAGAATTCTGTTGTCTTAAAAAAAAAAAAAGAAAGAAAAAGGAAAAATAAGGAGAAAAAAAGAAAAATCAAAGAAAAAGCAACCAACCCAAGGATCTTAGAGTAGCAGGTAGACTTCCAAGCACAGTTTGTGTCCGGGTTGGCTTCCTTTGATGAACTGGTACAGGCTGGAGCTAAATACAAAAGTCTCTGAATGCTGTCAAAGAGTAACAAAGTGCAAAGATGACCGCAGGAAGGGGACCCCCCGCCCCGGGGGTGGGGGGGTCTGAGTGCTGGCAGCGCCTAAGAGCCTTGGCTACCTGCACCCCTTGAAGATGGGGGTATCCGTGCCAAGGACAGTCTGGACCCAGCTGTGCCGAATGCGGGCCGAGCAGACGGGCGCTGGGGTCCCCTGCAGCGGAGACCCGGGGTGCCGTGTTTTCCTGCAGACTGAGATGAGGAGGTGGTTTTTTTGGTTGAGACTTATACTGAAGACTGGTCCCAGACCTAGGAGCAAAATAAAGAGGAGGGGGTTTTAGCATCCAAGGCCTGGAACTGCCGGCTCCCTGTGTGAGGCAAGTATTGTTTTCGGGTGCCTGTCCTGTCCCTCCAGCAGTTGACAGTGGTGCCATATAGAACAGTGCCAACTTAACAGAGCCAGCTCTCAAGGCATGGGGTCAGGCATGAAACAAGTCACTGAAAAAAAAAAAAAAACCAAACTGAGCCGGGCGGTGGTGGCGGCGCACGCCTTTAATCCCAGCACTCGGGAGGCAGAGCCAGGCGGATCTCTGTGAGTTCGAGGCCAGCCTGGACTACCAAGTGAGTTCCAGGAAAGGCGCAAAGCTACACAGAGAAACCCTGTCTCGAAAAACCAAAAAAAAAAAAAAAAAACCAAACTGAATTTGCACAGGTGCACGCATAAATATGCACACTCAGTTTTAATGGGAAAACATTTATTACGTAGCTTTTCTCCTTTCTCTAACCAGAAGTGCTGGCTGTGTGCTACAGGAGCATCGGTAGGAGAGTATCACTCAGAAAATGATCCCCAGGGGACAGGAAGGCAGCACCTCTGCCTAGAGTGGTGGGCCCTAGAAACTAGACGGCCCACCAAAGAGAATGGAACCCCAGGGTCCATGAGCGCACACTCATGAGTTACTTGCTTCAACATCTCCATCTACTGATTCACCACTACCTAAAAATCACATGGGTACCACTTCAGACTTTGTAAAAACTCGAAGTTCTAGAAAGCAAAGGCATAGTTACAAGCTTCTAGTAACTTCCAGAAAAAAATATCAGTGTCTATAATGCATATATGTGTTTGCCTGTGTGTCTGAAAATATCTAAAATGTCATCATTTGTATTTACAGGGGGGGGCCACATATATTTGCTTGTATGCACAGAATAGACCTAGAAGTCACTAATACTGCCTCTCGGGCAGGGAACAACATGCCCTTTGGTAGCTGTTACATTTTGAGGTGTGCACACACACCCTTCCTTTAAATCACAGGCTGTCCTCTGAGGAGGAAGCCCCTTAAATAAAGCTTTTGCTTCCCACGAGCCTGAGCCACAGTGATGGAGTCCCACTGTTACAAGAGCAGCCGAGGGGATGCTGCTGCCTTACCTTGTTAACCTGGGACAGTGGGGTCCTCACGGCTCCCGCAGGCAGCCGGCCCCTACTGCTGTCTTCAAACAGTCTCCCTGGGGACCGCTCTCTCCTCGTGCTGAGCATCCGGCCTGGGGACTTCTCCCGCTCCAGGGGACGGCCCGGGGACTTGTCCCTGCGCAGCTCTGCCCGGCCCTCTCGATCTCGGTAGCGGTGGGGTGTGCTTGGCTCTCGGGGGTGGCTGGGGCCCTCCGGTGGCGCCGGACTGGAGGCCACGCGTTTAGTGATGTGCTCGTTGTATGTGGGTGGGCCTCGCTTGTTGGGGCTGCTGGGGACAATAAGAGAGTCGGGGGGCTGAGAAGTCAGAACCCCAAAGCTGGAATCCCCATCCCATCTAATTATCAAAGCAGGCTCCTTCTCACCGCTGTTCCGTCTGTTTGGTTTAGTTTTTGAGACAGGCTCTCACTTTGTAGCTTCAGCTGGCCTAGAACTCACTATGAAGCCCAAGCTGGCTTCAAAGTCATGGTCCTCTCCTACCTCAGCTCCTGAGGACTAGGGGTTAAAGGCATATATCTACCACTCACTCTTATTAGAAAAAGCTTAGACCTGAGGATGAGGATTAAAAAAAACCCAAGCTTCCAGGTGTCAGCGCCAGCTCCTGCCTGCTGCGTACTCACTCACCATGTTTCCGCCTTGGCTAGGCCCGCTACACTTTGCCCCACTGCCTCCTAACACCACCAGACGGGAACAAGCTCTGGCTGCACAGGCAAGTGCATGGTGGAGAGGCCAGGAGGGGGGCCGGGGCTAGGACCCGAGAGGTCAGTCTGGGGTCATGATCTCCATGCTCTATCATACCAACTGAATATTTCCCAGAAGTCTCCTGTTAGGGGCAGAGCCTCTCATAACCCAGGAATCAGAGGCCCATCGAGGCCCTTACAAGGGAGCAGCTTTGAGAAAAGCTGTCACCATCAGGGGCCGGATCTGTGACAGCCTTGTGCTCAGTGTTTGGTCACCTCTCTCTCTCTCTCTCCCTCCCTCCCTGTAGGTGGCTTTCTAAATTTTTGTGGCACCCAATACAGATGCCCAGAAGGTTGACAATTCCCAGTTATGGCAAGAAGATGATGCCTGGTAAAATCAGAAACCCAAGCAGGGCAGATGGCAACAGTCCAGCTAGCTCCCCCTGGCCCAGAGATTAACCATTAACAACCTCCGACTCCCCTCCACCCCCATCCACTGAGAACACAAGGCCTTTCCCCCTTTTCCTCAGTGGTATAAAAACTGAAACCCTTATGCATATGAACCAAGCCACTATTATGGAACTACAACCATCATCACCCCAGCCACAACTCCCCCCATCGGGGACCTTTCGGTAGGTTCAATTCAACCCTCAGCCCTGTCTGGCCTGGATCAAATCCAGGTTTTACCAGACCCATGGCCCTAACGACCTGCTGGAAGAAGGCAGAGCTGAAAACCAGGCCAGCTTGCAGAGGTCATCTTGTGGTCGTCAAGAGCTTTCTGCTGTGGCCTCGCTTCCCCACACAGGCTAACTGGCAATTCAGATAACCACTCTGAAAGTCAGCCCCACACCACGTCTCTGCAGTATTAAATATAAGGGAACTCATTTCTACATCTGAAACCGAAGTCCATACACAACTCGAGCTGCAGAGCTTGGAGAGACAGAAGACGCATTAAAACAAATACATCTAAGGGGGAGAAATACATTAAGCCTATTCGCAATGACAGAGAAATTCTGGAATGTGTCCACAGGGGCCCATCACAAGGCTAGCTGGAGGGTGCTGTGTCCAGGGAATCAGGGTGGCTCAGAGAAGGCCATTCAGGCCCTAGCTGAGATTAATGAGAAGCAAAAGGACACCCATCATTTGAGGCCAAGTGGGCAGTCTTCCATCTCCATATCTATAATGGCCAATGAGCTACCACATCCATTTTATAGTTCTGCAGAGTTATGTTCGCTGCTCTGCTAAACGGACCAGGAAAATGGAACCTGCTGTGAATGACAGCCAGCCAAGGCAGTCACAGACACTGACCCATTCAAGGCAGTCAGGAGCAAAAAGCAGAATGGGAGCTGAGAACTGACTGCGGGCGTGAATGGGACTTGCCTGGCACCCCCCCTCCCCCCAGGGAAGCCAGCACATTATTTCTGCCCCATTCACAGCAACTGGGGCCCTTCTGGACAACAGAACAAGCAGGTCCTTACAGTGGGACCACGCGGGGTCAGGAGCAACGTGCAAGGCCATGGAGAAGCCTAATCCCAACACTTAGACCCCCTTCTGGCATGGCTTGGGAACAAAACGAGAGTCCAGACACTTTAGGGGTGCACGTTGGCTTGGAATGCACCCTGGCCCGCAATGCCATCACTCTGGAGATGGGATCAAATGAAGAGAGAAGCATTGGCACTGGCCTTTCAGCACATCCCTGCAATTAAAATCACACCTGACAAAGAGGTAAGGCCATTGCCAAGACACAGTCAGGTTCAGGAAAGTGTGCACGGTACTCTGCCACTTCCAGAACAGTGGGGCCAGGACTACACATCTCGGAAACATTGGCTTCTATCTATCAATAAGAGAGACGGCTTGTCCTTGCCCAGCATCAGAGCATTAAAGATATGTCTGTCTTTTATAATATCTAAGTACCTTTGAACACTCGGTGTTCACCCACCTAGTTATAGGCCCTTGGGGAATAAAGAAGGTGCCCTCAGCATTGCATTCCAGAGCCCCAGATGTGATGCCTGGCACCTGGCAGGGGATCCTCACAGCTGTGTACAGAGAAGAAGTGTCCAAAAAAGTAAAATCATAGGTCAGTGAAATCGTCCCCTGGGTTAACTCTCAGAGCTTTTGTGGACCAACATCTCCAGTTTGGATGTGGTTCTGGTTCCTAGTCTTCTGGGCCAGGATGAGGCAACCAACTTCTACGCCCAGCTGACGGAACTCCGAGCAGGTGCAGACTGCCCCAGGGCGGCAGACACAGCGACACCTATTGGAATTCTACTTGCCATCACACACCCACTGACGGTGGCCCACAGACCCCTCGATTTTCAGAGCGGGGGAAGTTCCAGCAACAGACTGAAAGCCATCCAGAGGGCTGCTGATGCTTAGGACAGGAGCATTTAAATAAACCAAGGAATAAGAAGAGCCAAGCACAAGAGAAGGAGGAGAAGGAGGCCACTTCCTGTGCTGTCCTGAAGCCATCGCCAAGACATCAGGGCACAGTCAAGCATCCCCAACACACGGCCCCTTCTGTCAGAAGGAAGAGGGAAGGAGGCTGGAATGGAGGTGAGAACCTCTGAGGACCTGCTTCTCCGTGAGAGCAAAGAGCAGCCACACAAACATGGGCAAAACCAACTTCACTGGACTCAGAACCAACCGTGGTGTTTTGAGACCTTCTGAGACAGCCTCACATAAAATCTAAGAGCTCCTGGTCATTTGTTACTTCAGGTTTTCCATCAAGGTCCTGGATTGATTAAAACCACACTGACCAAGCCTGAAGGCCAGGGGTGGCTCAGTGGCAGAGCTCTTTGGTAGTATGCCAGGCCCAGGGTTCAATTCTCAGCCAGCCCTGCGAAAAAAGCACGCACGCATGCACACTCATGCATGCTGACCAAGCGCATTGCAAAACCAGCTTGCAGCAGTCCAACAGTATTTTTGCAAGAAAACCAAACTTGGTATGGCTCAATGACGACTGAGCACGCCCTGTGAGCATGCCTCTCTCCGGATCGCTGGTAGAGTTATGCCAGTGGACTTGTAACCCGACAGTCAGTCACAGAAAAGTCTGCAGTCTGGCAATGTCTGGAAGGCACAGATTGGGCTGAAGCCTATTTCCAGAAAAGGATCAATATTTGGCCTGGAAAAGACCCACTGGCACTCAGGACTCTTTGTTGAACTGGACCTGGGGCTTGCTGGACAAGAAAGGTCCCTGCCCGGCAGCTGAACAGTAGCCCTCGCTACATGGGATAAGTACCTCAGGCAGCCACTGAGGTAGAGGAAAACTAACTTCTTTGGGGGTAATAATAAAATGTTCTAAACTTAGCTACTGGTTGAGACTGGATACATCTATAAAAATGCTGGACTTTAAATCCCAGGAGAGAACTCAGTGCCATCTAGAAGATTTGAGGCTTCATGTGTGGAAATTTACTTCCCACTGAGAGAGTAAAGACTGGATGTGCAAGTGCCCACAAAGACCAGAAGAGGGCATCGGGATTCCCTGGAGCTGGAGTGACAGGAAGCCGTGAGCCCCCTGATATGGCTGTTGGGGCCAATGAGTTCTCTACAAGAGCAACACACGCTCTTAACCACCGGGCCATCTCTCTAGTCCTCGCCGTGAGATATTCAGAGGGCTGGAATGGAACCCAATATGGTATCTGGAGGTGGAGGCAGAGCCTTTAGAAGTGAGCAGGGCTTGATACAGAGACCCTGTTTCTTATCCTGTGATGCCCTGCACTACCCCCAAGACATTGGCAAGGAGGACGCCGCTAGATACGGGCCCTCAACTTCAGAACAGAACCACGAGCCTCTTTCTTTAGAACTAACTCAGCACAGGTATTTTGCCATAGTACCAGAAAACAAGCTAATCCATGGTATTATTTTTATGGAGTAGCAAACATGGAGTTGTGCACATAGAGATGCAGAAAGGTCTCTAAGTAGAAATGCAAAAGGTCGTAAAATTGGTTCTTTCCTGGGTGGTGGTGGAGTCGGGGAGAAAGGGAAGAAGAGGAGGAGCCAGGTCCAGCCCCTTAAGGGATGAGGCAAGAGGGCTGTCTCAGCCAGGAGTTCAGGGCAGCATGGCAACTTGACAAGACCGTTACCTCTTTAAATTAAGGGGGAGGGGGCTAGTGTGATGGCTCAGAGGTTAAAAGCACTGGCTGCTCTTCCAGAGGATCTGGGTTCAATTCCCAGCACCTACACAGTGGGTCACAACTGTCTGGAACTCCAGTTCCAGGGGCTCCAACACCCTCTTCTAACCTCCTCGGGCTCCAGGCACACACATACATACAGGCAAAATACTCATATACATAACATAAAAATTGAAAAAAAAATCAAGCTGGGAGGCAGAAGAGGATGGGTCTGTGTGATTTGGAGGCCAGCCAAGTGAATTCCAGACCAGCCAAGGCTACACAGTAAGACCTTGTCTCAAAAAATAAAAATACATAAATCTTGAAATGTTTTCTTAAATACAAGAAAGGAGACTGTACTACTTTATACTTTTTGTGCCCTTTGGATTCTACACCCTGAGTTAGATTACCAACACAAAAATAAATACAAGTTTTAAAATAAAAATTTAAAACTCTGAAGAGTTCTCAGGTTCCAGAGAAGCCTCTGGGTGGCCTCGGAAGCCATGGCCCACTGCCATACCTCACACCTCTGGGTGGCCTCGGAAGCCACGGCCCACTGCCACATCTCACACCTCACACCTCTGGGTGGCCTCGGAAGCCACGGCCCACACCTCTGGACCTCCTCTATACATCTTGCCTCCCAACCCTCCTGATGCCACCCCCTTGCTGTTTCTTTAGGGAAGTCCGTCCTGGTCCCAAGTCTAGGCTGCACGCCCATCAGGACTAGAACCAGAGTTCCAGTTGCCCCTCTCTCACACCGGGCTTGAGCAGCACGAAGGAGAGGCCACACATCTCCCTGGGGGGGTGGGGCTCAGCAGCTAGCATGACAAAGACACACACCAAAGCAGCAGAGTATCAGTTGTGTGCCACTGAACACAAAAGAGCCACTGGAGACACCCTCAGGGCAATGTCAGACGTTCCCTGCCATGGCACAGGGAGCCCTTCACAATACTTGTGATGCTTACGAACTGATGCCACACACAAAAAGCTGGAATGCCTTGAGCACAAAGTGGAAACATTCCTTGGCCCTGGAGGGAGGACGGTCGGTACCTGCGGGAGGTGGAGGGCACCCGGTGCTGGTCAGTGCCAGACTCCTTCACAAGGTTTCCTTTGCAGCATATGACCCTTAACTTGTCCTGGTATGAGGAGGCCAGGTAAATCGCTCCGGAGGAAATTGCGGGGCCCAGGTAGCGTGGGTTCGGGATTTCCAGATAGGCTCGGGCAGGGGTCCTGCAGGGTTCCAGGAAGAGTTGACATTCATTACTGGTTACCTCCATTGCTGCGTGGCATTCCTTAAACTTGTCTTCAAAGCATGGAGGGAAATGCTTACCCCAGGGAGGAACGTGCCTGGATCTCAATTACTTCCAGTGAGTTGAAGTGAGTCACAAACAGATAGGGTTCTCTGTAGGCTGCAGGGCCACCACGGAGGATGAGCATGAGCAGAAAAAGGAGGTTGGGGGAGGGAGGAGAGAAGGAGGAAAATCAAGACTTGCAAAAGGACCGGTGACCTAGAAGCCAGTATCGTACCAATACTTTCCCACACAGCGTCATCACACGTGGTTGGGTTCATTCGCTGTCAGGTTGCCCGTTACATCATCAAAGGAATTGGTTAAGTACATTACGGCATCCCTGTGGAACTCTGCCCAGGGTAAGAGATGCACCAGGAAGCCCTGCACCTACCCACAGTGCACTGCTCAACCAGCGGGGTGAGTTCAGAAGGATTCGAGGCGCACGCTACCCTCACGATGGGGAGAAGTCTATTATATGTTTGTATTTGCATAAAACACTGGAAGATGATAAATTCATGAAAGTTCTTCCCTTTGGGGCAACAAGATGAGACAGTAGAAGATGGACACAGGGGTGAGACTTCTGTGGATCCGCTTACACTGTATACGCTCTAAGATTTTGAAGATTTTCTACCCCGTGTATGAACTTTGCCTGAATGTATGCCTGTGCATGATGTCCTCAGAGACCAGCAGAGGGTGTTGGATCCCCTGGAACTGGAGTTACGGACAACTGTGAGCCACCATGTGGGTGCTGGGACTCAAACCAGGGTCCTCTGGAAGAGCAGCCAGTGCTCTTAACTGCTGAGCCATCTCTCCAGTCTCTCCAAGTAAAGTTTTTAAAAGATAGGTATTTAGATATTACTGTGGGTTTTTACTGTTATTATTTGTTTCATTTTGTAGATACAGTCTCCCTGTGTAGCCCAGGCTGGCCTTGAAATCCAGACCCTCCTGTGTGTGCAGCCACACATCTCAATACTCATCTCGGTATGATGGCATCACTGGAACTAGAGAAGATAGGAGAGGCCCTGTTCTCCTGGAGGGGAAAGCTGGTCCTCACTGCTGCTCCTGTGGCAAGCCATGACTCTGCCCTCAGGCAGGCGTTGGGCTCTGAACATAGCTGTCCTGCTGGTCTGCTTGAATCAGCAGAACACCGTGCATGTGAAAGGCCATGGCCTCTGTTTATACTCTAGGAAGAGTCCACACGGAGGGGGACAGTGGCCTCTAGCTGAGTGAGTGACCCCCAAGCCCATGGCCAGCCAAAAGGAAAGCAAGAAAAGCAACTGTTTTCCTCCTCCTTTCGGAGGAGGCTGTTTTGGCACTTTCTCCTTGGTCCAGACCCCACCGACGCCACCAGGGGCAGAGCTGAGCAGACCCAGAGTCCTGAGCAACCACTGAGCTCCAGAACGGGTTACGAGGTAGCAATGGGTGAGCAAGAAAGTATTTTCTTCTACATTTATTTATTTACCCGGTGTGTGTGTGTGTGTGTGTGTGTGTGTGTGTGTGTGTGTGTGTGTGTGTGTGTCTTCTTTTGGCCATAACAGTGCTGTAGAATATCCACATAGTCTTGTCTTATGGACCTGTATGTATGTGTGTTCGTTCTTTGACCCATCTACATTTTAGAGACTTACAACCAAAGGATGCGATCTGACATAGTAAGTTCAAGGATGCTTACCACAGTGTTGATACTTACAGAATGAATAGGTGTGACCTCATTGTTCTGCCTAGTCAGAATTAACTAATGTGTGTTCCACTACGGGACACTATACAGCCTTGAAAATGACTTCACATCCACAGGGAATATTCTCTTTTGTATCATGAAATCGTAAACATTTCACAGGCTGGACTGTGGCCTGGGAGACCTGACTTAACACATTCTCCGTTAGGTAAACACCGCCCACGCCACTGAAGTCCATTAGGATATACCAGCACCAGGCCGAAGCCAAGAATTCCACACAATTCTTTCCTAAGACACAAACTTCGGCGAGCAGGAGCCCCCGCACCCTCACCCGGTACCCCACGTACCAAAGGCCAGAGGTAAGCGACTCCACTTGAGATCGTCTGTGCGGCTACGTCTTCCATAGGAATCCACGAACACCCCAAATTCTGTAAGGTGTCAAGAGCATGGCGGCATTAGCTCCAGAGGCCACATACGCTATGACGGAAGGGCAGGAACAAACCCCTGGGACAAGTGGCAGATTTAACTAGACTGTCACAGCCAGACAGCCTCCGCAGAACCATCTCCTTCCTAGTTTAAATTAAAATGAGGATTTTCTTCAGTCACGTTTTCTTATTAATCAGATTTATTCCAGAAAGAGGATTCAAGCAAAGTGGGGAAGGAAATGGGAAAAGAAGGGGGAGAGAGAAGGAAGAAGAGATGGACAGACAGACAGTCAGGGAAGAGACAGGAGGAGGGAAAAGAAACACCCAGTGATTAAAACAGAAAGAAAATATCAAGAGGAAAAAGCAGCAAAAACCAGACCAGAGGAAGAAGGTGTGGGACAGGAAGACGGAGGGGTGGGCGGAAGGAAGGGTCAAGATGGCCGGGCGGCTGCCCCGGTCGGGGAGGGGGACCCACCCTGCTGACCAAGGGGGAGGTAGCGGGCCCAGGCTGGGGACTGACCGTGGAAGCACAACAGGTACTCCTCCCGCTGCCCGGCGCCATTCGCCTGCACGATGGAGACGGGGAAGCTGTGGGACGAGGAAGCGAACACAGCCGGAGCCAGAGAGTGGTCATTCTTGTCCAGGAACTCTGTGAAGGCAGGCGAGAAGCGGCTTCAGGACGACGCCCGCCCGAGCTCCCCTCCTCGAGGCCCGGGCCCTGTGGGGTGGGGAGGGAGACGCAGACCTACCCTCGAGCGTGTACTGCTTCATGTCGATCTCGTAGAATTTGTTGGTTCCGATGAGGATGCTGTAATTGGTGAAGTGGATGCAGCTGCAGGGTTCCGAGGTCTCTATCTCCTGAGGGGCCGCGGAGGGACAGAGATGACGCAGGACAGCTCGTCTCTGCTGCGGTTTCTGCCTGAGCCCCTAGCCTCCGTGCTATGCCCGCCAGGATGACATGCAGCCTGTTCGCTACCTCATAACCGTCGCTCTACACCAGCCCGGGCTGCCTCAGGAAACAAGACTGAACTGCAACTTCCAAAGAGGCGAGAGACACCATTTCCACAGACAGGCGAAACACTAACAATATGCTCTTGCAGGAGCAGCAGCCCAGAGTGCCACACCAACCGTTAACATGCCTGGCCTTAGCGTCCTCCTTGGGGCTGGCTTGTAATTTGCTAGTTTCTAATTTGAGTCTGTTTTATATTATCCACACAGCATTACTACATCCCTGCCTTCATTGACTCCTCATTATTTGTAGTCATTCCTAGGCCAATCCTAATATCATTAAGACAAAACAAAATGTAACTGGCATGCTTTCTTAAAGTGATGGCCAGGAATCATGTTAGCCTGAAGTCAACAGTTCAAACTTCAATCATCACCGGCACAGAAAATGTATCCACCGGCTCTCTACCAAGTCTGAGGAAACAGAGACGCAGGATGAGAGGGTAGGAAAGCCAGAGGTAGTTTTAACCTTAGAGTGTCAAGTCAGCTCTTTCCCGGCCCCACTGCCTCACCTGCCAATCAGAAAACACGGAGGTGGCCAGCTCCACCCCCGATGCACAGGCTACACTGGCGGTCAGCAAACCCCGGCTGATAAGCCGACAATGAGACCGGTTCACTAACCACCGACGCACAAACTCAGAGCTTCTTACACTCTGGGTATTATCGTGACATGACCAGGCATGAGCCAGGCTTATCACTACACAACACACGTAGTCTGGGGACAGGGAACACCTTCTCCAGAATGGAGGTAAATTTAAAGGTTGAAATGCTCCTCCTCCACCCAGCCCTCTGTCCTGAGGAGAGGCAGACCCCTGACCACAGTCAAAACGGAGCCAGCGCTGGCTTGTCCCTCATCCCCAGAACGCTGCTTCTGTCAGCTCAAAAAGGGCATCTCCTCCATCCACCTCCAGAAAGCTGAGTCTGTTGGGCAGATCCCAACAGGAAGGAAAGTGAGCGAGCCACTATGGCTGCCACAGGCCCTGGGCTCTTCCAGGAAGGACAGGTCTCTCTCTCCAGACAGCAGAAAGGAACAGACACACGCTGTCCTCAGCACAGCCCACTGTGTGCACAGACCCCCGGGGGTGGGGGTGGGGGTGGGGGTGGGGGTGGGGGTGGGGCTGGGCCGTCAGCTTGCCTTCCGGATGCAGTACTTGCTGAGGTTGTCATTGTAGCGGAGGATGACGACTTTGCTTGGCATGGCGGCACAGATGCAGAGGCTATTCTCGATCTAGAAGGCCATGGGGGGAGAGTGGGGGGCAAGAAAGAGAAATGTCACCAGCATGAACCAGCTCTGCACAAAACTAGACCAGGAGCGTGATATAACAGGGTCTCGGTCTCGGCACTGGTGACATTTTGGACCTGGCCATTCTCTGCGATGGAGGTAGGGCCTGTACACTGGAGTAATGTGAGCATCACGGCCTGGGCCAGCACATGTCTAGAGCACCCTCTAGCTGTGACAATCAAAACTGTCTGCAGACATTACCAAACTCCCCTGGGGACAGAATTACCCTGGCTGAGACTCACTGCCTTAGCTGGGATCCAGAGAAGGTCTGGGGGCACAGAGACACCTCACAGTTCATATATTTGTGCCTTTGGGTGGAGACAGACTGTTTTGACATTACTCTGAATGGAGGAGGACAGGGTGACGTGGGGGGGGGGTGTGGGCAGTGGGGAGCTCTGTGAGGTGGTTCACCTCCACTGTCAACATGACAATGGTTTGGAGCCAGCGAGGACACAGACCTCAGGCTCGGTCACAAGCCTGTCCCCAGAGGCTTATCAGAGGCGCAGCTTCTTTTCTGTCGCTGTGACAAAACATCCTGACATCACAACACAAGGAAGACAGGGTTTACCCTGGTACAGCCCAGGGCTGAAATCAAGGCGGCGGCAGCTGAAGCAGGTGGAAGCAGAGAGACAGGGGTGTGCAGCAGGGAGAGACAGGGGTGTGCAGCAGGGAGAGAGAGACCTGGATGCCCTGCTTAGAGAATGGGCCGGCCCACTTAAGGCAAAGGTTCACGGTGATTCACATAAGGTAATCCCCCTAAGGCGTGCGCAGAGGCCCTTCTCCCTGGTGATTCTGGACTATCAAGTTAGCTACTAACCCTCACTGGTACAGGAAGGGCAGAAAGGAGGAGGTCTGAAGGGCGTCAGTGCTCATCTCTCTGCCTTCTGACCCACACAGATGTGAGCTCCTGGCAGGCACGGCCCCCCTGCCCTGAGGGACTGGCTACCATGGGAAGCTCATCCCTCTTTAAGTATATTCCGGTCTGGGATTTGGTCACCGACACAAGAAGATAACTAATACACTTTGTGTCCAGAGGGAAAAGTTCTTCAGTGGGCTCTGTGAATATGAAGTTCTACATCAAGACTCTTTTTCTATCTCTTACAGTCAGGCCTTTGTCTTTCACTGAGAGGGAAAAGAGGTCTGTCGCACATACGGCCATAAACTGAAGGCCAGCAGCTGAAGGAACAGAGAGGAAAATGCATATGTCTGCTTCTGGGGTTGGGGAGGCTGTGTATACAATACATTATGAGGCTTTATAATTTACATGCACATTTCATATAGTTTTTTGTATTTCAAACAATAAAATAAAAATGATTTATAATTTTTAAAGTCATGTTTGGAAATTAACATGTATATTTCTAAGTAACTCATTGTTTATAGGAAAAAACTTTAAAATATGTGAGATGGTAATAAAAAAAATGTCCACATCAAAAGATACAAGGTGCAGCTAAAACAGTAGTCAGAGGAAAATGCATAGCCTTGAAGTGCTTATATTAGAAAATGCAATGAAACCTGGTGAGCTAAGAGAGAAATTGGGAGAATAATAGGAAAAAGTCAAGAGAAATTAAATGAAAGAAAACAAAGGCAAAAGATAATGATAAATAAAATTTGAAAAAAAAAAAAAAAAAAAAAGCCGTGACACAGGCAATAAAGTCCAAAGCTGAGGCTGGAGTTGAGGTTGAGGCACCGGTTGCTCCTGCAGAGGACCAGGATGCCACTCAGTGGCTCACAACTGGCCATGCTCCAGTTCCAGGGACTCTGACACTCTCATCTGGCCTTCATGGGCACCAGGCATGTGGTGCACAGACATACATGCCGGTAAAACACTCATATACATGATATAAAACAAAAAGAAAAACGACATTCCATCTCCTCAAAACTGCTGCTAAAGTGTATGTGTGCATGTGTGTGTGTACACATATGGACATGCCTATGCATATGCCGTGGTGTACGGATGAAGGTCAGAGGACCGTTTTCCCACCCCCCCCCCCACTCTGTTGAAAGCAACAGAACTCAGTCCTCTGAGGAAAAGAGCCACTAAGCTCATTAAGTCAGCTGTGCCTGCTTGCAGATACCAGCTTGCCTGTGAAGGGCTGAGGAGAGCGATCAGACCCTCACTTGGGACTCCAGCCACTCCTTCTGGCCAGCTGTGTGTAATTCTGCCCTACCTGTTCACGGCCTCAGCACGGTGGGGTGGGGGTGTGTCTCAGGAAGTGCTAGAGCACATAACTGGGGAAGGTTAACGCGAGGAGAGGACTCTGGATGCAGCTCTAGGGAACCCACCATCCAGCTCTTTACATGGGATCCAGAGATCAACCTTCGATCACTAGGCTTGTGTAGCTGGACCATCTTCGCCAGCCCAAACAAAGCTGTACCTCTTTAAAGATTAGTGAAGTTGCTGGGCATGGCTGCTCACGCCCGCAATGTTGGCATTTCAAAGGCTGGGGCAGGAGCATGGCCGTGAGTTTGAGGCCATCCTGGACTACAGTATGAGGTTGTATTTCAAAGCGACCCCACGAACCCCACAGGAAGAAACGAACAGAATGGAATGAAAGCCAGCAGACAGACCTGCGAGGCGGCTCAGCAGGTGAGCGCATTTGCTGCACAAGTCTGGAGACCTGAGTTCCATCCCGGGAACCCTCCAGGGAACCCACCCGGGGGTGAAATGAGAGAATCCATTCCATGCCGCCCCATCCACCATTTTTTTTTTTTTTTTTTTTTTTTTTTTTTTTTTTTTTTTTGGTTTTTCGAGACAGGGTTTCTCTGTGTAGCTTTGCGCCTTTCCTGGAACTCGCTTTGGAGACCAGGCTGGCCTCACAGAGATCCGCCTGCCTCTGCCTCCCGAGTGCTGGGATTAAAGGCGTGCGCCACCACCGCCCGGCCCATCCACCATTTTTAAAAGGCATGTCATAACCAGTATTAGTCACGAAGAGGGCCCTCTCCCTGCAGCCCTAGAACACATACTCAGGGAGCAGCACGTCAAGTACACAGGGGCTCTACAAAAGCTTGACTCAAGCCTGGCGTGGTGGTTTTGCCTCTAATCCAAGCACTTGGGAAGCAGAGACTGGCAGGTCTCTGGTTCAAGTCCAGCCTGGTCTACACAGCAAGGCCCAGAGGCCAGCCCAAGCTTGTGAGGCCCTCTCTGGATGATGGAGGCAGGGAAAGAAGCATGAGAGACTGGAGCATCTTGGCATTTTGTTAGGTTGCAAGTGGTACTTCCGGAACCCATCTCTGGCAGGCACCAAGGGACCACCAAATAACGACCACAAATTAGATTTTGTAAGTTTCCAGTAATAAGCACACTTCCATTCAATTCAGACATGCGGTTCCATATTGTATTGCCTTTTTTCCAAATTATTTTTGTTTTGTTTTGTTTGGAGACAGGGACTCACTATGCACCCTTGGCAGGCCTGAAACTCGATATGTAGACCAGGCTAGCCTGGAACTCAGAGGTCTGCCTGCCTCAGCCTCCCAAGTGCACCAGTCCCTACGTTATTATTTTCAAGAGGCTCGTCATACAAACATGTACTCTAGAACCCTGAAACCCTGAGTTTCTCCATGTGCTTTCATGTTCCTCAGACATTTCGTTCAGATTCAAAGCCCAAGCAAACATCGCATCCACCCAAATTATTTCACTCCCAAAAGGACGCCAAGTGCTCATGAGTAAAAACCAATTTTCAAGGCTGAATCAGCAAGTTTGGTGGGCAGAGGAGCAGGGTTGATTTCCAGAACAGTCCATCAGCAAAGGCCTTAAGGGGTGGGGTGGGGTGGGGTGGGGTGGGGGGCGGGGTTTACCTTGCCAGCAGCAAACAAGTGACAGCCTTTGACGGCTTCAAATACATTGGGGGAGATGTCGGGCTGGGCAGGAAGGTGGGACTGTGCCAAGGACTGCTTCACTTTCTTCACATCCACCAGACAGAGGGCCCGCTCCTCCCCTGAGAGGAAAGGAACAGCTGTGGTCAGCAGGAGGCCCATAAACGAAGACACCCAACACAACTAGACTAGACTAGAAAGCACAGGCGCTATGTGGACGAACTAGGGAGTGCCTCTTATCCAAGATGAGCAGGGCAGAAGGGGCTTCTGAGTTTGGAACATCTGCATCTACAATGAAAGACCCTGAGGACAAGGCCCGAGCCCACATACAAAATTCCTTTGTGTTTCATAAACCTCTTATAGCCTAAAGTTAACTTTATACAGAAGTGTGGAGAAAGGGGGTGTGTCCTGAATTTTGACAGAGACCAGTCAAATGAGATCATGCAGGGAATTTTCCATCAGTAGCACCATGGTGATACCTGAAGTTTCAGACAGCGGGAAGTTTTTGGATGTTCTGACAAGGGACATACTTGACCGGTATACACACTCATCATCTGGGCCCGTGCTTTAGATCGGAAATGAAAAGCAGCTGATTTCTCGGTTCAGATTCTTGGGGGAATGGGGTAATTTTGCAGGCATAAAACTGAAGAATGGTAACTGAATTTCAGACATGCTCCCAGAACAGGGAAGAAAGAATGTGTTAGGGAGCCATGAAGGGGTCCAACTATTCACATGCGTCCATCCTGTGAGAGACAAAGGGACGGACGAGAACCAAGCAGGATGTGGTAGTTTGCACTTGTAATCCCCACACTCAGGAGGGGCATGCAGGAGGACCACAAGTTCAGGGTCACTCTCAAGCTATATAAAAAGTTCAAGGCCAGCCTGAGACACCTATCTCAACTTTTTTTTTTTTTCAAGACAAGGTTTAAGCCAGATGGTGGCAGTGAACACTTTTAATCCCAGGATTTGAAAGGCAGAGGCAGGCAGATCTCTGTGAGTTCGAGGCCAGCCTAGTCTACAGAGTGAGTTCCAGGATAGTCAAGGCTACATGGCAAGACCCTGTCTCAGGGTGGGCGAGGCAGGGGACACAACAAGGTTTCTCTGTGTAACAGCCCTGGCTATCCTGGCTATCTGTAGACGAGGCTGCCTGCCTCTGCCTCCTGAGAGCTGGGATTAAAGGCATGTGCCACCATGCCTGGCTACCTATGTCAAAAATTAAAATAATAAATAAAATTCCTGTTAACAGCAATGAGGTTAAAAAGATTTTTGCCACTGACGTGTAACAGAATGACCCCAGCTCACAGGTTCATATGCTGACAGACTTGGTTGGGGACATACCTGCCATTAACTCAAATGGTTAAAAAAAAAAAAAAAAAAAAAAATTGTATGTGCAGAGAGGAAAGAAGTGTAAAAACTGTTGGAGAGTGTGAATCCAGAGGAAGGGTCTGAGCATTTATAAACTTAAGTAGGGTCTTGTAGTAGCCACGTCACGATCATGTACAGGAGGCAAGTGTGGTGATATTTTATTTGTGCCTTAATAAATAAAGCTTGCCTGGAGATCAGAGGAAAAGGGCCAGCCATTATAAGTAAACAAAGAAGTCAGGCAGCACATGCCCTTAATCCCTTAGCAGGCAGGGTCTCTGTGTTTTTTTTTTTTTTGGTTTTTTCGAGACAGGGTTTCTCTGTGTAGCTTTGCACCTTTTCCTGGAACTCACTTGGTAGCCCAGGCTGGCCTCGAACTCACAGAGATCCGCCTGGCTCTGCCTCCCGAGTGCTGGGATTAAAGGCGTGTGCCACCACCGCCCGGCGGTCTCTGTGTGTTTAAGGCCACACTAGGGAACAGAGCCAAGCATGGTGACACACGCCTTTAATCCCAGTACCAACCATAGAGACCTGGAGGTCTGTACAGACAGACAGAAAGTGACAGAGCTGTGTAGGAAGAGGAAGTGATGTAGCTGGGCTAGGAGAGCCCATGAGAGAACAGAACAGAAAAGGCATGTAAACCTGAGTACACAGGAAGAAGCTCTCTCTGGAGGCTGTGGAGTTGGTAGGTGAGGTTAGCTCGTGGTTTTTCCTAATCCTCTGATCTGTCTCTCGGGCTTTAACCTAAATTTCTGGCTCCGTGTTTTTTGTTCATTAAGACCATTTAGAAATTCACCTACAGGCAAGCTCTCAGGAGGTCATGGCCCACAAGGGGGCTGAGGCCCAGCAGGATAAAATATTCCCAGAATTCCTATGCTTGGGAAAGAGAAGGATCAGGAGTCCAAGGCCAGCCTGGGCTACACGAGACCCTATCTAAAAAAGAAAAAGTTTGCCTTTAAGCAGTCTTTGAGGCCATGGGCACTGTATATATACATACATACATACATACATACACACATATACACACACACACACACACACACACACACACACACACACACACACACACACCTGCAGGCAAACACACACATACAATTAAACAAACAAAGAGGTAGGTCCGGGGTCTAATGGGAGGTCTTGAGTTTCCGAAGGCAGCTCCCAAGAGTTCATGAGAGGTCTTGTAAAGGAGCCAGCCTGGCCCTGTCCATCGCTCCTGTATGGTGATAGTCTACTGATTCCCAGCATGCTCCTGGCCATGCTATCCTCATGAGGTGGTGCAGCCAAGGGGAAGTTCTCACCAAGTCAGCACAATGCCATTTGGGCTTTTGAGCCTCCAGAACTGTGGGGTAAACAAATCTCTTTTCTTCATCAGCAGCCTGGTCGCAGGCGTTTCATTACAGCAATGGAGGCTAATTCAGCATCCTCCACTTGGCATAACAGCACTGTGTTCCTTGAGAGTGTCCAAATTAAACTGGACACTGACAGGGCACCAAATGTGGACAAAGGGTTCATCGGCTGAGGCATCAACAGAGACCCACACTCAGCTCTCCACGTGCTGTAAAAGTCAACAAAGAGGCTGTGCGCCCGGCCTCCCACCTGCTATCATAAGCAGCTTCTCCAGGTCCTTGATGATGTAAATTTGGAAGACCGATCCAATTCCTGGGATGTGGGTTAAGGAGTTTTTCAAGACATTCAGTGCATAGAGCCCTTCCTCGGTGCCCACCAGCACCACCTGCCAGGGCAGAAGTCCGGAGACAGAGTATAAGCCACGTGACCACAATCATCGCTGTGCTTCACAACAACAAAGCCATTGCCTTCCCCTCCCCATGCACCCTGACAGTGCGTGACCATGGCCAGCCACTGTGACGGTGCCCAGGCAATGTACCTGGTCGCTGAAGGGTAGGGTACAGTTCATGTCAAGCCGGTCATCACCTTCCAGTTTCAGCAGAGAGTTTCCAAGTAATTTCTTTCCATATGTAAAAGGAAAACAGAAAAGAGGAGACAGAGCGAGTTCAAACTGTCTACAACCAAACCATCCAGAGAGATAGAAATTTAAAGTCAGGTTCAAAAGCATACCCTGGACCAGAGCCTCATGTACGCCAGGCCAAGTACCTGACCACTGAGCCATAACCCCCAAGCTCTGGCCCCACCTTCTGTCTGAAACCCCAGTGGCAAAACGGGTGTTATCGGTTTTTCCAGGGCAGCTGTTAATTAGCTTCAGAGTCTCAACTCTGCACAGACACACACCAGTGGGTGACGCATGCACGCACGCACGCACGCACGCACAGAAAGTTAATCTGCAACAGGAAGTAACGTAAAGCCACGGAGGGTTATCAAGCCGTTAGGAAGACCCCTTCCCCACCTCAGCTGCAGCACAGACACAAGCACGGGTGCCCAGAGCCAGCCAAGCTTCTCTTTACCTCAACCCACACAGGCTGCCGCTCATAGGAAGTACAGTCTCGTGCCTATTGTATACACATTAACGTACATTTCAGCAGAAGGCTCGTGTGTGGAAAGAAACACAAATTCATCTAAACGAGCCTCTTCAGGAGGCCCATGGTTAATGTTCCCACTGCTAAGTGTCTGAAAAGTGCTGTTTGGTCTTTGGCAGAGCACACGCCAATGAGGAGTGAGCACTGTCTGCATCCGGGAATGTTCCGGGAGGAGTGATGCCATCAGGGCACGCCGATGTTTCCAATGTCTTAGGATAAGTGGGATTTCAGACCTGCCTACCAGAGACCGGTGCGGCAGAGGCAGCTGGAGAGGCTGTGAACAGCTTCCTGGAGTGCAGGAGCTCACTGGCAGACTCGTGTCTGCTTTGTGGTTCACAGTCAGAGGGCCTGGAACTCAAGGACCTCACTGAGTGAACGGGAAGGCTAGTCCAGGCAGACTCCACAGCTTCCCCTGCCCGGCTGGGCTGCTGAGGGAGACGCAGAAGTCCCTACCCAGCTGCTGCCTACAGCCTGCACCTTCGACACCACAAAGCTAGTCCTGACCCTAGCTGTAGCCATCGGCCCACAGACAGGGCAGGAGGGAACCCCAGCCCGGCAGTGGGATTCCCAACATTACATGCCCACAGCCACACACTCCACAAAGAGAAGCACCGCCTCCACGGTCATGGTCATACTCACAGCATCAGCTTCGGCCTTTTCCCTAGAAACTCTCCCACCTGCGACGACAGATTCTAAGGCGGTGACCCAGCGCTGTTTGTCAGGAAAGCTGGGTGCTAGCAAGTACAGGGTCCTCCCAGGCCAGCAGGTAGTATGTGGGTGAGACTCCATCTTCAGTATGTATGGGACATCTAGAAGATTTCGGGGAGCATGAGATTGGCCATGGATGCCTCCCCCACACTCCCCGACAGGGATGATGTCACGGCATCGGAATCCCGCCAAACCCTGCAACTCCAGTTCCCGCTAAGATGGGGGACTGGACGGAGATCTAGGCAGAGCAAACTGCCACGTCTCATCCTGCCCCTCTCAATTTGTCAAACCCAGCCCACCTCTGGGGCGGGGCTCTTCTGGATCCCACTCACCTGCTTTGGCTGTATTTGCAAGTTCAGAAGCACCAACGGCACCATGAATAGATACGTCCCCGTCGGGAAGGCACAGCTCAAATTCTTCCACCGGCCTCTGTCCAGCTTGGTGCAAAGAGGAAGGGCGGAAGGGAAAACAAAAGAACAGGACCAAGAACGAGAGAAGAGAGAGAAGAGGGAGAGGAGGGGAGGGGAGAGAGAGGTGGGGAGGGGAGGGGAGGGGAGGTAGGGAGGGGAGGGGATGGAAGAGAAAAGGTGGGGAGGGGAGAGGAGGGAAGAGGAGGGAAGTGGGGGAGGAAAGATGGGAGGGGAGTGGGGGTGAGGGAAGAAGGGAGGGGAGAAGAGAGGGGAAGGAGAGGAGAGGATGTGAAGAAGCGCACAAGGACAAAGAAGGAAATGAGGTGCAGACAAGGCAGAGAGGGGAGATAAAAAAAATAAGGCGTGTCAGATGAGGGGCACAGTCAACTCTGGTGACGATGAGGATTTATGGGTTAGCTGACTGAGGCGGAAGTTCTCTGGTGTGTTAGCAGGTGGAATCTTCGGGGCAGCACCCTGCGGGTTCTTCAAGGGGGAGACCTATAGATTGAGTATCGCACCAATAACCTTTAGAGAAGTCATCTGGCTCTTAACTTTGAAAAATGGGAAAGCAGAGAAGGCTTGTGAGGCAGGCCAAAAAAAAAAAAATAATAATAATTAATAAATAAAACCAAAAACTAAAAAACAAAGCCTTCACGCCAACCCTGGAAGGTCTGGGTTAGCCGCGTGCAATGATATTCCCCCTGAATCATTAATTTACCTTCTCTGGCTTCATTGTCATAGATGAGGACTTTTGACCCCTCCAAGACAATGTACTTCCTGTCCCAGCCTTGCTGTCCTCGCTTATTATTCCTGGGAAAAGAAAGACGGGCCAGGAAAATGTCAGAAGAGGCAGGCTGAAGCAAGACTGGAGGGGCTTCCTCAAAAAGACACCTCCCTAGAAGATGTGGGGGGTGGAAATGGCTGCCGGCCCCCAGGCCAGCCCTTGCCTGAGCCCAGGCCCCCCCTACAACGGTACCTGGGCACTTTCATCCACCCTTCCAGGTGCAAGCCGCTGCTGGGCTCCTTGCTCTGGAGACCCGGGGAGTTCATCTTGTCCCGGCAGAAGGCCTCGGTGAAGTGTACGGCATATTCGGCAGGCAGGCCACAGGTGGCCGGCAAGCAGGTAGAGCACTTGGGATGGCACATCACCTGACATTCTAGGGGAGAGCGATGAACAACCTCAAGACCCGCTCAGCGGTGGGGCTTGGTCAGCTGGGCCGCGGGCTCCTCCACCCCCAGGAAGACCACACGGGGAGCTGGGCGCACAGGTC
Source organism: Peromyscus californicus insignis (assembly GCF_007827085.1). Taxonomy (NCBI): domain Eukaryota; kingdom Metazoa; phylum Chordata; class Mammalia; order Rodentia; family Cricetidae; genus Peromyscus; species Peromyscus californicus. The sequence continues at coordinate 6,312,050 of NW_026294540.1, read as the reverse complement.
ATCCCTATGCTTTCCCAGGTGCCCGGGGAAACAGGGCGGCTGCCCTCGACCCAGCTTTCCTGGCTCCAACCTAGGCTGCCCACGGGAGCTGCGTACAGGAACAGGTTTGCACGTTCAGTTCGGGGGGGGGTGGGGGGAGACGGGGGGACAGGACTAGCCTGACACAAAGGGGCTGGAAATTCACAAAGATGGAAGCATTCCACATGTCGACTTGGAAGTCGTGTGCTGAAGCCGCCATGTGGAACTGCTTTAACGAGGGGAAAATAGCGTCCCCCCCATTGAAGTGGAAAGCTCTGGCAACAAATGTATGACGTGACAGTTTCAAACATCACCTCCACCTAATAGGTTTTACAGATGGAGACAGAGGCGGGTGCCCGGAACAGACGCCTGGTCGCTGCTCTTACCGAGACATTTGGATGCCTGGCGTCCAAAGTGCACGGTATCCAGGCACACGGCGCACTTGGTGGCCCGCATGTTCAGTCCCACGTGAAATCGGTGAGGGATGTTGTGATGCATACGCTCCTTGAGACGCCGACTAAATTCTGAAGGGAAAAAATTGTTCATTCAAAGTGGAAAGGGTGTCTGCGGGACGGGAGAAAGAGTCTCTGGTTAGGGTTTGTGCTGAGCACCTATCAGAGCTCTTACAACCCAGTGCTTAGGCTAGATAGTTCCCCAAAGAGGAAAAATGGCCCCAAAGTACCTGAAAAGACTCGAGGCGTCATTAGACTTTAGGAAAAATGCAAATTAAAACCACAGCAAGGTGCCGTGTTGCAGAATTGTCTAGAATCCAGAAAGGGAAACCGGGGTTGAAGAGGATGTGGAGAAATGGCATCCTCTGCACTTTCCAGTGAGGACAGAAAATGGTCCAGCTACTTTGGGACCCGGTTAGACATTTCCTCAAAAAGTTATACAAAGAATACAATACGGACATTACCCTAGCAGTTCCACTTCTAGCTTTATGCCCAAGAGGACAGAAACACACACACATACACCCACAACTGCGTGTTGCTCACAGCGGCTCAACTTACGGCAGCCAAAAAGCAGAAATAACTCAAGCACCCCTCAGTAGCGCAATGGGTAAGGTGCACCACCCCAAACAATGAAACATTACATAGCCATGTAAAGAAAAGAAATGCGGTCGTGATGTGTGCTACAAGGTAGATGGAGCCCAAAAACATCATGTTCTGGAAAATAAGCCAGTCACAAAGGGCTGCAGGTAGTATGATCCCATTCATTTGAAAGACCTAGGAAAGCAAATCCACAGAGAAATAAAGTAGATTAGTGGTTGGCAGGGGTGGGGAGAGGGAGAAACAAGGAACATCTGTTGACAGAGTTCAGCAGTTGTTTGGTTTCAGGGGTGTCCTGAAGTTAGTATGATGATGATCAGACAAGGCTTTGAGCATACTGAAAACCCTAAGTTGTACATTGTAAGTAGGTGATTTCTAGAGCCTGTGAATTACATCTTCATCAAGCTGTTCAATCAGGAATCATAAAATTATTATAGCCACTGCACATGCATCTATGTATGAGACAGTGAGACCTCTGTGACCTGATAATTACTTTATTTAAGAACACATTCCCGGTAGAAAGCTGACTGTACGATGGCACCCGTGTTTGTGAACATTTTGGAGGGGGTGACTATTGCTGTGTGAGACAGGGTCTCATTATGCAGCCAGTTCCTGGCTGGCCTGGAACTCATTCATTATGTAAACCAGGCTGGCCTCAAACTCACAGAGATTTGCCTGCCTCTGCCTCTGCTTCCTGAAAGCTGGGACTAAAGGTGTTCACCACTAGCCCAGTCCTAAAAATGCTTATTAACTGATTACTTGTAAATATTTAGTTGTGAAAGCATGTATCTAATGCTTTTCATGGGACTCAGTTGAAAAGTAATAATTATGAACCGCAGAATTATTTTCTTATTAAGTACTGTCTGAAGAATTCTTTGACGCCCAGCTTTTTCATGAATGACCTTTTGTTCGAAACTTTTTACGTCTGAAGAACTGACTCTTACATTTCTATTGCGGTCTGTTAAATTAATAAGGCTGACTTCGCCAACCCCCCCCCCCCCCCACGTGTGCTGGATCTCCCTCAACAGTGACCTGGTGAGAGGCAACCTTATACAGAGGAAAGCTCAGAATAATACACCGTGAGCTCTGCTCTGCTGGGGTCTCTGTACCATGCCACCAATGCACAGGGATGGATACCCAGAGGGCGCCACACACACCCGGGAGGGACATGGGGAAGCACAGTGCTCGGAGGACAGTTGCAGGACATTTGTCAACGAACAGGTGGCCAAGGAACAGTTCTCTCCTATCTGAATGACTTAGAGTTAAACATTCTGACCAAGGGCTCCTATAAACACAGCAACGAGAAGGCACCTTGGTCCCTAAGACCACAGCCACAAGACAACGTCATCAAAACTCACAACCTGGAGAAGATTGACGGTGAAGCCAGGATACTGAACGACAACTCTACTCTGCTCCCCCAAGGCTCCCCAAACCATTTTCTTCACCCTTTTTAAAAAGTCCTTTTTCATCTCTGCGTGATATGCTACTTTTGAGACCACAAAGAAAACCCTTTACCCCGTCAGTGGTCATAGCAACTGGACGCAAGTCGGTCCCATTTGAATGAAGCGCCCATGACCTTTTAACCACTGATTCATTTCCTAAGAAGTCACCCCCCAGCCACTCCTGGAGGTACAAGATGTCCTGTAAGGTGCATGTGGCAGTAAGGGCAGGTCTCCCATAGGAGGGAACTCAGCTACCCACACCATGGGGACTGTGCAGTTCTTTGCCAGAGGGAAGCTCTAACGCACTAATGTACAAAATGAGCAGAGGCAGACTGCAGTGTCCGGGACAGTGTCAGTAAGATTTTTTTTTAAAGTGGACCTAAGAAACACAGGTTAATTTTCCCATGTTCACTGTCGTAGCCCTGGCTGGTCTGAAACTCACGGAGATCTACCTGCCTATGCCTCCTGGGAGCTGGGATTAAAGGTGTGCGCCACGATGCTGACTTGTGTTCTTGAAATATATTCATATCATGGGACACTATGTTATAGAGATAACAGTAGCTACTCTGGAAAATACAATGGCTGACCCTGGGTAACAGACAAGGAAGGAGACTTTTAGCAGTGTCACACTGGAGTCCTGAGGACAGACTTCCATGTCTGCACTGGGTTAGGTCTGTCTGGCCACATGGTTCCCTCTGCCATGCTGAGATGCAGTGAGATCCCCTTGGAGATGCTGGCCCCACACTCTTGGATTTCTCAGCCAAATAAACTTCTTTTCTTTATAAACTACCCTGTTTCAGATGTTTTGTTACAACAGCAGAAAACAGACTTCAACATGAGCATACCCTCTGGGGTCGATGACTCCTTCCTGCGGCTGGATGGTGGGGCGAGCAGGCTCATGGCACTGGGTTGGTGCTCGGGCGACCGTACGATGGCAGACATGGCAATCTGCTGCCTCGCAGTGGCTGGCGTGGACGGGTGTGGGTGGTCCGTGGCTTTGCGGTGGGCAGCTGCAGAGACACCACAGAGCCTTTCAGTGGACTCAGCTACCTGGTGGACCAGACTAAGAAGGTTACCCATGGCTCTCTTTCAAGGACCAGAGACCAAAAGGGCAGGGGTTGTGCTAACTCAGCCACACTGAGGAGGCTGGAAAATTCAGACTTGGGACACATCTGGAATGACAATGCACGGGCCGCAAACAGATGCTGAACTAGCCTTGGCCAGACTCATGGGGGAAAGGTCTTCGGGCCGGTCCGTAGTTTGGAGGGCTTCCCAAGAGCTCCTACCTTCCTCCCGGGCAGACCGGAGCTCAATGCGGGTCTTCTGAAGGGCTTCCTCCAGCTCTGCACAGCGCGCCTTCTCCTTCTCCAGGGCCAGCTTCAGTTCATTGTACTGGAGAGGAACCTGTGTGGGCAAAGCAGGGTCCTCTTTCCGTCGACTAAATAAACCCTAGCAATGGAAACAGAGATATCTCCTAACTCCTAGAAACTGGCACTGGACCCAAGCTAAAGGAGAGCTGACTCAGGAGGAGCAAGCCACCGAGGCCAGGCACATACTCACTGTAAGTGTGTTTGGGGAAAAGGACATGTGAAGGGGGGGGAGGGGAGGCTGAGCCTCAGCCCGTTCCAGTCCGCTGGAAAAAAAAAAAAAAGAGGGGGGTGCGGAAGTTTTCGCCGAGAGGGTTAAAGATGCTTCAACGGCTACCACCTCTTCCTTTAGCATTCCCAAGACAGGAGTGTCACTTCCCGAGAGTCTTTGCCCCTCAAAAAACGCAATCAGGTTGGATGGAGGATGGAGCTGGGAGAGATGGCTATGGTTCAGAGGTCGCTCTTGCCTTTGAACTTGTCTCATGGTGCTCGGTGACAAGACACGGGGAAGGGGTGGGGGGGTTTTTGTATTTTTTTAAAAAGAAAGCAAAATTTGAAAATGAATGATAAAATGATATCAAAACAAGGGGCTTACTAAAAAAGAAAAATACCAACAGAAACATTTACTGTACACAAAAGAGAAAAAAAGGAATCACGCGTCTGACATAAAAAAAAAAAGTAAAAGAAAACCAAAGGCAAACACCCTAACTACATCAATGACATGACAAGAGTCGCTGCTAAAATTAAACAAACAAAAAAAAGATTAAATATCATGAGCATAGCAAATATGGTAACATGGTATGCAAGAAAACCCGCCTGTGGCCAGCACTTCGCAAGAGGCAGCCTTGGAACACCGCACTCACCCCTCAGCAGTAAAGGTGACATGGAAGACGGACGCCCATCAAGGGCATCGGTCCTTCACTCCCTTCTTCTGGCTATTCCAGTCAAGCCCTGCCCTTTAAAACTGCTGCCATGGCCACTACAGTGTGCTAAGACCCTTGGGAGGAAACTGCCAAGACCCTTAGAGACCTTCTGGGACTCGGAATACTTGGCCAACCTCGGATAAGCTCTTCAGCCATTGGGGAAGGCATGGACAGGGCTTATTTACACAAAGCAATCGTCACACAGGAATCTTCACATACTCCGGCCATAGCGAACTGCCCCCAGGACCCCAGACTGGGACTGGGACCTAGGGCATCGTATGTCACAGCTGGTTTCTCACTCGGTGTTTCATTTATTCGTTACAATTTAAAGCAGAGAGTGTAGGGCCGGTGAAGGCAAGGCTGTCGGTTTTAACCAGGTTGTTTCAACCTCCTGTATCCCAGTTAGTCATTTAACAGCTGGGGCGAGGCAGGCTTGGGAGGGCACACCTGAAATCCCAGCACTCAGAAGGCAAAATGATTGTGAGTTCAAGTCCAGCCTGAGCTATGGAGCAAAATTCCGTCTTGAAAAAGTTCAAAGAATAAAGCTAAGCAAAAGCACTGGACTAGATCACCCTGGAGGCCTGACCCAGAGTCCCAGATATGTGACCTGCTAAACTCCCAGAAGCCAATTACACATGGCCTTACCCACATGAGTGTCCTAGACACATGACCTTTGAACCTAAAATTCCACCTACCCATAAGCCTTTTTCTCAGCAGATGACTTGCTCCATCCGAGCTTCTCTGCAGGAGCCAAAGAAAGCATCCTACCCCGAGCAGAGCGGCTTGCTAGTCCTGATCAATAGCTCCCTTTGATAAAGGCTACTCGGCTTACATTCGGATCCAATGCCCCACCCGGAAGAGACAGAACTGCATGTTTTTCTTCTGTTCGTACGACTAGTTATGGCAGTGGTGCCCACACAGTCGTGGGTGATGGAGCAAGACCGTCTCGCTCCTGCTGCCCAGCGCTGTAACTCACCTTTTTCTTTTTAGCCGGTTGGTCCATTTTGGCTTGCAAAAAGTCAATGAGTTTGGTTTGTTGAGAGATGGTGCCTTCCATCTTCACCTTCTCATGGGAATAGAGGACCTGAAATCCATGGAAACAAAGAGGGCCTCAGAGCTGGACGGAAGTGGACGTCGGAATCTGGTGGGTAACTATTCAATCCCAATTTTACGGTAAGGAGGGGGTGGGTGGGAACATGGGGCCAGCACGATGGCTCAGTGGGTAAAGATGCCCTGCCACCACACCTGTTATCTGAGATGGATCCTAGGACCCACCCGGAAGAAGAAGGAGAGAACTGACTTCCACGGCTGTTCTCTGACCTCACACACAACCTATGGCATATTTCCCAAATAAACAAACAACCAGCAGGTATATGAAGAGTAAAAATACAAATGGGTAATTATGGGATTCAGATTGCGGATACTAATGGAGAGATCTTTCAATTTCAAAGAACGCTTGAAATTTCTCATAATTGGATGTTGGAGAAACACACGCAGCATACAAACAAAAGACGCTAACAACCGCACAGGGGTGGGGGAGAGGAGCGAGAGGAGGAGAGGGAAGGAGGGAATGACAGGGAGGAGAGGGAGGAAGGAGATGGAGGAGGAGGAGGCAGCAGCCGTCCGCAGCGCCCCCTGCTGGCCCTCACCTGAATGTTTTCCAGCTGATACTCCAGGTCGCTCCTTTCAGTCTTGAGCAGATCTGCCCGGTCCAGAGCCTCCTGCAGCCCTTGCGTCAGGCGGAAGATGTGGTTCTTCTGCAGGTCCATCTGCTGCTGCAGCTTGGCTTGCTGGTGGGTGGGGCAGAGGGGGTGATAAGAGGCTTGAGACCGCGCCGAGGACCACCTCCTTCCCACGGTGGTTCCCATTCCCCAGCCAATTTCAGGTGTGACACGGGATGTTCCCTTGTCAAAGCACCTCCTTCCAGAATCACTGGTTGTTTTCTCTTCCAAGTCAGGAGGGCATAGCTAAAAAAGAAGTTTCTAGGACCTTCTGGAGGCCACATGCCTGTAATCTCACATTGCAAGGTAACAGGAAGTCCAGAACTGCCCACTCTGTGCTACCAAGGAAACCATTTTGGTACCTCAGAGCAAAAATCCAGAGTTGACAACAAAGCAATGACAATCAGCTCCATTTGTCCCACTCGGGAGTGTCTGGGACCTCAATGAGTGCCCGGGAAAGCCACTGGACAGGCTGTGTGGTGTGCACAAAGCCAATCACATCAGCCCGACTTCAGGATTGCACTCGAGTACATAAATAGCCACAACTAGAGGACACATTTCCGCAGCGCAGGGACAAAGAAGAACCTAGCTATGCAATAGGAATTGGTAAAACCCAAAGGAAAAAAAAAATAAGGTTCATATATCGGAGATCGTTGGTGTTGAAAAAGCTCTCTAATCTTTACAGTGTTAAGCCGAGCGGCCCCTTCCTAGAATGCGCTCCATCCGGAGAGATGATGCTTGGCTTCATCTAACCTCCGGCAGTCACTCAACCAGTCAAGAGGTCCCACAGGCCCTCTTCCTCATGGTCTAGACGCTGCAGAACGAGGGAAAGCAAACGAAGAAAGCAAAGTGAAGAACATCCTGGCAGCTTTCCAACAGTTCCAGGCAGACGCCACAGTCCTCAACCCCAGCAGAACGGGAGCTGCAAGGGCCTCAGACTGGATGGCTCTTGCCCTCGAGGTTCTCTGCTTTCGGCCTGCGTTTACTTCGCATTTCTGTGGCCGCAACTGCAAGAGGCATCGAACCTGGACCCTGCACTCGTCTAGATCCTGGCTTAAATCCCTCCTCGCGTTGCCCTGCCCAGCCTTGGCTTCTTCCGAAGGGGTGTAAGACCCTGCCTCCCTGAGTGACAAGCTGAACACAGTGCCCATCATACAGTAAGTGCCTGATGTTGGCAGTCTCTGTCTGTCCTTCCTCCTTCTCCCCTTCCAGTTCAGTGCTCTCACACTTTCCCATCGGCCTTTTCTCCCAACCCGGCCACACTTATTATGCAAGACGGCTAAACTTAATGGTCAGCTTGATGGAGAGGAGATTCATGAAGCGTATCTGAGTGTTCCTGATGAATGCCCAGGGCACTTAGATCTTAGGTCTCTGGCCTAATGAGCCCCTTGATGGATTCACAGTATGACAGTGGTCCTACTGGGAGATGTTGACTGGTAGGAGGTGTGGCCTCCTTGGAAGACATCTGTCACTGGGGACCGTATCTTCCCCTGAGCTCCCCTCTTTCTCCTGCTCTACACTGCCTGGCTGCCTTGGCGCGCATCCTCCAAACCCTCCCCTGATAGAGACGGACGGTTCTGAAGCCGTGAGCTACAATAAATACTTCCTCCTGCCAGTTGCTTCTGTCATGTATTTTACCAGAACAAAGAGAAAAGTAACGGCTGAAGTGCATCACTTGGAATTTCTAAAATAAACCAGAGTCAAACAACAACACAAAGAAGAAAGCAGTTAAGATATTGCTTGAAGGGCAGTTCCAGTGCCTTAAAATCCAAGGGCTTTCCTTCCTTCATTTCTTCCACTGTCTGGGGACAACATTAATTAGCAAGCAGGAACCAGGGAAACATGTCACGGGCACAGTGGTCTATTTGGTGACAGCTGGACCAAAAATACTTCTCCATTGGCTCTCCAAGAAATCGGCTGTTTATTTACTGTCATAAAACTGATGTGTGGACTCTATGAAACGTTATTCAAGGCATCTACCTGCTGCCCAGAGAGACACAGAGGGAGCTGTGTTTGTGGGCCAGAGTTCCCCGTATATGAGTGTGGGCCAAAGTTGGGGATGTGCTTAGACCTGTCCAACAGTATTATGAGAGCGACAAGAAACTGGGGGGGTGACGCAGGGAACTAGGGACAGAAGTGGAGCGTGAGCAATCGCGGTGAACAGGAAGGAAAAGCTGGGCAGGGTGGCATTTTTAAAACGCCAGCTGAATAAATACGGGGCACAGAGGTGTTTAAGAACAAACTTTGTGGGCAGACAGGTGTAATTTCGTAGGTTAATTGAGTGTCAATGGCTTGATTACTCCAAGAGCCAAGTAACCGTCGGGGTTTGCTGAGCCCAAGGGAGAGGTGGAAATGCTCCCCTACGCACAAACCACACACAGACCACGCAGACAGCACGCAGGTGTCCTGCAGGGTTCCCGCAAGGACGGCACAAACAAATTCATGTATAGTCCTGAGTAAGACACCTGGCTCAGGATAACTGTGTTAGTGAGGGACGTTTGTTCCTGAGTGTGTGTATAGGTTTTGTTTTTTGACTTGTTTTTGTTTTGTGTGGGTAGGCTTTTATTTTTTCTTTTAGACTGTTGGGGATTGAACCCGGGCCCTTGCACACAATAGGCAACCAATCACTCAATCAGTCAGGCTACATTCCCCCAGCCCCTAGTTTATTAATCAAATAATTTAGGGCTGGAAAGACAGCTCGGTAGTTAAGAGTTCTTGCTGAATCCTGTCTCAAAAAAGAAAACAAAACAAAAAGTTTTTGCTGTTCATCCAGAGGACTCAAATTCTGTTTCCAGCACCCATGTCAGCTCAACACGTCCTGTAACTCTAGTTTCAGGGATCCAATGCCCTCTCTGGCTCCCGCAGGCAACCATACACATGTGGACACACAAATACACATATATAAAAGTAAATTTGACTGTTAACATTAATCCTGATATCACACTAGCTTTAAAGTACTTGACAGTTACACGCTTTTCTCTTTTTTATAAGAAAGGACTTTCTAGGAATTAGAGTTGCTAGAAAATAGGATATGATGTCCACATTCACTGCAATATGCTGGTAGAGGTTCCACAAGGCCTGCCTGTGAGAAGTGCTGGGGAAGGGCCCTTCCACCCTGTGTAGGTCATGAATCTTAACCAATGAGCAAATGGACATTCATCTCGGGCTTGACTCCCAAGGGACTGAAGTGAGACAAAGAGCCCTTGTAAAACCTGTCAGGGGAAGTTAGCCATGAGAGGAATTTGGGGCTGGATGACATGAAAAACTCCTAAATCTGAGACCACATCTGTCTCTTGTCAAAGTCTCTGTCCCTGTAGAGACAATCCTTTGGTTGGGGCCAAACTTACGAAGCACAGGCCACAACCCAGGATCCCAACCATGTTTTGGACAGTAACGGTAATTCTTTTTGGCCTTATAATGGTTTTCGATGGTGTGTGAATTCCATCTCAAATCAATGTTGCCCAGACATCTAATCAAACATCTATCTATCCATGAGATGCAGACTGGGAAACTGGAAATGTTCTCCTAAGTCAGAAGTGAGAAGGTGGGGCTGAGTCAGGCTTCCAGCATGCTATTCCTGGCTTCACCACTGACTCACCATGTAACCTTGGACCAAGCACGGAACTGTCAGGGCCAGCTTGTCCTTCGCAGATGGAAAATAGGACACTCGGGAGCCTCGATTATTTCTGTCCTGTTTCTGTTTCCAGCATGTGCCTAATGTAGGAACATTGCCTATTCATCCCAGAGAAAAGACCACCTGGTAGATTGATGGGTTCTATTACAGGTCAAGCATTCCCAACATCAAAACCCCGGATTGGAAATGCTCCCAAACCCAAAAATTCTTGAGTGGAAAATGCCACAACTGATCTCATGTGATGGGTCGCGGTAAAAACGTGGGCCTGTTAAAAATACTGGACAAAGAGTGCAAACAGAGCTCAGGCTATGATGCTTGCCCAGCATGCATCGGGCCCTAGATTCCAGCCCTAGGACCACATGTAAAAGCACTCTACCATTACTGCTAGTCTATGTGTATGTGGCGTATATGAGTGAGGGAACTTATGTTTATATCTGGGTCCTATCCCCAAGAGACTTCATTATACATACATGCTAATACTTCAAAGATCCAAAATCCAAAATACTTCCAACTTTAAATATTTTAATAAGGAACAGTCAACCTATACAGTGAATTTCATTATATCTGAAGAATTTCATTCATATGTGTTTGTATATATAAATTTTACTTTTAGTTTTTGGTGAAAAAAACACATTACATGAAATTAATCACTTCAGCTGGGTGGTGGTGGTGTACACCTTTAATCCTAGCACTTGGGAGGCAGAGGCAAGTGGATCTCTGTGAGTTCGAGGCCAACCTGGTGTACAGAGCAATTTCCAGAACAGCCAGGGCTACACAGAGAAACTCTGTCTTGAAAAACCAAACAAAAAAACCAAGCAGACAAAAAAAAAAAAATTTAACCACTTCACTTTTTTCTTTTTATATATGATGCTAAGGATCAAACTGTTGGTTTCTTACATACTAGACCATTTGGTGGGGAGTTGGTTCTCTCCTTCCACCATGACCAGGGACTGAACTCAAGTCATCAGGGTTGGTAACAAGCACCTTTTTTACTGGCTGAGCCAGCCACCTCACCAGCCCCACCTCAGCTCTGGACTGTTTCGGCTAAGCTGGCCAGCCACCGAGCGCTGGGGACCCTCTGGGCTCTGCCTCCCCAGCACTGGGTTATGGATAAGCCACTGCACCCAGCTGTGAGTCCCAACTCTTGTGCAGGGTAACAACCAACTGAGCCATCTCCCCAGCCCCCGTGTTGGACACAAACGTGGTGTTCGGCGGCACTGAGGACATTCATCTTGTTGTACAACCGGCACCACCATCCATCTCCAGAACTTTGTCAAACGCCCCGCTGCGATTTTTTTTTTTTTTTTTTTTTTTTTTTTTTTTGGAGCTGAGGATCGAACCCAGGGCCTTGCGCTTGCTAGGCAAGCGCTCTACCACTGAGCTAAATCCCCAACCCCTTAGAGAGAATAGACTTTTTTTTCTTTGAGACAGGGTTTCTCTGTGTAGCCTTGGCTGTCCTGAACTCACTTTGTAGACCAGGTTGGTCTTGAACTCACAGAGATCCTCCTGCCTCTGCCTCTGGGGTGCTGGGATTAATGCCGTGTGCCACTACCTCTTCCAGCTGCGATTTTTAAAGTGTGATTTTATAGGACACCTCACTGTAAGCAGTCGTCAGACCTGCCATGTTTTCACTGCTCCCCTCGAACGAACGGGAGGGCACACCCACATCACAGCCATCAGCAGAGCACCCCGAGAGCTCGGACCACGTGATTATCATGGGATTCCGGCTAACGGAGCTGCCATGCTCACTAGGGGTCAGACAGTGCCCTCCTCCAGCTTTTCCCCAGGTGTCCACAGGCATGCATTTGCCCTGCTAGGTCAAGTCGAGTACGAAAGAAGAATCACTGGTGATGCCATGGATGAGACTTTGGTTGGGGGTGGGAAGTCATCACCCATTTAAATAGCGATTTTCAGAGTTCTGAGAAGACAAGACAGGGAATCACAGAAGGGATGCATTTAGGAGATCAGCTGGAGCTTGACATCTTGAATTCAGGAGAATTCTTTAATTGAATTAAGTGCATGTTCAAAAGTCCTCCTGAAATTCGGTACTCAGAATCTGATCACACCCTTGCCGTGTGGAGGAAGTTAATTTGCATTGGTGTTCTATCAACATGAAACTTAATATGCTTCAACTTCCAACTCTTAAAGACAATCCCCACCCAGCCATGTGCTCGCTAAGCCTCTATCGGGCATATACTAACTCCAAAGAACAGCAGTCTCCAGTAAGTGCCATATAGGAAGGCACAAATAACAGATGCTCTGGCCTTCAAGACAAACTCTTTTACTGTGTTAAGCAATAGGAAGTGTTATGTGGTCCCTTTAGGACTCTACCTCAAAGATGCTAGTTTCAAAATCTGAATGTCTAATTTGGATCCAATCTCCCGAACATAACTACTTTCCTCTTTCAAAATCTTACCTGGGGCTCAGGCAATGGCTCAGTGAAAACACCTCTTAATGCAAGAATGAGGACCTGAGTTGGAATTCCCACCACCCACCTAAAAAGCTGGACATGGCTGTGGATGCCTATAACCCACAGGGTCGGGGCAGAGACAGCCGGATCTCTTAAGCTCACTGGTCTAGTCAACATATGGAGCTTCCATTTCAGTGAGAGGCCCCGTCTCAAGGCAATGAAGGAGAATAACAGACAAAGTCACCAGCATGCTCCTCTGACCTCTGCATGTGAAGTACACAGGCACACAAACCCACACATGCGCATGTATGCAACACACATGCGCGCGCACACACACAGACACACAGACACACACAGACACACACACACACACACCCTGGCTTTCCCTTCCTGGTGGCTCACACTCACCTCCTCCAGAAGCCTCTGCTTGAGCTCCCTCTCTGTCTCTAGTTTCTGCTGTAAGCTCCGGGCGTTCATCTCAAGCATGGCATGCTTCTTCTCCAGGTCGTTGAGCTGGGTATGTGGAAAAATTGGCCACGACGCCACATTTGGAAACGTTAAGGGGCTGCGGATTTTTTGAGATGTCCCCAAACCTTGGCATGTAAAGGATAACTAAGGTCTAAAAGTCACAGGTTTTCATTCGGAAAACAAAACAAAACAAAAAAAAAAACCCGACGTGAGACCGGAACCCCCTCTGTGGGTCTCCTATGTCACTGCGTCAAGTTTTAAGGGCGTGGCTGCTCAGTTCACTTGTCACGCTTTGCCTGAATTTCATGAAATGATCGTATTCTGAGGGCTTACAAAAGGACTACAGATACTGGGATGAGAAGATGGCCCAGCAGCCCCAAGGATCCTTCATCTAGGCCCGAAAGGCAGAGACGGCGGCTATCAGGAGTCACATCGGCTACCGCCAGGCACGTCCACCAAGGACGGCTGCCTTGTTGGTGAGAGAGAAAACTGCCTCAAAAGCGGGTAAAAGAGAAAATGGTATCGGGATAGCTAGGCACACAGAAGGTGACTACTAAATACTGCAAGGATAGCCAACAAGAATGGAAAAGCAGCGTTCACGTTAAACCCAGAGAGGTCCATTTCTCTCCACGTAGCAAGTGTACTAACAATGTTGACCAGCTAGACTCTGAGTCAGAGCTGTCCTTGAGTGCAGAGTTATAACCTTGAGACCAGTGGTTCCGTTTCTATGAATTTCCGGCAAGAAAATAATCACAGATGTCCAGAGAGATTTATGTTCATCACAGTGTTATTCATACGGGGAAAAAAAAATTGGAAGAAGCCCAAATTTCCTGTACAAAGGCAACGCTCAAATTAGATGCCTGCGTGCAATTTTATTTTTTCAGAATTACATGTTTAAAAAAAATATCTAATAAGTCAGGAGAAGCCTCCAGTTACATGATTTTTTTTTAAAAAGATGTAAAAGTATATAAATAGTAAAAGCCTAGAATTATATAAAAAAAAAAAAATGTGTGTGCGCACATGTCTGCGGGAATAAGAATAAGCACACACAAGACTGCAAATAAACCCACCAGTATAACAAGGAAACTGTTACCACTTTTCCCTTTTCCTTTTCCTGTGGTTGTTATTTTCCGCAATGGCCCCAAGAAATGACTTTTGTGAACATGAATAAGTGTTATTTAGCCTGCGGAATCCCGATCGCCATTTTACGTGCACAGGTGTGAAGAAGAAACCAGCGTCTCTCTGACATCTCCTTTGGCTACCAAGCGCCTCGTCTACATTTTTTCAAGTCTGTTAGACGCGCCCAACACCGGCGTTATCACTGCACATGTGCTGCCGACCACGGGGCGGGGACAGAGCATGCGTACTCCTAACACGGCACGCTGAGGGCTGTGTGCATTAGGCCCTACTGTGGTCTCAATGGCCCCCAAGGTTCTTGTATTAGAAGCTTAATCTGGCTCACAGCTGGACAACGCCTGGAAGTGGGGCCTTTGGGAGGTATTAGTGTTACATGAGGCTGTAAGGGTGAGGCCCCACAGAGGCATTAGTGGCTCCCTACAGAGATGCTTAAGCTGGCGTGAGTGTTCTGCCTCACCACGCAGTATCTGCCATCAATACCACAGAGCAAGAGGGACCTCAACAGATGCAGGTACCACCATCTTGGACTTTCTCTAGAACTGTTAGCCAAATATATTCTTTAAAAATTACCTGGTCCCAAGTACTTGCTTATAGCAACAGAGGACAGGAAAAGAAAAAAAAAGTATGTGTGCCTGCAATCACACCAAAAGGACAGGTCACTGTTGTGCTCTTCTGAAGGATGGGCAACATGAGGCTTATAAAGCCTGTTAGAAATGAAATAGTGTTGTGGTCCCAGGGTTGGACTTCTGGGGCCCAGATAGGTAGTTGTTAAAAAGTCACCATCCAAGCCAGGTGGCGGTGGTGCACGGCTTTAATCCCAGCACTCAGGAGGCAGAGGCAGGCGGATCTCTGTGAGTTCCAGGCCAGCCTGGGCTACAGAGTGAGTTCCAGGACAGGTACCTAAACTACACGGAGAAACCCTGTCTCGAAAAAACAAAGAAAATAAATAAATAAATAAAAGTCACCATCCAATCAGGATAACCCAATACCCACCACACCCAGCTACGCCACTGCCAATCAATAATGCCCCTTAATGAATCATATCTGACATTTTGGGAGAGAGCAATGGAATGCTTATGAAGTAAGTTTACCTCGGGCTGTGTCTGAATTCATGTTAACCCTGCCTTTAAAGGAGGAACCAAAGACATTTTCCGACAAGGCAGAAAGGGATGGGCGCTCACCTTGTCCGACAGGCTCTCTGCCTTCAGTTTCTGTTCTTTGAGAGCCTGCTGCAGAGCGAGAATCTCGGCCTTGTGTTCCTTCACGGCCAACTCCACCACCTGGCGAGACTCGGTGATCCGCTGATCGGCTCTCGCCCTGCCAGAGAAGCATAGAGCCCTGCTTTCAGGAGCCCCACACCACAGACCTGGAGGGAGGAGGCTGGTCCACTTCTAAACAGGCTGCAGGCTGGACAGAAGCCCAACTGTGGACTCTACCTTAAATGCTGTCTTCCTTCCTGACAGCTTACGGAGCAGAAATTTGACCCATTTCAGACTTGGGTTAAAATTGCCCTGAAGCAATAAAATTCCTGTGGGGACTGACTGTGGGAAGGCTCAGGCTGGAGAGGAAAAAGCCATTCTCAAATGCAACCGGACTGAACAGGGATGTGTCCAGAGTGTCACAGCTTCCCTGTAGGGCAGTGAGTGCGGAACGGCCCCCTCCCATACCGCCGCCAAGGTTGACCGTGGGAGACCCCATTGGAATCTGAGAGACTGCCGTCTCCCCTAAGTGCTTTGAGAGCTCATAAAAAGTTGAAATGTGAACCTGATGAATGTATCCACTAAAGACGACAAAAATTCAAATGTAAAAGGGAGGAAAAAGCACTTCTTTCCCCATATCTAAGGCCTATGTTTTCTCACCTTGCACCTTTGGCTTGTGTGTGCAACGTCTTAGCCGTCCTGGATAAATCCGCGTGCGGGCTGCATAAGCCTGCCCTAGCTCCACCTCTCAGAAGTCAGGCTTCCTTGATCTCCACCCAAAGCCCAAACCCACTTCTCTCCAAGCAGGCAGCACTCTCTACTCGAGGTAACAGACATCGAAACACACAGCCAGGTGACTCTTGGCTTCTCGAGGATGAGGACAAAGATCAAAAAGTGTATTTTGTTTGGCTGCATAATACCAAACAAGCATAGAAAAGCAGCCCAGGACCTTTCACAACTGCCCCGGAAGCAGACTTGGAATGATGCGGTCCACACACTCTCCAGGCGTGGCTGTCTATCTGTCCACTCCCTGACAGACTGAAGGAACAGCTCAGACAGAAGCTGAGCTGAGTGTGGGCCGGAAGGTCTCTGTGGGAGAGTGGCCAGCACTTCCAGGGAAGCCTCATCCCTGAGGAGCAGGAGGGAGGGACAGGACAGGCTTTGAAAACCGCGGTCCTTCACGTCAAACACACTAACACGGCACAGAGCAACCGTTGCTCCCGGGTCCTCTTGCAATGTCAGAGTTCTCGACTTCTGCCTGCCATCTTTTCTATTTCAACTCAAATAGCAATCAGGCCACTCAGCCGGCACATTTTATTATATATTATTCTAAGGACCATGCAGCCAGCACATTTTGTTATATATTCTATAGTCACCAAATTATCATGGGGGTCACAAGACCCTCGGGGAGGTGACATCCCCAGAGTTCTGAAGGGTAGACACCATGCAGGGAGAGACGTGAAGTCACGGGCTAATGCTGGCCCATGTGAAAATGTGAAACAAGGCCCTGGGATTTCAAGGCAATATCTGGTCATCTTCATGGGACATGGTGGTGTGCTGCCATGGGTTACAAACTGAGCATTAAAACTCTTTCAGGCGGGTGGCATGTTTAGGAGACCAGTACTCCCTGAACTGTGATGCATCCAGCGGGGGGGGGGGGGGGGGGACGGACGGACGACGGAGACGGACTGAAAACCAGGCAGGAGAATAGAGAATAAATGACCATTTAAAACAAAGACGGGGGTGAGGGGAGAGAGAGGAAAAGGGAGTGGGTACAGTTCCATGCTCACCCCAGGGGACACTGGGTGACTTCTGGGATTGTTTTTAGCTGTCACAGCTTGAGAAGTAAGTTGTTGCTGGCATCTAGTGAAAAGAAGCCAAGCAAGATGCGTGCTGTCCTAGAACACAAAGCGCCCCCGCCCCGAACACACACACACACACACACACACATAACAAGGGATGGGATACCCAGGCAATGCAAGGCATCAGAACTCTAGAGCAGAGAAATGAGAGAGTCCTCACGACCAGGATTCAAACGGTGGGGACCTCACTACCAGGTGACAGTATTGGGATCAGAATCTTGGTAAGGCTGTCTCTACAGAAAAGTCCTGATATTTTTCTTTGCCTTGATTTCTGGGCCTCTCCACAAACAAAAGCACACCAGCCACTACCACAGGATCCAGGTGACATCGGCCAGATTTACAGCCAGGATGTCCACCCCTCCCTGGCTCGCCTAAGACTCTGCTGGTCATCACTCTGAAAGTCCTGCATCCGGGGAGACAGCTGTCTCAGGACACCGGGGCAGCTGATCGCCTTGTCGGCTGCTCTCGGGGGGGACTGGGGTGCGATCACCTGGCGCTGGCTTCTTCTACAGAGGGGACTCCCACCTGCTCTGCTTCTCGGTGTCCAGCATCCTCTGCAGCTCCCGGACGCGGCACTCGAACTGGGACTTCTCGTCCCCGAGGACGCTCCTCCAGGCCTCCCACTGCCGCTCCTTCTCCAGCAGCTCGTCGTTCAGGGCCTCCAGATCCATGACCTGCTCCTCCAGCATGGTGCACGTGGTCTTCAGGGCCTCCATCGTCTGCAAGTCAGCAGTACTGAGTTAGCTGTGCCTTGGATCAGATGGGGGTCCCCGGAGGTGACGCTGGTCAAACGGCTTCAGGAAAGCACAAGCTCCTAACCGCGGACTCGCGGACAGACCATAACCACGGACTCACGGACAGACCCTAACCACAGACTCACAGACAGACAGGTTGTTTCTCTATCCCACAGCCCAAGGGGACCAGTCGACAACAGACCAAAGGTCATCTGTCAGTACTACCATCTGAGAGGTACAACCCAAAGCCAGTCACAGGGTAAGCAGAGTGTGTGTGTGTGTGTGTGTGTGTGTGTGTGTGTGTGTGTGTGTAAACACACGATACACACCTATAATCCCAGCACTCAGGACAAGGTCAAGAGTTCACTGTCAGTCTAGACTGTGCTAGTAAGTTCTGGCTAGGTATGTATGGTTATACAGTGAGACCCTGTCTTTAAAAACCAATCATATCCACTTTTAAAGATTTCCTATTGTTATTTTTATTTATATGTGCATGTGTGTGTGTGTGTGTGTGTGTGTGTGTGTGTGTGTGTATGTGTGAGTGTGTGAGTCAGTCACATGTGTGCAGGTGCCTATGGAGTGTGTGTCTGTGTGTGTGAGTGTGTGTCTGTGTGTGTATGAATGTGTGAGTGTGTGAGTCAGTCACATGTGTGCAGGTGCCTATGGAGTGTGTGTCTGTGTGTGTGAGTGTGTGTCTGTGTGTGTACGTATGTGTGAGTGTGTGAGTCAGTCACATGTGTGCAGGTGTCTATGGAGGCTGGGAGATGGTATTGGCTCCCTTGGAATTGGAGGTTACAGGCTGTTGTGAGCCACCATGTGAGTGCTGGGAACTGAACTCACATACTCTGGAAAAGCAGTAAGCGCTCTTAACTTCTGATTCACCTCTGGCCCCAGAACCCCTAAAAGCCATTTTAAAAACTACAATCCTTGGCTGTAAGCCAGGATCGACAAGGAGCCTGTTTGCAGGAGCCAGCTTGATCATGGAACCCCCAGAGAGAACACACCAGACCCTTCTAAATCCTTCTAAGGGTCCTCCGGGAACCCCAGGGCCCGGCCTCTCGTCTTACTTGCTTCTGGCTGGTGAGCTGCATCTCCCTCTCCGTGATCTCACGGCGGAGATGGTCCACCTCACTCCGCAGCTGCACAATCTCATCGTTGGCGCCGGAGGCCTCGTCAAGTTGTTTGGACAAGTAGAAGTTCTGGTTGTTGAGTTCGGCGTTGTCCTCAGTCAGCTGGTTCAGCTGCTCCTCCAGGTCAGTGATGACCTGTGGGGGTGGGGGTGAGGAGGGGGGTGTTACAGATCAAAAAAGGGGTCACCGTCAGCAAGGAAATGCTTCTGGAACTAGCGATTTTGAAAGCTGCAGTGAGACAGTGTCACGTGGCATGATGATGGGAACCAACATGCAGCTGTCTGACTTGACGCCCAACCCCAGTTCCCTCGCCAGCACGCGTATCGGGGGGAGGTGTCTCTTCTCTCTCTAACTTGTGGTACATCTGGAAAATATGCCAAGAGCCAATCAACCGAGTGCTAAACAGACAGGGCAAGTTCAAATGAGATCCAGTGAATAGCAGGAAGAATTACACAAGGAGGGGAACGTGGGTCACGACAGAGGGCTGTCTGGTATCGCAATTGTCTAATTAAACTGAACTTGACCTTGACACCACCTACAGGGCACCGCCACCGCAGACAGCCACAGTCTGAGAAAGCCACATAACGTTTCATCAGGGACGAATCACAAGGGAAGATACTCAGGGTCATTTGAATAAAATCACAGGCAGTGAATTTAATTCTGTGTAACAAAGACGAGGAAGAAATCTTAAGGGGAGCTTGGATAATTCTGAGGATACAATACCGACTGCATCACGATGCGGCTTTAATGGATTCCGCTACACAGTGAGTTCTCCAAGTATATGAAATTGTCGTTTTATTGAGAGAGATTTAATCTGGTTTTACTAAATTATTTCCCTGTTCAATGGCAGAATGACTTCCAATTTCAGTTCAGCTTGTCTGTTCTCTTTGCCGAGGCTTACCATCAGTGCTCGTAGAGAACATTTATATAAAATACTTTAGAAGTTTAAGGGTAATTTTCTCCTAATAGTTAGGATACGACATATGAGCCATAAATTAAATTTTATGTAACAAAAGAAGTAAATTAAAAGGAAATGTCTTTAAACCTACAGTTATTAACTGTTTCGGGCTTCCACACCCACAACAGACATAGTTTGTGATCTGTTAGCTTTGGTATCACGCCTAATACCTTGTTTCAATTCTCTTGATCAATTTAAAACTATAAAAAGTCTCCCTAGGCACACAGAATTAAAGAACGTAAACTTAGGATGTTTCTTTGATGCACCCCAGAAAGCCCATTTTAGTGGGCAGCTAGCCTCTCAGGGTAGATGTGGTCAGGTGGCCTCTTTGGACGGTGGAAATCCACGTTGATCCCTGTGAGCTGGTTAGAGGTGCACTGCGAGCTATGAGTAGGCAATGAAGAGTCTGGCCAGGCACTTAGACAGGCTTCCTTAGAAACCCGGAAACAGATCCGTGCGCTGTACAACTCCCCACAGACAGTTTGCCTCAAGTGGTCCCTATGTCTCCCTTCCGGTGCCATGGCTAAGTTGAGATCGACAACTTCACGTATTCAACCTGTCTTCATCCTACACAAAGTAGGCCCTTCCCCTAAACTGTAAGCGTCTCTATTTAACCATTCGACTCTTCCCTTTTCTTTCTTCCTCCTCCTCCTCCTCCTCCTCCTCCTCCTCCTCCTCCTCCTCCTCTTCCTCCTCCTCCTCCTCCTCCTCTTTTCTCAGAGTTTCTCTGTGGCCCTGGCTGTTCTGGAACTCTGTAGAACTGGCTGGCCTCAAAGCCTGACTCTGCCTCCGAGCGCTGGGAGCAGAGGTGTGAGCCACCACCGCCTGGCTAACGGTTTCGTTTCTTTCTGTCCCTTCCCCAGAGAAAATGAGCAGAATGGGACAAGCAAGCCTGGAAGATTCTAGAACTCAAATGAGTTTGAACTTGGGTGGGTTTCTCCATCTGTGACAAGGAAATAAATACTATATTTATTCTTGATCTTTTATTTTTAAATTGTCTTGTAGCTACTCAAGTTCTGCAGCATGAGAGAGATACGGGATATAAATTAATGACCAAAATGGTGTTTCATTCTGAAAGCCTCTTGGGGAACAGACCAACTGCAGAAAATCTATTCACAGAGAATATATAATTTCCTTGCCATTCAAGGTTATATTTAAGCTTTTAGGCACCTACTTCCTTTCTTTGATTCACAAGAAAAAAAAATACAGTTTATTATGAACCCATTCCTGTCATCTCTTCCCTTTTGCCCAAAATAAGATTATAAAGAGCTAAAGAAGAGAAAAGCTAATGAGGTGGCAGGGTCCGGGCTCGTCCCCGTCTTGAGGTAGGTCTCTTAAAGAGGGAAGGGTCCCTCCATTCCGGTGTCATCCGGTCTTTGAGGGACCTGTCTTGGCTTCTATTCCCAGCATCTGATGGGTGGTTCTGTATCTGCTATTGTCTCCATTTTCCTCATTTGACTAGATGAGGGTAACGTGTGCATGCGTGCGTCTGTGTGCAATGGGCGTTCCCGCTCTTTGGACCGTCCCATCTGCCTACGTCAGAACACGCTGGCTTCCACCCTTTTCTAGTGGCTGAGGTGAGGTGTGAGACCCGTCTCTGCCTGCTTGGAGGTTATAAAGCTGACATGAGACGCTATCACCGGGCTGAAGTATAACAAGCAATCCCTCCAACTATTCTGGGAAGGGTTGTTTTAGTTCCATTTTATAGATGGGGAAATTGGGGCAACCAGGAGGCTAAGTGACTTCACCGAGGGCACGCAGCTAGCAGGTGAAGAGGTCAAACCTTGACCGCAGCCTGAAATTCAAGCCTCGTCTCTTACCCCTCCACGATGCTGTCCTTGGAAACGGGTGACGAGGATGCACAGACCACTTAGGCCTTCTCTTTCTCTTGTTTCTGAGACATATATAACCCAGATTGGCCTCAAACTCACCATCCTCCTGCTTCAGCCTCCTCTGTGCTGGGATTATGGGTGTGTGCCAATATGCCTGGTGTCCTTGCTTTTCAACCAGGTCATCTTTGTGACCATAAGTAAATTCTTTCCACGCTGAGGGCAGATGGTCTGTTTACTGACAGACTCAGTTATGAGAGTCCCTCAACCTTTAGGCCCCAAGAACAGAGGGTTAAAAAAAAAAAAAAGATTAATGGAAAGCCTAATTCTATCTTCACAAGTTAAAAAAAAAGACAAGGCAGAGGGAAGCTTCCCCACATGGGGCCAGCCAGGTTTTCTTGTAGGCTGTTTTGCAGACAACAGATCTTGGTACAGTTCTAAGAGCAAGCAAGAATATAAAACTGTCTACTCTCAATGTCAGAAAAAAAAATATATATGTATGACATATACCCCCAAGCTCTCTATTTGGAGTTACCTGTGAACCTCACCACCACAGAACTGTACAGTGACCCATCATACCTAACCAAGGAAGAGGACCAATGGCGTTTTAGGGTGGGAGGGACCAGGCAAACAATGAGCATCAGTGGAAGGCTCAGGACTGATCCTATTTTAATGCCTACTTTCCCGAAGGCAGCTATTTGCATATTATTTATTTTTAATCTTATAGCTGACAGATTGATTCATAATTAAAGCTGTGTCATATGCTTGCCCACCAGCTCCCCTCTAAAACAGACTTAGGGAGGGGTTTGGGTGCCAGATTGAATCGAATCCTTTTTTTAAAATCCCTTCAAAACACAGAAATGGTCTGAGCCTGGAAGTCTCTTGCCCTCCGAGCTTTGTGAAATCGCTAACTGGGCGCTCCTCGTGACTGAGTGAGTATAGCGCTCTTACCAGTAACAGAGGTGACACTTCCTAGCAGAGGCCATCTTGGATAGCATCCAAAGGGAAGAAATACCCAGGACAAGCTCCCATAGCCTCTTTAAAGTGGCCTTGAACTTGACTGTGTCACGGAGACCCACTACTGTGGCTAAATGCCTTGAAGCAGTAGTTCCTAGGGTTCTGTACATAGAAAGGCCAGTTTTCCAAACCAAAGATTATGCTAGGAGCCTGAGGTAACCGGAGAAGCCACCATCACTTGGCCCTTTCCTAAGGTCAAGCCCATGTACCCACGTTGGACACCTCATCCTACTTAATTACTGCAGAGGTGAGGTTGTCTCCAATGCCAATGGGCCCCTGTTCCTGAGGTCGTACTGATTCTGAAACTCAAATACTTGTCAGTTTTCCCTCATCCAGCACTCAAACCACAGTCATTAACTGTGAACTGGAAACATCAATGTCATGCTGGAAGCGAGGCTACACAGGCTAGCCCCATTTTACAACGAAGAAATGGGAGCGTCTAGAGGCCACTTTATAATGTGAACCCTGTCTGCCTGACTCCAGAGTCCATGGGCTGGACCACTGTGTCTCCCAGCTGTTCCAGCTGATATGTGGAGTGGAGGACACTCTGTTTAGATGCCTGCCCCCCTCCCCGTCAATTCGGAAAGGGGCCCAGAGGCCGTGCCACCAAATACTAGTGGTAAAAGAAACAAATATTAGAAATTGTCTCACAGAAACCAAATTTAGAAAGTATAAACATAACATAAGTTAAACCAGAAATCAAATTAATTCCACATACCAGCCGATTCCCTTATGGCCAAACTTGCAATTTTAAAGTACGGAAGGGATTATTCCTCATGGAAAGGATCCAAAGCCCATCAGCTGAGTGGACCTAACTGAGGTTCTAGTCACACACTGAAAATACCACGGAAAACAAAAAAAGAGCAAACTGTCGCCGGGTCCGCATGAAGGACTTCCACAGACAGTGCAAATCGAGAGGAGGGAATCTCAGCCCTCTCTCCAATCCCACTCACATCAAGTTCAAGGTCAGACAAAACCCAGCTCTGGCGTCAGAGTGACAGGAACCCTGGGGGCAAAGGGTTCTCACAGGTGACCATGGGAGCCGTCTAGGGCTGGGACGGCCTACGGCTGCACCTACACGTGGCCGTTCAGGTGGCTAAGATGCCAAACTCTGACAGAGTGCACCCAAGACCGAGGGCCCCGTTAGAGGTGGTGACGAGGTCTTTGTGAAGATAAAGGACAGATGTACACACGTGTGCGAGGGGGTGTTTCTGGAAACTCACAGGCGTATATAGTACAAGCAGAGACAGGACCAATGGAGGACCGAGAAAGTAAAAAATCCACAAAAAGACTAAAGACACGGAAGCACCAATAAGGACGGCGTCCTGTCTCCTAACGGGGGCCTATTTCTGTCCTTCATTTTGATCAAAATAGACTCTTGCTTTTTCACTGACTTGACTAGATTATGTAACCCGTGAGTGACGCTCGCCTGCTGATGGAACGTTCACAGAAGTGATGTCACCCACAAGGGTCCTAGATTGTGAATTTGCATATTAAAGGAAAGACTTTTCCCTGTTAGGAAGATTCACTTTCTTGGTCCACAGCTGAATTGGCCCTTCTTCTCAGTAGAGGCCACAGGCTGAGAAGCCACGTGGGAAACCAGTCCCTGGCATTTGGATAGTTTCTTGCCCACATGGGGAGGGGATGGGCTACCTGGAAAGCATTGTTGAAGCTACTAAGTCTATTTACAGTTTCATAGTGAGGTGAAAATAAAATGTTTTTGGCTTTCTGTTTCAAGGTAAGTTCTCATCTGTAGCCCGGCCTCACCCTGGTCTCACCAGCCTCCTGCCTCAGCTACCTGTACAGGTGTGTGCTCCCATACCCAGCTACAGTGAGAACTGTTTGACTATTTTAACCATCCCAACTACCTTCCCCTCCCAAACCTAAAGAATGGTTTTAACATCCTTAAAACCAGTAGCCCCCTGAAAAACTAAAGCAAGACAAAGCACTCTGGTCTTCAAGCTGCAAGAGTGTACGGAAACTCAGTCACCAACAAATGCCACCGCAGAGAGACTCCCCTCTGCCCTCTGCCCTCTGCCCCCGTCTGCCCCTCTTTGGCTTGTTTGTACTCACGGTGCAGCTGTTACGAAGAGCATCAAATTTGCGCTGGATTTCATCTCTATGTGCCTGGAAGGTAAGAAGCGCATTATAAACTTTTCATGAGGTAGGGATGCAGTTCTACATGCTATGGGTCGAATCCAGAGACCAGCAATTTGCTTGAGAAGCCAGGTGCATGGCTGCAGCAGCCCCAGCATCCGCCTTGCGGAGGAACTAATTAATCACCTCATCCCCAGCATCAGCAATCAGCAACAGGGACATACGGGTCCGTGTTGAGGGAGTTCAGCTACTCAGACCCTATCACAAACACCAGACAGACATTTTCATATTCACACTAGCACCAGGGGAAAGCTGGGGAAGGGGAACTAATGAAGGACGATGTCCATACTCCTCTTCATCAGCCCCAAACCAAACCCCAAATTCTGAAAATATGAGTAACTTTCCTTCTTCCCTCCAACTGACCCCCTTTCCAGCCTAGTAGACAGACAGACAGACAGATGCATGGGAAAGAGACACTGTCAGGAAAAGCAGAGACTTTTTAAAAATTAAAGCTGCTGAGATTTATAAAACTTGACACTGACCTGGAAGTAAAGATTCACAAAACCTCACACTGGCCGGGCGGTGGTGGCTCACACCTTTAATCCCAGCACTTGGGAGGCAGAGCCAGGCAGGTCTCTGTGAGTTCAAGGCCAGCCTGGTCTACAGAGCGAGATCCAGGACAGGCACCAAAACTATACAGAGAAACCCTGTCTCGAAAAGCCAAAAAAAAAAAAAAAAAAAAAAAAAACCTTACACTGACCTGGGAGTAAACACCTCAACTTTCTCTGAGACAAAGCTACCCTAAAACAGCAGAATTTCTGCTATAGTTTGAATCTCAAATACCCTCAAGTTAGGCCATTGGGCGGCTCTCGAAGATGATATCGGAACCCTGAACTAACACATTCTCTTTCTTTCTCTCTCTCTCTCTCTCTCTCTCTCTCTCTCTCTCTCTCTCTCTCTCTCCTCTCCTCTCCTCTCCTCTCCTCTCCTCTCCCCCTCCCTCCACCATATGCCCCATCTTGATAACACTAAACTGTAACACAGCCAAAGGATCACGTGCTAGAATCTCAGGTACCATGAACAGCAGTAACTTTTCCCTCAGGTTGCATAACCTGGGTGTTTTGTCATAGTAACGGGAAGCTGACCAACACAATTCCGGTCAGCGCTAAGATCAGATATGCGCACACGTAACCCATGTCTTCATGCTGGTGTGGGAAGACAGCGGTAAAGACCCCGAGGCAAGAAAGGCCTTGACACGGGGGACGGACTAAAAAGTGCCGAGTGGGCAGAACCGGGTTCTTTAGACTCTGACCCAGGAGCCAGCTTGTCAAGGAAGGATTCGGTCTGTCTGTTGGTTGCATTCCATTAAACAGGAAGGGCTTGACAGGAGACAGTATGCCTTGGGTGGTAAAGGTGAGCACTGACTTCAAAAGCTTTGATTTAGACCCATAATCCACCCAGTTTAACAGGCATCGGTTGTGTCAACTTTATGTAACATTTAGAAACAGTGTGGCCAGCTAACCCCTTGCATGGCTATGTGTATATATGACTGTAAGACGCATCCTGATTTGAGTTACCTTAGAATTCATGAAATATAGGTAGCGACTCCCTGTGCAAGAGGGGTCTACATCCATGCATTCAACCAGCCATGAACAGAAAATATTCTGGGGGACATGCTGCTCATTTTATGTCAACCTGACACAAACTAGAGTCGTTTGGGAAGAGGGAACTTCAACTGAGAAAATGCCTCCGTAAGATTTGCCTACAGGCAAGTCTATCTTGATGATGCCGGTGAGCCCAGCTCACTGGGGGTGGTGCCACACCTGGCAGGCAGAAACCAGGCCGAGCAAGCCATGGCCAAGCAAGCCACGGAGGGCAAGCCAGTGAGCAGCGTTCCTCCACGGCCTCAGTTTCAGCTACTGCTTTGAGTTCCCGCCCTGACTTCCCGGGATGGTGGACTCCAAGCTGCAGGATGAAAGAAGCCTTTTCCCTTTCCAGTTGCTTTTGGTCACTGTGTTTTATCACAGCAGAGAAGCCCCAACCAGGACAGGGCGGGGGGAGAGCACTGGTACTGAATATAACATGGGCTTTCATTATTCTTGAGAAAACACAGCATCCTAACTGTATTAGTATTCTAAGCGCTCTGGAAATGGTTCACAGCACAGAAGAGGACATGCCCAAGGTCCAGGCCATTGCATGGAAGGGACTTGAACACTTGCTAATTGAGGTATCGGTGAGAGGTCCTGAAAATCAACCTCCAAAGGTGACTGTATATTCTCTCTTGCATTGGACTGCAAGGAAAATTAGATTTTTCTTCTGAGTCGTGGTCAGTTTTGGAAAAAATCAAAGCAAGAGAAAGGAAAAAAAAAAAAAAAAAAAAAAAGCCCAGAAAGGCATCTGGGGTTCATTCAAAGTCCAAAGAACAGGAAACCAAGGGAAAGAAGAAGAACATGGTCTCACAGTTGTCTTAATAGTGCTGGGATGTCGTGGGAATCAGATCAAAATGAGACAAAGGGACCACAGAGCAGGAAGCCCCCAGGAGGGCAGGGTTGCCTGTCAAGAAAGCAATGATGGTGACTTAGGGCAGGATGGCAGCAGAAATCAGCCAAGCTGTCAAAGGACAACTGACGGGGCAGGAGGGGAAGAGGAGGCGGGGCTCCCCAGGGGACCTGAGACCCGAGAGATTAGATTAGATTAGATTGGATTAGAGTCAACAAACCATCCAGTCTCGGGCAGAGGCAAAAGGAGTCATCTTCCTATACAAAACTTGTTCTCCATCAAAGTCTATAAGGCAACTTAAAAACCTTAGAACTATGATGTTCTCTCTAATGTGTCCATTTTCCAAGACATTTATAACCGGTTAGAGACATGTTAGATAGAGACTAGTACACCCGAAGGCATGGCAACAGAAACTATACAAAATAAAACCCAGCGATGACAGTGAAATAAAGTTTTCCAGAGTTGTAAAAGCGAACAGAGAGCTGAGGCAGCTGGGAGCAGGACATGCGTTAACTGGAGTCTCTGAAGGCTTCTGGGGTGAGCTGGAGGAAATGCTGCAAGAAGCAACAGCCACAAATGTCCAAGGCTGCTGAGAGCTTTGAACTCGCAGATACAAAAACTGCAGCAAACTCGAAGCCTAAGAAACATGAAGACACCAGGCAGCAGTGGCGCACACCTTTAACCCCAGCACTCGGGAGGCAGAGGCAGGCGGATCTCTGTGAGTTCAAGGCCAGCCTGGTCTACAGAGCGAGTTCCAGGACAGGCTCCAAAACTACACAGAGAAACTCTGTCTCAAAAAACAAAAACAAAAAAAAAAAAGAAAAAAAAAAGAAAGAAGAAAGATGAAGACAATTATTCTTAAGCACATCACAACCCAGTTGCTTAAAACCAGCAGCAAGAAACTCATCAAACCAGGCAAATAAAGACCATTATACACAGGGCAAAAAGCTAAGTGTTGGGCTGCTGTCTTCCAGGTTGGATGATAGGTCCTCAGGGGCCTGGGCCTATCAATATTCCCCTTCATTGGCAAGGGGAAGGCTTTCCTGAGAATACACAGTAAATGATGGCCAAAAGAAGGGAACTGGATAGTACAGCTGCCCATAATCTGCTGTCCATGTTCATATGAGTAACCACAATACAATCATTGGGTCACCGAGCCAGACATGGGTGGAATGGTTTTTCTGGTCCGCAGTTGCCCTACTAGACTCCTCAGTAAGAGACACTGTCTTGGGGAGGGTTTCAATTGCTATAGTAAAACATCATGACCAAAGCCGTTGTCCTTCACTAAGGAAGTCAAGGCAGGAACTCAGACAGGATAGGAAGCTGCAGGCAGAAACTGAAGCAGCCTTGTTCCCCCGTGGCTCACTCAGCCTGCTTTCTTGCACAACCAGGGACCACCTGCCAAGGGGATGGCACCACCCACAGTGGGCTGGGCCCTCCCGCATCTATCGGTAATGCCACAGGCCCAATTGATGGAAACATTTTCTCATTTGAAGGTCCCTCTTCCTGGATGACCCTGGCTTGTGTTGAGTTGACAAAAACAAAACAACCTGAGCAGCACAGTCACACATGAACACGGACGTCAGATGTTCAGATGGTGCTGTGGGAGGGCTGTGCCTGAGGACAACAGAGCAACGTTTTCAAGTAGCCAGCGCAAGTATCTCTTCCCCAGTGAAGATGAGAGGAAGGCCTGCCATGGACATAGGGTGAAAGGAATGCCTCCCCAGCAGACCCACACCACACAGAAATCCTTCAGGCGGGACAAGGGCAACTGGAAATCTATGTCCAGATGTTGCCTATGTAGACCCACTACTGAGAGTTACTGAGGGCCTAGTGAGAGGTCCCTGAAGTCATAACCTTGAAAGTGATTGTGGGTCCGGCCCCTGACTCTCCCCGTCCACCCTTGCTTTCTGGTCACGAGGTGAGCAGTACGTGTTCAGTGTGCCCCCACTTCCCCCGCCACCACACACTGCTCTGCTATGGAGCCAAACACAAGGAGCTAATCAGTCACGGACAAGAGCCATCAAAACTGTGACCCCAAACCAATCACTTTTCTTTATACGTGAATTATCTCGGGTACTTCGTACCGTGATGGGATGCTGACTAAATATACCCAGCATCAACAAAAGACTAATTTGCTGGGGCAAGAATAATATTTACCCAGCTTCAGAACAAAGCCATCTGTACTACTGTTGAGATCTCATTTGCAACCAATGACCAAGCAGAGTCTGCCTCCATGACGCCCCCTCAGGCCTCTCCGATGCTCACCATGATCACCATGGACAAAATGAAGGATTTATCAAGGAAGAACAGTCTCGGACACTAATCGCCTCTACATCAGGGTCAGCAAGATTTGTGGGTGTTGTTTTTGTAATTTATTTTGTTATTACTGTTGCTTTTTAAAGGAAGAGATAGTAGAGATTTTCGGTCTTTGAGCCAATTTGCTCTATTTAAATATGCCCTCACCAGGCTAAGGTCACTCTAGAAAATATGAAAATGAAGCGGGGGGATGGCTTAAGCTTGTTCTCCGGCACCCACCTAAGAAGCTGAGCACCCGTGAGCACAGCTGTAACCCTAGGGCTGGGCGGCAGAGACAGGAGGATTGCAGGGACTCAATGGCCAGTCAGTCTAGCCAATTGGCAAGCTACAGGTTTAGTGAAACACTGTCTCAAATAAAATAGAGTGGAGAGCACTAGAAGAGCACCCTTGATTCAGACCTTTGGTCTCCACTTCACATGACATACGCATGCAGACACATCCATCCATACACCACACCTCCCCTCCCCCTCCACTTGGTATAAACGCTCACATAAGAAACAGAGAGTGTGGAATGAGTTCTTTCAAAGCTAAGGCTCCCTGGGACACACAGGGGTGACAAAGCCCTTTACACTTTCTTCCTTGTTACATTTTATTAATAGCAAAGATTCCAGTAACTCCGCACCATTAAAAACTCATTTGCCGGGTGGTGGTGGCGCACGCCTTTAATCCCAGCACTCGGGAGGCAGAGGCAGGTGGATCTCTGTGAGTTCGAGGCCAGCCTGGTCTACAGAGTGAGTTCCAGGACAGGCTCCAAAGCTACACATAGAAACCCTGTCTCAAAAACCAAAAAAAAAAAAATAATAATTTGGGGTTGGGGATTTAGCTCAATGGTAGAGCACTTGCCTACCAAGCACAAGGCCCTGGGTTCGGTCCTCAGCTCTGGAAAAAAAAACAAAAAAAAACAAAAAAAAACTCATTCAACTGTCCAGTTGGAATCTAAAGTTTCAGTCATGGATAATTCATTCCCATGAAAACTCACCATAATGGGGGCTTTGGATCATTTGGACCCATCAGACACCAAACCTCGCTGAGGCCAAATGTACTGAGCCACCGACACCACGGGTCTGCTTTATCATTGATGGGGAGGCATGAATACAGAATGTAAAACTAACCCTGTTCTGTATGTCAGCACAACCATCGGCTTTACTGACCACCCCCACTGACCCCAGAAAGGAAACAGTAAGAGGGGCTGGAGACAGGACTCGGCACTTAGGAGCACTTGTTCTTGTAGGGGACCTGGATTTGGTTCCCAGCACCAACGTGGCCGCTCACAACCACCTATACCACTCTAGTTCCAGGGGATCTGATACCCTCTTATGGCTTCCTCCAGCATAGTATGCACGTAGCGCAGACAGACGTGCAGACAAAACACCCATAGACATAAAATAAAAATCAATAAATCTAGCCGGGCGTCAGAGGCAGGAGGATCTCTGTGAGTTCGAGGTCAGGCTGGTCTACAGAGTAAGTTCCAGGAAAGATACGGCTACATAAAGAAACCCTGTCTTGAAAAACCAATAATAATAATAATAATAATAATAATAATAATAATAATAATAATAGTAATAATAAATCTTTTCAAAAACTGAAAAGAAAACAGTACAAGATATTTAAGTTTCCTTTAAACTTGGAGAAAGGAATCACACAACACGGATTCAAGGATGGTGATATACCTGAGACAAGCTTTGGATTACGCCAATGAAACCACTGGGTGCTAATTAAGTATTTATGCTGTAAAAATTATCAGGGACCCCAGAAAGTAAAGATGTTAACACAGTGAATGTAGTATAACACAGTGAACTATGCCAACCAGACAACATTATTATGAAAACAGCAGAACCTCAAGAACTCGCAGGGATCCCCAGGCCCATTGGGAACCCAAGGGCCAGGGACACTCTCTAGCTGTCTCTGGGAGTCTTTATACATTCAATAATTGGAAGGAAAGTTACGAGAAAAGGGGAACTGAACTACAATGGCAAGAGAGATGAGCTGCAGGGTGGGGGACAGGAAGGCAGTGCTCGGTGGCCGGCCACCTTCCGGGGTGGGGGACAGGAAGGCAGTGTTCGGTGGCCGGCCACCTTCCGGGGTGGGGGACAGGAAGGCAGTGCTCGGTGGCCGGCCACCTTCCGGGGTGGGGGACAGGAAGGCAGTGCTCGGTGGCCGGCCACCTTCTGGGGTGGGGGACAGGAAGGCAGTGCTCGGTGGCCGGCCACCTTCCAGGATCCACAGCCCACAGGCCTCCATCCTCTCTGGTTTCATGCCTCAAGTTCACATCTTGACCATTATGCCAACAGCTTCCTAATTAAATACGAGGCTTGCTGTTCTCGTGAAGGGATGAGAGCCCGCACACTGATTAATGACTCCAACAAATCAAAGGCGATGGCTTTGGGTTCTGTAATCGCACTGTGCAGTGAGGAGGATCTTTTCATCAGTGCCCGAAGCTTTCTGCTGCTTAGTATTCAGCTCGGTCTCTTGACCAAATCAGTAAAAGAACATGGGGTCGGGACCACAGCGCCACCCACGAAGCCTTGCTGGTGCACATAAAGAAAGTGCATGCCACTTCTCTCCCAGGCTAGCCAGAGGAACTCTAAAGGCCAAAACACAGCTGTGTGCTACAAAGTCTGCAGACCCAGTTCTGCAGGAAGGGATGGCACTGCCTTCTGTTAGTCAGGAGCGGTCTCTAAAAGCACGGGGTTACAGTCTGACTCTGCTGCAGTTGTCTAGCCTGATCCAACCTCAGCTCTTAGTGGCCAGTTTCAACGCAAAGGCGATCAACAGGCTGGATAGTGTGAGAAGCGGAGAACAGAGAGCACACAAAGGCCTCCCTCCCAGCTGCTCCTGCCAAGCTCCTTCAACAGAAAACTCTAATAGAACAGTGTTCCATCCAATCTGGCCCAGGGGTGAAGGCCGGACCAGGTAACTGCTCCCTTCCCAGCCTGGGAGATGACCACCTCTTTGAATTGAGCCATAATAGCCCATTGACCATTCCCTTTCATGGATAAAAACACATCATGCCATGAGGCTCACAGACCTCCTACGAGACCACTTTAGATCTGGCTGATTTAATTTGATTGATGCTCATGTTGGATCGAAATGCAGGCCTTAAACAATGAGAAAGTAAAAAAGTATTGCATCTGTGGCCATTTTTCCTTTTCTTAGAAAATACGCTCTTCAGAACCAAGCCAACCAAGTCCTTTATTTGGCAGCCACATGGTGTCCATAACCAGGTCCGAGACACAATCAAGAAGGAGCCAAACAGGCAAAGGCTCAAAGCGTCCGAAGGGAATGGAAGCATGTGGGGATGAGGTGGAGGGCTTCCCCAGGACAGGTTTGCAGACGGAAGTCTGACCCATGGCATTTCTGCCGTTTTCGTTCTTCCTCGGGCCAGGGTCTTCTGCGTGGGCTCAGCCTCTCGTGGGCTGGTGTGCCGTGATGACCAGCGTCGTCGTCTACCATTAGTATGAGCAAGTCCTGTACTTCCATGGACCTTCATGTGCAAGAGAGAGCCCGAGTTCCTAGAACTAGGGACGGCTTTTGTCTTTTGGTTTTTTTGTAAGGATTCTTGAAGGCAATGATCTCATCCGATTAAATTAAGTCGTGACTAGCTGCTGTGCAGGGCTTCAAGAAGCCAGTAGACACGGCACATTCCAACCAGAGCAGCAAGGCAGGATTTAAGGGACTCATTTCCCACAGATAAACGGCAGTGACGCACGCTCTGTTTTATGTCCTCCTCCGTCCACACGGACACAGAAAGATACATGACCACTGCCTGCTCCCCCACCCCCGCCCGATTCCCACAGAGCAGAGGAATACATGTGTCATCCTTGGGCCCTGCAGAGAAAAATGAACCGAGGATCACAGGCTAATATCCTTGGGAGAAAAGGCTAAGGACACAGCCTTAGGCACACAGCAAGTGATCTGTCGACGGAATATGTCACTGATGTCTCGAGCTTTGTTTCCGAGCTTCGATGTTCTCAGAGTATATCCAAGAAAACAGATGACAAAATGCATTAACTAACAGTGGTTCTTCCAATAGCAGCTAAGAAAACTGTCTGTCTGTCTGTCCTCCTCGCCATTCACCCAACTAAAGTGAAAATTTACATCTTCTTGGTGTACACTCCTTAAAGGTCATTTCCTTCCCTCCCTCCCTCCGTCTTGTCTTCTACCTACCCCACGTTTGCCTTTTCATGCTTACTGGGTCCAGCTCTCCTGCTTCATATCTTGCCAAACTACTTTCAATCCACTCTCAAAGCAGAACATAAACAAAGAGACGGCATGACTGTTTTTTTTTTTCCCCCAGACTAACTATTGGGGGCAAGTGGCATCATAATGAGTGTTCTGGTAGAGATGATAGAACTTTGGGGCTTGATCAATACCCAGACTTGGCAGAAGTCCCAGAAACCAAGGCAGCATAGCACCTTCCTTACAGGAGTCAGTCTGTATCCCTGGTATCATGCAAACCATTGTGGCGTCCACTGGTCTCCAGAGGACCCTGTCCCTGGAAGATCACATTCTCAATCTTGTTTAAATAATGGTATCCCTACATTCAACAGCAGGAGGCAACTTGTAACAATAAAACTAGTTTAAAGATGGACAGACAGACACACACACACACACACACACACACACACACACAAACACACCTTATTAAACAAGGTAAGTCACAAGCAATGAATGCAAACGACCTATAAAAGTAATTCTACTCTAAGAGATGAAGAGATACTAGCTGAAGTAGACAGGGCCAGCATCCAAGCGGGATTGGAATTGATAAGGCACCCATTATAAAAAAACAAAAACAAACAAACAAAAAAGAAAACATTGAACAAATCAGCTGCATTGTGCCCTGCCCACAGAAAAGGGTACCCTGACCAGCAGGCATGACTGCACCCATCTGCTTGGCAGGAACAGTGTGTTACTATGAGAAACGTGTGGGCTGTCTAATATAGCCACTAAAGCTCATTCCATTCGGAGTCTGTGCCCACCATGTAGCCTTCCAAAAGCAATGGGGCATGCTTTCTTTAAGATTTATTTTATCTGGGTGAGAGAGAGAGAGAGAGAGAGAATCTATAAAGGGCCTGGGGAGGCCCAGAAGAGGGGATCAGATCCCCTGGAGCTAGAGTTACCCAACACAGGTTTGGGAACCAAACTCAGGTTTAGTTTGATGTAATAGATGTAAGTGTTCTTAACCATGGAGCCATCTCCCCAGCCTTCGGTAATGAGGTCTTCTAAGTAATCTGCCCTACATGGGGATCACCCACCCAGGGCATCCCAGTCAACAAACAGGTGCTCCTCTGTCTGGAAGCTGATGAGTTGGCATTCCACAGGAAAGCCTCTCATGAGTTCGGTCTATCATCTGTCAGACTGGATGGGTCCCTGTGGAATGGTCAGTGGTGGTGGGAATGGCCAACAAAGTCTTCCAGAAAGAATGGAGTGATGCCTTCCCACACTGACCCTCAGGAGAACTCTCTCCAGCTTGGTAAACATGTCTCTCAGAAATGGCAGGAATGTTAGGTTGCTGTTAGAGAAAGGATGCATCTCTCATCCAGAAGACTCTTCCCCACCCAGATCATACCAGAGGCATACAAAAAACATGGATAGAGATGACGAGATGGCTCAGGAGTTAAGAGTGTATACTGCTCTTCCAGGACCCAAGTTTGGTCGCCAACACCCACGCCAGGTGGCTCACAACATCCTGTGACCTCAGCTCCAGGGACTCTGGTGCCCTCTTTTGGCCTCTACAGGCACTGCACTCACGTGGCATATATTCACACAGACACACATTAAGTCTAAATAAAAAAAGGAATCTTAAAAAAAAAGAAAAAGAAAAAGAAAAAGCACATGAAGCATGGGAGTGTGCACCCGAGACCCCAGCAATCGGGAAGCAGAGGCAGGAAGATTATAAGTTCAAGGCCATCCTGGGCTACACAGCAAACTTTCATCTTAAACGACTCTTGCTCTGAAAATAAAGACACAAAGCAGAATCTATGGCTTAAAAGAAATAGCAACACAAATGAGATCAAGCAGGAACAAAAGTCAAACAAAAACCAAACCAAAACAAAAACAACTCCCAGGGACAAGGTATAAAGACTACTGTAAGAGAGAAATTATTAATTTCTTATGATTATTAAACACCAAGGTGGAAGACTCAAGTGCACAGACTCCAGCTGAAAATGAATTTCACATGTAACAATGATGGCTTGAAAAAGAGAACAGGGAGAATTTTCCAGAGTGCTCAGGAAGGCGGATCTTACTGGATGAGCTAGGCAGCAAAAGCTACACAAGCTATTTTTCCACCCACTATCCACACCCATGAATCGGTTTTTATCTCTCCCTCTCCTGACATCTCTAAGAGTAAACAAAGACACTTGGCGCCTACTCTCATCCCGGCTGAGGCCTCCGGAACCTGCCAGAGATGCTCGCGGACTAACCGTGAGTGCCTGGATCTCCTCCTCCGCCTCCGCCGTCGTCTCCTCCAGCTCCGTCTTCGCCTGGCGCAGCTGGCTCTCCAGGGCCGCCCGGGCTGCCTGCAGGGCTGCCAGCTGGGACTCGCGCTCCTGCAGAGACAGCTGAAGCTCTGTGAGCTGGCGCTTCAGCTCCAGCTTCTGCTCCTCGTGCTCCAGGCTGACCTGAGGAGGAGAGACACGCTCAGTGGACTGTCGAGAGAGACTGAGAAGACACAGCAGAGCCGGAAGCTCAGACCTGGTCTTGGACCGACAGCTCAGCCTGGTCAGAGGGGACCACGTGCATCTCAGAGCAACAGCGCTGAGAGACACAGCCAGATGGGTAGTGAGTTCTCCCTTGGATTCCGCCTCCGTGGATTCATTCAGCCACAGACTGAAAATATTCAGAGAGAGATTGCGTCTGTACTGAACACGCCTGAACACACGACACACAGAGAACTGTCATCTTCTCCTGAATAGGACAATGTAGTGTGTGTTTTTCCAGATAGGGTTTCTCTGTGCAGCTGTGTTGTTCTGGAACTCTCTCTGTAAACCAGGCTGTCCTCGAACTCACAGAGATCCGCCTGCCTCTGCCTCCCGAGTGCTGGGATTAAAGGTGTGTGCCACCACCGCCCGTCCAGTATAGCTTCTCGGAGAGTAACTGCATCTCAGTGGTGTTTTATGTGAGATGTGTGTGGGTGATATGAAAATGCTTCCCTGTCTTCCAAAGGGCACCTGAGCAGCTAAGGTTTTGTCTATCACTGAGGGGAGTCCTACAGCCATGACCCAGTGACCACCCCTAACTCACACTCAGATGCAGTCATGGGTTTGTCTATCACTGAGGGGAGTCCTACAGCCATGACCCAGTGACCACCCCTAACTCACAGAAACTCAGATGCTTAGGAAGGCTTCCAAAGAAAGACAAGATGGTGGGAGTCTTGGATAAAAACTCTAATCATCATCCAGGTGAGAAAAACATTTAAGGGTAAGTGGATATAAATAACTCCTATTAATAACAAAGATACCTTTATAATTAGAATGCAAATGCCACAAGGGGCTGGACTCCATTTCCCCTAAAGATTCTCATGCTGATTTATTCCCATGCATGCCCTGCATGAAGGTCCTATTCTTCTCTCTGTCAGCCCAACCATCCATCCATCCATCTACTCAATGTTTTAGGCATTCATTTTAGAAAAATTTAAGGAGCTCTTTCGGTGTGGAGGAGACTATGGAGAGGCAAGACAGTCTCCACCTTCGAGTTGAGGAGAGAGAGGACGTCAACCACCCTCACTCTGTAGTCACATGTAATACCTGGGGCACGATAGGACTCGGCAGAAGCAGTCGAGGTATGGGAGCTGACTCCGGCTCTCTGAAACTCTGCTAAGAATCTACAGGAGTTGGGCTGGAAGGGGAGAGGGCTGGAGAGACGGCTGAGCACTTGCTGCTTCTGCAGAGGACTGAGCTCAGTCCCCAGAACCCGCATCAGGCAGCTCACAAGCACCTGTTAGGTCAGCTTCTCCACGTGATCTGACATCCTCCACTGGCCTCGGTAGGCACAGACTGATTTCAGAGAGCAACAGGCTTGGGGGGGGGGGGGGGGCCCACACTGAGCGCCCAGATGAGCTCCCTGGGCAGAGCAGGTTCAGGAGGACGGACTTAGATGGAAAGACAAATAAAGTGACTTTGGTTCCGGGAGCTCGGATGCCCTCTTCTGGCCTCTGCAGGCACTGCAGTTACATGGCACACATGTACACAAACACATCAACATAAAGAAAAACAAATGGTAAAAAAAAATAATAACAATTTACAGGAGTCAAATCAGATGGGGAAGGGGGACCTAACCCAGGGTCCTGCTTGACCCCAGCATGCACAAGGCCCTGGCTGAGTCGGACTGGGATTTTTTACAGACAGGGAAAGTGAGGCGGCCCAAGAGGAATGGAAGACAGCAAGAGGAGCGTAGTAGGTGACCTGACCGGCATGGACAAAGTCATCCCAGGACCATGCCGAACCAGCAGGAGATGCTTGCCGTGATCAGGGGCTATCTGTGGGGATTGACAAGGGTACAGAATGAACTCAGTGTACCCATGGGGGGATATGGGGACACAGCCAGCAGAGAAGGCACCCCAGACAAGGTAACAACAGAGTCCCAGGTCACCAGAGCAAAGAGAAGAGGGAATGGCAAATGATTTAACCAACAAGATGTGTGGCTAATTTGAACGGGGCAGGGAACAAAGGGTAGAGGAGAGCTGGGTATCTGTGGTGTTTCCAAAGGGTGCCTTCCAGAAGAGGCAGAGGGCCAGTGGGGGAAGAGGGGGTCAGTACCAACGTATGAACACACTGAACTTCGCCCTCATGGGAGGCCAAGCGCAGAGGTCTAAAGTCCTCTGCAACAAGGGCTCAGACACTCAAGAGAACAGCCTGGTTGTGGCTGCCAGTCTAGAGCTGTCAGTCCTTAACGTGTTAGTGAGAGCCGAAGCCAAGAGTCCAAGATCCTCAAGTGACCACAGCGAGGGTGATGTTCTTCCGAGACACCAGGTACTGGCGTCGCTCGGAGCAGCTCCCCAAGAACCTGATGAGGGAGGTGTTACTGTTACCTCCACTCCGCAGATAAGCAATCTGTAGCACTCAGAGATCAGGCAATTATGCAAATGTTACACAGCTTTTAGAAAACACAAAATAAAAAGATGGCAGGGCTGGCGTTCGAACCCAGGAAGTATGGTGGGAGTTCATGTTTGCAAACACCACATCTTACTGTTTGTCTCATTAAAATGCCAGCTGTCAGTGCAGGCTGGGACTGCACCAGTGAGCCTGAAAATTCCCCAGATGTCCTTTGGCAAAACCATGAGACACAGGCGGCAGTGAGTCGGAAGAGGTCAGGGAGCCAAATGCTGGACACTCAGAGCACAGCCCAGAAGTCCTGAAGGTGTCAGAGAAGGAGCTACCACTGTATACCCGTATACCGGGGCTAAAAAGAAAAGCGCGGGGCCCTTTAAGATGGAACAGACTTGGGGCTGAAGCCTCTGCCCTGAATCTCGCACCAGCATGTCGCCTGGAGAAGATGAACTGGCCTTATTCTATTTAGGGCTAAAGTCGGAAACTCCCAGGGAGAATGAGAGCTCTGAGCCTCTTTTGAAACATTTTAAGTTTCTCCTATCATCCTGGGGGTGGGGGAAGCAGTAAGCTCTTCAAGAAAGAAACACCAACAAGCTTCCCCGAGGAGACTGGTTTCCCAGATGACCTACTGCACTTGCAGGCTCCGGAAGACAGACTATGTGGAAAGGAAAGAGGAAAGACAGCCTGAAGGTGCCGGTCTGTCCGGGTGTCTGCACCAACACCCTTACGGCTGATTCTACGGGGAAAAATGTAAGTGTAGCCTGGGACCGTTCAAGTGAGACCGATTCCCAGGTGCAAACATACAGAGTACCTGTTAGAAACAAACAAACAAAAACCTAAAAAACTGCAATTCCATTTTTAAAAACAGTAAACCAGGCTTTGCGGCTCACATCTACGGCCGACTCAGGAGACTGAGACAGGGTGGTCACTGTCTCAAAGAACTTGCAATAAAAAGCTGAAGACAATGCCAAAGAGTGCATTATAAAGCTCTGGATGATGCTACTGATGCACCCACACCTTGACAAGCCCTGGGAATGGGACTAGGGTCTGTCTTTGGAGCCCAGTTTAAACAGACACGTGTAGCCATGAGTTTTCCTTCTCCACTGGTTCGCCCTCCAATGCTCGGTAGTCTTTTCCTTGAGACAGACAAGCTGCTCTTCGACAGACCCCATCGTAAATATCTGAGCACCTACTATGCACGAGACACTGTCCTCGCTCCTGGCCCAGGTGTCTGGCTTTAAAGAACAGCTTTCCAGTCTCACTTATTTGGGACCAGCTCACTAGACGCCCCCGCCCCGCCCAGGTCAGGAACAGTCATCTGATGTTACCGCTGTATATACACTGGTTACTAGCTGACACACAGTAAGTGTTTCATAAATACACAATCGATACCTGCAGCTAACACTCTGGTTTAACGAAACTCAGCATTATTCCCAACCAGACTGGTTATATTCTCCTCTGAAAAGCATGGCTTCTTCCTAGTTTTCCTCCATCAGGCAAACCTTAACCTGGTTGTCTTTCAATCTCCTGTCAGAATGAGACAGACCTCTGCCTCAGTCACAGTAGCCAGCCCATGCATGTATTGCACATCTCGTGGCCCTCACTAAATCCTGCTGAAGGGGGAACTGCTCAGCCACTGTTGGACAGACGCACCAATCTGTACAACCCCCACAGAGCCCGAAAAGGGAGAGACATCACCACTGACAGTTTAGAGCTAAGGAGTCTTGAAGCACGGACATATTAGCTATGAACAGAAAACTAGGGGGCTGGCAAGAGGGCACAGCAGGTTAAAGTGTGTGTAGCCAAGCCTGAGCAACCTGAGTTTGCTCTCCAGAGCCTACGTGGTAGAAGGAGAAACCTAAACTCCCCAAAGTTGTCTTCTGACCGCCACAGGCAAGCTGTGGTGTGTGCAAACATCCATGTGCGCACACACACATGCAATGTTGTTTTCTAAAGTAGTAACAAATAAAGGTGAATTCAAACCTGGAACCATGTGGCCCACTCTATATTTTTAGTCACCATATGCAAGGCCTCTAGTGTGTATTGATTTACGCTTGGAAGCTGGCTGGCTCAGGGACTGGATTCCCGCAGCAAAACCTCTCCAGGGACCACCCTTCATCCTCACCTCCCTCAACCTCGTCTCCAGCTCCAGCAGCCGACTCTTGTCGCTGTGATCTTGATGGCTGATTTTCTCCAGTTGCTCTTCCAGCTTTCGGTTCTGGGCCTCCAGTTTCCCGGCCTGTGTCTCCAGGTAAAACTTCTGCTGCCTGAGTTCTGAAATCATCTCTTCCTGGGCCTTCCTGGTAGGGGTGGGAGTTGGGGGGGGGGGATCCAAACAGAATCATCAGAGGTAAACATGTCTCCTTGGCACGGCGGGCAGAAATGGAGTGAGAAGAAGCTGCGTCTTCAGTAAGTGGGCTACATGTAGGCATTACAAGGCTATCGCCCTTCCTCATCTGGCCTCATAGGCATGGGCATAGCACGAGGAACCGGGGCCCTTCTAGTCATGGGTGCTTTGAGTTCCTCACCTACTGGATTAAGAATGGTCAAGCAACAGATGCTAACATTTCAATCCTTGGGTAGACCTTTTCCTTTTTTTCTTTTAGAGCCTATACACAGAGTAGAAGTGGCCTCCTGAGAGCTCATAATGCACACTCTGTGAAAGACGATGCAATTGAGAAGAAAGAACTTCCCTCCTTCTAGAACTCTGTGGTACTTCCTCGCCTTCCCGCCAGTTGTGACAAGTATCAGAACCGAGAACCCAAGACAAGAGAGCAGGTTACCCGACTGGTTCATAGTAAGACGGGAATGTTTCCAAAGATCTCTGAAGGGATGAGACAAGGGAAAACATTCCCGGAGACTGTCATTGCAGGCAGGGAGACTGTGCTCGGAGCACTTATGAACGTGGCCGACCCTTGCTGACCCCCAAGGCATAGCTCCCTAGAGCAGGACAAACGGCTGAACTAGGTGCACACAGGGTCGCCTCCTGTGATTGACAGCAGCGGGTGGGGATCAGGGATAGCAGCTTTCCAGAACCAAACTCCACCAGTCTCACAGCCACAGCGAAGTACTCGTGGTCTGGCGGGAATCTGAGGTACTTAAGAACACCTGACTCATGCCAGGTGGTGGTGGTGGTACACACTTTTAATCCCAACACTCGGGAGGCAAAGGCAGGCGGATCTCTGAGTTTGTGGCCAGCCTGGTCTACAGAGTGAGTGCCAGGACAGCCAGGGCTACCCAGAGAATCCCCGTCTCAAAAAAACCAAAAGGATGCCTGACTCAAAAGAGAGGCCATGTAAGAGTGAGACATTCAAAGGAGAGCAAAACTACACACGTGTGCACAGGAAGGCTGAGCCGATGCGCGCACACGTGACTAAAC
The DNA here is from genome assembly GCF_007827085.1 of Peromyscus californicus insignis. NCBI lineage: Eukaryota > Metazoa > Chordata > Mammalia > Rodentia > Cricetidae > Peromyscus > Peromyscus californicus. Next base: position 6,269,808 of record NW_026294540.1, on the reverse strand, counting down.
CTACGGCGGTTCCATCAGACAAAAGAGTGGAGGCGAGCGCAGTAATCATGCTTACATGTTCCTCTGCGTGAAGAGACTGCTGTTGGCCGCAAGCTTGTTGGCCTCAGACAGTTCCACAATCCTCTGCTCCAGGGACCTGATCTTGGAATCCATAGCGTTGATCATCTGAAACACAGGAGACCTGACAGCTCACACATGGACAATCACGGCAGGGAGGGGTGGAGGTGAGCCTTGGGAGCCAAACTGAAAGCGCCCTTACAAACGCCCACCAGTGGGACAGAGGGACTCCACGGGGCTGTACCCTGAAGGTCACAGGTGTCGCTGCTCAATGGATGGTATTCATCAATGGATGAACTGATGAATATGGATGGTATTCAGTTGTTTTTCCAACTGAAACCAGCGTCTCCACACTTGTATCAAAAACACATAGCAGGCCTACCTGGGAGCTGCCATCCTGCACGGAAGCAGGTCTCTGCACATTCCAGTGTCATTTACATACAACCTGGGCCTTTAGGGGCTTTGAACTTGAACACTCAGCTACATAAATATTATAACGTATTTCTCCACAGGAGCATTTTCTCAGCTTAGTTAAGGGTGGGGTCAGGTTAAAATTATAACTTGGACAGGACCCTCCTTTGGAGAGATTAGGGGAGGAGGTCATCAAACCCCGTGTCCTTATGCATACAACGCAAGTGCCCAAGCTTGAGCTATATCCCAGTCCTTCTCTTGGGGGTTCTGGGGTGGAAAGCCCCCATGAGCGTCTGGGATAATATGGACCTACATGCATCACAGGCCAGTCCCATGCCCCAGCAAGTCTGAAGGGAGAGAAATCAGCAAATTTAAAAAAGGGAGACGTAGGAGACTGAGGGCCATTGGGTGCTGTCCAAGGCATTCTGACGGACCACCCTGCAGTGATAGTTATCACAAAGCATAAATGGGCCACTGGTCTTTCGGGACAGGAAGCAGTTTCTGACAGAGCTTCCTAGTACCCATAAACCCCATACGATGCCGTGGAGAGAACAAGTTACCGGATGGGATGGAGTGACTTGGCTTGGCGTCTCGCTACCTACCGCCTTCTGCTCGCTGAGGATCTTGCCCTTCTCGTGGGCCTCCTCTTCGTGTCTCTGCATCATGTTCTCCAGGCTCTCCTTGTCGGCCAGGTCTTTCTTTATCTGATTGTCCAACACCTACGGAGACATAAGATGTGAACATCCCGGGATGCTAAACTGGGGGGGGGGGGGGGGGGGGGGGGGGGCGGGAGGCAGCAGAGGCGCCAGGCCTCCCGACTCTGGGGCAGAGAGAAGGTGAAGCCTATTTATTCACCAAGATGACAGGAAGAAGTGAGCATCGCCACCAAATGCCAAAAGACAGGTGGATGGGGATGAGGAGCCTGTCGTAAAGGCAGGCAGCAGCTCCAAAGACTGAAGGGCCATGACCAAAACGAAGCTGACTCCAGAATGAGTGGGAAGAGAGAGCACTCGGCACCCAGGCCTAGACAGTGAAGCTCCTGGCATCTGAGAACATTACCTGGGGGTGTTTTTCTCAGCCAATATACCAGTGGCTTTCAGAACATGCCTTGCTCCTAATTTGTACAAAATGCATTCTGGAGACTCTCAAGCCGTGCATCTCGGAAAGAGAAGAGCTGAAGGGCCAGAGAGTCTGGGTGACTGGGGCTGGTGCTCTGCCACAGCCAGGGACAAGAGGGTGTTGCCCACTGTATGTGGGTGGGAAATAATATAAAAGAGAAGGGCAAGATGCCTTTTTCCTCTGATGTAACCAGGATCAAAAGTCCCTGGAAAAAGACACTGTTCTCAGGAAGAGAGAAGAAATCCTGTGTTCTCAGGGCTCAGGCTGCTATGCTACTGTGAGCACCTATTCCCGAAGAGGAAAATAAAACAGGAACAGTGTCACCAACCACCAGCTTGACCTAATGTTCTGCAAGGCATTCGGCCCTCCTAATCACCAAAACCCCGAGGGACAGAGAGGACACTGAGCTCCCCGAGACTTTGACCAAGCAAGAACCTCTGCTCCTCACCACAAAGAATGCACTTTGCTTTTGTGAGTAACACCCACTGCCACCCAACCTCCGACAGGAGACTGGAAATAAAGCTGCCAGAATTGGGGTCACAGATGGGATCTGAAATATGCCTCTCCCACAATGTCTATTGTGAGGGGCCCTCTGCGGCTTCTAGGGACATCGTCCCTAAAAGAGAGCCAGTCAGCAGGGAAGGGTCCACATGATAAAGGAAAGAACAGATATCAAAGAGGGCTTTAATCTAGAATTCACTGATGAAGAAAAAAGAAAAATAGAATGAAAGTTGGTGGAGAAGACCGGAAGGTGGCGGGCAGGGTCATGAGGGAGCAGAGCACTCAGTGGGACAATAAAGTGACTGTTCCGTTGGATGTCTGAGGGTGATTCTAAAATTATGAGCAAGAACACAGTGGATCCAGGGTACGATCAGAGCTATGACCAAAATGTCCTTACAGAAGCCAGAACCAGCAACCAGCAACACAATACAGAAGAGTTCACAAGGAACAGTTTGTCTGGATCCCAGTAGAGAAGGCAGAAGAAAACAGATCTTTTCCTGAACATTCCCTGGGTTCTATAAAATAGAGTTCTGTCTAGTTAGAAGGGACCAGATACTGTATAACACACACAGGCTAAGGAAGCCCCCTTCTCCAGGGTGCTAATGCAAGGGAAGATGGCTGCTCAGGATGACTGTTCTTGGCAGCGATGGGTCCCCATACGACCTGCATGTGGACCAGGAGGGACAAGCCTCCACCCAGAACGAAAGCATCTCGGCTTTGACGTGGTTCAACTGGCAGGAAGAGGATCACGTAGATGGGGACAGAGATGTGAGACAGACATGCCTTTGCCAGGTCCTTCAGCATCATCATTCAAACCCGCCCAGCGGATTCCACACGGTGGTCACTGTCACCACGCAGGCGTGCTGGGAGACGACTGTGTAGAGTCTCAGTCGTAACATTAAAGTCTGGAAACCACCACAAATTCTAAACTAAAAGTTGAGCTCGATAAGTTTAAGAGGTTACACTGCTGTTGAGGCCACATCTGGACATTTTCTATAGGCCTTTAATAAAAAGTAACTGGAAACTGCCACAGGTGAGAGAGATGGCAGGGCGGTGATGGCAACGGCACTGGGTGAGGACATACGTGTTGGACTTGCCAAGAGAGGGACCTCTTAATGCGGACGATGCAAACAAACCCAGGACAGGATCATCACAAACACTAACAGCCTCTTGCAATGTCTGGGCAGAGAAGACATCAACTACGATATAATGACCAAAGTCATGTGAGCTAGGCTGAGTTCTCAGGGGGTGGGGGCGGGGCGGGGCTGACAGGAGAATGAAAATATTTCAGACCAAAAGCCAAGCAAAAGCAGACCAAGAAAGAACAGCTAAAACAACGCTGTTTCTAACTGGAGGCATTTGCTGAACCAGGTGAACTGAAGCTTGTCGACAGTGTCAAGCATGAGGGAAGACTGAAATGGGCAACCTGACAGACACACAGAAGGAAACAGACATCACGAGACAGAGAACAAGGGAGGGGGCGAAAAGCCAGTCTTCGAAACACTACTCATCAGAGAGCCATGCCTAATTGGGTTCAAGAGAGACAAACCTGAAGGTAAACATATAGAAATCAGAAATATTTTTCCATAATAATCTAGTAACCTTGGGAATAAAGCAAATAGAACATCTGCCTAGAAATAAAACATATTCCTGAAATTAAAACCTCAATAGGTTGGTTTGTTGGCAGTTTAGACACAGTTACGAGAGGGTTGGCAAAGTGGAAAGCAAGGCAAAAGAACTCACCTAGGGTATAACTCAGAGAGACAACAAACGGAAAGCAAGGGAGAGGGTGGATTCCAGGAGCTCTAGCCCATGTCTATTTAAAAACAGCAGCCAGCCGGGCGGTGGTGGCGCACACCTTTAATCCCAGCACTCGGGAGGCAGAGCCAGGCGGATCTCTATGAGTTCGAGGCCAGCCTGGTTTCCAAAGCGAGTTCCAGGAAAGGCGCAAAGCTACACAGAGAAACCCTGTCTCGAAAAACAAAAAACAAAAAAAAAAAAGGCAGCAAAGACAAAAAGATGGATGGCAAAAGAATACTTGAAACATATTCAACACTAATTTCCTGGGTATTGAGTACAAATGTGCCAATCTACTCAAAATTTCAAGTGGGATAAATTAGAGGAAATCAACATCCTGACAACTCAGAGCAAGACTTCAGAAGAATTAAAGTCAGAAGGAAACACACACACACACACACCACACGCTTAGGTTCATTTTCAAGGAGGATAACAGCAAGATTGACAGATGACTTCAAAATAAAAACCAAATGGCTGTGGGGTTGGGCAGGCACGGAGTGTTGTAGCAGGCAGTGGAGAACATGGCACTCCTAAGAATGAGGGGTGTGGTATGTGTACATGAGTAGCACAAATTGAACTTGGGAAGTGGTTGGGGGTAGTTGGGGGAAAAGTATGGGTGAAAAATGATCACAATGCATTGTACAATTATATGCAAGTATCAAATTCTCAGATAATAAAAAGTATTTTTCCAAAAAAAAAAAAAAAAAAAAAAGAATGGGGGTGGACAGTGTTACATACAACAAATACATTAATTTAAAATGCACATTCAAAAAATATATAACACAAAAGTGGAAGGAAGACTGTTTGAGAGGCTGAAGGAAACCAACAAGGGTGGTGAAGACACAAGAGAGGGTAATGGAAGAGATGTGGGAAAAAGCAGATGATTAGACATGTAAAAAAATGTCATGATGAATGCCATTATTTTGTACCAGAAATCTATGCCATTTCTAAAAAATGACACTAAGGAGCTGGAGAGATGGTCCAGCGGTTAAGAGTGCCGGCTGCTCTTGCGGAGGACCTGGCTTCGATTCCCAGCACCCACGTCAGGTGACTCATGACCACCTGTAACTCCAGCTCCAGAAAAATCCGATGCCCTCCTCTGGCCTCCTCAGGTACTGCACTCACATGCACATACCCAAACTCAAACACACACACACACACACAAAAAATTGAAAAAAAAATTTAAATGAGGATCAAACAAACACGTTTTCAGAACAACATTAGATCTTCACAAAATTAAGTTATCAAGGATGTACTCTGAACAAAAGGAAAAGGTACTGAACGAAGTCAGAGGCACAGAAAGAGAACTAAAAGCAAAGAATATGGTGAATACATGGCCAAATCTAAATAATCACGCCCTGAATCACCATGGGTTAAAAAATGAATAAATAAAGATGGAACCACAATATGGAATGAAGAACACTTTAAGCTCCAGACTTGAACATCTCGCATCATGCAGTAAGGACAGTGTTTACCCTAAACCGCCCGCCCTTTGCTCTGGCAAGCAGTGAGCCCGAGTGCCGAGGATGCGGGGAAGCCACACGCGTGCTATGGAAGGCTGTAGACAAGACCAAGAGGGTGGCTTTACTTTGATCTTTTCCTCGTAGTGTTGCTCCTTCTGTTTCAAGTGTACTTCGAGGTGCTGGGCTGACACCTGAGCCTCCCGGTGCTTCTCCTCCAGCTCCTGGACACAAAACAACAGTCAGTCAGGCGTGCTCAGGGAAGGGCACCGTTGCACACGAGACACTCACAGAGAAACAGGACTGTACAGGCACCGCGGGGGACAGGCAGCCGCTGCTCCTCCAGTACTAGACTAAGGCTCTTGGGAGGAAAACCAAGCCACTGTGTGGCTCTGGCTCTCCCAAGTCCAAGCAGAGACACACACACACACACACACACACACACACACACACACACGACACACGACACAGCTGGTGGGCTGTGAGGCAGGATCAGTTGGTGTGACAGGTCAGACGGGGCAGCGGCTCCACTTTATACAGAGAAATAAAGGCAACAAGGTGACATTCGAGAGTTCAGCATGGCACAGAGACCCTGACCACTGTCTTTAGCCTTGGGCTATTTTCATTGTTAATGTTCATACGCCTTAAATTGAAAAAAAGATTTTAATGTATTATGAAGATTAAACAATACTTTGGGTCTTCCTCATTCATAAAAGCATTGCTCAAGAACCCTCGCTAAAAAGGAAAGCTAATGTTACAATTAGCATAAGTATAAAAATAACCGTGGCGTTTTGAGTGATTACTGTAACTGGCATGTGGAGAGTGTGAACACTGGAGATGGACACGTGATGCAATGTTTACGTGAAGCAGCACTAACGGTTGGGAATGGAGACGAACACGAAGCACGGGCAGTGACAATGAAAACGCATGCGTGCACACGAGAAGAGAAGCTGGAGTCACACGCGCGGCTCAAGCTGAAGGTCCTCTCGCTTCCTTTCCTGCTTTTTCTGCCTTTAAACAAAATCATGATTCATTTCAAAATTATACCAACTCATTTGCCTGTGTATTTTAAACCGACCTTTGAGGAAACACAGCATCCAATTCACTAAAAGACACGCTAAATGCAGACACAGTTGCATCTGAGCCAGGACTGAGCCAGCCATTAGTTAATTACTGACATCGAAGCCATGACTCCCAAGTTCTCTTCTCTTCACACTACTGTGAATTTCCTTCTGTGAAGTGGAAACAATGATAAGGAGTTTTGAAGAATGAGGAAATTGTACGGGATATGGCCACAAGACGGAAGGTGGGGGAGTGTACTTTTGAGGGTTGCATGCACACAACAGCCCGCAAGTCCGGAGATGCAGGCTTTGCTTGAAGGGCCATTGAAATGGTCGGTCACAAGACCAGGTGCACAAAACCCACTGCAATCTACCGGATGTGCTGGTGGGAAGCAGAATGTGAACGGGAGTCTAATTAATAAAAACACGTTGTGGGCTTTGTGCACGTTCACTAAAGGACCGCGGGCCTTTGATTAAAGCAGGCGGTGCCGTAATGAGGCCCCCGGTTAGCTTTTTTGAAACTTCTCATCGGCAAGGCAAGCGTTTTAAAGCAAGGACATTTGGGGAACTGCTTGCCAGCATCATCACTGTATGATATGACAGCTCGATGGACCGTTCTTGGCCCACGTCCCACATACACCGCAGCCTGAGCGCAGGGTTCTTGAGCAAGGGGCACACTGTTAAAACGAAGGCACAGCCAGCCGCACACAAAGGCACTTGGGCAGGTGACGGGATACATTCGGATAGAGCAACTTTACTATTTGGTTACAAGTCACTTGGCGATCGTCTTTTTCTCAGGCTCAGTCCTCAGAAGACGGCACAGAAGTGGGGATAGAAATCTAAAGACAGGTTAAAATAAAAACCCACCACTCAGACAGCTGAGACTGATGACCGTAATTGACAATCCCGAATCCGACTAACGCCTTGCTACTTGGTAGATTTATATTTTTGTTGTTGTTGTCATTTTTAAAAACATATCTTTTACGGTACGTATCAGAGCAACTCTTCCTTATGTCACACAGTTACTGGTGTTCGCTGTTAGAGTTCTAGCTCCTGGAACAGCGCCTGGCACATAGTAGAAGCTCATTAAATATTTGTTGAATGAATGAATGAACACATCGCCATTAAATAGAGAAACACTTTGGAACCACAAGAACCACTCAGGCCCTTCTTTAACTGCTTGTTAATCATGTAAGGGGTAACAGTGGCAGGATCTACCCTCGTTCACAGTAAAATTCACATGCTTGACAACAGCTGAGAGAGATTTTGATGACAGAACAAGAGATCAGAAGAGAGAAGACAATCACATTTGTCTTGTGTGCAGACACACACACATACGCACATAAATATAAAGACCGGGAGGCAAAGCCAACAATTTGACCGATTCCTCTTTCATCCATTTGCTCAGGTGTTGAAGAGTTTGGTGTCACGTGCTATTAGACAAGCCTATGTATGAGTCAGCCATTCTTTGAGTTCATACACTTGCGGGCACCTCATTTCCCAGAAGCAGCGAAACGAGAGACCAAGTGGCCTATTTACACCCCCCACCTCCTTCTAGGGGACAAAAGGGGGTTGTGCATGAATCCCAAGCCATCACTGAGCCTCTTAAATATGACATCAAACTCCTGGCTTTGGGAGCAAGACTCGAAGGTGCTGCCTCCCCCACCCACACACACACACACACACACTTCACACCCCCCGGCCGGGGAGGCGCATCCTCACATCTACGGTCTCAGCCACCCAAGTGCACACTCCCTGATTAAGTTAATTTGGTCATCAGTGCCGAAGACAGAATCCGAATGATGACAGACCTAAAAAAGGATGCTCCAGCTGAGGCAATGGGGTAAAGTACTAATAACAGCCAACCCGGCAGAGACGGTGAGTGGGTGAACAGCGATCTGTGGCAGATACTACTCTGAGGAAAACAATCCGAGTGACTCACTCCTTTCCTTTCTAAAAGCAAGAATCCGGGCTTTGGCCTTAGAAGTCTGAAACCCCAGTAGATTTCTGCACTGGTTTTTGCCACATTAATGGCCAAACAAAACTCTACAAAGAGGAGAACATCAGAATAACAACAACAAAAAAAAAAGAAACCCACAAATGCACGATTTCACTCTTTAAAATGCCAGGTGAGAGCGAACCGAAAAATAACAGCCACAGCAATGACGGGTCTATTACCGGTGCTGAAATGTCCAGTATTGGCTCATCCGGGCTACTCTCCACGTGACTCTCTCCGTTCACCTACTAGGTGACACCTCCCATGGGATGGCGTTCGAGCCTTCTTGCCCCCTTCCCTGTGAGACCTCTGACCTCTCATCTTTGAACTTTGCAACTTGCATTCCTGCTCACCAGAATTTTATCAGCCATCTGCTGGATCTGTTGGGACTTTGTCTGGATGTCATCCTTCAGTCTGTTTTCTCTACGCTCCATGGTCTCTAGTCTCTTTACCTTGTTCTCCAGAGAATGGCGGCGTTCCTGTAGGTCGTGAATCAATCAGAGAGTTTTAATGGAGCAACTGCTGTGGGCACACCACCTGCGCCGAGGAAAAGAGCCCTCAAGAAGCAGACACTCGAGTCGGGAAGAAAACAAAACAAAAACAAATCTTGGCCACCTGAAGCAACGGCGAGGAAGACAAGTCTAGATTTCGGGTGCTCAGCTGCGTGGATTGCAAGAGTGCATTCATTCATTCAAATATTTACCAAGCACCTACTATCTGCAAAGTACCACACTAGGCATCATGGGAAATACAGAGAGGAAGATGATGTCACTCTGCCCTTGGAAAGAGAAGACAGACGACGAACAAACACAACACGGGTTAGGGTGGGGGGAGCCACAAAGCGAACAGGCACAAAGCACTGTGGGGACTGACGGGCGGGAAGGGGACGATTAACGCACAGGTGAGGCATGGGGTGAAGAGGCATGAGCTCTGCAGAGCATCTGGAGTGGGGAGGGCAGCAGGAGAGGACGGGGGAGCAGGCCACCGACACACACAACAGTCTGACGAACAAAAGAAACACAGAGGTGGTCGGTCACAAGGCAACAGCAGCCCCAAGGCAAGCCCAGACTGAGCACCCGGAGCGCACTGGGGGAAGAGTGAGTGAAAACAGGGGCGTTTGTGGGTCAAATGGCTGTTCCGTGGGGCTCACGTGCACCCAGCCTCGAGGGTGCACCTACGATATACAGAGACCCTCAAAGGCTGGGGATGGGGCAAGAGTACTTGGGGGTCCACGAATCTTTTTTTTTTTTTTTAAGATTTAATTTATTTATTATGTATACAGTGTTCTGTATGTTTGCCGGCAGACCAGAAGAAGGTGCCAGATCGCGTTACAGATAGTTGTGAACCACCATGTGGTTGCCAGGAATTGAACTCAGGAGCTCTAGAAGAGCAGCCAGATGCTCTTAACCGCTGAGCCATCTCTCCAGCCTTTATCCTATGTAAACTAGGTGGGGGGAAGGGAAGATTTGGAGCTGGAGAACAGGAAACCACGTCATCGGCTTAACTAACAGGGGAAGGGGTCTAGACCATCGAGAAGTCTACAGAGAGAGCAAAGAGGAGAGTAAGCTTTGTTTGTATTTACAGGCCTCAGTGGTTCACTAAAGGGCAATGGTCACGGACTAGCAGATGATGCCACGGTTTCAAGAACGGGACAACCAGAAGAATGCGGCTAGCCCCAGTTGGCATGAAGAAACTAAAAAAGGAAAGCCAGTTTCCGGAGACAGTGTTGGGGTCACTCTGGACTTGAGGCACTGTTCACACACACACTTGGGATTTCAGGACAACGGTGGGCAACGGCCAGGAATGCAGGTGAGGACAGACCCCAGACAGCCATGAGTCGGTCACGTGCAGATTGTGATGGGGAAGTGGAAGACCCGGGGGCAGACAGGACAGTGAGCTGGTTATGTCACAATCGACGCGGTGAGGTAAACACTGGGGAGGGCAGCGGAGAGGCAGAGGCAGGTAACGGAGTCTCCTTTGTACTCTCTCTATTGGTGCGCACTGTTTAAGTTCTGACAGTGAAAAGCCACTCGGATTTTCAGTATAATTATATAAATGATTTCAACAACAACAACAAAAGAACCTGACGGGGAAAGGGCCCAAAGGACAGGCCCAGCGTAGCCGGCGAAGCCGTGGAGAACAATCTGTTAGATCCACATCGTGTTAGAGACAGCAAAACACAGGAAAGAGAAGGAAAACCTGGGAGAGGCGCCAGTGAGCCTAGAGAAAACAGAACCCACATCAGTCCGGAGGCCGGAGAGGAGCAGTCGGGACAACCTGTCCGGCATTGCTCGCCTCGGAGCTGCTGAGACCGGCGTGGAAGGGATCTTCGGAGGGGAAGAAGTTTGGTCAGACATGAGCAGGTGATGGTTACAGTTTCTTTGCCTCAGCATAACCAGGGTCTAACTCGAGGTCAGTGTCAGCCCATCTCCGGCTGAGGAAAAGGCCCCGCTCACCTCGGCTTCTACCAGCTTCTTTTTGATGCCTTCGGAAGAGTCTTCTCGATTGTGCAGCTTCTCCAGCTCCCGCTCGGCTCGCTCCTTTGCCTGGCGGATGTTCTGCAGGAGCTCCGTGGCCTCTGTGCTGGCTTTTACAGCCTGGCGGGAGGAAGGGGACAGGACATTGATGTCTACACATATTTGTGTGTATGGGGGGGGGGGGGGGGGCGGCGGCGGGGAGGGACAGAAAAGCAGGTGATACTGAGCACATCAGATCCATTCTTCAAAACGTAAGCATTCATTTACTGCATATTCCGTATATATCAGGTACACTGTTTTTTAATTATCACTGTTCGGAACAATCCCATAGTTACAACTGATGAACTCCTCTTTCGTGGAGTGACTGACAATCTTTCATCTCTCCAATTCAATGCAACACACAGAACCAAACAAAAAGGTGCCCAGCATTAATCTAGTTCCCTCCGACTACTCCACCTGTGGGGAAAATGTAAACAATTACGACAGGAAAACAAGGTCAAATGCTAGCCGAATTGTGACCTTTCAAAGACTGGAATAGTCTCGGGTCTGCGACAATCAACAAGGTAAAAAGAGAGAAGGCTAAGCCTTTTAATTTTGCAATTTATTAACTTTTATTTTGGTCTAACCTGCACTACAGCTCTTACAGCACTATGGATGACATGTGAATTTAGGAGACAAAAATGTAAATGTATATATATTTTATATACATTTTATTTACATTTTATTTACTCACATATATAGGATGCATATATGTTTATATATGCATATCTATGTGTCTATATATAATATATATATTTTATATATATATATATATATATATATATATATATATATATATATATATATATATATATATATATATATATAAAGCATTCTCATCTGTATCACTTGAACTGAAATTTTAACAAGTGCAGCCAGTTGGCTGATACAGGCCTGTGATCCCAGCATCTAGAAAAAGGATAAGGAGTTCAGTGCCAGCCTGGGCTACGTAGCAAGACTCTAGTAAAATAAAAAAAAAAGTGGAAACTATAAGAAAACACCCATTCTAAGATGGGCAAAATGTCAAATGGGAGCGGCCCTGAAACGTGATAGAAATTTTTTTAAAGCTAATTTTAATTATTTCACTCAAATAAAAGGATGGTGTAGACTTTCAATGTTAAATGGTGAAAGTTTTCCAGAGATGCGTCGTCCAACCACATGGATGTGCTTAGTGACTTGGAAAGGGCTAAAACGGAAATGCAACACCACTGCTGTGGTTACCACAGTACTTTTTTAAAGAACTGTCCTTATTAAATCAACCGGCAAGCATGCGCACAGACAATCTGATGCAGAAACCATGTCACGAACCACGGTCCCTCTGCCCTTCCGCTGGGCACTTCTGGCGTTCAGCTAGAGAGGCCTTGAAATTGTGGGGAGTGAACCTCAAGGGTCCCCATCACAGAACAGGGAGAGCTATGACGGAGATGCTAATGAGCCTGACCATATCAAAACTGAATACGTATATCAGAACACCATTTTGTATATTATAAATATGGTTTTTTTTGTCAATTATTCCTTAATAAGCTAAAGCAGGGTCCATCAACAAAAAAATTTAAATGTTCAACTGAAGCGGGGCCATTAGCACAAACTTTGCCAGCATGCACACACACACACACCCCACCCCCGCCCCACAACACACACAATCATACCATGACACTAGGGAGCCACTGACAGTCCCCAGAGAAGGGATCTGTCATGGTCCTGGTAGAGAACAAGCCAGGTTTCTCCTACAAGTATGCAAAACGGGAGCCTGGCCTCTCCCAAGGCACTGAAGGCCACCTTCGGGTTTCTGTCCCAGAGCCTCACACAGGCTTGGTTTTTAAAAACACACACTGCAGACATGTCCCAAAAGGAAAACTTAAATCCAGACCCCTGATATCTGAGTAACAGTACACACAGCCTTTGCCGTCTCTAGGGCTGGTGACCGACAGCTTCTCCCTTTTTTACAGCTCCGGGGTGAGGCAGACAGGGACTTGGGAATGGGGGAGCCCCCTCACAGCCCCTCACCTGGACCTACCTTTTCCAGCTTCTCCTGGAGCTCTTGGATCTTCAGCTGCTGCTCAGCATTGATCTATAATTAAAGCCCGGGAGAGAGAGCAGACGGCGATCAGGGCCTGCCTCTTGCTACCTGCAGCGTGGTCCTATTTCCTCCAGGGTTCTGTGGAGCCTCCAGGGTTTGTTTTCTAGAACTTACTAGCATTGAAAGAACATGGGCCTGTCGGAGAAGCGTGGGGGTGTCCCAACATGAACTGTGGGGTGGACGATTTATTTCTGTAGGACTAGCAACATCTATGAAGAGAAAGTTGCCCAGTGCTTGAACACAATAAAAAATTTACCATGTGTGAATGTGAATGAAGTATGACAGCCCCCTACAAAAAAAGAAAATGAAGGAGAGAGAGAGAGAGAGAGAGAGAGACAGGAAAGAGGAGGGTATTTCAGCTAAGCATGGTGGCATGTGCCTGAAATCCCAGCACTTGGGAGATGGAGTCAAAAGGATCAGGAGTATAGGTCATCCTCAACTATACAGTGAGCATGGGCTTAGCCTGGACTACATGAAACTCTCTTTTTTAAAAAAAAAAAATATGTTTTTATCTCTTTAGAACCACAGCTAAAAGTTAACATAGTCATTGAGAAGCCATTAAAATGGAGGGGCAGTGGTAACAGTACATGCTTGCATTCATGAAATCCCCCTCACCAACACCAAAAAATAAATAAGATACGATAGATGTATCAAGTCTCTACAAAAGTGTTCTTATGTGGTAAGCAGTCACTGATAAGACTACAAAAACAACTGTTCCAAACAGTAGACCCAATCACAGAAGACACACCTTCTCAAGTTTGGAATATTCTCCCACTTCAGGCTTCCCTTGGTCCTTAGCCTGTAAGTAAGAAGAGACAACATACTGGGAAATCTCAACGACCCACGTACATTACCCGTTGTACGTTCGTTCTTGGCCTCTGTGACCATCCTTAACAAGCAATAATACTGTTATCTATAAATAAAGGCGGGGAGTTTTCTAAAGAATCTCATTGTGTCTCCAACCTACACTCATCGAGCCAGCGTGGCCTTGCATCGTGTGAAGATCATCCGGGGCTGTGCCCCCAGAGTCCCCTCGTGGAGGGTGGCTGACTACCTTCATCAGTTTGTGCTGACATTCGGTCGCCTTCCGCTTGAATTCCTCGGCGGCAAGCCGAGACTCTCTCAGCTCAGATTCGTAGAGATCGCTGCGTCTCCGGGCGGACACGAGGTCTTCTTCCAGCTGGCTCATCATCAGCCTCATCTCCTCCACCTGAGCCTGGTACTCCTAGAGAGCGGGCAGAGGACGGAGGGTGAGCCCTGGAGCAAGCAGCGCCACAGCCAAGGCTGGACGGCGGAGATGGATGCAGATCAACCACGGAGGAGGATGTACGGACGTTGGAAGAAACGTGTGAAAGGACAGATGGGCAGACAGAGAAAGATGTGAGTGGAATGATCTAGAGACAGCGGCAGAAGGGGGTGGGGGCTATCGGGAGACAGGGAAGGGGGAAAGAATATTAAATTGTTTTAATGCAGAACACGTGCCTAGAGTAACCCCACCAGGAGCACACGTGCTGAATCAGAGACTGAACAAACAACCACACAGACTCAGAAAACCCCCAGGGATGGGCGGACACGCGGAGAGAGCTGTTCTCTGAACGAAGACGAAGTGCCTGTGTGGTTCTCCTCCAAGGGTGCTCGCGTCTACAGATTTGTCCTTCGGACGCCACGTGGTCCTAACACAATTAGATATGGTACTAGCTTTGAAATTAACCTTTCAGACAGCACCAGAGGGTAATTGGAAACCTCGGAGGAAATCATCTGGGAAGGTGAAACTCATCATTGTCAGCCTCTCACCATTAATTTTTCTGGGCTCAAAACGGAAGGCTGGGCTTAGCGTCGCTCCTGCAAGGCAAGTCACCCTGAAATCTGGAAGAGTCACAAGACGCTAGACCGAGACCAAACAACTTGCAGGGGAAAAAAAAAAATTGTTTCCCCAAGAAAAATTATCTTGTTCCCTGAAGCAAAAAGCCTTAAAATGATCCAAACAGTCCGATGCTTTCCAAAATGAATTTTAAAACCAAACCAGAACATTTGAATCAAGGCTTCCCACCCCCTACCCACCCACACACAATGAGATTTACCAGAAGAAACAGGCAACAGCCTTGAGAACTTAGGAGACAAGTATAGAAAGACCCTTCAATAGCAAAACCAAGGCTAAAGTATGATGCCCTGTCTAACGTGGCCAGGATAGGAGGAGGCAGGTAAAATACAAGAAGGACAAGACATTAGGCCAGCACTGTTGTTGGCCTTCATCAACTCCAGTGACATCTGCAAGGTGAGGCATCAGCTGAGACAGATGCTTTAACTCAGCATATTACAACATCATCTTTGGTTATTTTGTTTTGTTGCTGGAGATGGGAGCTACCTTGGCTTGTGCTAGTTAAGTGCTTTATCACAAAAGTACAATCCCAGCCACTTATGGTAGGTAGAACTTTCTCTCTCTCTCCCGCTCCCCACCTCCCTCCCTCCCTCCATCTCTGTTTCTATCTCCCTCCCTCTATCTCTCCCCCCCCCCCCCATCTCTCATGGGTTTTGGTTTCAAACTAAAGTCATCACACTTAAGTGGCAAGCGCTTTTTAACTCCTGGGCCATGTGGCCCAGTTCAGTTCACCCTTTGGTAATAGCAGGGTGTTAGGGACCTGTTTGAGCTCACAATAGCAGATCTTCCCCCCTCCTTCCACTGGAGACGTGGTGTTACAAAATCTGCAGGGAGTTCAGGTAGCAAAACTCACCCTATGGGAATCGGGGGCGGGCACGGACCTCACCACACCCCCTCCCACCTAGCAGTGGTTGCTGAAGGCCAACCTTGGACTCATGGGTAGGCACATGGGTGTCCTATGTGGTATACATACACAAAGCAGATGATGCCAGATGCTAGAACTTCAGACATCTGACCCAGGACACAGGCCATAGGTGAAATGGTAGAGCCTTTACTTGGGTTTCCTTGAGATTCTCTTAGGTATCTGGGGATACCTTATAACTCTCATGACTCTTGACCCTTCCATCCATTAGAAAAAAAAAAAAAACAGAGCAGGAGCAAGAGTCTAGTGAAGTGGTACATATCTGTAATCCCAGTACTTAAGAGCTCCAGGCAGGAGGATCAGTTCAAGGTCATCCTCAGCTACATAGCAAGTTAGAGGCCAGCCCGGGCTATATGGGACCCTGTCTCAGAAACCACCCCCCGCCAAAAAAAGATATATTTACATATATGTAAATACACATACACACACAAAGAAATATACATTGCATATATACACTCACATATATATTTTATATTATTATACTTTAAGACTACACTCATATAAGCATTTAAATGTTAATATTACCTTATAAAAGTAATACTTAGGACCTAACAGCTCAATTTTTTAAATTCAAATTAAAGGGAAGAAAATTGAGCCAGGTGTGATGGCACATTGCTGTAATCTGAGCACTTTGGAGACAGAGGCAGGAGGATCCCAAGTTGAAGGCCAGCCTGGGCTACATATAAAAGAAGATTAAAATATTTGAGTCTTATGTGATATTTATTACTCCAAAATATGTTCCCATGTCTGATATGTCATTGTGCCACCTTAAAAGTACAGTGGTCCCCTGTCCCCAAGCCTGCTGTGCTGAATGTAAACAGGAGCCTGCCAGCAGACAGACAAGACCCTTCAAGGCGTGAAGACACAAAGATCTAGAAGGTCTTTGGCACGTTTTGTTCTCAAACTCTTCTTTTAAAAAAAAAAAAAGTATGACATTCATTTGTGTGTCTGTCTGTCTGTACCATGCATGGTGTGTGTGGCCTGTGGAGGTCAGAGGACACATGTAGGAGCTGGGCCTCTTCCTCCACCGTGTGGGTCCCAGGGATCAAACTCAAGACACTTCATGCTCGGAGGCAAGCATCTTTATCCACACAGCCATCTCATCAGCCCTCAAACTCGAATGTAACTTTTGTGTTTTTTCCAGAGCAAGGGCGAAAGCATCTGTCCCCTGTCCCCCACCCTGCCACCTCCGTTTCCTGAGCTGCCTGCAGTGTTAGCAAAAACTAAACATCAACAACATCCCTTGGAGTCATGGCCAACCACTACAGGCTGCAGAAAGCTCCCTGTTTCATCAGCCGGACTTCTGTTAGGATGCAGACGCCAAGGAAATCCTATAACGCCAACAGCTTAGCAAATCCGGGCTTCGTGAGGGAGCTGAGCCCAGACCATCAGGTCTGTTTGCTGCTGTAGCTCAGCATGGAGTGACTCACAGGCACTGAGCTGAATGGGTCAGAACAGGGAAACAGAGACAACTGTCTGTCTGTCCATCTACAGCAAGTCTTCCGCACAGAGCCTCGGGACTTTGTGGGGAGGAAGGAGCCCATGTGGTCCTATCCCCAGAAGACCTGGGGGACACAAATGACTTCCGAGAAGAACTGTCACTGTTCTGTGGTATTGGAGTCAAACTATGAGAGGGGCCTGCTAGGCATGCTCCAGAAGAAATAAGTGGATAAAAACAGGATTAAAAACAAAAATGAGCAGGTGTACAAAAAAAATAAAAAATGAAAAAAAATAAAAAGCTGACTTCTGAAAGGAAAATCTGGGGACTCATCCTAAATCCGAGAGAAGTCAGTGTGCCAAAAACTAAATACTACATGTTTGTCATAAGCCTTAAAAGCATTCTTTGTCTACAAACATCCCTCGCCTACAAAAACACGTCTTTTTAAACATACCCTTCTTTAACGAGAAGTGAAATCCGGAACCGAAAAGTTTTCTCTGGCCCCATCGGAACTTTTGCTAGTCATTAAATCTGAAACTCCACATGCACACCGGCTGTGGTGTGACTCACAAAGGACATCGCTTTGAACTCAACCACCAGCACAGAGCTTTTCAAAATGTCCTGATTAATTCTCTTTCTCTGGAACTCACGGACACCAGCTGCTCCCTCTGGTGGCCAAAGGCAGCTTTCATTTCCCCAGGATGTCCCCAAAATTAATTTCCAAACACAATGAACTGATGGGAGATAAAGAACCCTGCCTCCCACAGCCTTCAGGAAAAAAAGAAAGAAAGAAAAGAAAAGAAGAAAAACTATGTTGATAACGCGGCGTGAGTCACCTGTCAAAGCAGAAGTCTCAGGGCACGCGTGTGCCCTTCAGAGCCTCCCAGGGGATAACATGCAGAGACGGTATGACCCATTTGCAAAGTTCCCTGGGCATATTGATTTATAATTTCTTACATAGCAGGAGGGCGTCAACCCACCATCTAAAAATTATTGAAGCCGGGCAGTGGTGGTGCACACCTTTAATCCCAACAGAGGCAGAGGCAGGCAGATCTCTGTGAATTTGAGGCCAGAGCGAGATCCAGGACAGCCAGGGCTACCCAGAGAAACCCTGTCTCAAAAAAAAAAAAAAAAAAAAAAAAAAAAAAAAAAATGAGGTGACAGGGAGAAAATGCCAACAAACCTCCCGAGATAATCCACTTATTTAAAGAACAGCGAACGCGTTGAGCTATCTGCAGGAATTTCTTTCACTTGAGTCACCCAGATGGCCAAGTTTGTGCTACCCAGAGATGAGAACGCACGCTCACTTCCGTCAGCGTTTCCATTAGGTTTCCTGAGTGAATGGGAGTTGCCTGGCAGCTGATAGTTCAGCTCTCCAATTACTCATTTTCATCTCTTCATTAAAGTTTCTATTTACAGTGTCTTCAGAAGACAGGAAAAAAAAAAAAAACCAAGCTAAAAAAGAAAACAATGAGGCGATAGAAAAAATGAGCCTCCAAAGAGAGAACCCTTTAGAAAGGGGGAGGGGAGGGGACTATTTAAAGGTCTCTGCTCTCTTCTCTTCTGGAAACTCAGGGGAGACGGGCTTGTGTACTCAGATTCACTGTGTTCATTCTGAACGCTCTCAACGGCTCAAACTTTTCTTCTAGGGTGTGTGTATGTGGGAGAGAGAGAGAGAGAGAGAGAGAGAGAGAGAGAGAGAGAGAGAGAGAGAGAGAGAGAGAGAGAAACTGAATGATCTTGGTCATACGCTTAGACAATGGAAAGCGTAGCTGAAAAGCTATAAAAATGCCGAATTCTTTTGGGACCATCCAAAGAAGGGGTTGGTAAACTTTTGGTAAAAAGGCACAAAAAGCAGCCTTAGCTTTATAGACACACACTCTGAAAACCATTTGCTTTTGCCTCTGTAACATAAAGGCCACCATAAATGAAATGAGCATGGTTGTGTTCCAATAAATCTTTATGCAAACTGACATTTAAATTTTAGAAAATTACATGTCACAAAATACTTTTTTTTTCTTTTTCTTTTCTTTTCTTGTCTAATCATTTAAGAACATAAAAGTCAGTTGGAGAGATGGCTCTGAGGTTAGGAGCACTGACTGCTCTTCCAGAGGTCCTGAGTTCAATTCCCAGCAACCACATGGTGGCTCAGAACCATCTGTAATGAAATCTGGTGCCCTCTTCTGGCCCGCAAGGGTACATGCAGGTAGGACACTGTATACATAATGGATGGATGGATGGATGGATGGATGGATGGATGGATGGATAGATAGGTATTAAAAAACA
Source organism: Peromyscus californicus insignis (assembly GCF_007827085.1). NCBI lineage: Eukaryota > Metazoa > Chordata > Mammalia > Rodentia > Cricetidae > Peromyscus > Peromyscus californicus. The sequence goes on along the minus strand of NW_026294540.1, from coordinate 6,250,285 downwards.
ACAACAACAACATAAAAACCACTCTTGGTCTGAGAAGCCACAAAAAATAGGAAGGAGACCAGATCTGTCCCCTAGGTTGGTTTCCTCGCTTGTAGTCTTTATTAAATGCAGTAGATATTAGTTGAGGCCTTCAAAAGGAGCAGAACAAGCAAGCTGGTGTGATCTACATAATCATGGAGGAGCTGAAGACTCCATATGACCTGCCTGCCTTTCTCACTCCCTCTCCGTCCCGACCCTTTACTCTGGCAACCTCTGCCTCTCAAACACGCCTGGAATCAGTGGTTCCAGCCAACTGCGGGGCCACTGGGCTCTGAGTGAGCGGTTGGTCATACCTGCTCCTTGATCTCTTGGAGCTTCCGGCTCTGCTCTCGAATGTCGTGGAGAAGCTGCAGCGCTTTGTCATCCTCCTGGGATACCTCCATCCGGGCTTGCTCCAAACTTCGCTTTAAACTCTGCGGAAAGCAAAGATTTTAAGAGGGATGCCCGTGGAGCCTGTTCTGGTGGAAGAGGTTCGTTAGGACAGCTGCCAGCTGCTTCCAAGACACCAGGATGGTCTCGGGTGACAGACCAGAGTTGACAACTTGAAGCGGTTGCTGATTCCATTTTTCACCCTGTAAAGGCCACTTGCTGGAAGAAACGTCATCGAAAGCTCACAACCTTACGGGCTGAGCCTGAAACTCTACCAGCTAATCATCGCCTGGTGGCAGCGTCTACTTATGCTGGCTGGTACTTACTTGTATGTTTAGGACTGAAAACCAGTAAGATCCTGTGTCTGTTACAACCTCCACCTCCACGACTATCTAGTGTATTCTAGACTATGAGAAGCTCTTCCGGACTCTCAAGGGCATACATCTGTCTATCCAGCTGTCATTTCAGAGTCCAGTGGACTACCTAGCTCCTGACGAGCCTCCTAGATGCCTAGCATCCCATCAGTTTCCCTCCACGCTTCAGTGGCACTGATAGAGACATCTGAAAGCCACACAGCTGAATAACTTCACCCACCACTGAAAGGCAGCCAAGTCTGGAACACAAACATAGCAGTTATTCTTAATCAGCCACAGTCTATAGATTTCCTCTCCCTTGTGAAAAAATTTAAAAAAAAAAAAACTTTGTAAATGTGTGATTCAACCTCTTAAGATTGTTTAATTGGGCACATTAGAAAAACACCTGAATGAAAAAATTCCACAAGACAATGAAGAAGACAATCTACTCTTGTGAAGGAAAGAAAAAAAATGGAGTTGTATGAGAAATAATGACAGAGGGTCTGGATCTCAAAGGCTGAATTTCCTCGGCACTACAATGCTTCTAAGGGAATGAAAAATTGATTTCAGACAGATTCAAATTACGTTTTCTGGTACAGATTTGGGAGTTTAGTCCATAAGGCTGATCATGCCAGACAAAGCGTAGACCAGAGAGGTTGGGACAGGAGATGTCAGGACCCTCTGCAGAAGGCTTCGGTGACAGGTGACTCCCATCTCCAGGATCTGTGATTAATGCCCAGCAGCCCTCCTGGGCTTTCTGTTGAAAAGCAGTTCCTTTCTAGGGGCCTCACGCCTAGCTCATGCTACTCTGCCAACCACGGATCTTGCTTTTTTTCCTCTCTCTCTCTCTCTCTACTCTCTGCCATTGGCTGTGATGTGCCTCATGGAGCTGTCATGGAACAGGATGAGACACACAGGACAGGAAGTGCCGCCTCCAAGGGAAGGGGGCTTCGGGGAAGGCTCACACTGCATTCTGTGATGTAGGTGGCAAGGTCCTGCTCCAGGAGAGATCTCTGAGTCTCAGAGGCCTTCAGTTCCACCTCCTTCTGACTAAGCACAGCCTCCACCTCTGATACTCTCCGATGTAACCGGGTCATTTCCTGCTCCATCTGAAATAAACACACGGACGGGTTAAAAGGGCCCAGAGGGGAGGTTCCGTGGGAGCAAGCACATGGCAAGTAGGCCCCTAGGCCACCTGGTGGTCTGGGGTGGCGGGGTGGGGGGGGAGGGGGTTACCGCTAATTCACCAAGAGCTGGGATGGAAATACCATTGCTTCTTCGCCCAGGAGCATACAGTTCTTCAAAAGGACAGTCACCAAACGCTAGGTCACTCCTGTCATCCAAGTCCCGCTTCGCGCGATCACTTCTCTAACCCCCTTAGCAAAGCCACCGTCATCCTTTGTCACCTGTTTGCCTTGCTTTTTTTTTTTTTTTTTTTTTTTTTTTTTTGGTATTGGTTTGGCTTATACAGACGTCACTTTAATTTTATCCTAAATCCATCTTGATCCCCCCCCATCTCCTTGCAAAGATCTAGAGGACAGATCCAGGACAAGGCCGAGAGATAATTATTCGTCTGCACTCTTAGGAGTCCCACACAAGCAGTGGTTTTTTTTATTAAGTTTTCAGAGAGTTGCCTCTGGGCAGGAACAGTGAGTATTAAGAGACGTGGAGCATAATCAACACAGTGGCCGCAGTGACATAGGCAGGAGTTTTAAAAAGACTAGGAAGAGAGACTTCGCCTCACTCCAAGCAGATGGGATGCATCTCAGCCACAGGTGAGGACCCAGGCCACCTGCCGGAAGAAGCAGACATCGGGCTGGGTCATGCTGAGACACGGGCCGGGCCGTTTTAAATCCAGGGCCTCCTCTGGTTAAGATTTAAAGGATTTATGGCAAAGTCTAGGCCCGAATTCATCTCCCTCTGAGCTGCTGGAGGCGTGACTTCAGCGAGGGAGGCGGCACCTCGCTCTCTACGGTTCAGGAGGGTCAGTGCCAGCAGCAGCGGCCCCCGGTGGATCCCTCGGTATATATTGACGGGAGGATCCTGGAGCAAGGATGGAGGCCGGCTGCGGAGATAAATACCTTGTGACACTTGTCCTGAGAGTCTTGCAGCTCTTTGCTTTTGATGAGAAGTTTCTTTTCCATGGAGCTAGTCTTGGCAGGGGAGTCCAGACCCGACACAACTGACCTAAATATAAAAATAATAATTAAAAAAAAAAAAAAAGGAAAGTCAAGCGGTATTGCACGTCAGCCTAGGAGCTGTGTTTGGACACTGCAGCAGAAATGGCAGACGCGCCCGCGTTCTGCAGCGCAGCTGGCTCAAGCATCTTCTGGCGGCATTAAAACCACGGGGCAAAGAGGCAGAAGGCAGGCTGTGGCAGGTAAACTTGGTACAGATTCAAGGGAACCCAGGACCAAAACTGGCTTCTTGGAGCCCCGACTTATACAACCTTCCAGTGGAAGGATGGGAACAGAACAGAACCATTCACACAAGAGAGTGTGAGCATTCATCGCACAGCCCTGGGCCTGGCGCGGCTCCCGTCGCTGACACACTCAACAGGTATGGCTCCAACACTCGCTCCGCGCCACCGGCACCCAGCGGAGTGCACATGACACACCGGGTCCCCGCTCCTCCCGAAGCTGATGCTCTACAGAGAGCAGACAGGACGAATCGGGAAGATTCAGAAACCCAAAGCTTATGGCTGAGAAAGGCTTCTTGAGAGCAGAAACAGGGATGACATCTGATGATACGGCGGAAAAAGTGAGGCTGGGGACCTGTCTTGGTGGGGAGAGGAAGCGTGACCCGGGAGGACTTCTTTAGAGAGGGTGGCATTTGAGACCTGAAGGGTGAGAAGGTTCTAGATACCCAAGGATCTAGGCGGAAGGAAGCTATGGGGACAGGGGATGGCAGCCATGCTGGCCCTGAGGCAGAACAGACAAGACTGAGTGGTTTTAGCAACAACACACTGTAAAGTTCTGTCTGTACCTCCCCCAAGCTAGCCAGTTCCATTCTGCTGTGTTTTCTGTAAACAGCTCATGCTTATGATGGTGAGCCACACGGCGTTCACACTCCCTTCCCCAAAGACGCTGATGTCCAATCCAGAAGCTTCCAAGACCTTACCACACGTGAACAGACTCAGCCCTTGTGATTAAGCTAATGGTCTTGAAATGCAGAGATTATCCTGGATTACCCGGAAAGGTCCAATAGCCTCAGAAAGGTCCTCATAAGATAGACGTGGAGGTGTGGGGTACAGAAAGGCAAACATGGACGCAGGGCGCAGGGCCAGAGATGTGAATACACTGCAAGATATTGGGACGGAGGAGGGGTGTCTGAGTGGGTGAAGTGCTTTGCTGTGCAAGAGTGAAGAACTGAGTTAGAATTCCCAGAGCCCACATGAAGCACCGCGTAGGGGCGTGTATGTGCCACCCAGTATTCCACGGCAGGGTAGGGGACAGAGACAAGAAACTCCCTGGAAGCTCCCAGGCCTATGGAGCAGCAAAGTAAGAGACCGATCTCAAACCAGGTAGAGAGCAAGGACCAACAGAAGACATATCCTGTCTTCCACACAGGTGTGATAACACATGCACGCATGTATGTATGTATGTATGTATGTACGTGCGCACGTACACACGCACCATACACAACATAAAGATGGGGAACCACCCGCCACCAAGTCACAAACGGGTGGACTCGAGGAGCTGGACAAGACAAGGAAGCTGGTTCTCCTCAAAGCCCACAGACAGAGCACACCCTTCTCTAAAGCTGACTTCAGCCCAGAGAAACTCACGTGGGATTCTGACCCCAGAACTGCAAGATGATAAGTGCATGTTCTTTTACGCCTCTGGGTCTGTGCCGATGTGTTACAGCATCGACGTGAAACTCATCCGCTCTCTGAGCTCTGGGACACACCTGGTGCTATCTGAATGCAAGACAGGTTTTAATTCAACTCTCTGGGGCAGACACAATTTACTATCCTCAGGTTGCACGCGAGACAAGTGAAGCCCAGGGAGAGGAGAGAACCCGCTGGTTGATAAACGGTTTCTGTGAGTCTATAGGAAGCGAGGGACTGAATGGCTGGATGCACCTGATGTCATGCTCGGGGGAAACGTCACAAAAACGGCATGACAGGCTATGCAGGGGGCAGACTAGAAGGACTCTCTCACACACATGTAGGTGTTCTGGGGTTAACTGCGGATGGAGAAGAGAACGAGGCCCTTGGTGGGGAGTTTAAACACTGGGTGAAGGACAAAGCCAAGGCCACAGCCAGCAAAGGTTCTTATGCAGGAAGGGACATGGCGGTGGCCACCACGGCCCCACAGTCCCATCTTTGTTACCTTGGTAACAGGACTGCAGAAGCTGCGTACTGATGAGCACTCGGGGTCTTCCCAGCAGGTGAAAGTTCTGTTTTCTGCTGCCCCAGACTACTTTTCAGCCTAAAAGAGATCGGCCACGCGCCCCCCCCCTCCCCCACCCCCCACCCCACCTCTGCTACAGCTGCCAACCCAGTGGCAGAGAGGTGTGACAGCTCTCTCTTACACTCAGTGGCAGGCAAGAGAATCAACCAGAGTCAGGCTGCTCTAGGTACAGTCTGACCCATCACCTGCGAGCTGTGTGGCCTCCCTGAACCTCAGGTTCCTCACCTGTAAAATGGGGGTAATTCGCAAATCAGTTGGGAGTCCTCGGAACAATTAAACGAGATAGCGTACATGGAGCCCTGAGCACATCCCCAGCACACCGAGGGCTTGACAAACATCAACCATTACTATGGCTGTTGCCGTTTTTATTACGGTCCCTGCAACTTTGCAAATAGCACATGCCTCACAGGCCTAAAACAGTTGCTCGAAATGGTAACACTCAGGGGGCTGAATGTGCTGTGTGCTGTTATTCACATCAAGACAAACAGTGATTATTCATAGAAATGGGCAACAAGGATTAAAACCCAGAAATAAATCTTTTTTTTTTAAACTCTTACATTGGGCTCGAAATTTTAACACTTCTCACAAGCCTATATTCTAGCCAAAATACACACGCGCGCACACATGTGCACACGCATACACACGCCCACACACGCACGCACGCATCCTCTTCCTGCCTTCATAGGGATTGCTTGGGGTGGCCTTGAGTTTCCCTCATTCCCGACTGAACGTAGGTAGGCAGGCAGAGATGGTCCCCGGTCCTTTAGTAATCAAGGGTCACCCACATGTCACAAAGGGGCACACGTGGCATACGTCAGGGATGACAACACAGGTCGCAGTTCTTGGCCCCTGAGCATGAGCCGGCGGCGGCACCTTTTAGAAAAAACGACGGCATGGGTTTTGTGATGACGGAGGGGATGCGGCTCACGAAGCTTAATGACACGTGGCGGGAGGGCTCCGGCGGAGCTTCGTGTTGAACGTTCGCTGGTGTGGGTCAAAACAGATTGCTTATTCACCGAAAAAGAAAGGAAGGAAGGAAAAAAAGCGTTTCTAGGTCACTGGTTAATAGGGCCCAGGATCCAGGAGGCGAGTGCTCAGGGAGACAATGCGACAGTCACCTGAAGTCCACTCGCTCACTCCGCTATTTTGATGCCTGACAAATGTTCACATTTAAGAGTTCTAAGTACGGCAATTAAGAGCTCTTCAGAATAAATATGCTAAAGAAACCTTTTTTTTTTTTTTAAGGAATAAATAAAAATCACATCTAAAAAAAGCTCTGGAAGTAATGCCGTGACTAAACTCGGCCCGTGGCCACAACTACAGAAACTATGAGAGGGGATGGAGGGCGAGGGTCATCGAAGCCTTGTGCAACTTCCTGTACCAAGAGGAAGAGCAGCATCCCCTGGAGATGGCGTGTGCGTGCGTGTAACCAAGGCTGGGGCGGGGCGGGGGCGGGGCGGGGCGGGGCGGGGCGGGGCCCACCCCGACCAGTCCCCGCCCCACCCCGACCAGTCCAGCCTGGAGCAGGGATTTTTTTCACCTAACTCCATAATGACTCGGAAGGATGGTCGGGATGGGAAACCCGAGCGCTAAGGAGAACCTCGTGCTGCGGTTTCAAGTCGTGGCTTTCGGGGCTCCAGGATGGCCAGCCTCCAGCCTCGGCGTCTGCTTCCGTGTGGCGCTTCGGTCATTTGAGGACAGCACTTTGGGTCACTCTCTAAGTGGGAACTCGGTTCTGAACTTGAGGACAAGTGACAGACAGTGATTAAGAACAGTAGTCCATATCGTTTAATGTCTACTGCTTTAGCTATGGAGCATGTGTGTTGTGTACGTGTGTGTACCGTGATGCATATGTGGAGAGCGGAGGACAACTTTAGGGAATTGGCCCTTTCCTTCCACCACGTTGGTCCCGACAATCAAACTCAACTCCTCATTTACCAGCTGAGCCATTTCACTGGCCCTGTTTTGTTTTTTTAAGACAGGGTCTCACTACGTAGCCTTAGGCGGGCCTCAAACTCATGATCCTATTTCAGCCTGCAAAGGGCGGGATTATAGGCATGTGCCATGATACCCAACTTTGTAAGTTAATTTAAGTATAGAGTCTCCACTGGTTTCTAGAGGAAAAAAAAAATACAATGAAGCCAGGTATAGCTCAAAACACTTACATGCTATTTATCTTTCACACAACTAAGGCAACTCAGTTCACAGTACCAATGACGAGCCCCAACAGAAATTGTTTACACCTTTTTTTTAAGTTTATGTGTTTAAGCGTTTTGCCTGAGGGAGTTTATGTGTACCAAGGACACACAGAAGCATGAAGAAGCCAGCAGACAGGTCATCTGATCTCCTGGAACTGGAGTTAGAAGCGGTTCTAAGTACCATGTGGGTGCTGGGAACCAAGCCTGGGTCCGCTGCAAAAGCAGTAAGTGCTCTTAATCAGGGAGCCAACTCTCCGGCCCCCATACGCATTTTTTTTTTGATGCAGCAGATCCACGTGCCCCACCAAACGTGACCTCAAGTGATCTTCTCTAGGACTCCCACTCACCATCCTTCTGACTTCCAAAGGAGCGGTGGACGGTGACTGACGATGGCATTTCCTGCAAGTGACCAAGCTCGCCTGAGACCAACCAAACCAGCACCTCACACAGCTTGGTTGTTCAAACATCAAGTCTAAGGTCTTCCCAAAATTCGAGCACAGCATTATTCAGAGGTTATATTGTTGAAGGAAAGCCAGAACTGTATAGAGGCCACTCCTCTATACAGGGCTCTTCGTCAGAATTTGGAGGCCTGTGGCCCAGAAGTGAGGAAACCAGACGTACATGCATTAAAACACTCAACATAAAATGAACGAGCAAATTTAATTTTAAAAGAAGTTTAATCCTCTCCTACAGCCCAGTGGCTCTCCCCCGGAATACACTTGGTGATACTTAGAATGTTCTTTGATCTTAATGGCGGGGGTGGGGTGGAGGTGGAGGGTGCATTGAGGGAGAAGTAGGGGTGGGATGGGGGGGGCACATTGAAGGTGTGGGACGTGTTGGGGGCAGGGTGGAGGTCAAGGAGGGTGGGGCAGGATGGGTGAGGGTGTGAGGGTGTGTGTGTGTGTGTGTGTGTGTGTGTGTGTGTGTGTGTGTGTGCGCACGCGTCTATGCATGTTATTAGCATTCAGTATGAGGAAGCCAGAGACACTGCTCAACAATCTGTGCCTTACAGGAGGGACCTGCAGGAGTTACCCAGTCCACAGTGTCAACACTTAGAAACCCTAGTGTGGAAGCTGTGAGGTAAGGAAGCCTCTATTCCACACCTCAGGGACCATCCAGGAGGGAATGTCATGAAACACCACTTATGAAACATGTTCTTGTGTGCAGGCACCCCGCAGACTACCTCACTGATCCCTGCAAACCTGTGAGATGAGTATCCTCACGGCACTTGGGGTAACTTAGAGCTGATCTTAAAGTCTCTACACACACTTGACCTGTTTGTGTGAGAGTGCCAGACAGTTAAAAGTGGAGGGGGTCTACAATAAATGAGTTCAAATCTCAACTCAACTTCTCCAGGGCTGGACAGCACTGGAAGACCCAACAGACAGGGCCAAGGACGTTCAGAGGGGCAAAGTCATGGAGGAAAGAGAGGGGTGGGCCGTACGGGATAAGGTGACCTCTATCCATGAGTGGCTGCATCTGATGCTAAGCCTGAGTTCAAAACAGTCTAGGAACCCAAAAGCATCCACAAGCCATGTCGGTCCACAGCCACCCCCAGACACAGTTCAACCCACACACACAAAAGCAACTCTCCTTCCACTGCTCGATGGCTTGGGGGGGGGGGGCAGGGGACAATTAAATGAGAAACAGGAAAGATGTCGGAAGTCTAGGCCAGCTCGTGCTCTGGATGGGATGCAGCACAATGAAGATGCTAATAAAAGGACATGCAGCCTGCCCACGCGTTCCCTGCCTGCTCCCCCTGGCCACATCTTGGATGCACAGCAGTTGCCCCCATGGAGAGGAGCCGCTCCTCGGAGAAGCGGGTGCATGCAGCCACCCGCCCACACACAGCGGTGCAGCCTCTTCCAGCGCTGAGCCAAGTTTGGGTTTTCCTTTTTTTCCCCAGCTTCTATTTTCTAGAAAATTTTACTCTGAAATCAACATCTCTTCCTGTTATATACATCTGCTTTATAATTAGAGAGGCCAGAGAGTGTCGAGAGAGAGGACGGACGGCATAAGACAGAGCGAGAAAGTGGGGTTTGCCCGTACCTCTACAGCCCAGAGAACGTGTTTACTTGACATTACATTTGACCCCAAAAACTGTTTTACGTGGAACCTCCACATTTAAGAAAAATGATAGAATGAAGTTTTCCCAATGACGTGCCTATAAATAATCCATATAACTTAGAAAAAAAAATCTGTGAAAGCTCTTAACAGAATACTTCGTATCTAATGAGGTGACGGTACTTCCACCCCACAAAGCAGAACGTGGATTAGGTCATCTCTAACCTACAGGCCTAGAATCTTGCGTGAGTATCGAGCCATCCATCTGCTTCCTTAGGACGCAGACCCCTGCCTGAACAATCCGTCACCCGATCACAGACCACAGGTCACACATGCTTCAGAGACAGCCAAGGGTAGAGACTCAATGCTAAAACCAGAGTCATCGAAATTAGCTCAGCCGAGGGCCTCACCTTAATTGTGGCCAACAGCACTAAAAATATATGTAACTGCAAGCTGCAATGTGGTACAAGAGAATTTAAAAACCATCAGCATTCTGTTTCCAAAAATACACTGGCTTTTAAGATTGTACATTCTGAAATTTATGAACTAACTTTATAAGCCCATTTTAAAATACACAGTGGTGCCCATCACAAGCTCTTGGAAATGTGAAAAATGCCACTCTCCCGAAGAGCTGCAGACTCTGGCCCGGCTGTGGGGTGATACACTCAACTACATCTAGATAACCAACCACACACACTCCACCGCCACTGCCACTGGGTTCCAGATGAATGGAAACATTTGCTCTAGAATGATTAATAGGTAGCTCAAAAATCATTTATCAAAACTCTCACTATTCATTAAAATATAGCCAGACGTGTGGTTTTTTAATACCATTCCCAGCTCTATGTGAGAGCCCCGCTTTGAGGATTTTGTTGACATATTCCCACTTCTCTGAATGAATACAACGGCCTAATTAATCCTCCCTGAATTCAACTCTCACCCCCGCTACTATCTACCCTCCAACAATGGTCAGAGAGATCCTTCATCAGATGAGCTTTACCACGCTCCTACTCCAAACCCTACCCAGCCTTCCGACTCAGCGTGATTCCACGCTTTAAGTCCAGGCTCTTGACCTCACCCAAGACCACACTGTCCAAGGAGCCGGGCGCTCCAGCTTTCCAACGCTCTGACAGGCTTTCTGTTGGCTGGGTACTCACAGGAGTGTCGTCCTGACTTCAAGGTCTGCCTCTTCCCCTCCACCAGGAATAACTTATCCACTTGCCACCAAGAACCAACTCTCTGACATTGACAGATCATACTCATGTAGGCAGGAAGTTTTGCCTCCTCATATTCACTGCTGAATCCTCAGTACAGCCTAAAAAGTACATGGCACACAGTAGGCTGGCAAGACTGTTGAGTGAATGATCAAATGAAGGATGTTCACCTGTACCACCAGGACATGAGCCTTGTGGAGAGAGAGAGACTGCCACACCCAGTCTCTAGAACAGAGCTCAGTACCTCACAGAACCTGTGTAGACTTGTAGATCAGCTCACGGGTGGTCAGAAGTGTCACCTCAGGTGACTCAACCTTCTCCAGCAGACCCCTGGTGCTCACGTCAGGGAGGCCTTCGTGAAGTGTCTAAATTGGCCATGCCACTTTGGTCCCCATTTTGGTCTGATTTCTATAGAACCCCTGCCACCATCTGAACCTGTCTCTTGTGTATGGTGGCTTTCTGAAGACAGGGATGGCATCTGTCCGGTTCACATGTATGCCCATAAGGTCTAGAACTGTGGATCCATTAGGTTAGTGACTGAATGAATGAATGAATGAATGAACGAATGAATGCCGTGTGGGCATCACCATGACACACACCCATCTGGGGGACACTCAAGTGCCCAAGGGGAGGAGGGAACAGATGACATCATTGTTGGAGACAGAGCACAAGGCGCAGGGCCCACCGTAACCAGATCTTGACAAAAGAGTGTTTTACGGGAAATTCAGGCTTCACTGATGTACCACAGACTCTGTGAAGAGTCAAAAACTGGATGCAGGACACTAGGGCCTCCATCGGGCACCCCCGCACGCAACTGAATTCTCTCAACGGACAGAAACCAGTGAAATGTCTTTATAAAGTGGAGGCAGGGAGGGGAGGGGAGCCGAAAGCGCCGCGGCTCCGTCCGCACACCTCAACAATAGCCAACATAAAATGAACACCTGCTCTGCTGCGGGTACGGGCGGGCGCTGAGACTGCCACCCGGCTCCGCAGGAAACCTATCAGACAGACAGTTACAACCCCACGAGAGAGACGAGCAAATGGAACCTGAAAGAAGTTAAATGCCCCGTTCACAAAACTGGCAGGGGTGGATCCTGGGTAGAAACCCCGGCCTGTCCGGTTCTCAAGCCCGGGCTTTTCACAGGGGTGCTATAGTCAGTCCCCTCCCCAACAAAGACTGCTTTTACGAGCTCTAAAGCTCAGAGGTGAGCTGTGTAAGCCTCGGAGGGAAACCCAGGCTTGGTCGTCTCCAGCTTCAGTATCTAGACATGATGGAGACAACTGAGCTATGTGACAGTACCTACTAACACTTAGACTGGGGGGAGGACACCCCCAGAAGGCTGTTCCTTCACCTTGTTTAGACAGATGTGTCATTCTTACAGGAACTGGCAAAGCTGTGGCCATTAGAAGTTCAAGTGCAGAGGTCTGGAGGTCACCAGACACGGGCCAGGTCTTAGAGCTGTCTCAGCCTTCAGAGGGACATCCTTGAGTCTCGGTGTCTAGCCGTGTACTATGGCGAGGCTGTGGGACAATGTATGGAAAGTCCTTGGAGTAAAGAGTTCTGGGCCCACGGGAAGCACTCTGCAGATGCTGTATACTCTGTGCAGAAGGAATTGGTACAACCCTGACCACTTTAGGCTAATTCAATCTGACAAAAGTCTGACCTGCCAGGGGCAAAGCACTGTTTGTGGCAAAAGGAAGACAAGGCCCTGTCCTCAGTGAGCCCTGGGCCATTTGGCCAGACACAGGGGACAAGAGGAGGTAGGACTGGGAACACAAGCTAGGGTCTTGGCACACTGAGCTTGAATGTCAAGTTCAGGAGAGGCCATTAATTCTGTGCACACCAAGATGCTGCTGAAGGTCCCCACAGGAGAATGACATCATCTAGCCTGGGCTTTGGAGGAATTCCACTCTCCGTGGAGAATGGATGGCAGCCAGGAAACCCAGAGGCAGAGGGCTTGTTTGGGATGCTACTGCAGCAGTCTGAGCAAACGTCCATCGGGTTGATGTTGAGGACAGAGCAATGGGCACAACAGATGTGAGCAGCGTCAGAGGAGCAACCTAGCGGCATTGCCAATAAAGGGAGGGGCAAGAGGCAGAAGTGTGCTTCAGGTGACACCATTTTCTTGCCTAGAAGGGTAGGGGAAGTGGTAGTTTCTAGACTGAGGAAGAGCAGGAGAGGGGAGGGAGGGGAGGAAATAGGAGGTAAAGTCAAGAACTGCTCACGGGACAGCGGGTGGTATGCACGTTCCAAGGAGCCTAAACAAAATAATGGAGTAGTCAGAGGTGGGGTAAACCAAGTGTCTGAGACCCAGAGGACGAAGCGGAAAGCTGTCCAGAGACGGGATGATTAACAGTGTCCAGTGGCTGGCTTGGTTGGTTGAGGGTAGTTGATAGCTTTTGAGATGGGGGTAGAGGAAAAAAGAGGTGCTGAGCACGTATGTCTCTTTCGGGAGGTCCATTGGAGAGAGGCCAGGAGACAAAAGGCAAAGGGAGAGAGCAGAGAGAACCCAGAGGAATTTGCTCAGGGTTGCCAACCTGAGGCCAGGCTTGGGAACATAAAGCACGCTTCGTCAGACTACCTTCTTAAGGCACCCAAGACAACCACACAGACGAACCTGTGGGGACCACCAGAGCACACACTCGCCAGACCTTCTGGAGCCGGATCTTGAGGATTGGGACGGGACTATGTGGATCTGAGTTCCTAAAGGTATATTTAAGACAAAGGAGAAGGCAGGGTGAGACGAGCCGGAGGACAAGGTGTGCTTGACTAGAGGGAAGAGGAACTGAAGGGGCGAGAGAAGAGAAAACCCAAGACAATCCCCAGAGGCGAGAAACCAGCTCAAGATCCAGTGAACAGCGGGAGACAAAGAGCCCCAGGCACTGGATGGCAGTTACCATGAAGTCACGGGAATATAGCGGAATGGGCGCCTTTAGGAACAGTAAGAAGAGGCTGCCATTGTTGTTGTTGACTATGTAAAAAAAAAAAAAAAAAAAATCACAGATGAGACTCCTTGCAACAGAGATGTGGGTAGAAAGCTCAATGCCAAGGAGCTTTTAGCTGGATGCAGAAGGATAACTATTTCTTCTCTCTCTCTGTCTCTCTCTCTCTGTCTCTCTCCCCCCATGTGTCCATCTCTCATCTGTGTCTCTTTCTCTTTCTGTCTGTCTCTCCCTGTCTCTCTCTGTTTCTCTGTCTCTCCCTGCCGCTCTGTCTCTCTCTGTGTTCATGTGTCTGAATGTTGGTTTGTGGATGCATGCCATAGCATGTATATGGAGGGCAGATGACAGCCATGGGTGCTGGTCCTCACCTTCTGTTACCTGCTCTGAGAGTCTACAGAGACTCTCTGTCTCAGCCTCCCCTCTCAGCAGCACTGTGATTAGACACTATGCTTGCATTCATTCTGGGGGAAACAGTTTTTAAAAGAAGATTCCCCCTACTCCTACAGGTAAGACTCATGGGAGAATCCTCCCTCCATCCCCTCTCTGGAGTAAGTCACAGGAGGTGAGACAGGAGGCACCTGGAAAGACAAAGGAAAATCTGAAGACACTCAATCACAGAGTCACCATCTGCAGCCATGAGGGTGATCTGACTGGGCACAGTGAATGGTGCACACCTGTAATCCCAGCACTCAGGAGTGAGTGATCTGACTGGGCACAGCGGTGCACACCTGTAATCCCAGCACTCAGGAGTGAGTGATCTGACTGGGCACAGCAGTGCACACCTGTAATCCCAGCACTCAGGAGGCTGAGCCTGGGCTACATAGAAGACACTATTACAGAAGGGGGGGGGGGGGGGGGACTTGGATCACCCTCTGGGATGTTTACTGTGCAGCTTATGAACAACCAGTCTCAAGACCAGGGTTAGTGCCATTCCCTGTCCTAAACGAACTTCTCTAGAGTCAGAATGTGAATGTTGTAAGTGCTCACACACACACCAAGTAGGTGTCTCTCAATGAGATGTCTGAGACCTACATACTAACTCACCTACTCAATAAAACCATAAAAGCCGAAAACAAAGGCAACACTATGGCCAGCTTGTCATCTCTCTTCACACCTGCCCCAACCTCACGGCTCTTCATTCCCCAGAATGTCGTCTACTTCTGGGGCATCCTACAAGCATTTCCTAACTTCTCCCACCCGGAGCATCTACATGGTACAGCATCACAGTACAGTGGGCAAGGGACGCTGAAGTTCTACATCATCTGGACTTGAGGACCTTAGACAAGTTCACACTCTCCGTGCCTCAGTTTCCCCACATGCAGAGCGGGAGAAAAGTGGCCATTCCTTCCTCTTGGACTGCTATGTTGTTGCAGTGAGTTGATCTGTGTGCAGTGCTTAGAACTGAGCCTGAGCACTGATCACCCTGTGAGAAATAGGCTTTGGTTAACCCCCTGTCCCATGAAGCTCTCTCCACCTTCCTCTCCACTGTCTTTTACAGAGCTGACCCCTAACACCCACCCTCCATCAGGACGTGGGTGAGCTCATTCCACACGCATATTCACTGAGGGCCTGCCCTGTCTTCCTGTGTCTGGGACAATGAGGACCAATGAGACCCAGCCTGCCTGGGGAGATGGACAGGCATTCCGAGAAGGAGCATCACCGTTCATTAGCAAGAAAGTATGGGTTGGCTTCACTCCTAGTACCCTAGTAGTCCTCAGCTAAGCGCCTGCTCAGGTCTATGAACTATTTCAGCAAATCTGCTTTGACTAGTCAACCTGATGGGAAAGCGCCTGTCTGGGACTTAATCTTGTCCTTCTGTAATCTAACCTTCTCCTCCACAAAGAACACCTCTTGTCCACCGGACGTTAGCTCTTGTAGCTAGCTGGCTTGAACATTCAAGAATTCCCAGGAGAAAAACTCCCAAGGCCTGGGGAACTGAGTTTGGGTCTGGCCAGACTTGGAAGCCCCTAATTACTGGTGAGTCCTTTCCACAGCCTCTTGGCACACGTGGAAGGGTTCTACGTAAACATAGACTGGTATGCTAGAAATCACAAGAAACAGTGCAGCAGAGAGTTACTAAGGTCTTTCCATGTGCGAGGTATTATCATAAATGCTTTATATGCTTCGTTCCATCCTCTCGGAAGCCCTTTAGAAAGGCATCCTGGTTACCATGTAAAATTGAGGGAACTACCATGGAAAGAACTCCTAACCACAAAAGGAAGAGGCACGGAAAACTGGCCGTCTGAAATCTGGGAGGGCAAACGCTATCGGACGATCTTCATTCCTTCACCATGCCTGAAGGGATGGCTCGATCCTTGTATCTCCAGATCCACTTGAAGGAAAGTGCCCAGAGGAAAAAAGGAAGAGAGAGCACCCTTCCTCAGACAGCTCACCCAGAACCCAGAACCCACAAACCCACAAACCCAGCCCCATCAAGATCACATGGCCTTGCAGGAATATTCTGACTCGGAAGAAGAAGGAAGGACTGGAAGAAACTCACCCCACACCGACAACCCGGGGAAGAGGCTGAAAACCTCCCACTTCCTGATTTCTGTTTCTACCCCACTATTGTGAAGTTCAAGCAAATGGGGGCTCAAGGCATTCAAAGCGTGGAAATGGGGTCTGGGTCCTTGTTGAGCAAAAAGGAAACGAGTCTGGCTGGGGATGTGGCTCAGTGGCCACTGTGGTAGAGTGCTTGCTTAGCGTGGACAAGGTCCTCGGTTCACTGCCCAGCACCACCACATGGAGGTGGGGGTGGGGGTACCTGAACAGAGTCACTGGTGCGGAGGCTCCCCAAAGACAACCAACCAAGTCAATCTGGTGCTCACCAAGCTCCCCTGCTCTCAACTTGGGCAGCAAGGAACTCCCCCTACACCTCATTCGTCAACACGCTGAGATGGGGCTTCTTGCTAAACCTAAAATTAACGATGCGCTCAATGGCTGGCTTAAAAAGAGCCTGGGGTCCCTGCAAAAAGCGAAAGATCCTAAAATGTGAGGAGGGACCACAACGCAACAGTATGAATCGTTCTCGCAGCCACAGTCTCCGTGGAAAGTCCTCGCTCATTCAGCCCCACCTCGGAACGTTTCATTCAGTTCACTGGCAACAATCTGGGGTCAGTTTCCCTAGCGCAGCACGAGCTGGCATCTACAGTTTCCTTGGTGGTGTGAAGAGTAACAGCCGTGTAAATAAAAACCTGCGATGCTGAAAACGAGAGGCGGGAGAAGGGAAACTCGGGGAGAAAATTGAGGTCACCGCAGGGCAAAGGTGGTACCCAGAGACAACGCCACCGCCTGCGATGAGTCCCGTGACTGTACATCTATGAAACTGCAGGAAGCTGCAGGGCCATTTCATCTCTGAGACTCTTTCATTGGCTTCACGATTAACTACGCTCCAGCATGCCCAGGGTCACCTACAGACAACATGCCCGAGGTCACCTACAACCAACAGGTGGAGAGGAGTTTGAAAAATGCACCTACGGGTTTCACCCACTGAGCCACCTCTGGCAAAGTAGCCAGGTCCAACAGCGGTACCTCAGATCGAGACTCGAGACGGAAGGGAAGCTGCTAACTCCAGCCCTGAACTGTCATGGGAAAAGCATCGAGTTCCCCAAAGATAAGACGCCTCCGGTTACATCTTCCAGATAACAAATGCATGGCTTTGTTAAAGGGAATTTTATTTTTATGAGGATCTTATTAAACGTTCTGCCAGGGCACAAATGGAAGCTCGGTTGCTGCATTAGAGAGAGATTTCTGGACAGCCAAAGGTGAAATCGCAAACCTTCAAATTCACAAACACATTCTGGGGGATATGGAAGGCTCATAAGTAAATTCAGTCAACAAATATTTATCCAGTGCCTGGGCCCTAACGCTGAGATGTCCCTTTAGTCAGCTTTCTGGGAAGCAGAAAGAAGCAATTAGGGTCTTCCTGAACAACAGGCAATTAATCACCCTCTGCTTCAGATCAACCTCGGTGCCCAAGCTCCCTCACATCATCCTCTCTCTGCCCCCAAAGCCTGACTCCCCCGAGGCCTCCCAGGTTTTTTGAGATCACTGATCAACACCCTCTGACAGCTTTCTCTCAAAACATCCAGCCCATTACCAACCAGACCAGCAACTCCTCGCACATCTTCTCCCAGTTCAGATCTGTGACCTTCAGTGTGCTGACTGTGTCAAGGTTACTCTGCCCACTAACTATGCATCCTTCACCATCGGGCCTCCACTCCTTCCTGGATCCTTGAGACCAACGCCAAACCTCCTAGCCCTGCTTGGGCCATTGCAAATCTGTGTGATGCCACATTCAACAGCTAGTTAGATTTTTGCCTCCCTTAACCATCCTCTGAGCTGCTTTGGGTGGTGGAACAGATCAGCAAGAAAGGCACATCTAATAATACCAACATCGCCTGGATTTTAAACCCAGACCGCAGGCAAGGTAATAAAGGAAGCCCACCTTGGCATCTTTCATTGTAAAAGCCCCTGTCAAAAATCAAGAACAGCCCACACTCTCCTAGCTTATATGACAGGCTCAATTCCCGGCAGGAAATCTGATAGCTTTTAAAGAACCTCAAAACTGCCATCTGTGGGGTGACACCATCCAGGAGCCAATACTATATCTCTTCAAATCAAATATGGAAGCTACAAATACAACAAACAGGTATGAATGAATCTACCAAGGAGAATTTTTAAAAAAAATAAAAATGTGTTCTCCTAAGTGGGCAGCAACTAGTTACCCAACGTTGCCCTAAGAGGCTCAGCGTGAGGGTGCCAGGGAATCTGGGGAATACAGCTGTGCCGAGACCTTCCAAAGGGAAACTTGCTCCCCTGAAAACAGAATGTCATCAAGCTCCCACATCCCAGGTGACTACATTGTACATAAATTCTAAGAGTCTGGAAAGCAGGACCCTCCAAACAAGCCCTGGGTGCCACATCTTCTAAATGCTTCCTATAAGACTAGAGAATCATTCCCAGGTCAAGAGGTTTACTAAAATATTTCTATTTCTAATTCTAGCCTCTTAGTTTGTGTAGGGTTTGTTTGTTGTTGTTATTTTTCCACCCTCTTGTGAAGCCCAATTTCTGTGAATCAGTGGCGGCTGCATCACACTCCCTCCTGGGGGCTCACAGGAATGGGGCTTCCTCTGGCCGCTGGTGCTCTTCCCTGCTCAGAACGGCTCAGCTGCCAGATCTCTGATCTTGCAGCATACTTGGACAGGAGCCGAGCATCATCTCTCAGCTAGAGCTCTGGTTCAGCCACTTGCAGCTCAGTTAAGCCCATCGGGAAACCTTCAGCTTGTGAGATACAGTGTTTAGGATCCCTTCAGTACAGCCAAGATACCAGCCATCCGCCCTCTCGAGATGGATGCACAGATGGATGGGCAGCTCAGTGTAACTCAGACACGGTTCCCCTTTGACCAAGGAGCTACAGGGCTAGAAATCTCCCACTCTCTCCTCCCTCTAAAGAAGACCAAAGATGGGAAAAACTAACCCCAAAGTACCCAGTTGACCACTAGAATGCCACAGACAGGAACAGGTACCTAACACATCATGCAAAACAGAACATCGACAGTCTAGCCCCACAAGCCCCAAACAGGTAGACTGCTTTCCAAAAACGCAGGCAGCTTGGAGGCTTCCCTCCACTGCACTCCCCCACCCTCCCACCGCCACCAACGCCGCTGCCGCCGCCGCCACCACCACCTTTGGCTCTGTGTGCCAGGCATCCATGCAAGTCCCCCCAGAAAGTCACACTGTCACTTACTCAGCTCTACCAAGCAGCCCTAGGGCTTTGCTGTATGAAAACCCCACAAACGGCAGTTCTTCGCCCGAGAAACCCGAGGGGCTCAGCTGGCACGGAGAGGAGGAGACCCACGAATTCTTCTCTGGTTCATCAAAATTGGAGGTGTCATCGTCAGACTTGAGGGTGGGAACGAAGGGGGGAGGAGCTGGTTAAAAGAAAAACAAGAAGGGGGGGAGAGAAAAATTCAGACGAATTCCACACTGTTGCGGAGAAAAAAAAAAGCGCCTTACTCCTTCGGCGGCGTTGGAGGCACTGCAGCGCCTGCTGCTTTCAACCCAGCTCCTAGCGCAGGCAGACCCAGCCTCGGCTCCTACAGCAACAAGAGATTAACCCCTTCACTGCCAACATGGCCACCAACCCGCAGACAGCTTGCCTTCCCCCGGCAGGGGGTAAAGTGGAAGATAAACTCAAACAGACCACTCACTGGGGTCCTACAGCAGCAGCAGCAGCACCTGGGTAACTAACTCACTCACCCGGGCAGGCAACTCCTGCCCGCTCTCTCCAGAAGGCTTCCACTCCATGTCAGCTGGCTAATGCCAGGATGCCAGATGACCTGAACCCATGGAGCCCCTCTTCCAGACAGGTCTAAATGACTAATAATTAGTGATGTCCATCGCTGTCAGGATGGAAGATGTGGATGTCTCATGACTTAGCCAGAATGAGAGGCGAGCACAGGTCAGGGGGCTTGGGAGGCTTTGGAACTGCTGCTGTTGGGTTTCCACTGCAGTCTGGTTCATTCATAGGCAGATGAGTCTACTTGGAGATCTTATTAACCACTTTTCTTTTTAGTTCACCATCTCTCCTCCCCAGCACAATCCTGCCCATTGAATCCACCACAGCTCCATCGGCATAATCAAAAACAGCCAAATAAAGTTGCAGCGATTTGCAGCACCCAGCACCGATGAAGGGACACAGAGACCCACAGAGGCACATCTGCGGCAAGGCTCCTACCTCCTTACGGCATGACTCCCGGCTTGGGGGGGGGGGGGGCATCACATCGTCTCTGCTGCCTGCCGACCTACTAGGCTCTCTCACTCAGGGATGTGAGCGGCTGTCCATCCGTCACCAGGAGGCTGCCCATCGTAGGGGGGTCCCGGGGGCATTCCCAGCCAGAAGTGTTACCATGGTTGCAGGCTAGGGCGTCTGCAGTGGACCAGGCAGGGGGAAGTCGGCAAGCCGGCATCACATCCCCCGCAGTGCGGGCTGCATGCTCCCCACTCCTCAGTGCGTGCCCGCTCTGGCTGTAACCCCACCTGGCAGCCTGCGTGGCAGGGGCCAATGCTGATCTGAGTGACAGAGCAGCATGAGTCACTGCCCACCAGGGCTCGCTAGAGCTCCCCCTAGGACAGCAGTCACAGCCCTTCACGGTCCAGACTTCTTTTTTAACCTCTTCTCTTCCAGGACCGAGTTCTTTCTGTGCTGGGTCAATGAGCAGCAAGCATGTCTCCAGCCTACAGACTGGTAAGAATCTGGCCGTTTCCGAGGCTTCCCCAAGGACAATAGCCAAAGCAGTGCGGAGAAGGAACTGGAATGTTGGAGGGATGCAGAGGAGAGGGAGAGATGAGCACGGAGGGCTGGCTGCTCCTGGGAAGCAAAAGAACAGTCTCGGGGCTTCAGGTGCGCCGAGGTGAGGTGGCAAGGAGAAGATCAAACATGTAAAATGTGCACTAGCAGAAAATGATTTAACACCTCCAGGCTCTCTCGGGAGCATCTTCCCTGCTGGAGGCAGAAGCTACACGCTTTAACGCTTGAAATGGTAGCTTACTGGAAGAAAACAGACTGAAAGAGCATCAGCTCCCATCCCATGGGCACGGCCATCACCTCGGGGGCAAACCCAATCGGACCGTGGTCACCCAATGGCTTCTTTAAAAGTAAAAGATTAAAATTAGCTGGGCGGTGATGGCGCACGCCTTTAATCCCAGCACTCGGGAGGTAGAGCCAGGTGGATCTCTGTGAGTTCGAGGCCAGCCTGGTCTCCAAAGAGAGTTCCAGGAAAGGCGCAAAGCTACACAGAGAAACCCTGTCTTGAAAAACCAAAAAAAGATTAAAATTAAAATAACAGAAATTATGATGTATGAGGATCACCAAAAAAAAGTGTTTTCCATCCCAAAATAAGGAAACCCAGATAAAGACTGGAAACTTACTGACAGAAATACGTAGGTGGCGCTAATACACATGTGTGGTGGCTAGTGGCTCATGGCTTGTAATCGGAAACTAAGTCCCAGTTCCACCCACTCACGAGTCGTGTGACCCAGGGAAAGTCACTTGACCTCTCTAAGCATCGCAGGTTGCCAGGTCATCTCCGGTTTTGAAAAAGTCTCCCTAAGCATTGCAGCTGCCCTCAAACTCGTGACCCTCTTCTCTCTGCTTCCTGGGCATTGGGGGGACAGGTGTATCCCCACTACACCTGTTGGATGGTTTCCTTTGTGTCATTTGCTTGATTTTTATTAATCTATCTAAGATGCTTATTATGGCTCTTTACATACAATAAACACCCATGAAGGTGACCTGTGGTCGTTATTATTATTGCTGGTATAGAGGGCACGCTTGAGGCAGATCTTACAGTTTTGGGAGTCTGGTGAGACACAGTTGCATCTGCACTGAAGTCTCTGCTGTACGAGGCACAGACACATCAAGGTGGATGTTTGTGTTAATTCTATCATAGCGTTCGTTTAATTCCTCGCAGAAGTTGAATTCCCTTTCCACTATATACTAATTTATCTGTAGGAGACTAAAATAGAATTCCATTTCTGCGTGAGGAGGATGATTAATAGAGGGTTAGGAGCCACCCTCGGTGAAGTAATTATGATTTTTGAATTTCTGTACTATGAAATAAGATTCATCTGTAAAACTCTGCCATGCTCAAAGTTAGCTTACTGTGGTCAAGATTAGAAAGAGGGCCAGGGCTGACAGCACAGGCCTGTCATCGCAATTACGAGGTAGAGGCAGGAGGATCACAGGAGGAGGACCTGCCTGGGCTACAGATGAGCTCAAGGCCAGGTAACTAAGTAACCTGGGTAACTTGGTGAGACCCGTGTAGTAGGCAAGGGGGATAAATCAGCTGGTAAAGTGTTTGCATTAGAAACATGAAGACCTGAGTTCAATCCCTACACGTTAAAACAAACAAACAAACAAACAAACAACAGCAACAACAAAGCCAAGTAGGATGGCATAAACGTATCAGTGCTGGGGGGTAGACTAGAGGATCTCTGGTGCTCCGTGGCAGCCAGTCCAGCCTGCTTGGTGAGTTCCAGGCCAGCGAGAGATCATGTCTCAAAAACAAAAAGGACTGTGATTAGGAGCACTTCCTACCCTTCCAGGACTCGGGTTCAACTCCCAGCACCCACATGGCAGCTCATAACTATCTGCAACTCCAGTTCCAGATGAACTGGCATCCTCTTCTGGCCTCCACCAGCATCGGGCGTTCACATGGTGCATGAGCATATATGCAGACAAAACCATATACTTTTTTTTCATTTTTTTTTTTTAAAAAGTGAATGGTACCTAATGAATGACACAGGTTGTCCCCTGGCCTCCAAGTGCATAAGCAAACATATGTACACACACACACACACACACACACACACACACACACACACACACACACACACACAAAGGAGACTGAGATTATAGTTCAGTGGTAGAATGCTACCTACCATGAGCAAGATCCTGGGTTCAAGCCCTAGCACCGAGAGAAAGAGACAGAGAGAGACAGAGACAGAGACAGAGAATGAGAATACACAAAAAGGTCAGTCAATTTTCAAGATGCGAGGTTGGAGAACTTACAGTACAGACTAAAAGCTAGAGACGTCAACCTCTTGTCAGGACAACAGAATCCTCTGAAAACAAGCGTTTTTGTGGGACATCATTCACACAGCGTGAAAAGCCACAGCCTCAAAGCCAAAGAGAAGT
Organism: Peromyscus californicus insignis; assembly: GCF_007827085.1. Lineage (NCBI taxonomy): Eukaryota > Metazoa > Chordata > Mammalia > Rodentia > Cricetidae > Peromyscus > Peromyscus californicus. Next base: position 6,226,990 of record NW_026294540.1, on the reverse strand, counting down.
GGCCTGGAAGTTAGTCTCCTCTCCAGGAAGGATGAGGATGCTCCCCTTCTCTAGACCCTGTGGAGAGGAAGAGGTATGGCAGCTATGGAAAAACAGCAACTGGGTCAGCCTGTCTACATTTGTAGTGTCCCGGGAGCGGACACCAGGACTTGGGAAATGAACGTGAACACTGGCAGACACAGGTCGGGAAAGACTGCACAAGCACACGCAACCTAGGACATGCAGGAGGGAGCCCCTTCTTCCATACAAAGCCCACTGGGACTGGTGAGAGAATCAGTGTGCCAGGGCCTGAAAAGAAGAGCAATCTAAGCTGGGTGCGCGGGTGTGTGCCCACAGTCCACAGACCAAGGGATGGAAGTCACTGCAACTCTGAGACACAGACAGAAAGAAAAAAAGGTAAACACCTGGATGTCACATCTTAAAACGACCCTGTAGGGCCTGGCCAAGTCCGTTAGATGCAACAGGGGGAGACTGGTGGTCCCTCTTAGGCGGGGACTACGCCCACCGTCGGCATGGAAGAATCCTCGCCCTCCAGCACCGTGGACCATAATTCTCCGCGCGAACAGAGGTAGAGGGACAGCGAGCGGGGACGTCCCAGAGATTAGCATATGGGAGGTCGCACAGGGAAGTCTCCCTGAGCTTCACTCAGCCAAGGGGGGAGGCAGCCCTTAGTCCTCTCTGTGCCTCCCCCTCCATGAACTACTTCACTTCTCCTACCTATAAAAGCAAACAGCAAACCAAAACCCGGGTCAAGTCTAAAGCCTACCATGTACGAGACCACACTGAAGGGGGAGGCAGGGCGCGGGGAATAATTCTTAGACTTCATATGACACGTGGGAAAGGTTTCTTTTTCGGCCTTTATACACTTTGGGAGTGGGGGATGAGGCTGGAGGGAGCTCAGAGGGCAAACGCTAGCCACGTAAGCCTGACCACCTGAGCTCAGACCCCAGGAACACGTGTGTAGTCTTAGCACCATGATGCAATGGGAGATGGAGACAGACGGGAGAGCTGTCTAAAAGCTTACAGGCGAGGTGGCCTGGAGAGTGCAGCAGGGCGGCAAAAAACCGAGAGAGAGCGGAAAGCAGCGAGGGCTGACCGCTTGAGGGGCCCTCTGACTTCCACACGTAGCACCCACACTTCCACACACATAAATAAATAAGATTAAGTTTTTCCTTTGGCTTAAAAAAAAAAAAAAAAAAAAAAAAAAGAGCCAGGTGGCGGCAGTGCACACCTTTAATCCCAGCATTCAGGAGGCAGAGCTGGGCAGATCTCTGCGAGTTCGAGGCCAGCCTGGTCTACAGAGCGAGTTCCAGGACAGGCACCAAAGCTACACAGAGAAACCCTGTCTCAAAGCGCCCCCCCCCCCCCCCCCCCCGCCAAAAAAAAAGAAGAATTAGTAGGTCATTGAAATCTTCTTGATGATTAGTCCTAAGTTGATGATGACCCAGCACACAGCAATACTGCCAGGCACATAGTAGGTATCCAATGGATGTTTAATGAGCGAATCTATGACCGAATGACTTGAGCATGGACCTTGCGAAGAGAAGACGTAGCATAGCACTGGACTTGAAGAAGATACCTGGCGTTTGGATGGAACAAGAACGCTTTCAAGTCAAGATTGTTCTGTCTGAAAAATATGTTAATGAGCACCTATATTAATATTTTCCAATACAGTGTCGTGATATCAACGGCTCTCCTCACGCAACATGCCTACCACACTACCCGATGACAAACGCCTATCAAGTCAGATATTAAGCTCTTTGTTCATGGCAAAAGAGGAGAAGAAAAACAAGGTGGGGGGAGTGTTTCCCTGTGTTTTTAATATTAATTAACATGTTGGAGGTGACAGCGGGGCGCACTCTCCTTAGTGACAGAGGTAACTTTGAGGGGAGCCCCACCTCCATCCCCAGTTATAAGACAGACAGGAGAACAAGGCTCTCGGAAACAAAGGCTATTTTAAGAACTGAAGTTAATTTCCCTTCATAAATCCCCTCTCCCTCTCTGTCCCTCTCTCTCCCTCTCCTTCTCTAATCCTGACATTCATTAAAAGCTTTAGGGGGAAAATTTATTGTCTTCAAAACTGTTTCCTTTTCAACAGCAGTGAAGTAAGAGGCACGAGCCCTCACCCTCCCGGCTCTGCCTCTTTCCAGCATGCCCCCCCCCCCCCCCACCAGCCCTCCCGCGCCCACATTTAGTTTTTCAGCCTAAAAGATGAACACTGAGATTGTCTTGTTTGGGCCTAGCGTTTCAAGTTTCCTGCACTGGACTCTAATCTCTGCAATGGCAGAGCTGCAGTCTTGCTGCTACACACCTATCAGAGCATCCCGTGGACGCCCTCAGTGTTTAATATGGGTTCCAGTGGAGCAATTCGTGACAGGAACCTGGAGTGCGGTCCAGTTTCTCAGACTTGCTCCTCCAGGAAACGTGCCGCTTTATGGAACTCAATGCGTGATCTACTTCAGAGTATCCGACCGGTGGTGAAGAACTGACACATTTAAAGAGAGGGATGTTAGGAAACCACCGGGCATGGTGGCGCGGGCCTGTATCCCACAGCTCGGGAGGCTGAGGCAGGAGGGTCAGGAGTTACAAGGCTGACGAGGGCGACACAGGTTTAAAAAAAAAAAAGAAAGAAAGAAAGAATGGAGGAAGGAAAGAAAAAGGAAGGAGAAGAGAGGGGGCTGAGCCTACCCCGAAACTCTGAGTCATCATCAGTCTGAGCCACTGACAGATTGCTGTATTGTACATCCGCGCTGCAAGATGAAGGGCAGCTAGCAAGCGCCATGTCCCGAAGGACAAAGGCGCCTAAGTAGAGTGTATGATAATGCCACGGTCCATCAGGACTGTGGACCGCGCTCGGTAATGTTCAACTGATGCGCTACAATCAAAGGCACTTTCAGTTCGTCCCAGCTACATGATGTCCTGCCCCTCCCTGGACAAAGTGGATCCCATACTCAAAAATGAAGATTACAAATAATAATAATAATAATAATAAAATTAAAGCTTTCTTACCTGCATGACGAAGGAAGCTTTGACACTAGTGAAAGGCTAATCGCATCCCTTAGGGGTTGGACAGTGGGTATGAGAAGCAGAGGGTAACACAAAGAGAGAGGTGACAAGTTTGGCTGATGAGGAAGAAGTGGATTTCTGCATGTTCCACAAAGCAAGGGGCATGGAGAGGACTGAATCTCAAGAGTTGGCTAAAAGGTATCCTCATGAGCTCAAGTGGGGGAAAGAGGTGCTTTTAAAGGGCTGGGAGTTGGAGCAGTGGCCCCAAGAAAGCCGTGGGTAAGGAAGGCTGACCTTGAAGAGGGAGCCCTGGATTCAACGAGATTGAAGATAATATCAGGGAAGGTCTTAGCGGACTGGACAGATGCAATCTTTCAGTAGTCACGGTCAAAGGGGTCAGTGCTAGAATTCCGCCCATAATGGACAGGTCTCTAACAGTCAACGTGACACGTTCCACACTCGGGAAGCGAGTGGTAACAGAGAGGGAAGATGTGGTGAGCAGGGAAAACTTGATGATCTTAGAAATACCCAGTGCCGAGCTCTTCCTGTGAGAAAAGGGGCTGTGGTAGAAAGCCGGAGAAGGCAGCCAGCGTCTGAGGACTCATGGGAAGAATGCAGGCAAATAAGTTAAGTTATGGGATGAGCAAACAAAGTTGGTTCACAAACAGACACACGTAATTCAGCCTGTGAGAAGAGACGGCATTGCCCAGAGCCTCGGACCCACCGCCTGATTTCTTTCTTTGGGGTAGAGAGTATGGCATGACCACCCAACAACACATTATACAAGAAATTCGGGAATCCGACAGAGCAGATCCAGTTTACAGCAGCAACCTTAAGTAAAAAATGACTTCATCTCTTTGACTCCCCAAAGAGACAGAAAAAGACTTTATTTAAGGTAACACTGTTTTGGTGATCAATTTTTTGCCATGCTGTCTTCGAGATAAATAAGGAAGTTAGCATAGGAAAGTGTGTTTCAGTCAATTAATCAATCTAAAGAATGCTGGCACCTGTCTGCTAACAGTTAAGCCAGTAGTCCTATGGTTGGTGATTAAAATGGATCTCTGGTTTAGGAGTTCTGACCTGCCATACCCCAAGGCCATGTTCCTCCTCCAAGTCTGCTTAATATTAAGTGCTTAGGGGCTGGAAAGATGGCACAGTGGTTAAGAACATCTGGTTCTCCCAAAGGCTCACAGTTCCGTTTCAAGCACCCACATCTGGTGGCTCACAACCACCTGTAACTCTGGCTCCAGAGCATCTGACGCCCTCTGCTGGCCTCTACAGGCATCTACACTGACATGTGCACACACACCCACACAAATAAATACACCACCACCACCACCACCACAGACATAGATAATTAAAAATCAAATAAATTAGGCTGGAGAGATGGCTGCTCCTCCCGAGGTCCCAAGTTCAATTCCTATCATCCACGTGGCAGCTCGCATCTGTAACTCCAGTCCCAGGAGATGCAATGTCTTCTCCTCACCTCCAAGGGCACCAGATAGCATGTGGTGCACAGATATCCATGAAAGACAAACACCCATATACATAAGGTAAGAGGTTTTAAAAATAAATAAATCTTTAAAAGTATTGAGCATTTTGCCAGGCAGTGGTGGCGCACACCTTCAATCCCAGCACCCAGGAGGCAGAGGCAGGAGGATCTCTGTGAGTTCAAGGCCAGCCTGGTCTACAGAGTGAGTTCCAGGATGGGCTCCAAAGCTACACACAGAAACCTGCCTTGAAAACAAAACAAAATAAAACAAAACAAAACAACAAAAAAGTATTAAGTGTTTGTAATTGACTTACATTTTTCCCAAAAGCTTATACACTTGGAGCTGCATCCCCCCACCTCCGGGGTGCAATTGAACCAGATTTCTTCTCTATAGATTGACTCTTCCGCCCTCCCCCTTGGCTAGGTAGTCAGCAGTCTGTGAGCCACCTACATTAGGCTAGAAATACCCAAGAGAGGAACATTTCCAGTGGAAAGAGTCATGACCGCACTTCTCTGCGGGCCTGGATTTGGAGTGTTTCCATCAGGTGATGTCCACGGGGACACATTTCAGAAGGAGGGAGGGAGGGGCTTCGCGGCTTCCATGCCCTGGGATCAGCCACCGCAGACCCCAGCAATCTTCACTTCCGACACATTCCCCTGAATCACCCACATCCACGAGCACAGATGGGCCTCGGTCTCTGCTTCTTCAACACTTAAAATTTTTTACTCTTTTTTTTTGGGACAGAGTCTCACTCTGTAGCCTTGAGCTCACTGTGTCATCAGGCTGGTCTTGAACTCAATGCCTGCCTTATCACCCTCCTGACTGCCGGGATTAAAGGCATGTGCCACCACACCTGGCTAAAGCGTTTTACTCTTAAATGTTTATTATAAACCAAAATTTTCATGCCCTAAAGTAGCTAAGAAGCAAAATGAACCCCTCACATGTCCATCACCCAGCTCCAACCTCGGCAGCTCTCATTTCATCCCGCCCCACCCTCACCTGGCTTGTCTGCTGACCCGGGACGGCACACCCACTGTTACTGCAGCTGGAAAGCTCTAGTCCAGGGTTTCCCACCAGCGGTTTGCTGACATAAGAATGGGAAAGTCCCTGTTGATGGGGTTGGCACAGTTATACTTATCATAGTGTTCAGCAATAATATCCTTGGTCTCTACCCACAACAGCACCCCCAACTCATCAAAAATGTCTTGAATACCACCATGTCCACCACCAATTGAAAACTACTACTCTACAGATAAGGATTTTTAAAAAGTATCGTTGCGATGGCTATTCCATGCCCGTGTGAGTACGTGTGTGGGGTGCACAATAGCATGGGTACGGAGGTCAGAGGACAGCTCTCAGGAGTCAGCTTTCCCCTTCCACTATGTACACTCCAGAGGGTGTTTTCACACGCTGACCCGTGTCGCCAGTCCTAGATACGACCTTAGAAGAAACAGAGCCAGCGCCTGTGCAGTGGCTCCACAGGTGAGAACACTCCCCATGAGGGCTGACAACCAGAGTGATGCCCAGGACCCTTGTGGTAAAGCAAGACAGCCAACACTCAAAAGCTGTCCTTTGACCTCTACATGTACACTGTGGGATACATACACAGACACACACGCACGCATGCACGCACACATACACGGCAAATGTAATAAAAAGCTTAAAGACAGAAGAAAAAAAAAGAAAAAAGATGCATAACCACAGGTCCACCACCACACCCACCGAGACAACTGTCCACTCCACACCCATGTCTATGCTCAATTTTCCCCACATGTTCCAAAAGATGCCTCTTAAGTCACGAACCAGCAAGTTGATGTCTCTTTTAACCTGAACACTCTTCTTCCTTGAAGAAAAACAGAAAGACAGAAAGAAAGAAAGAAAGAAAGAAAGAAAGAAAGAAAGAAAGAAAGAAAGAAAGAAAGAAACAAAGAAAGAAACAAAGAAAGAAAGAAAGAAAGAGAGAGAGAAAGAAGGAAAGCCATTTATTTGTTTAAGGAACCGTGCAGAATTTCTCACATCTGGACTTGGCTGGCGGTTTCCTTGGAGCATCATGTAACGTGTCTCTCCATCCCGTGTTTCTTGTAGGCTGGCAGATAAACCCAGGGCCTTCTGAATATTCACACGCAATTTTTTTTTTGTTGTGAGCATCACCCAGGATTGTCACCTTGCTATCACATGACATTAGGGAGGACAGAGCACCTGACCTCGATTTTTGTGATGTGAAAATCGATCCATTAGTTTGATGATATCACCCTGATTCCCCCCACCAGAATGTTCTCTCCAATCTTTCACCTAATGGGTTCAGCAGCCACGGCGATCATTATCTCTGAGCCGTTACTTCAGAAGTGGCTGCCAAGAGGAGGCTTTCAGACACCCCCCTTCAGCCCACATGGATTAGCACATCAACAGTTCGGCTGCTCTGTCATACGCTCAACTGGAAAGCTGGGATGGACGCTTGGCTTTCTGTATTTACATCAGAGTAGAGAAATTGGGGCCTTGGCAACCTCGAAGAGTGACCAGTGAGATTCCTTCTGGGCATCATTATGCACTCATCAATTTTTTTTTTTATGTGTTTGGTGTGTTTCAAGACATTTCAGTCTTTTTGATTGTTCCAGGCTAGGCCAGTGGAGTTAATGTTTCAGTTTACAGGAGCCAGAAGAGTAAGTACCAAGCCTCTCCACCCCTTCCTGGGGTGAGGGAGACCAATCCAGAATGTGGGGATATCTAAAGGACAATGACATAGCTTCTTTGCCAAGTCAGTGTCGTGAATATATATACATATGAATGTTCAGGAGTTCTCATGTGTGTGTGTGTGTGTGTGTGTGTGTGTGTTTTATATACGGGCATATGTAATTGTGGGTACAGATGTGTGTGTGTGTATTGTATATGGGTATATGTAATTGTGGGTACAGGTGTGTGTATATGTGTGTATTGTATGTGGGTATATGTAACTGCAGGTACAGGTGTGTGTGTGTGTGTGTGTGTGTGTGTGTGTGTATACTATATGTGGGTATATGTAATTGTGGGTACAGGTGCGCGCGCGCGCGTGTGTGTGTGTGTGTGTGTGTGTGTGTGTGTGTGTGTGTGTACATGCATGCAAGTGTAGGGCCAAAGGTCAACGCCACGTGTCTTCCTTGATAAACAGTCTGTCACTAACCCTGGAGCTTACCAGGCCAGCACATTCCAGGACCCTCCTGTCTCCACCTCCCCAGCTCTGGGATTACAGCAGCATGCCAATTCTGACTTTTGACATCCAGCTGGGATGCAAACTCGGGTCCTCCTGCTTGCACAGTAAACACTTTGCCAGCTGAACCGTCTCCCCAGACCTCTAAAACTTTTTAAATCCGGAGTGTGGGGGAGACGACTTAAGCCTATCTCCACGGCTGACTATATCCCACGATCCGAATGCCTCTGGGTCCAACTGTTCGGAATATTAGGGAGCCTCACAGACACTGCTGCTGAGGATGTAAAACGGAGCAACCACTGTGGGAAGTCGGTGGCCTCTTTGAAAGTTAAACATGCCTCCCATATGGTCTGGCTGTTCCATCCCTGCTCTGGTCCAGAGAAATGAATGCATGCGTCTGCAGACGGGTTCCCACGTGATAAGAGCAATCTTATTTCAAGTGGCCAAAAACTGGAGACGGCCCAAACGCTCACTGGCAGGTGGTGAGATAACCAGCAGACCCCCCCACTGATGAACCATGACTCATGCATCAGCATGGAGGCACTTCAGAACAGTGACACCAGAGAGGGCTGACAGCACACACTGTATGATTCAGTTCACAGAACTCTAGAAAATACAAATGAAACTACCCATGCTTGGAACTAGTTCTATGGTTTCTAGGGACAGAGGGAGGGACGGGGGAGGATGGAAGGGAGAGTCACAGGGCACATGAAGTTTTGGGACATGTTTGTTTGCTTAAGCCTGGTGGTGACTTCACAGGTCTATACACATATCAAAGTTTTAAACTGTAAAGTTTTGTACGTCTTTGTACATTTTGTAGACTTTGTACGTCTGTTACTCCTCAACAGAGCTGTGTCCAACTGCTGGGAGATCTTTTGTCCTCTATCCTGTCCTGGTTAGGGAGTGACTACCCCATTCATTTCTTCCCGCAAGGCAGAAGTATTAGACAAGCTCACCCAGTCTCTTTCTCCCTCACCCCTTCCAAGAGGGAGGAGCTCGCCGCATCCCCCAGAGCAGAGGGGTCACTGTTTTACTAGGAGTAGGACTGTGTGCCTCATAAGACCCCAGCTCAGCAGCCCCTCTTCTCCATGCCTGCATCCAGACGTGGCAGGCACTCGGCCAATTGGCCACTCTTGTCCTTACTCCCAGAGGCCTCTTCGGCAAGGCCAACCCACCTATGAAGCAAGGTTTAATATTCTTCTGTGGGATGGGCAAATTTGTCAGCATCAAAGGTTACTGAACATTAACATCTCGGGGGCCGGTCCGTTGCATATGTCCCTTTGAAAGTCAGGAAGGGCTGTCTCTGGTCCCAAACCACGAGTGCTACAGTTGAGTATCCACTCCCGGGGTGCGTAGAATGGCCATATTTATGCACTGGAAACTGTTCCCAACCCTCAGTCATGGACACCTGTGCCCTCCACTGTGTCCTCACGCTGTCATCTCACGTGACTCCCGCCAACAATCCCCTTTAGTCCCATCCAACCTTCACCCTCAGAAAATGAGCGTAAATGCAATCAACACACTTCACAGAATTGATTGGAAAGTTGGCTGCTGAACAGAGTCCCAGATGTTTAATATCATTTTGAATCGTGGGCCAAATTATCTCCATGCTTGCTTGTTTGTGAAAGGGCTTTCAGCGAGCGAGAGCTGAATGGTGGGGGACTCCAATTTCTGGGTTCCCTAACAAACCTATTCCCATCTCCCATCTTCTCCATGGAAAGGCATTATCTTATCTCATTTAGAACTGATCCAGTTGAAACCTGGCACTGTACCACAAAGAGGCACAAGAAAATGGAGACTCATGGAGGGGCGCACTTTGGAGGGATACAGTCCATCATATCACAGGAAGCTTTATTTATGGGACATCCAGTGTGGAAATTCCCCAAAGGTCAATATTTGGAAAACCATGTTGTTGAAGAACAAACCACTCTAGACTCATATTCCTTATGAAGTAGGACTCTATTGGTTCCTGTGACTCTCCTACTTAGGCCACCAGGAAGCTAGGACTCCCAGATCATCCTCAGCAACATACTAGGAAATCCCTTGTTTTGCTCTGAACCAGTACTTTATTTCCTGAACCAGATACACCCTTCACTCAGATCCCCTACACCCACTCCATCTTAATACTGCAGTTGTCTCTAGAATAAGTTGTCTCCATTTATAACGTAGGATATATACTTTTAATATCTCTGGCTGTGGCCTCCAAACTCACGATAGAGGAGAAAAGACCTATAATCCTAATTCATAAGCATTTAGCTCCCTTTAGCCTATTTTCCCCCTTAATCACTTACCCTCTAAAAACAGAACAGCCCCCAAGAGATGCATAAATATTCCCGAATATTCCCTAAGAGGCTAGTCTGCATCTCTTCATCATTCCTTCTCCATGTTCTGGCCGGCTGGTTTCTGCCCACTGTCTCCCTCCCCCTCCCACTGCTGATACCCAAGGGGCCTCAATTCCTCTTCCTTCCTTCCTCCTGTCCCTACAGAGACCTGGAGACTGGCAGAGGGACACATATCATCGTCAACCAAGTCTAACAAAGAAGCTCACCTCTGTCCTCCTCCAAATGGTTATCAAAACAAAACCCTGCCAGATACCTGGCTTAGGCAATGGCAACTCTGAATCTGACAGCTTTTAAAGAGGTTGAAAGCATGTGAGCAATCATGTCACATGTCCCGTAGAGATAATGCTATCCTACAGGCAAAATGCTGAAGTACAGAAATGGAAGACAAGTGTTAAAACTATAAGGGAATTGGTGTTTTGCCTGAATGTGTGTCTGTGTGAAGGTGTCTGATCCCCTGGAACTGGAGTTACAGAAGGTTGTAAGCTGCCATGTGGGTGCTGGGAATTGAACCTAGGTCCTCTGGAAGAGCAGCCAGTTCGCTTAGCCACTGAGCCATCTCTCCAGCCCCAAAACTATAAGGGAGTAAGACAAGAGCTGTCCACAAGAAATCGACTTCAGAGCAGTAGTCTTATAAAGCCTTGGCTTCATTCTTCCCAGTGATACACGAAAATAGCCTGCCAATAAGAACGTCTAAATTTTTGTTTATCTGGTTGGTTGGTTTTGTTTTGTTTTGTTTGAGACAGGGCTTCACTGCGTGGCCCTGGCTATCCTGGAACTCACTCTGTAGAGCAGACTGGCCTCGAACTCAGAGATCCTCCTACCTTTGCCTCCTGAGTGCTGGGATTCAAGGTGTGCACCACCACTGCCCAGCTGAACACCTATATTTTTAAGAAGCAGAACAAAGATGTCATCTAGAGTACAGGAGGCGATGATAATTTATATCACCATAGAATTCTCCAGAAAGTTACATAAGAAACTCATAAAAGGAGACTGGACATGGGATGGGAGAGATTACTGACCCTACAACTGTCTATATCAATTAGTTTTTTGAGATTTATTTTTTTTAGATTTATTTTTATTTGTATGAGGGTTTTGTCTGCATAATGTATGTGCATCACATGCATGCCTGGTGTCCAAGGAGGTAGGAAGAGGTGTTGGCTCTCCTGGAACTAGAGTTAAGTTAGAGACCATTCTGAGCTACCATACGGCACTGGGAACCTAATCCAGCTTCTCTGCAAGAGCAACAAGTGCTCCTAACTGCTTAGCTCTATTTCCAGCCCCTGGTATCGCTCAAAAACTTCCACCATTCCAGCATTCTCAAAATAAATAAAAGCTAAAGAGGTATGTTTTATTTAGTGGTATTTTAGGTAGAATGGTGGTATATACTGAAGTCCCTAGCACTTGGGAGGCTGAGGCAGGAGGATCATAAATCTGAGGATATCACAGGCTACATAGTAAGACTCTATCTCAAAAAAAAAAAAAAAGAAAAGAAAAAACAGCCCTCACAAACAATATAAAAGTAAAATAAAAAGGCTAGAGTTGGAAGGACCTGAATTCCACACCTACCACAGACAACTGCATGATCCGTGACCGTCACTAAGGGCTCATGTCTTCAAGCCCCAGTGTTGCCATGTGTACTGTGGGATTAATTCTAGGAATTAATTGGCTCACTGGAGGTCTGGGGAGGAGCAAAAGGGGCAGTAAAATGCACAGTATGCTTTGCAGAGTCTTGGCACATAGTGGGTGCTTAGCCTTCCAATAATACTTGCCTAAGAAGTATTAATGAAGGGCACTTAACCCATCCTCCATTAACAGGGATCTAGACAAGAGTAAATGGGAGAGATATGCAAATTCTCTTTTGCTATCAGACGAAGAAGAAGTACACCATCATCTTGAAGGAGGTAAAGTCTACCTGAAAGAAAAGCTTTAAATTCATTCCTCAAAGGTATAACATAGCCGGGCGGTGGTGGTGGTGGTGCACACCTTTAATCCCAGCACTCGAGAGGCAGAGGCAGGCGGACCAAACCCTGTCTCGAAAAAACAAAACAAAGGTATAGCATAAAATCCAACAGTTCTGGACCATTGAGATGGTTTATCAGGTAAAGGTGCTTGCTGCCAAGTCTGGTAACCTGAGTTCGAGTCCCAGGACCCACAAGGTGAAAGGAAGAAACCGATTCCCACCAGGTGTCCTCTGACCCCACACACATACTCACGTAAATAAATAAATGTAATTTTTAAAAATTAAGCCAACAATTCTAAACGGTTACATCCACCATGGGAGTCCCTAACCAGCCTCCTCTCATCCTGAGCCTAGAAGTCAAAGCGAGGAAGACCCACAAAGATGAGCAAGAAATGCTAGGCCTGACACATCGGATGTTTCTCCTCCTCGGTAGCTTCATACACTAATATGCACAGGGATCACCGAGGGATCTTATTAAAACGCAGCTTCCGACTTAGGAGCGAGTCTCCGCGTCTCTAACAAGCTCCCAGGCGATGACACTGTTATTGGTCCATGGACCACAGCCCGAGCAGAAAAGTCCCACTGAACCTCCACAACAGTTCTGAACTTATTAGCAATAGCCGTCTTGAGGGATTAACATTACTGGAATGTCGTTCTTCCTCCTGAAAATTCTCAGCTGGGACAACTGTCTCCCTTGAGTTCCCGCCTCAAGGGACTGTGAGCAATGTGTGGAGACGTTTTTTGAGTCTCACAACTGCAGAATGGGATGCTAAATGACAGTGTGGGTAGAGGCCAGGGATGATGAGAGGCACACTGTAATTCACACAGCAGACCCACCACAAAAAAAATCATCTGTACCAAAAAAAAAAAAAAAAAAAAAAAAATCATCTGACCCGAATGTCAGCAGGGCCAATGTTGGGAGAGCCTGCTCTAAAAAACATAATGTTCTTTCTTCGCCATGCACAAATTTGTAGCCTTCACCAGGCTACAAATCCTAATGGTAAAAGCAAGCCATCGATCCAATGTCCTTGCCCAGGTTAGCTCTGAGAAATGAGGGATCACAAGGTGGCAGATGCTGTAAGTAGAGAAGGGTCTCGGGTCTGTGTTTTGTTTAAAGTCAGGCATACGTGGTTCAGGAACCCGGTGGGGGAACCGACAGCACCTGAAACCTTACAGTTCTAACAACTGTTCAGGACCACAGCTCTATTCAAGCTTATCCAGGACTCCAAGCTCCATGCAGGCAGGACCACCTTCAGATGCGCTCATGCAGGGCCGAGGACCCCACACAGCTCCTTGCACACTGCAGACGCTCAGATTCCCGACTGAATCTTGCCACTTCCAAAGTTACTTCAACTCCAAACATTCTCACACAGGCCCAGAGGCTAATGGGCTCACTCCAGTGCAGCACGGTCCATCATTCACCGTCATCACTACCACGACCATCACCACTTACTGAAATTGCTCATACGAGGGCAAGCATAGTATTGTGGAAAGAGCATGGGTTTTGAATCATGTGGATCTTGACACAAATCCACACCCATTCGCTGATCTTAAGTTACCGTATCATCCACATCTGTAAGATGGATCTAAAACCCAAGGGTTTTGAAACAATACCATGTCATACATTAGAATTTCTTGAACTGGGGTAGAATAAACGTAGCCTACACTGCTAAAGGACTGCAATTTTTAAAAGAGGAAGCTACACGGTACTATTTACTTTATACACAGGATCTTCCAACACTGTCACTCAGCGATGGGTAAGCACAGAATCCCTCCTCTTCAACCAGATGTCCCCACCCCTCCCACAGGCTTACAGTCACGTGACTACATGTTTACAGTCTAACTACCAACTGCCCAGGGCCAGGCAGAGCAGGGAAAGGGACATCTACTTGGAAAGGGAAGATCTCCATGTGCCATCAGCATGGGCTCGCCACTGAGTCACTGCTGGAGCAAAACAAAATGTACTCTCTGCTAACAAATGCTACGGACCTGGAAAACAGGAAGAACTTGGCGAGAACTGCTTCGTGTTGAAAACAGTGGAAGACCCAAGAGGAAAGGCCCGTGTCAGGAGTGATAACCAACGCTAGTTCTCCAGGACATGAGCCAGAAACACTCAAGGAGAGAACTCACGGTCACCTCTCGCATTGACGCCATCCTTGAGACACAAAGCCTTGCGTGAAAGGTGTAAGTATGCCAGTTCCGTTGGGGGAAAATATTTTAAAAGATGTGCTCTGGGAAAGCGCCAGACAGCAAAACCTTCCCACTGACAGGACCAGAGAGATGCCAAGGAACACCAACAGTATGAGAGCGGAGAGCGCTGACTGGCTCCCAGGAGGAGAGAAAAATCAAGCTGGATTAAGACCGGAATCTGAAACACCGGAACTGAACCGCCCAGGGCAGCGGTTAGGGTTCAGGAGCCCCTGGAGCGCAGCCCTGAAATAATGACAAAAAGCAGCAGCAGCAAACACAACCTTGCAGAAGGCTGGGAAGGAGACATAGAGTGATCGGTGCCTAGACACCCAACAGCAGTAACGCCGTACAGAGTCCTCCATTGGCTGGGAGAATAAAAACCCCTGAAATGGGTCAGACCCCCAGGTCACATGCTCTTGCCCAAGACAACTCCAAGGGGCAGGGCCTAGGAGGGCAAGGGTGCTCCGCCCAGCCTCCCTCACTGAACTTCCTGTCCTGTCACTCATCAACCTGCCTGGACCCTTCTTAAATTGCATTTCTGCATCCCGCCAGGACCACCTCTCGAGATAATGCGCTTTCGACGATTATTACCTGCTGTGTTAAGCAGTACTTTCTTTCATTGGTTACAACGAGAAAGAGAAGAATGAGGGGTGCCACGGCAGAGAGGCTAATGTCGCTTTCATCAGGGGACAATATCATGTTGTGGGAAGCGGAAATGCTCAACAGCCGGGATCATAAGGCATTCAAGTGGTGACCGTGAACTTGGGAAACTTTGATGATTGCAAGGGTTCTTGTCTGATGAGAGTCACTCCACGTGTGTTTGTGAGAAACAGAATTGGACAAAGACATAATTTATGTTAGAAAACAGCTCAAATCACTTGGAGTACAGCAATGTTCTGATTCACACAAGGCCCTGGGCTGATTGCAAACACACACACACACAAAGAGAGAAACCTGCTGGCGGACACCAGGTAAAGACCGTGCCTCTCCGCATGGTCAGGACCCACCAGGCACTACCAATCCTCAGAGAGAATGAGGATTCCAGCCCCAACTGAGCTACCTAACCTGACTGAGCCTAGCAACATCCAAACAAACACCTTCCTGTGTATGGGCCATAACAGAAGAGGGACCCGAGCTGGTAAAACTGGTGAAACCTGTTGAAAGTCTCAAGTTTAAGTAATAATATCATCAGAAAAATTTAGTCTGGGCTTTGACAAGTGAGACATTGCTCTATAAGAGCTATCCACATTAGGGATAAGGAAGTGAAAGGTCCAGAGACAGGGCATCAACTCTGCAATTTTTCTGGAAGTCTGATAGGACAAAACACAGGTTGACTGAAATGAAAAGAATTTGTTTATTTAAGCAAACTTATTTTGCTGCGTCTTTAGAGCCATTAACTACACCGGGAGCCAGCAGTCAATAAAAATCATGTGCATATGTGTGCCTGCGCACAGGTGAGCATGTATGTGCAGGTGGCCACAGACACTAGAGAGGGCATGGGCTCCCCTGGTGGTTGTGACCTTCTGACATGGTGCTGGGGATGAAACTCTGGTCCTCTGGGAGAGCAGCAGGCTCTCTTGACCACTGAGCCCCACCCCCAGCCCTGTCTCCACCTTCTGAATGAGCACCGGAGTCCAGTCCTCTATGGTCTCCGCACACGCCTAGATACACACCCCCGCTGCTGCTGCTTCTGGTCACTGATTCCCTGAACAAAACAGCACAGCAACGATTCACGGCATCTCCTATCAGGGTTAGAGTTCACCCAGGCGTGATATAAAGACACCGGAGGGCGTTACTCCAGTATATGCAAGTGGTGTGTCAATTTATATAAAGATGAACCTGGGCAGCCTCAGATGGGGGTATCCAAGAGGGAGGGGGGTTGTTCCTGGAACCCCTACCCCCCACCCCACCCCCGCAGCAAGGAAGGGCAAACTCTCACAGCAAAAACAACATCAAGCCCTACCAAAACACAAAATAAAGTTACTCAGATAATTAACCGCCATTCACCGACTTACCTTGGTGGAAATGTGTTGTTAGGCATAATTAGCAAGCTCATGCATAAAAACATTAATTGCTTGTTCAAGAAGATGAGATAAAAAGGCAAGACAAGAAAAGATTAAGTGCCTGAATAGCATCTAAAGGATACTCTATCAAATCTTTCTAAAAGCGTTAATGGAAAGAATGAAAATATATTACTGATTAAAAAGTCTCACCTTTGGAAATTTGGAGGGAATTGGCGGAATACTAAGAAAAACAAACCAGTGTGACTACCAGAACGCTATGGTTAGGCCGTCTCTTTTAAAAGGCCATGTGCTGAAAGCTTGGTCATCACACTATGGCGCTCCTGGGAGGTGGTGGCACCTTTGTAGACAGGGCCTAGTGGGTGGAAGTGAGGTCACATGACCCTAAAGGGGATGTTGAGACACAGGTCGTTGCCACCCATCGGGAGGAGAATAGGCCTCACTGTGTGTATGTGTACCTCCCACAGCGGTGCACTGTGCCACCACAGGCCCGAAGTGTCAGAGCAGAGACCACGGGCTGAAACCTCTGAAGACCATTAGCCCTGATCAACTCTTTCCCACCTTAGGTTGATTTTCCTTGGCTATCTTATCACAACAACAAAGGCCAGCACATGCAAGAAAAGCCGTCAAAAGGATTTCCAGAGATATCCTACTGCCAGGTGTGGTGGCGCACGCTGAGTTCGAGGCCAGCCTGGTCTACAGAATGTGTTCCAGGACAATCAGGGCTACACCGAGAAACCCTGTCTCGAAGAAATACGGTCTACTGAAATACCTCAGCAGGTGTTAGAGAAACAATCAACATGGCTTTTGACTCAAAAGACTGGATCCCAACAGTGACAGTCAGTGTTAACAGTTAACTTGACAGAATCTAGACTCACTGAAGACATGGGACCCTGGGCGCACCTCGGGGAGATTGCCTAGTTTGTGTTAACCAAAGTGTTAGGACCTGTCCACTGTGGGCAGCGCCATTCCCTGGGGAGGAGCCTGGACTGTAGGAGTAGAGAGAAGAGCTGAGCCGGGCAGCAGCTTGCATCACGTGACTACGAAATGACCAGCTGCTTCAAGCACTTGCCTCTTTGATTTAGAAGCCATGCTGGTCTGTACCCTTGAACTGTGAGCGGAATAAACTCCTGCTCCTTGAAGTTGCTTCGGTCAGAGTATTCTATCACAGCAATGGGGAAAAGCTCACACACCAGCTACTCTTACTTCTCAGCTGAAGGCACAAGAGCTTTCACAGTCCTTTGTCCTAAACAGGGACAGATTTCTCTGAGTTTAGAATATTTACATGTAGGTTGAATGAGATATCATGAAGTTGGGACCCATAACTAAGTACAGATCTCCCTTAGGTCCCACACACATAGCCAGAAGGTAATTTTATATATTTAATGCAACCCCTCATGGGGGGCACACATGGAATTTCCATTTGGGATATCAGATTGGTGCTCAAAAAGTTTCAGATTTTGGAGTATTTCGGGTTTTGGTTTTGTTTTGTGGGGTTTTTTGGGGGTTTTTTGATTAGGGACGCTCAACCTGTAATCAGCACAGCTCCAATTAGAAGCTCAGAGTTGACACCTAAAAACAGCTTCCAGTTCCCCATCTCCCATCAGCACCAAAAATAAACACACCCAACACCACCATTCTAATCTATGCTGATCACTGGGCCAGGTCAAGGGGTGACCTTCAATCAGCAACATACCAAAAAAATAAAAAAGGAATGTTTTAAAGTCTTCAAAACATAATCACCAATTCATAAAAATACATAGATAAAGAAACATGTTTCTTGGTGTTGTTGATAAGTCGGATTCTTGTTCTTAAGGAAGTGATTCAGCTTATACTCTGATTATATACACAGTGAGGTGTGACTGGGGCCCTGGATGTATGCACTAGAGACTTTCTGTGCTTGAGAGCAAAGAGGACCACACAGCGGGAGGCACATGAACACAGCCAGCTGCTCCAGCCCAGGCTTGGCCCTCCACAGAGCCCCAGCGCCCTGTCTCCACGTCTTTTTCTCTACTGAGGATGAAATAACTGAGTCTGTGTTTCCTCTTGGAAGAAACTGTCACACCAAAGGACCGCCTTTGGACGCCACCATCTGCACCTCGAACTCACTCCGAGAAATGTTCTGAAGGCCACGGACAGACAGACAGAGCTTGGCAAGTGACCCACTTCTCTGCAGACAGTTATTACTCAAAGACAGCTGCGTCATTAGCTCTTTCTGCGGCTGTAAATAACGAAAGCCTTTATGTCAAGTCCAGACGGCCTTCTCAATCCCAAACCCAAGCCGAAGCAGCACGCTCTACTCACAGTTACGGATGTTATTCCAGTCGGTTCTGGCAAAGAAGGGGTGGCAGCAGAGACCCTCAAACTTCAGTCTCTCTTTCTGGCCACACAGCAAACTCTGAATCAGATCAAGGAACTCACTGCTAACTTTGGGGTCATCCGGAAACTTCAAAAACCGCTATTCAAAAAAAAAAAAAAAAAAATTTAAAAAAAAAACCATTTCCTTAGCGGTGATTCAGTTTATGGCCTGAAGTGAAGAGTTTCTCACACATATAACTTCTTTTCATTCTTTTTTTTTTTTTTTTAAAATAAAGTTTGGTGCCCTCATAACTTTAGACCAAAGGCTTGTTCCTGAAATAAGTGGTCTGCATACATCAATAGGCCTAGTTCCTTTGTTGGGGTTCAATGGCCTTCGTGGCTTGACCTGTGCTTCCTTCCCCCATCTAATCTCACACACCCCCATCTGTCTCTCTCTCTCTCTGTTGTCCAACAGTGACGAGTTATTTCAGGCTCTCTGTTCATCTCATGCTGTTCGCTCAGCCCAGAACTCCGTCCACCAGCGCCACCCCCCAGCTCTTGCCGGCCGCTTTCCTGGCTGACATTCCCTCCCACGTGCTCCCTCTATATGCCACCTTTCCTTGCCTGCTTTTGGTTTTTTTGAAACAGGGTTATCATCTAGCTCAGGCTGGCCTCGAACTCAAAATGTAGCCAAGGATGCACCTGCCTGCACCTGCCCAGAGTGTGTTCTGCTTTTGTACGGACATGATGTGCTAAGATTTCTGAGGGATGAGGGGAGAGAAGGTGAAGATGGTCCCCTGGCTCATCACTGCTGACCTGGTACCCAACAGTACCTAGTACAGTTCTGCTAAGCCTCAATTACTGAATGATCAGACTGAAATGGAGGATGAAAATTAGCTCTAGAGGGAAATTTCAACTCAAGAGAAGCCTCAGTAACAGTGTTTGTACATTAAAAAAAATATATATGCATCAACCATTCCAGGAAAATGAAAATTGGATGAGATATAAAATCCAAGGGAATGAGGCCTCTTTTCTCCCTTAAGCTGAAACGAAAAAAAATGGGTTCATCACGTTCTTTAGAAATGGGCTTAATGGAGTGCAAGTATACTTATTAGAAAGTGGTTCTAATTCTACTTTATGCATATTTGTGTGTGTACACATACATACATTACTTCAATTCTAACTTATCTGCTCACTTCTTCCCCACTTGAGAATCACGGCTTCAGAGCCAAACAGCCTGTCCTGTCTGGTTTCTTCATCAGCGTGGGAGGCGGTAACATCTACCTCCCAGGGTTGTTTGGAAAGGAAGGGAGCTAATAAGCTATCTCATTGATTCCAAGACTCACACTTATGCACATTTAACAACAGTGAACTCAAGATGCATTTCACAATCAATAAAAAGACGGAATTAAAATGGCAGCCATTTTGCCCTTTCAGAGCTACCAAAAACGCTGAAGTGCCCTCACGATGACTGACAGCTGTGATTCCGAGAGCTGCCGTGAAGAGCGTGCTCAGTGGCGCTTTCGGCAGAAATCAAAGCTGTCTGCTTTACCCGGGAACACTGCTTCAGATTCTAATGAGCCTTCACCTGGAAGTTCATGATGTTGTTGAAGGTGCGGGCGGAGGTCCCCTCGGTGAATGGGGTTCTCCCGTAGACCATCTCATAGGCGACCACTCCCACGGACCACCAGTCACATTCCAGGCCATAGGTGCCTCTCCGGTCCTCATTCATCATGGTCAACACTTCGGGAGCCATGTAGTCTGGGGTCCCAATGGGGAGTTTGGCATCCACCTAGACACCCGTAAATGAAATGAACACAGCACACTCTCAATTACCCACCGGAAGGTGCCAACACCAGCATCAGACACCAACCAATTCAACAACAATTACTCTCCACCCAGGTCCTTAACCCTTCTATCAAGTGGTACACTATCAAGAAATGCCAGTGCTTTACTAACTTTTAAAGGAGGGGTGTGATACAACCAAAGGCAAACAGATAGGGCTTGCTGATGACGTATACTCTTTCAGTATACAACTGAGTGAAGATGGATTTCCTGGTACAAGTTACTGATACAACAGAACTTTCTAGCCAATACTAAGGGACTGAACCCAGGACCTTATAAAAGATAAAACAGCATTCCATCCCCACCCAAGCTACATTCCCAACTCAACAGAATTTCTTTTACTCAAAAACTATACATATACATTTATATATATATATATAAATTTGGACTGGGAGATGACTCAGTTGGTAACGTGTTTGTTGTGCAAGCATGAAGACCCCAGTTCAAATCCCCAAAACCCACATAAAAAAAAACTGAATGTGGGGGTACGCCTACAAATTCCAGCACTGGGAAGACTCATATGAGAGGACCCCAGGGGCTTTCTGCTAGCCAGGCTACCCAAATTGGTGAACCCCAATTCAGGTTCAGGGAGAGACCCTGCTTCAAAATATAAAGTGGAGAACAGTCGAGGAAGAGACCTTGTGTTGACCTCTGGCCCCCAAATCCATGCACACACATATGCGAGCACACTCACATAAACCACACATGGAAGAAAGAGAGAGAGAGAGAGAGAGAGAGAGAGAGAGAGAGAGAGAGAGAAGAAGGAGGAGGAGGAGGAGGAGGAGGGGGAGGAGGAGGAGGAGGGGGAAAAAAAGAAGAAAAAAGCCTAAACATGAATCTATGATATAAGATCAATCTATTAATGAAAAACTGGAGACTAGCTGGCAACACAAAGACAGCATGAAGTCAGGCTAAATCTCAAGTCTGGGGGGAAAAAAAATGGAAAATGGCCTTGGGATCCATTTCCTACTTCAGCCCACCAGCAGGGCACAGCGTGATGAGTGAGTCCCACCCAGGCTGCATGTTAATGAGTTCACCTTTCTCACTGGCTCCCATGGCCCCCTCACTGTTCGGAAACCAGGTCCCGCCAATCCTCCAGCGCCCGAGCTCTGCCCGTGGCAAAGGCAGACCAGGACACTGCAGGAAGTCTTCCGACAGAGGCAAGCACATTCCATTACGGGGACCGTCCTCCCCCTGTCTCCTAAGAATTCCCGTTTTAGTGTTTAATGCCTTTGCTTCTTCTAAATGATGCTGATCAAAGAATTAGACCCCCTGACCCTCACTGGGGGATTCGGCAAGTCGGCAACCCCTTTGATCTTCAAAACTGCTTCTCAGGTTTTGCTGAGCGTGAAATGTGAAGGTCTGAGGACGCCTGTCATCAAAGCAGAGAGGCCTGACTTCGGATAGCAGTGTTGACCGAAGCCTGTCCCCCACAGCACTTACGGCCCTCTCCTGGTCAGCAGTTAGTCGGTGCCGAAAAAACCCCAACAACTCCTCCTTAAAGGATTAAAAAGTGCCCCCAACAGAACCCAAAGATCTAGGGGACATGGCCACACTCCCTTATGGATGGACTCTATTAAGAAAGCGGGCCGGGCGGTGGTGGCGCACGCCTTTAATCCCAGCACTCGGGAGGCGGAGCCAGGCCGATCTCTGTGAGTTCGAGGCCAGCCTGGGCTACAGAGTGAGTTCCAGGAAAGGTGCACAGCTACACAGAGAAACCCTGTCTCAAAAAAACCAAAAAAAAAAAAAAAAAAAAAAAGAAGAAAGCGGATTTAGGCCAGGCATGGCAGTATAAGAGTTCTGGTCTAGGCCAATCAGGGCTTGTATAGTAAGGCCTGCTGAAGAAGAGGAGGATGAGGTCAGGGAGGGGAATGACGGCAAGTTTGCTTTGATTTGATTTCAAAGTTTTGAGAGGAAGGGGGATGTTTAGAGCCTGGCACTACAAAGCCTCCCTCCCCAGTGATGGGGTCGAATGAGGCTCTTTCAGCTGTGACATCAAGCTTGTCCATCCCCCTACCCAAGAAGTGAGATTTTCCTGCAATTTTCTCATGCCCTCGCTTTTATTCTACACTTTTGTATATGTGTATACATGTGAACATATAAAACATTCCTGTGATTATCCCGTCCTCTTTCTCACACATATATATAACAGGAATGTCAGAATATTCCTCTAACTTCCATAGTCTTTCTCTTATGTATTTACACACACACACACACACACACACACACACACACACACACACACACACGTATGTATAGTACAGGAATAATGAAATCACCCCTGTAAATCTTCCATTCCTTCTCCCTCCACCCCTTTCCTCAGGCCCATTGTCTCACATAGGTTTTCCCACCCAGAAAACAGTGTGATGCTGGCACTTCTGACACTGAGCAACAGCGATGTTCTACAAGAGCATTCGAGAACGCTCACAACTCACAGCGCTGAGAAACAACAGGAAGGCCTGTGCTGTGGGAACAGCGAAGGAACAGAGGGGACACTGAGTCTAGACAGAGGCGCAGTGTGACTTAACCTTGAACCCAAGAGTAGCTGATGCTGGGCAAAGGCCTTGATGTCAGCAGTTTGGGCCTTGTTGAGGTAATGTCTAATTCTCTTGCAAGCACAGGAACCACAGAGCTGTTAGGGGGACGTCATTTGCTGTGGTCAGGGTCTTTTCTGCTACAACACGGTATGTTCTAGACTATTCTGCCCTCTTTGTTTACAGCTGATGGCATGATCACTTGTTCACATCCAATGAGCTAAACCTGACTGGGCCGAGTTTATTAGGATGGCCAAATCGAAGGGTATAAACCATCAATACCTCATTTCTAAACTAATGATCAAGACGGGTCAGATAATAACCCTGGAACTATGCTTACCTCATAACAGAAATGTATAAACATTTGTACATATTATACTTATTTATGTCCAGTAACTATCTAAATTCTATTAGCAATTTTGCTAGAAAGCCACAATAGCGAAACTACCTGCTCGTCCGTCACGTAACTTCAAGCACTGTGCTCGTTAGCAGTTAACAAAGGTTTTTAATGATTACCAAGTTTCCATTAGTCACTGACCCCCAAGCATCACATGGGCTCTCCCATGTGATCATGAGGGCTTCCCCACACTCCTCTGACAGAAACTCAGTAGCTAACCTGGGTGAGATATTCAAAGTGACCTAGGCACCCATGGGCCCACAAAGGGCGCTGTCTGACTGGGTCCGGGCATTACTCACCTTTAGTTTAATTCTCACACTGCTAACGGAGAAATTAAAACCACTGTGGCAAGAGACAGAAGAGCAGGGCAGAAATGTCGCCACATTTTAGGAAGGCGGGGAAAATTAAGGGAGGGGGGGAGAAGTAAAGCAACTGAAAATTCAGCAGGTTCTTTTAAAAATAAAATGGCCGGTGATGGTGGTGCACGCCTTTAACCCGAGTACTGGGGAGGCAGAGGCAGGTGGATCTCTGAGTTCAAGGTCAGCCAGGGCTATAGAGCAAGTTCCAAGTCAGCCAGAGCTACACAGAGAAAACCTGTCTCAAAAAAACAAAATACAAACAGGGAGGTGGAGAGACGGCTCTGTGGCTGTGAACGCCGTGATGATCCTGCAGAGGATCCAAGTCCGATTTCCAGCACCCACATCAGGATTCTGGAGGATATCCAGTGCCCTCTTCTGGACCCTGCAGGAACTGCACTCACATATGCACACCGCCACACATATACACAGAATTTTTAAATAAATATTTAAAATATGGGAGGGAAACTATTCTCTTCTTCCTCTAAAACCACCGCCATAAAAGGCTGAAATGTAAAACTAAGCAACTTTCCCTCACAGCCTGTGCAGGCACACACACACACACACACCTGCAGAAGTAGGTGTATATTTTCATTTCTCTAAGCTCTGACTTTAGGACTGGGAAAACCTACATTACCAGAGTGTGGGCCTGGCAGAGGGGGTGGAGGGAGAGGGGAGGGCAGAGACACAGGAGTGATTTCTGTATGTCTATATTATATGTGTCTGTCTATAAATACACAAGAGAGAGAATCGGAAAATTACAGGAATGGAAGAAATCTTTGCTCCTACATAAATCGGAAAAGAATGTTTGCCTCTGGGTCTCCAGCTCCTCAGGAGGTGACTAGTACGCATGCTCCACTCTATTTACAAACCCTTTACAGCTAGTTTCCTGAGGGCCGGAGGAGCCGCTCAGCTGTTGGTCCTTCTCTGAGACTCCAATAAGGGAAGTGGGACTGGGGGACAGGGAGGGTCCTGAGGTGGCTAGGCACACGGTCCTGCGGACGAAGGAAAAATACGGCAACGCTACCTTCTGAATAAGAAGCTGGAAATAAAGACAGCAGGAGCTGGAATAAACTCAACTCGTGTAAGACTCACAAGTCTCCAAAATACCAGGGAATGAAAGGAGGTCAGTGGACTTGGGGGCAGCAGGCAGGAAGTTCAGCAGATATGGACTGGGGCACGTGTAGTGCATACATGAGCAGAGGCCACAGGACAACTTGGATGTCTCCCCCATCACTTTCCACCTTACTTCTTGCTATATTCATGTGGGGGGGGGGGAGTGCACCCACACACACAAACATACCACAGCCCAGAGGGTCTGGAGGTCAGAGGACAGCCTGCAGTACCCCCTTCCTCCAAGTGGGTCCTAGGGATAGAACTCAGATACGGCAGCAAACACCTTTCCCTGCTGGGTGGTCTTGCCAGCCCCCCACCTTGATTTTTGAGAGAAGGTCTCTTACGGAACCTGGAGCTCACTGATTCAACTCAGCTGGCTGACCAACCAACCCCAGAGAGTGATCTGTCCCAGCCTCCCCGGCTCTGGGATCTCACGTGGGATTGAACTCAAGGACTCATGCTTACCAGGCAGGCGCTTTACCAAGTGAGCCATCCCCACAGCCCACAGACTGTATTTTTATAGTTTAGTTATAGTAGAGAAAACAAGGAGAACCTACGTCAGGCCTCTGAAGCACCCTACTCGACACAAACACATTCAGCTGTCGGCTCACGATTAATCAAAAAAAGAAGCAAAATAATTTCTAACCCTATATCCACACTTGATCTGGACTATAAATTGCTGCTCTTCTACAATAAAAAGACCTTTACATTTAAGACGCTGCTAAAGGGGCTGGGGAGATAGCCCGGAGGGTAAAGGGCATGCAGTGTAAGGACTTAGATTCTAGGCTCAGAATCCACGTAAAGCCGAGCACTCCTACCGTGAGAAGTGGGGTGGAAACAGGAGAGACCCTGGGAACCCGCAGGTCAGCTAGCCTCGCATCCACAGAAGCAACAACAAAGACATGCCAGATCAAACAAGACAGACATTGATTGACACTTGAGCATCCTGGCTTTCACATGTGCACACACGTGCACACACAAGCATACACACGCACACGCGCGCGCGCACATGCACACACACACACGCGCACACACGAAATAAAACAGTAAAAAACGTGTTAGATTTGTCCTCATCTGCTTTTCACACTCTGGCCCTAAAAGCACGAGAGGAGAATAGTAGTGCTCTCGTGTGTGTCTGAGCACCCTGACTCTTCGACCAAAATGAACCCGAGCGTCTCCGCCTGGGGTGAAGGCTGCTAAAGTCAGAGCTGAAGAAGGCGGTCTGAAGCACCACAAGATGAACTTGAAATGAAGACAGCTCTAGAGAGCGCGACTCCAGGTGCAGGGTCAGGGATTTCCATTTTTTTTTTTTTTTAGACAAGAGCGCATTATGTAGGCCTGGCTAGTCTAGAACTCACTATGTAGACCAGGCTGATCTCTAACTCACAGAGATCCTTCTGCTTCTGCTTCCCGGGTGCTGGCATTAAAGCATAAGGCGCCATTCCCAGCACAGGGCCTTATTCTTCACCGCTCTTTATTTACAGAGCAGCAACAATAAATCATAATCTCCTGTTTCCCACGGGCTTTTCTTACTGCAGACACACATCGCCAACTCTAATTATTTCTCCGATGCTTTGCCATCCACAGACATTCTAACCCAGGGTGGTTTTCCTCCCGCCACCCCAGGGTAACTCTGAAAGTGCTGGAGACACTTGGGGTTGTCATAACTGAGTGGAGGGTGGTATTTGGATCAAGTGAGTAGAGACCAAGGACTTAGTTAAACATCCCATAATGCCCAGCCCAGCTCCCACAACCAAGAATTAGCCAAACCCAAACGGCAATGGTGAAAGGTTACCCTGTCAGACTATAAACCTATACTATAATTTTTTTCTAAGCACATTAGTTTATTAATGTCACCAATATAATTTGCGAGTTTCTGAACCCTACGGAAGTTTTATGCTATTTAATTTATCCTCTGCGCATTGCTCCACTAAATTCTTTTTTAAGATTTATTTATTTATTATGTATATGGAAGAGGGTGCCAGATCTCATTACAGATGGTTGTGAGCCACCATGTGGGTGCTGGGAATTGAACTCAGGACCTCTGGAAAAGCAGTCGGTGCTCTTAACCTCTGAGCCATCTCTCCAGCCCCGCTCCACTAAATTCAATGTCTGCGCTTTCATATCTATCTCTGAGTTATACATGACTTGGGGTGGGAAGGAAGTAAAGGTGCCCTGGATGCAAACTGCATTCTCTACTACTGAGCTAGACCCTCAACACCCATCCATTTTTATTTATTTATTTTTTTTGAGGGGGTTGTTTACAAGACAGGGTTTCTCTGTGTTGCTGTGACTATCCTAGAACTCACTCTGAGGACCAGGCTGGCCTCGAACTCACAGAGATCCACCTGTCTCTGTCTCCCAAGTGCTGGGATTAAAGGCGCGCGCCACCACCATCTAGCTAAGTTTTTTTTTAGTATTATATATGGATATTTTTTAATAAACTTATGAAATAAAATGTTTCCCTGAGGTTTTTCCAAACATCCTTAACGCTATTTTTTTTTTTTTGGAGTTTAAAACGTAAAATGATTGGATTCTATAATTCTTTTCCTAAATTTTTGTATTACGTTTATTAATTTATTTTGTGTGTGCATGCACGCGCCACCGTGCACGTGTGGAGGTCAGAGGACAATCCGTGCGAGTGAGTCGAGTGTCCTTCCTTCTTCCGTGTGGGCCCAGGGATTGAACTCAGCTCATCAGAAGTGACAGCGAGTGCCTGAATACACTGAGCCACCTCACCAGCCCCTGATTACAAAATTCTTAATATGACGACTACATAAATAGAGGATAAGAATGTCACCTGGAGAGATGGCTCAACTGTTCGCATTTGCTGCTCTTCTAAAGGACCTGAGTTTGGTTCCTAACACTTACGGCAGGCAGCTCACAACACCCTGTGACTTCAGTTTGGGGGGGCGTGGGGAGGGGTCTATCTGACGCCCTCTTCTGGCCTCCTCAGGTACGCACACATGGGCACACATTCACAAGGACACAGACACACAAATAAAAATAATAATAATAAATCTTTTTTTTTACAGAATAGAGCCTAAAGGGGAAAAAAATGATGCCGGAGTTGAGTTTGAACTGCATCGAGATTCTGTTTTCTAATGGCCTAAATGCCAAGTTACTTGGAGAAGTTCTCGGGGCTGCAGAGCACACAGGCCAGATTCCAAGGTGCACAGCGCTAACGCGGCTCTAAGCCTTTCCTAATATCAACCTAATAATATCCACCTTTCCCAGAGGAATCTGGGGATGAAAAAGTAATTTTACATATTGTCCTTCATATAAAGGACTTAAATCTCAGATCTGGGAGGCGTTCTGAAGAGCGTTTTCTCCAGCCTCCGATTTTATGCATTTTAAGTAGAATCTGTGTCTTCTAGAGAAAGGATGAACGGCCGAGTTCCTCAGGATTTGCCCGAGTCACTGAGAGGTTCAATAGTGAAATCGGGATTACCGCTTAAGTCCACTTTTTCCTCAGACCGATCCTTTCTACATAGCTGACCTTGAAATTCACATGTTAGTATTACATTCTTTTTCTCTATAACTTTGTCATCTTTCTTGGAAGTAGCCTCAGTGTTGATCTGCTCCTCTCCTGGCTTCCTAATCAGCATGTGGAACACAATTAAATTTTTAACAAAAGTCCAAGACTCAAAAAATGGCATTTTAAACATCAATTCTTGATACTTCAAGAGAGTTAGCTCAAATCTCTAGCTACTAATTTCAATTTTGCTGCATAGGAAGAACATTTAAGAAAAAGAAGGTCATGTATAATCAAAATATTTTAAAGTACACCAAGGTGATGTAACAGGAAACAGTCTCTGTAAGAGGTAAAGGGAAAATAAAATGAACATTTTCCTTTTTTTTTTTTCTGTTTTTAAATGAAAATGTAAGAATATTCAGAGAGACAGTTGGCAGGGTACTGGCAGATATTACCAAAGGGTGCCACTGTCTGGGGAACATCTCTGAACCCTGACCCCTGACCCCTGACCCCTGACCCCACTCCCTACAAGAGTCAAACACTAACAGCAGTTCACCATTGTATCCTAACGTATGCCAAATCCACGAGGAACACAGAACACTCTTTAGCATGACCCCCTGAGCTAGCCCACGCCATTTTCCAATCACCTTATTTGAATTCATTTTAGCAGCTGATCCAAAATCCACCAGCTTGATGTGTCCCGTTCGGTCAATGAGGATGTTCTCAGGCTTGATGTCTCTGTAAGAAAGGCAAGGCCTTAAACTGGTGTTGTCTTTGTGTCCATCAGCAAGCAATCATGAACCTCAGGCCTCAATTCAGCCAAAAACCTTAGTGAATGTGTTATACTACGCAGACCTTCCCTACTGGTAGATACGATTAGCACCCACCTTGAAAAATAAATTTAATTTTTTTTAAAGGGAGGGAGAAAAAGAAAGCAAATGTAATGCTATTAGACGGTTTATTCCTACTAGAGGCTAGAGGCTCACATTTTTATATTTAAAATCTAAGACCAAAAAACCTAAAGAACTCATCTGAGGTCATATGGTTCACAAACAGAAAGTCTTTTATCCCAAATTCTGAATCCCCCACTATACATACATTGTGTGTGTGTGTGTGTGTGTGTGTGTGTGTGTGTGTGTGTGTGTGATATGTATATATATATGATATATATACATATATATGTGTATATATATGATATCTCTGTATAACATTCTGAAATAAAGTGAGGATATGAAAAGAAACCTGAGGACGGAGACTTCTGCGGAATGTCTTTGCAACTTACTAATGCTGGCGGTAAAATGCATGCTACGGTGTGGACCTTGAGTGCCCTGCAAAGGCCCAGGTGTTAAGGGCTTGGACCTCAGGTTGACACAGCAAGGAGACAGAAGGTGGAATCTGTAAGAGGTAGGACCCAGTGGGGCACCGTCAGGTCACTGGAGACCTGCCCTCTATTTCAGACACTTCTCATCAACGAGAAAGCAACTTAGGAAAGACAAGTTGCCTTCATTCCCAGCTGCAGAGTTTTGAGTCCACCATTAGGCGGCTTTGGTGCTCTGAGCCAAATGAGGGCGGAGGATCATGGCAATAGCCGTGTTATAGAGCAAAGTAGCTCACTTTGTGGTGAACAGAAAACAGAGCAACCAGAGAACAGGGACAAGGTACACATTTCAAAAGCATCCTCTGGGGATCTAATCTACTTCCTCCAATGGGTCCTACCGCCAATTACCAGAACCCCATAAAAAAATCCTCAAAGTTGGGCTGGAGAGATGGCTCAGAGGTTAAGAGCACTGACTGCTCTTCCAGAGGTCCTGAGTTCAATTCCCAGCACCCACATGGTGGCTCACAACCATCTATAATGAGATCTGGCGCCCTCTTCTGTGTACATAATAAATAAATAAATCTTTAAAAAAAAAAAATCCTCAAAGTATAACTCCTTCAGTATAATTAATCCGTGAGTGAATCAGAGCCCTAAACGATCAGTCACTTCAAGCAACCAAAACACAAGAGCTGTGAAGGTGATTTGAATCAGACCATTGGTGGGAACCGTCTCCTCCCATCTCTTTTTATGTCTAAAGGTGAGTTTTACTGCTCTACCATAGGCTTCTGCCATACGCCCAAAGCAACAGGACAAACGAACCAATGGAACCTGCAAATCGGTGAGCCAGAACAGACCTTCTCTCCAATTACTAGACAAGTATTTGGTACAGCGAGGGAGGCCGATTAGCAGCTGTTGTTAATTATCATCTTTTGTTCCCAGGACAAGCACAGCTAGTCCCTCTACCAGTCAGTTTTCCTACCAAATAACCCAGAGGGCCCAAAAGAAGGGTTTCCCAATCCTACTGGCTACATCTGATAGCCAGATCTTACTAGCAAACAGGCACATTGCAATCCTGGCTCTATTCCATGGCTGAATGGGCATGCTGAGATGCCAGTCATTTTGAAAAGCTTTTAGCCAATCACAGGCCAGCCTGGCTACATGATGATGTCTTCTGACCCCAAAGTTACTCAGCCACTCATTTCTATGCAGAGACTCATGCGTGATTCAGGAAAGTTCTCAGTGCGTTCCTAGGAGTTCCACTTACCGATGCACGTATCCCATCTGATGCACGCTGTGAACAGCCAAAATCAGCTCAGCAAGGTAAAACTGAATCATATTTTCATCTAATTGGTCCTCATATCTATTCAGAAGTGACAGCAAATCCCCTCCAGGCTGATATTCCATGACCTGCAGAGAATGCCAAAGTTATTCATTTTTCACACACCCCAAATAGAGAACATCTCAACTGAACCCTCAAAAGACACCTCACAATGATGTCATCACGATGTCTCTAGAAAGCAATGAGGATGTGTGGCACGCATCCTGAGACACAGGATAAGGTCTTCGCCCTACAGAAATCACATACGGGACCCAAGAGAATGGAGAGGATACAAGAACAGCCAGACGCCGCACATGACGCTTGCAAGGCAAGCCTGAGAAGTTGAATTAAATCCACCCCCTCCCACACCCCCGCAAGTTGACACCCCAGACATTCCCTAGGATCAGGTACACCGCATAGATGGATATTCCTGGAGGGCAACAAACTGGCTAACATTCATTTTGCATTCCCCTCAGCACACAGCAGAATATAGGAGGCGTGCGGTAAATGCAATACAATCTTTCCCTTTTGCAGTCAGCGTGGAAGGCAGTCGATGATCTCTATTAAACATTTAACAATGAATATATACCCTTTGACCCAGCTATTCCACTCTGAACAATTTACTTTATTGGTACTTACAATTCACAGATAAAAGACAGATAAGTAAATAGATTCTCTACTGGATGGTTTATAACAAGGGAAATAAACTTGGAAATCATCCAAACGCCCATCCATAAGAGATCAGCTAAATTATGATACTTCTAAATCTATGACTTAGATATTAAAAACACATGATTCCAGCTATTCATGCTACTGTGGAAAGCTGTCCATATCACAGAAAGTCACATTCCATACAGGATAAAGAATAACCTCCATTTTCAATCAGAAAAAAAATTACATTTTCTGGTGCATATGAAAAATAAATCAGAATATATAGCTAAAATGCTTGATTAGAAAAGAGGCCAGGCAGTGGGGGCTCATGCCTTCAATCCCAGTACTCAGGAGGCAGAAGCAAATGGATCTCTGAGTTCAAGGCCAGGCTGGTCTATAAAGTGATTTCCAGGACAGCCAGAGCTGTACAGGGAAACCCTGTCTCCAAAAAAAAAAAAAAATCAAAAATAAGAAAACTCCATGCCAAGGAAGTGCAAACCATCAATGCAAGCATACGTGTGTGTGTGTGTGTGTGTGTGTGTGTGTGTGTGTGTGTGTGTGTTCACAATATGCACACACAAGCATTTGTACATGTGTGAATGTGGGTACATGCCTGCTATGACACACAGGTGGATGTCAGAGGACAACAGGTGTCATTCCTTGACTCCAATCTTGCTGGGGTCTCTGTGGTTTACAGTACACAGCCAGGCGAGCTGGCCCTCTGGCTTCCAGATCGTCTCCCAGCTCCCTGCAGGGACACTGGGCTGCTGATGCTCACACTGTGCATCCGGCTATACCCTGCCGCTACAGCTTTGAACTCGGCCCTCATAGGGGCGGTGCAGCAAGCACTCTTTCCCCATTTGCTAAGTCCCCAACCCTCCTTCCTCTCTTTTTATGATAACCAGATGTGACATTCCTGGAGGCCAGTCAGCTGGGTCTGACTCACCTGGTGACTTCACTTCCCAACTTTTCATGGTCTTCCTCTGAAAACTCCAGATAAGACTAATCCCCTTTGGCAACACTGCGTGAGCCTTGAGCAAGACCTGAAAGGGCCTTGGCTCAGGGCCTGGAGCCAACTTGCAAGCCACTCTTCCGGCCCCTGCCTTCCTTCACAGGCGGGGGAGCCGCTAGGGCCCACTGTGGCTGCAATTGTTCTCCTGGGAGCCTGCCCTTTGCTCTGATGTCCATTTTGTCGGCCAGTGTCAGCTGGCGTCCAAGCCTTTCCAGAAAGGACATTTTTCAAACGCCCGTCTGTCAAGAAACACTAAATCCTCCGTGATGGCTCGTCTCAACTGTCAACTTGATTGCACTTAGGATCACCATGGAAACACACCTGGGGGTGGGAGGGAGGGAGTTTCCAGGCAGGTTTAACGGAAGAGGAAAGAGCCACCTTGACTGTGGGCAGCACCACGCCCTGGGCTGGGGTCCTGGGCTGAATAAAATGAGGACGCCAGCCGAGCGCCAGCCTTCACCTCTCTGCTAGCCTTCACCTCTCCGTTTCTGACTGCGGCCACCATGTGAGCAGCCGCCTCCTCCTGCTGTGATGCTGCGCCATGCCTTCGCCACCGTGACGGACAGCAAAGCCGAAATAAAGCCCTCCTCCCGTCAGCTGCTTCTCGCCAAGGATTTAGTCACAGCAACGAGAGAGGTAATCAATACACCTACCAAACACCGAGCCCCGAAGGCCAGTTCTGGGGGGTAAGTTCTGTCACCCTCCCAAATGCTGTTTGCTTTTCTTGCCATCTTAGAAAAAAGCTCCAGGCGAGTGCGATGGCTAACCACGACTTCCAGCACCTAGGAAGAGGGATCCTCAACTGAGGGATCACCCCCATCATACCTCCATCATGCCCCCCCATGGCTGGTGAGCCCGACAATGGGGCCTTTTCCTGATTCCCAGCTACTGTGGGTGGGACCCTCCCTAAGCAGGTGGGCCTGGGCTGTGGAAGGAAGGCAGCTGGATGTCGGCCTGAGGGTCGGCGAGCAAGTGGCATTCCTGCCTCAACTCCTGCTGGAGTTCCCTTCAGTGGCAGACTGTGACCTGGAAGCGTTAGACGATATAACCTTGGCCTCCTCCGGTTGCTTTTGGTTTGTAGTGCCTATCACAGCAACTGAACGCTAATGAGAACAAGTCAGATGGAGAGCCAGCCTCTGTACAGGTCCCTAGAGGCCCCAGGCTGCTCCTCCTAAAGACTCCAGGAAGTCCACCCAGCACCAGGCCAGCCCAGAACCAGACAGCCCTAGAGAAGCCGGGGACTAGCACATCCTCTCATAGCCCTGGAACCAACCTGGTCACATGGCTTCTTATGCTCGGCACACATTGGGCAACCGCCCGGGGAGAGCAAGATGCCATTTCATACCACAGTTGCTCAAAGCAAACTGATTCACCAACAAGTACAGCACCTAGAAGGGGTAAAACTATTTCCTCCGAATTCACAGCCAACGACGATGACGTCAGCCACTCACCTCAGCCCTGGAGGAGGAGCCCACAGGAGCCACCTGGCTTGCTGGAGCTCACCCACTCATCTCAACCTGGTTCTCCACAGGCCTGGGGATGTGGGTGAATGCTAATTTGTAAGTCTGCTTTAAATATACATTGCCATTAAAAGGGTCTTAAGCAGCAAAAGGAAATTCACAGGTAATAGCAGACGCGCTCACACTCGGAGAACGCGAACGGTTTAAAAATAAGAACAATGCATATTTATGATGACGCGCCACTGTTACAGACTTCCTTGGGCTCTGTTATGTGGGAACCAGAATGGCTTCTAAGTTGAAGTCTGAGAAAGTCAAAACTACGGCAACCATTGGCAACTTGGGTGAGCTCACATACCAACGGCTACTTCATATTTAGTGCCAACTCCTGAAGATGCTATTTGGTAGAACCAGCGGGAATTTTCCAGAAAAATCATCATTTCTTACAAAGGAGAGAAGATACACGTTCTTCACTCCTCTTTGCAAGATGTCCACCCAGACAAGATCGCCTTTTCTGAAGGTCAAATGGCCTCCGTGTCTTCAGAAGCCAGGACTGATGGAGAAAACAAACCACAAAAATTACAACAGCTGTTCGCCTGTGCTCCACAACTCAGGGCCAAAACAGACACCCTAACTGACGAACGTCTGAATAGGGTGGATCTTTATCAGAAGCCCAATCAAACCTCATGACCCAACACATTCCCCGAGTAGCATACTAAAATCTCCCACTGTACAACACGGAACTGCTCTGAACATTCAAAGACACGACTTCGAGGAGCCCAAGGCATTCTCCACAGTCCACAGCTACACTATAAAGTCTCATAAAGAAAGAATCAGGATTTGGGGTCTTTCGGAAACACTCTGGGACTGTGAAAGAGGGTACCAAGCCAAGGGGCTATCAAAGACCTCATCAAATGTCACAAACTAAGAATCTTCAAGACTGGCTGTGACCCAGAGACGAGGACCGGAGAGCACTGCAAACTAACCCAGAGACGAGGACCGGAGAGCACTGTAAACTAACCCAGAGACGAGGACCGGAGAGCACTGCAAACTAACCCAGAGACGAGGACCGGAGAGCACTGCAAACTAACCCAGAGGAGGACCGAAGAGCACTGTACACTAACCCAGAGAGGAGGACCGGAGAGCACTGTACACTAACCCCGAGGAGGACCGGAGAGCACTGCAAACTAACCCAGAGAGGAGGACCGGAGAGCACTGTACACTAACCCAGAGGAGGACCGGAGAGCACTGCAAACTAACCCAGAGAGGAGGACCGGAGAGCACTGTACACTAACCCAGAGGAGGACCGGAGAGCACTGCAAACTAACCCAGAGAGGAGGACCGGAGAGCACTGTACACTAACCCAGAGGAGGACCGGAGAGCACTGTAAACTAACCCAGAGAGGAGGACCGGAGAGCACTGTAAACTAACCCAGAGGAGGACCGGAGAGCACTGTAAACTAACCCAGAGGAGGACCGGAGAGCACTGTAAACTAACCCAGAGGAGGACCGGAGAGCACTGTAAACTAACCCAGAGGAGGACCGGAGAGCACTGTACACTAACCCAGAGGAGGACCGGAGAGCACTGTACACTAACCCCGAGAGGACCGGAGAGCACTGTACACTAACCCAGAGGAGGACCGGAGAGCACTGTACACTAACCCAGAGGAGGACCGGAGAGCACTGCAAACTAACGAAAAACATGGTTGCTGCCTATGTTCTTCCAGAGTCCACATACTGCATCTGCATCTCCGTGCCCAACTTTCGCTGCTCAGAGATACCTGGGGATGCACCGATCTGCCCATCACCCCCAAACCGTGGCTGCTAACCCAGGAAGGCTGCTAAGTCTTCTACAGAGGGTTTTCCAAGTCTGCTTGCCCGTCAGGATCACCGGGAGGAGTGCTTTGTAAAAACGTAACTCAAGGCCAGAGAGGTGGCCCAGCAGGTAAAGACGCTTGCCACCAAGCCGGACAATCGGAGTTTGATCCCCGAGATCCACACAGCAGAGGGAACTAACTCCTGCAAGTTGTCCTCTGACCTCCATGCATGTGTCAGAGTATGCACACACATGCCTAATAAACACGTGGTTTTTTTTTTTTAAATAAGACACATTCGTCCATAATATTTGAAAGTCTACTATGTCCTAGTGTTCTAAATATCAGGAATGAAAAGGCAAAAAATAAAATAAAATCCCTGTGCCTTCATAGAGGTGGCACTCAAGTGGAATAAAAAAGAATGGAATTATTATTATAGTGGTAATAAGAAAAATCAGGGTAAAAGAGTATTTCTCCCTTCCATTCCAACCTCTCAGGGAGCTTGCTAAAATACGAATTCCAGAGACTGACTTCACGCACCAATGCTCAAGCTCCACGGATCTGCGTTGTTCTCAGACAGGATGCCACTGGTAACCTCAAACTTGCAATTCTCCTGCCTCAGCCCCCTGAGTCCTAGGCTTGTGGGCACACGTTACCACATCCAGCTGAGGAATGTACTTCCCCCAAACTATTTATTATATTACTTATTATTGGTGTGTGTGTGTGTGTGTGTGTGTGTGTGTGTGTACACGTAAAGGTCAGAGGGCAACTTGGCAGAGTCGGTTCTCTCCTCCCAACTTTACACGGTTTCCAGGGATCAAATTCAAGTCATTAGGCTTGCAGGACAAGTGCCTCACCGGCCCGGCCATCTCACTGAGGGAATGCATTTTTAAGGGCTGATTCTGATGCTGCTCACCCAGCACGGCACCGGGACCATTATTGATGACGTTGCACCACCAATTCGGTTTCCTAATCCAGTCATAGTCAAAGTTGCTGCAGCGCCGTGCCCTTGAATGGACCTTGGCTTTAATACAGCCATCACTTCTGCTTACATTTTTTTTTTTTTTTTTACAGTGACGACTCGAAGGCTTTCGGAATATCAAGACAAGATCACAGACAATAAAGGGCTGGAAAATAACCAGACCATTGGCACTGAAAGAAACGATGATCTTCCACCTTCGCAAGGACCGGGGACATCTCCTACCCAGAATAGGTGCATTTCATCCAAATGGGGAAGTCACCACATCGCAGCAATCAAACGCTGGGAAGATGAGATGGGGAGAGAAGAGCCCCCCGGCAAAATAGGCCTAAATGGTGTGGCAACCTCGCTGATGGCAGAGGCTTGCCACAGCGGCAGCTGACAGACGAGCCTGGCTCGGAGCTGTGAAGGACTTGCTCTTTCAAAGCAAAGACTTGCCGGCCAACAGAGACAGGCCCTTCCACGGCAGCAGCTGCAGATGCTAATTAAAGGGCAGATCTTACACATGTTCGGTTTGGAAGGGGTGGAGATATCTCTGTTGGGTTCTGCATCTATACTCCAAGGACTGCAGGGGCAATTTCCATTCACTGTGCTGAAGTCAAAACGAAGGGCAAATGTGTATGAATATAGTCTACACGTGCACATGTGTGTGTAGGGGTGTGTGTGGGGGTCTGAACATTTAGTAGTTATTTGGTATTGATACAGTTTGAATGTGTCCTCCGAAGTCCACATGTTGGGGTGAGTGAGTTAGCTCATCGGGAATGGGCACTTGGCACCTACTCGGATGGCCAGAGTTCATTCCCTGGAATCCACATGGTGGAAAGTGAGAACTGACTCCCAGAAGTTGTCCTCTGACCCCTACAAGTACATCAGGGTACACACACACACACACACACACACACACACACACACACAGCTCACATGACAGGACTGGGGAGATGGCTCAGTGGTTAAAGCGCTTGCTGCACACATGAGAACCGCAGTTTGGACCCCCAAAACCCACGAAAATGCTGGGTGGGAGACAGGGGATCCACAGAGCAAGTTGGTGCACTCTGGGTTCAAGTGAAAAATCTTACCTTGATATGAATAAAGTGCGGATCAATCAAGGAAGATTCCCCATATCACCCTTGGACCTCCACATGCATGAACACGTATGTGTGCATACAACCACATACATGCATGCCCACACACATACAAACACACATACGCATAGGGGAAAAATGTTTACACGTTGGCTATTTAACCCCAAATTTATACGATGATGCTATTTGGAAGGTAGCGCCTTTGGGAGGTAATTAGGGTTAGATAAAGACTTGGGTAGGTGTGATGATAGCATTAGTGGCTTTATAAGGAGAGAGAGACTCTCACGGTGACTGTCTTAGCACGTGACACACTCCATCATCCTATTACGCAAGAAGAAAACGGACCAGGTGCCGACCTGATGCCGGTGGTACGCTCTTGGTGTTCCCAGCCTCTAGAGTCGTGAGCCAAATGAACATCTAGTCCTCACACAGGCTGGGATTTTGTTCTAGCACAGGCAAGCGGACTGAGGCAAGATCTATTCCAATCTGCACAGAGCATCAGCAGACACATGCTGTGCAAGCCACCTCCTTGAAATGCTTGCACACTCCATGTGCACCATGACAAAACGCAATGGTGCCCTTGGCATCACAGTGTGCTCTGCCCAGTGTTTCTGAACTTCGTCATCGGGGAGGAGGGTGAAAATCCTCTAAGCAATGTGGGCCCTGACAAGAGACCTTTTATTACTTTCCTGGAAGGTCAAGGTAACCTCTAGGAGATGAGAGAAGGCCTTTATCTCTGAAAGTTTGAATTCCAGCCCAATTCAGCCATCTATTGAAAAAAAAAAAAAAAAATCATCCAGCCCTTGGGAGGTAGAGGCAGGCCAGTCTCTGAATTTGAGGTCAGCCTGGTCTACAGAGCAAGCTCCAGGACAGCCAGGCCTACACAGAGGAAAAACAAAAACAAAACAAATCAAAAAACCCTTTGAGAGCACTGAATCACACCGGGCAAGAAACAGTTCAGCCGACCAAGTAACTGGGGACATGAGTTGGGGGGGGGGGGGGGGGGGGCGGTGCTGACTAAAGGTGCTGGTCAGTTCAAAGGAAATAAACACAGAATGATGGAGTAGCCCTAGGCTGACAGCCTAAGGGGGAAGGGCCCATCCCTGGGCCTCGAAGAACGAGAGATTTCAGATGTGTACATTAAGTTACCGGGTAAAGGAAGAAGCGAATCAGAAACCAGAGGGCCTATAAGGTAACCATTCTCAGAGCGACGCTGCTGAACCAGCAGCAGCAGCAGCAGCAGCAGCTCATGGAAGTGTGTGAGAAATACAAACTGGGTTACCCACCCCGCCAGACCTCCTGAATCCAAGACTCCGGGAGTGGAGACACACTGAGGCCACCCGATTAAACTGCGGCTCCTAAAAAGGACAAAACTCTGAATGCACGCTCTTGAAATATGCCTCAAGACCCGGGCGTGGATCAACTATCTTGAAGGCGAAGAACCCGGATGGCAATAACAGCCTCCTGCAATGGGACTGGAGCCAAAGGAGGAACAGCAATAAAACAAGAATGGGTCTTCTAATCGCCAGATTTTCTGACCGGCAGCAGCCTCCAAAACCCCGGCTTCCAGAGCAGCAAGTTGGGAACACACGCCTGCAATTCAGATAATCCTAGCCAAGAGATCAAAACAGCACATGTCTCGTTGTCAAAGCTATCGTAAGCTGCCACGTCGTACTAGGGTAAACAACGGTGCTGCCTTCGTTAACTCCCTCCTGACTCAAGGTGGAAACAGAGGCTGATGTCCCCAAAGGCCCTGGGGTCGGTGGCACAAACGGCTCATTTCCAAATTGTTCCTACTTAATTGTCCACAAAATTGCACAGGTGTGGGTTGAAAACTGAGAGACTATGAAAAACCAACCTTGAACAGCACAACAAAAATCAGGACTCCATTAGGAGTCATTCTGGACACAGGTGTACAGCACTGTGAGCGTGAATACAGAATGTGGAGCGAGGAGCCTGAGGACTATTGACTGTTCTCCCAAATCCACCCTTCCATTCTTCCATAGTGTGATGAGAAGGTGTTTCTGCCAACTTGATTGTACTGAGAAGCACCTCAAAACCCGTAAAGCAACGTCTAGATTTATCTGTGAAGGTGTTTTCAGGGAGAGTTATCCAAGTGGAGAGACCAACTCTGAATGTAAGTGATAATATCCGACAGACCGGGGGTTCCTGATGGAAGGAGGAAGGCAGGCAGGCCAGGGACACAGGTGTTCTCTCTCTCCCTTTCTCTCTGCGTCCTGGCAGCCATAATAAGCTGCCCCTCTCGACCACACCCTTCCTGCCATGATGGACTGAGAATCTAAAACTGTGGGCTGAAATAAATTCTTTCTCTTTAAATGGTTTCCCCCATGAATTTGGTTACAAAAATGAAAAACCAGCAGTAGGGACTTTTAGCAGCTAGACAGCATGTGTCCACGTCTCCCGAGCAAGGGGGAGAGGGGGGAGGACACCGACGGACATTCAGTCTAAATTCTGGCTAACAGAGCATGAGAGGAAATAATTTCACACATAACTCTGTGTGGAAGGAATTTTCTTTCTCGAAATTTCTCTCTTCTCTCACTATCCACTTGGAACCAGGATATCAACAGCAATCACATGAAGGACAGCCTCCTAAGAGACAGAGGAGCCACAATATGGAAGGAACCTGGGTTCTGAACTCATACATACAACCAAGCAAGCCCCACCAACATGAACTGTTGGGCTCTCTTTGTTGTCAAAACTAGTATCCCTCTATATGCAACTGGGGAGGAATCATTTGGGATGAATGGAGAGAAGAAAATGTAAAGTCACGAAACAGAACATCTTCAAGTTCAAGTTCATTCTGAGAGCCAGGGTATCCTGGAGAAGCCCTTCAGCATGAAAGATATCAATACAAAGAATTTCACAAGAAAATTCAGACACCATACTGCAAATGGTGAATTGTGAAACAAAGTCTTCTTTGTAGAAATCAACATCTTTGTGGAAGGACACTGGTGAAGGCTTGTGTTATTATGCAGGAATCAACAGATTATTTTCATGAGCCAGATCAACAAAGCGCTGTTTCCATGGGCCACCTGCCAGAATTACATCCTAACCTTGATAGATGGAACCAGAAACTGGGATGAATTTTTGCTACCTCTGCCACGCACCAGAAAATGGCAAGCCATGCTCAACAGGATGTCACTGCAAATAAGGATTTTTTTTTTAAGCATCAAAATTCAAAACATCCCAAGTTCAACTTCCTTTTGTGGTACTCCAAGTTTTGGGAGGGAAAAAGAAAGAAAAAAAAAATCTCACTTAGGCTTATTTTGAATTGCATACTTTAGTTTAAACTCCAATTGCTAACATAATATGATTTGGATAAATCTGTGTGTAAATCTGAATTATATAGAATCGATCATTCATCCAATGAATATGTCTTAGGCATTTACTCAGTAAACATCTACTAGGAGCATCAAGACATAATTGTTCCCATTAAGAGATTAGATTAGTGGAAGAGACTCACCATGACTCATGGGTATGGGGGTACAGGATGCATAACAGATGGTCCCCCATCCCAGGAGCAGAAGGCCCAGGAGGTGTTTCTAGAGAGAACATCTGATCCCAGCCCACAGAGAGAAATAGGGGACGTTCAGACCAACCGAAATTGAAGGAGCAGGGAGGAGAGAAGCAAGATCAAAAGCAAAGAAAGTCCTGGGACAAAGGTAAAATGAAGGAGATGCTTGGAGAAACGGGCTTTAAATCTTGGTAAACACAACCATGTAGCTAGCCTGAATTCACCCAGAGGGTAGCAGGGAGGAGAGCTGGGGTTATGACAGCAGGAGGGCTTGGTAGCACAATGTGAAAGACCTGAGGGAAGGACACATGGACGGCAGGGAGGTTGACACAGAGACACATGTAAATGAAAACCAAGGTGGGGACAGAAGAGATGGCCAAGCCGAGAGGTACAAGAGGCAGAATCTTGTTTTGTTGTTTACTAACTAAAATACACCTGTGATTACACTGCCCTTAGATTTACAAATTAGTGTTCAGTTTCAGAAGGAGCAAGCCATAAAATGCTGTTTCTCAAACTTCTGCAAGTGCTCAGTGGACA
The DNA here is from genome assembly GCF_007827085.1 of Peromyscus californicus insignis. Taxonomy (NCBI): domain Eukaryota; kingdom Metazoa; phylum Chordata; class Mammalia; order Rodentia; family Cricetidae; genus Peromyscus; species Peromyscus californicus. The sequence goes on along the minus strand of NW_026294540.1, from coordinate 6,185,071 downwards.
CAGTGGGATTATTTTAGTGATTGAGGAAGCCCCTTATGTTGCTGAAGAATGTGTTTCTGGATTCAGAAACTCTCTGATTTTGGAAAGATAAAGCAACTCATATATTTTATATCATACAATCTTGGTAGTCCGGGACACAACCTCAGATGCTGATATAGGTTAGGGACATGGCTCAGGTGGTCAACACTTGCCTTGCAAGTGTAAGGACCTGACCTTGACCCCCAGAAGCCACAAAAGGATGGTGAATGCTGGGCATGGCAGCACGTGCTTGTAATCCCAGTGCTAGGGAGGCAGACAGGAGGATACCTAGGGCTCCATGGCCAGCCTGCCTAATCTAGAAGCCTGATGAGCTTCTGGCCAATGAGAGAGTCTATCATAAGGAAGTGAATGGCTTTCCTGAGAATAAAACCTGAGGTCGTTCCCTGGCCTCCACACACATGTGCAACACACACACACACACACACACACACCACACACACACACACACAGAGCCTTTTTTTAAGGAGGGGAGGAGAAGATGGCTATCAGTAAAGAGCTTGCTGTTCAAGCATAAAGACCTGAATTCAGATGCCCAGAACCCATGGAAAAAGCCAGGCACAGTAGCACACAGCTTAACTCCAGCACCAGGGAAATGGAAGAATCCTTGAAGCCCAGGTTCAGTGAGAGACCCTGTCTCAAAAAACAGTGGAACCAGGTGGCACACAGCACTCAGGAGGCAGAAGCAAGTGGATCTCTATAAACTTAAGGAGAGTCTGGTCTACACAGAGAGTTCCAGGCCAGCCAGGACCACACAGTGAGACGCTGTCTGAAAAATAAATCAAGTGGAGAGTGACTTGAGGTAGATACCCAACCTCTGGCCTCTGGCACATGCGCACACACCCACATGAACATGTACACACACCACAGACACACAGGAAAGCTCGGTGGCCTGGGCATGCTGGTCCAAGCCTGCAACCTTATCTATAAGGAAGGCTGGGGCAACAGGATCCTTGAGGTGTATGCCAGCCTGGGTACACAACAAGACTTATCTCAAAGCACTAAAACCAAGAGAGCAGGGTGGAGCCCGGGAGAAACTTCAGTTCATAGGAAACCAAGGCAAATAGACTGATTCTTCCAGATCAGAAACAAAGGCAGTCACATCATCAAAAAAGAAACAAAAAAACAAAAAATGCCCAGTGGAAGTTCAAGACAAAAAAAACTCCCTGCTCCCTTCCACAAGCCTCCTTATCCCCATCCATGGTGACATGAGAGTCTGACCAGGGGCTGATCCAGGAACAAAGGTTTTTTCTAGAATACACACTTTACATTTAAGAACTTAATCCTCTAAGAACCTAAACAGGGCCCCAAAATGAGTGTTGGCATCCCATAAGCTACGCTATTTGGACACCAGGGAAAACTATGCCATCATCCAAAGGGCTGAACTGGAGGTCAGGGTTGTAGCTCAGTGGTAAAGTATGTGCTTAGTGTGCTCAAGGCCCTGAGTTCAATCCCTGACACCAAAAAGAACGAAGTATAGCAGCACTATGTAGTAACATCAAAGATGTCTGAGACAGGATCTCACTATGTGGCCCTGACTAGCCTGGTACTCACAGAGAGTCACCTGCCTCTGCCTCCGGAGTGTTGGCATCCTGAAGAAAAAAAAAAAGAACAAAAAACCAAACAAACAAAAAACCCTCTTGTATATATATACATTAGTGCGCGCCCAGTAAAACATAGTTAAGGTCAGGAAGAGACTATATCTCCTTTAACATTTGTTCCCCACAGAGAGCTAAGAAAGCAGAGGACCAGGGTTCTACTTCACACATCTTCAGTGTACACATTGTTAAACTTTTTAAATTAATTTCTTTATCTGTGTATGCTTATATGTGTATGCCTGTGTGGATACATGCACCACACTGTGCGTGCATTCGTGTATGCGTGTGTGTGTGTGTGTGTGTGTGTGTGTGTGTGTGTGTGTGTGTGTGTGTGCTTGTATACATCAGAGGACACATCTTGCAAAGAGTTAATTCTCTCTCTCTATCTTGTAGGCCCCAGGAATCAAACTCAAGTCTTCAGGCTTGGCATCAAGCAGCCCAACTGGCTGAGCCATCCCATTGGCCCAGTATATGCATTTTTAGGGTGGGATTGGGGAATACAGATGTGCATTTTTAATTTACCCTTAACAACTGTGTGTAGCCGGGCGGTGGTGGCGCACGCCTTTAATTCCAGCACTCGGGAGGCAGAGCCAGGTGGATCTCTGTGAGTTCGAGGCCAGCCTGGACTACCAAGTGAGTTCCAGGAAAGGCGCAAAGCTACACAGAGAAACCCTGTCTTGAAAAAAAAAAAAAATGAAAAAAAAAAAAAAAAAACTGTGTGTAGCCACGGGGTACAGTATGATAGTCCAATAAATACACACAATGTACATTGATCAAATCAAAACAATTAACCAATTCACCACCTCCCATTTGCTTTGTCTTGGGACCATTCAAGGGGACCACCCTCCTCTTCTAGTTATTGTGAAGCATGTAATAATTATTAGGGAGAGTTGCCCTCTTCTGCTACAGGACACCAAAGCTTATCCCTTTTACCAAGTACTACTCATAGTAGTCTAACTGGTCTACCCACTAGCCAGCCCTCCTCTGCCTCTCCTCACCCCAGTTACCAGGCAACCACTATCCTATTCTCTGCTTCTGTGAGATAAACTCATCTGGCTTCCACACATGTGTGAGAAGGGAATGGGCTGCACTTCCTTACCTCAACCATGTATTATTACCTTAACTTTTAAAAATTAAAAGCAAGAAATGAGCATGGGTAGGCAGAAATAGGTGACTGATTGTCTGTGAATTCCAGGCCAGCCTGGTTTAGGCAGCAAACTCCAGGCCAGCCAGATCTACATAATGAGACATTGTCTCCAAAACTAAATTAATTGATTTAATTTAATTAAAGCAAGATTCTATTAAAGGTAGTTAGAGACCATTCCCAATTAAATCACTTTCCATTGCTGCCCTTTGTAGCCGCAGTACAGTAGGCTGTTTCTAAGTGGGTCAGCTCTTAATCTTTAGTACAAGGAATGGGAGACGTCTAGTCAGAAAATCGACTGAATGAGTGAGCGGTGTCACAGACCACATCAGCAAGAACCGCTTTCAATCTGCGGTATCATCTGAGTATCAGGGCCTCGGCTTGTTCCGCGGGGACGGATGTGAAGACTCACCAGGTAAAGGTTATTTTTGTCCTGAAAGGCATACTGTAATTGGGGGATCCAAGGGCTCGTGCTCCGAGATAATATGTTCCGCTCCTCCTCGAAAAATGAAACCTGGAGGGAAAAGAAAACTCTTTAGATAATTGTATTAGAACTAAATGTGAAGGGGAAACGGCCTTTGTGCTGCCTTTCAGTCTAAATTGATGTTTCCAGGTTTTTAAAAAAAAATCACTTAGCATGACACTCACCAAGTCTTGTAACCTGCTAGTCTCAGCTCTGCCAGGCCCACATTATCCACCCAGTTATGCCCGAGACATCCCTCCTTAAGCCAATTCACTTTATCTAAGCTGAAGCATCTTTCTCTTCCTCTCCACCCTTCGCTTCCTGGACGGTTCTAATAGATGCCGTGAATCCAGGCCAGGTGGGAGATTCAGAGAGCCACGGTGCCAGGCCCAAGCAGAGTGAGGGCAGTGGCAATCAGGTGTGGCAGCAGGCAGGGTGGGCTACCAGAGGCTCGGGCAGGGGGAAGATGGACGTCTCTGCACATGCGGGTGGATGGCGTAGGGCGGGTGAGGAGACAAGGCTACGGCCAGGCTCAGCAGTTAAGAGAACTTGCTGCTCTTGCAGAGGACCTGGGTTCGACTCCCAGCACCCACGTCATAGCTTGCAACCACCTGTAACTACAGTTCCAGGGACTCCAACACCCTCTCCTAGACTCTGAAGACACACTCATGGTGCACATACATACACACATGCAGGCAGAACATTCACACACATAAAACAAATAAATCTAATTTTTTTGTTTAAGGAAGAAAATAGTAAAGGCAGAAATGCCCCTGCCAAAGACCCATGAGTTAAAGGCTTGGCCCTCAGCCCATGGCATTATAAGAAAGTCTTTCAGTCATTGGGGGTTACCCCCGAAAGGGGTCATGGAACCCCAACCCATTCATCTTTCTCTATTTTGATGCCAGCCACAAAATGAAGTTTTCCCATGAACTCTCACCAGTTGTAACTCTTCACCACAGGCCCAAAAGCAACGCGGCTGGGTATGGCCGGGTGACCTTTAACCCCAGCACTCAGAAGGCAAAGGCAGGTGGATCTAGAAAGGTTTCAGGCCAGCTGAGCTGGGATTACAGTAAGAAACTGTTTTTGAAAAAAAAAAAAAAGACAATGTGGCCACCCAGCCCTACACTGAAACTTTCAAATTATCAGTCAAAATAAACATGTTCTCTTTATATGCTGATTATCTCACATATGTGTGTTTGGAATGGAAAGCTGACTCACAAGTCACAAGCATAGGGAAGAGAAAGACTCAGGGCAGAGATGCAAAGTTGGCCTGGAGTTAGAGGTAATTGTGTGAACATGGTTCCCCTCATAAATACATGTAAACGTACCTATGTGTACATCTACGCATGTCCGTATGTCTTTGCGTGAGTGTACGTGTGGGAACATAAAGGCTGCTATACTGTACATATAAACATGCATTCCTTAGCCCGACCCCCGAAAGAGGTCCAAGAGCCGTGACAGCCCAAAAGAAGCACAAAACCCAGGGTTAACATCTTGGCCTTTGGCCAGGCAGTGTTGGCACAGGTCTTTAATCCCAGCACTCGGGAGGCAGAGGCAGGCAGACCTCTATGAGTTCGAGGACAGTCTGGGCTACCAAGTGAGTTCCAGGAAAGGCGCAAAGCTGCACAAAAAAAAAAAAAAAAAAAAATTGGCCCCTAGTTCTTTATTTGTATTTACGTGTGTGTGTGTGTGTGTGTGTGTGTGTGTGTGTGTGTGTGTGTGTGTCTATGTGTGTCTATGTGTGTTTATGCTGTGTGTGTGTGTGTGTGTGTGTGTGTGTGTGTGTGTGTGTGTGTGTGTGTGTGTATGTGTGTTTATGCTGTGTGTGTGCAGATGCCTGCAGGGGACCTGAAGAGAACAATGGCTCCCACGGAGCTGGAGCTCACAGGTGTTTGTGAGCTTACAGGAGTTTGTGCAGGGGACCAAACTCAGCAAGAGCAATTCTGATGCTGAACTGCCCTCAGCTCCAAGATCTGGCCTCTAGGGACCATTTCTACTGAACAGGGATCCACGGAGACACGCTTGTGCAGGGGATGTATGCAGGGCAAACCTGAACGTCTCTCACCAGAGAACAAGAAATGTGTTCAAGAATGGCGGGGATCTGCCAGAAGGAGACGAAAGCCAACCTGAAGAGCCGCCCTGGAGACTCACTGGCTGAAACAAGAAAAGGCCAGTTCACACAGCACAAACAAACCAATAAATGAGTGGGCATAGGATGGAATAGTTCTGTCTCTGTAAAATATGCAAGAACCAAGGGAAAAGCAGCTCCGCCATGAAGAGCAGCAGGCGTCCTCTTCATCCAGCGAGCTATGTGAGCACATCCGGAAAGTGGCCGGTTGGAACTGAGTCATCTGTTTCGGAGAACAGGAAAAGAGGCCCTTCTTTGTGATATTTCTGTCCACGTATAGCACCTAAGTCTGAATTGTATGGAATAACTGGCCTGCTGTCATAGGAACCATCGAGGTCATAAGGATTCAGGGAAAAAAAAAATGAAGGAACCAATTCAGATCAAAGAGACAGAAGGACTAAATGCCTGGGTCCTATTCTAACGATGTGATTGGTATGACTGGTAAAACATGAATGGGGTCAGAGGCATGTACTGCTGCTAATGTTCTGGTGGCGTGATGGATCATGGGAAAATATCCCTGTCATAGGACATATATACTAAGCACACAGATGTATTTCAAGTCATTTGGTTGGTGGTGGTGGTGGTGGTGGTGGTGGTGTGGTGTGCGTGCACACGTGTGGGTGTGTGTGAGATTTTCTGGTAAGTAATTTTACATAGAAACCAGGAAAGGCCAAGACACCAGCTTCTCAATCAAACACTAGCCCAGGTTACTAGGTGTTGCTATGGAGGTGCTGTGTAGCTTTAGCTGATTGACATCTGCACTCAGCAGCTTTAGGAGACTACCCTCAGCAGTCTGGTGGGCCTCATCCAATCAGCTGAAAGGCCTCCAGAGCAAAACTGAAGGGTTGGGGGTGTAACTCAGTAGTAGGGCACTTGCCTGCCTAGCATGCTCCAGACCCCAAGGTCAGTCCTCAAAACCACCAAAAAAAAAAAAAAAAAAAATTAAAAAAGTTGGGGTTTTAAAAAAAGAACAAGGGGCTGGAGAGATGGCTCAGCACTTAAGAGCCTTGGCTGCTCTTTCAGAGGTCCCGAGTTCAATTCCCAGCACCGACATGGGATCCAGGACCCTCTTCTTGTATGCAAATGTGCATGCGGACAAAACATTCATTACATGCATACATACATACACACATACATACATACATACATAAACAAATAAATAAACAAACAAGTAAATCTTAAAAAGAAAAAAAGAACAAAATTGCAGTTTCGGGGGGGCGGTGCTTCAAGACTATCATAGGCTGGAGAGAGAGTTCAGTGGTTAGCGCGCTTGCTATCCAAGCATGAGAACCTGAGTTGGTATCTTACCTCGCACATCAAGTAAACAAGTTAACTATTGAAAAGCTGAGCGCAGCAGGTGCTCCTATAACCCTGACACTGTCGGAAAGAGACAGGAAGCTCACTGGGGCTCACAGACTGGTGGCCTGGCTCCAGGTTCAGTGAGAGACCCTGTCTGGAGGGGACACGATGGGAGATGACAGAGCGGGACACCCAAGTCCTACTCTGGCCTCTGCGCCAAGCCTTTACCTCCTGAGTGCCGGGATGTGCGCCACCGCACCCAGTTTATGCAGTGCTGGGGACTGAACCCAGGACTTCGCACACACGCTAGACACGCATTCTACCCACCGAGCTACACCCCTCACCCTGAAATGTTTCCAAACAGCTTGCCCGTGTAGTCCCTAAGATCACCCTGGAAACCTCAGTGCTAAATCCGAGCCGCTTAGGAAGCGGCAGCCCAGCCCAGGACTTGGCAGTGCTGGAAGGGCTGGTCCTGTTGGCTCACACAAGAGAGGTAGGTGGTCAGGGAAAGCCGTAGCTCAACAGGCCCCAGCCTCGCTTGCTCACCGTGGATTCTGCCTGAGCCCTGAAGACTCCATTAAAGTAACTGGTCTCTGAGGACCATTTCTGGCTGTCACGGCACTCCACACAAGCATGCCGGCCTCTCCCAGGTGACGGGGCTCTGTTTGTGAGATACATCACTTCTTCACAGCCTCTTCCCCTGCTGCCCTTCTCTATAATATCCTTACATCTCAAATCCTCACGGCAACTCCATTAGGAGCCCTGCTTTTCCTTTATACTGACCCTCTTAATCAGTGATACATCTACCAGTGACAGTGGATTTTATTAGCTCTTGTATAAATGGGATTTTTCAAAACCCAGGCCCACACCTCTGCACCACGGTCACTTCAGGTCCTTGGCCTGGAGGAAAGTGCATCCGTTGGAATCTCGACTGCGTGCCCGCATGTGGCATGGAGGATTTGTTTCGTCTTACATGCACTAGTTCCCACCCAAAACACAAGCAGTGCAAGGCTGGGCTAACATCATGCGCCTCTAGCCGAGGACCTAGAAAGATGCCAAGCACAAAGAAAGCTCAGTGAGCGAGCAGGGATGACGGATAGCACTGCCCTGGATGGGGAAGCTGAGGGAGCACCTCCCACTCCTGTCGTGCTAATCACAGGCACTGTCTTGTCATTTTCCCTCCCTCCGATGTTGCTCACACTTTATTCTGAAACACAGAAGCCACATCATGCTTGGACACTGACAAGCGGCTTCCCACCCTCTGCTGCAGTTTCTGTCTCAGAAGACAAAAAAAAACAACAACACAAAAGGGATCTTTGGTTTCTGCTTAGGAGTACGATGATTTGGATCTGAAACGTCCCTCAAAGCTGGTGTGTGGAAAGCTTGGTTCCTAGTACAGCAGTGTGCAGAGATGGGGGCCTCAGGCAAGGATTGGCTCATGGGGACTGTGACCTCATCAATGGATTAATCCATGTGTGGATTAATAACTTAATGGGCTACTGGGAAATGGTAGGAAATGGTAGTAGGTGGGGTCTAGTTGGTGGTCACTGGTGGGCATCCCCTGGGAAGGACCATTTTGTCCCTGGATCTGTCTCCTCCTCTCCTTTTTCTCTCTTCCTTTTTCCCTGTTTCAGTGGCCACACGCCCTCCACCATGATACTCTGCCATACCACAGGCCAAAAGCAATGAAGCCAGCTGATCTGGGGCGGGGGAGAAGGGATCTCTGGATGCCGAGAGTCAAATCAGCCCATCTTCCCCACTGAGATGGTTTCTCTCACATCCTTTGTTGCGGGGTGGGAGACTAACCCAGGGATGGTGGCAAAGTTCTAGGAATGGATGGTGGCATTCTGCAGCACGGTGGAACTTCTTAATGCCATTGAATCCTACAGTGAAAATGGGTAATGTGGGAAATTTTACCTTATGTCAAGTTTAACACAATGAAAAGCTAAACTTGTTGAGATCTTCCACCCAGATGTCTTCATTTTTCTGTTAGGTCTAAAGTGCCAAACACTCCCCTTCTACACACACACACACACACACACACACACACACACACACACACCCCTGAACAATCCCCAGAACCCTCACCTCCAGGATGTCGCCCTCAGCCACAGGTCTGCCTGGCAAGTTCCCGTCACTTCTCTGCCTCCATTCTCTCTCATCCTAAGGACTTTCCCAACTGCCCTTGGCTCACTCACGACATCGCCCGTCACACCACCGCTAATGACTCTGCCAATTCTCTCCAGCTCTGTGGTGCTTTAACTGCTAAGTGCCTGCTTTGTAGATCGGCATTTTCCCTCCACGTCTGGGGGTTGCTATTCAACCTGCAAGGAACGGCCATGGGACTTAAATTCCTTTTGCAGGCTTCCCACGGAGCTGGGTACATTACCAGACACACAATGTGCACTAGAATGCCTGTAACTAATGAATGACTGCCTGAACTCCAAGGGTGACGGGTGTCTCTCACACAGCCAATGAATCAATATGTCTGGAGAGAGCAGCCTTTCCTCAAAGGAAGAAAAAATACAACTGAAAAGACAACTTTGTGACCTGTTATCAGACAAGCAGCTCGAAGGCCAGGGAGCACGATTTTATTTTGACTTTTGCAAAGGCCTGCTGGAAAATTAAACACGTGTGCCCACGTTGGGAACACCTAAGTGTGCGCACACGCAGACATTGCCCAATCTGCCCCATCTTGAGGCGTGGCCCTGAGACCGAAGCTTGCGGTCCCAAGAGATCACCCTACAATCATTAGTTGAAAAGCCCAACGTGGTTCTAAAATAAAATACCACTACAGACTCATGACAAAGAAACCGATGGAAATTCCTGAGCCTGCAAAATTAATCAGCACCAGTTTGAAGAGAGCCAAGGACATGAGAGGCCTTTTTGCTCATGTATCTGTAATTAACATCTTACTTGATCTTAGACAGCAAATTAGCAGGTTATTGTCTTTGTGGTGAACATTTGGTACAGACAGAAGAAGGATCAGAGATTCAAATGCTCCTACCTGCTCCTGGGCCAGCAAAGCCTTCTTGTTCATGATTTTCATGGCATAGACGTCCCCTGTTGCCTTCTCGATAACCACCTGCACTTCAGCAAAGTGACCACAACCCACAAGACTTCGGACTTCAAAGTCTTTCACCGAAGGCTGGAGCTCCCGTAATTCGGCTATTGTGTCGGAGTCTGTGGAAGATGGAAGATTTACACCCAGGTGAAAAAATACACTTCAAATGCATGCATCTTTGCGAAAGAGGGGGAAAAAAAAAGAAAGAAAGAAAAATGTGTTCTGTCTTCCTTCCCTGTCAAAAGACGTTTAGTCACTTTCTCATCCATCATGAATAATTATAAAATCGGCACAAAAGTGTTTTTATCTGTTAAAATTAAGGGCTCCAGAAATTCCAAAGTACGGTTTCCATGGTAGCTATAATTCGAATCCTGTAGACTTAGAAAACAAGAAGGGAGCACACATGCCATGCTTTTCTTCTTCCTCTGAGGGCTGCAGGGCAGCGTTGGGGGTCAAACAAACGTGGCAGTATTTAGACTGGCATTACAATGTAACATAAGCAACATGACCCCTGATTTCCCATCAGCCTTTGAGTTGATTCCAGATCATTCCATTCTAGCTAGATGTGCTCTGCCTGGATTTGTGCCATTGCCCCTTGTACTACTTCAGAGGACTGCTTTCCTGGCCTTAATCTGGGGCAGTGCTTGAAAGCAGTACACAGTTAGCCCCCAGGCCCAGAGGGTGGGTTGCCAGCCACACACCCGATGAGCCTGCGACTCTTTCTTGACATGATCTTATTCCTTTCCCAAGTGCAATGGCTCAGGTTGAGATCAATGTAGGAAATACAGGACTAATGGAGTGGTGGTGGTGCAGGATTTCGCACGCAGTTATTAACACTGTGGAGACAGACATCTCTAGGTGACCGAGAAACTCTACTGACTTGCAAGAATGTAAGGAACAGTGGTGATGGCCTAAAAATGGAACCCAGTGATGAACAAAGGAGCTGCATCAGAAATAGAAGTTACAAACAAAGGAAATCAGGAAACACCTATCACCCAAATTATCTTAGGCCAAGGGTACAGTCAGTAGCAGAACATGTATTCAGCATGCAGGAGGTCCTGGGTTCAAATCCCAACACCAAAAAAAAAAAAACCTTACCCTAGAGAATCCCATAGTTAGGCATCACATTGAAAGCTGAAAGACTAGGCCTGGGGAGATGGCTCAGTGAATAAGAACATTTGCTCTGCAAGCCTGAGGTCCTGAGTTCAAATCTTCAGCACCCACATAAAAAGCCAGGCATGCTGGCACAATGCCTGCAACCCTAACAGTAGAGGTGAGAGACAGGTGAACCCCAAGGACCTGCTGGCCAGGCAGTTTAGCCAAAATGGCAAGCTTGTGGTTCAGTGAGAGACCCTGTCTCGAGATAAAAAGGTGGAAAATGATAGAAAATGACACCTGATCTCCTGCTCGGTTTCTGTGGGTTCCCACACCCGTGCACTTAAATGCATGCCACACAGAAAGATACACACACCAAAAAAAGAAAACTAAGAGTCTGTTCTGAAATGTCCCCTAGACACTGAAGTTTTACGCAGTTGGTCCTCCATATCCACAGATTCAACCAACTGAACACAGATCAAAAGCATTTTGAAGGCCAGCATGATGGCTCAGTGGGTAAAGGAGCTTGCCATGCAAGCCTGAGAATCTGAAGCCCATCCCTAGATGAACGATCTAGTAGAGAGAAATCAGCCCCTAAAAGTTGTCTTCTGGGCCTCTGTACACGAACCTATTCACATGCATGCCATAATAATTAAAAAAACATTCAGAACAGAAAATATTCCACAAAATTTTAAAATGCAGAACTTGAGTTCGTGGCACACAGAAATCTACACTGAATCCACACAAAGACAGCCCTGCAAAGGCACTGTGGTGAGCATCCCAAGCAACCCATAATGACGCATGTGCAGGTATATGCAAACGCCACACTAGTCCACAAAAGGGATCTGTGGCTATTAGTTTTACGGAGGCAGGGGGCAGTTGGAACCAGTTCCTTGTGGGAACCCCAACCTATGGCCACATCATCTCCCCATGTTATTCCAGAACCAAGAGGAAGGCCCTTTTGCTAGAAATCAGGTACTCCCCCAGCCTGTCCTTCAGAGACTCAGCCCTGGCAGCCACCAGACAGGTCATTACCCTTCACCGCCAGGTGTGGCACATTCCTTATGTGGTTCGTATACCCTGTAAAAGGTCCCTCCCGACACCATGGCGCTCTCTTGCTCGTTCTCTGTCTTCCGGTCTTTCTGTCTGTCTCCCTGTCTCTATCCTCCAGATCTTTCTCATGTCCCCACTCAGCAATGGCCTTTTGCTCCCTCTCCCCCAATACACCTCTTAGGTGAGATCTGTTGCATGGTGTGATCTCTGCAGCAGACCTTTGCGTAGACTCACCAAGGTACTCTGCCACTAATCCTAACACCTTTCACGACACAGTCATGAGCGGCACTTGGATGAATTATCCAGCACGAGATGTTCACTGCATCATCCACCCCCTTTCTCTCTTGCAAAGGTGGAGCTGAATTCTCTTGGACGGAAGGCAAATACGGTCAACTACCTGGTATTGGCTGTCTTCTGACCCTCACTCTCATGTTGGCCAGTCATCCAAAGCTCCCTTGGTCCCTTGGGGAACCACCCTAGAGTAGTGGGTGGATCTACATGCGTTCACTGGGAGCACTGTTTCAAAAGGAGATCTAGGATCACAGAGACGGCTCGGTGAGTAAAGGCACTTGATGCCCTGAGTTTGATCCTTGCGACCCACATGGGGGAAAAAAGAGAACTGACTCCTGTAATTTGAAATTTGTCCTCTGACCTCTACACGTGCACGCACATGCGAAATAAAGTAGAACTGACGTGTCTATGCAAAGCACACAGCTTGAACGCAAACTTGGGAGCCACACAGCCATTTCCCCTTCGCTCTCACATCACCATGCCAAGCCCTGTCTGCCTTCCCCCTCTTCCCTTTCCCGGCTTCCTTCGTGTGTCAACTATTTGAGTACTGAATTATAATTAACCAAATGTGCTGGCTTGCAGCTTTCTGTGTTTGAACCTGACTTCGCTGCCGCTGTACACAAGGCCAATCTCTCTTCATTTTCTTTCAGGCCTTGGGCCCCAAAATTGCTTACGATGTTGCCCAACTCAGTAACACTGGGTCTGTCACTGGGGACAATCAGGCATCTAAATCACACACATTAGACAAACTGCTTTGTGGGCAAAAATGATGATACCTTCAAAACTGCAACAAAGCGTTCCAAATCTCTATCTTCTTCCCCAAAGGCTTTTGCAATATTAGGGTGAATAGGAGAGATGCTAAAATCAAGCCCCTGGGTGTTTTAAAAGAGAGATATGAGGGGAGCCCTTCACAACTTCTCCCCATACCAGCTGCTTCTATGACCCCAAAACCATATGGACTCATCATCTCTCTGAACTTTTAGTTAGTGTTTATGGGCCCAGTGGGTACTGAATACTGAGGCAAACCAAAAGATACAGAGCACTGTAATGAAAACGCAGCCCAGGTCGTGGCTTTGTTAGACAGACAACTGGACCTGTGGGGGTGGGGGGTGGGGGCAAAAAACCAACTCAGCAGAATCGACAGCTTCCTTCCCTGAAATTCAGTCCAGCCTTTCAAGGTCTAGGAATCCATCCTTCACAGGACCCTCAACACATGCTCGGAAAAGATGTGCATGCAGAGGCCCGTGATGAAAACTTAAACAGAAAACACTCAGAAGCAACCTGATCCTAAACCCCCATCAGCACCAACATGGAAATAATCTAAAGATCAACCCAGGACAGCCAGGGCTGCATAGGAGGCCCTGCCCAAAAAGAAAAAAAAGGGAGTAAAGGGGTCATTTATTTTATTTTATGTATATGAGTGTTTTGCCTGCATGGATGCATGTGCACCATGTTGCCCTTGAAGGTCAGAAGAGGGTGTTACATCACCTTGATGGTTGTGAGCCTCTGTGTGGGTGCTGGGAACTGAACCCAGGTCCTCGGGAGGAGCAGCTCTTAACTGCCGGGCCACCTCTCCAGCCCTACCTCTGCATACTTTAACGTGTAACCATTAGATCAGGGTAACACTTCTCCATCACATTGAGCGTGTATAATTTTCTTTGTCCTCTCAGCAGAGCCTCCTGACTCCAAGACACGCATGAGGCTGCTGCCGGCAGTGGAGCCTGACACACGCTTTCATACTCACCTAAATAAGTGTGCACTGAGATGACAGACGGGATAGTAGAGCAAATACATATAAAAGTAGGAGAGTCATTCATTATTATCGAGTGCTACATATAATTACATGTTATGTTCTTTCTCGCGGGGTGCACAGTTCGGTAGGTTTGTTCAGAACAGCACCGTCAGAAATAGGTCTGATGCATGGTGCTACAAGTTAGGGCTGCAGGGTGCCTGGGTGGGAGACATCGTTTAGCTCATTATAATCCTGTTGGGTCCCTAACTGTCACATAACTGTCTGTTGTTCTCGGGACATTGAGGTGTGACGCCCATTTGTCCCCTTGTATCTGGAGTATCTAAAGCATCGTCTGGTGCACATCGGGCACCTGACATCTATCTAAGACTCAATGAGTGTACTGCTGAGTAAACGAAGTAAGTGGCAAGAGGCTGATGTGCACGTGTGGTACACATACCGATACTCAGACACACACATAGACATGCTCATGCACGTGTGGTGCACACACTGATACACACACACATTGACATGCTCATGCACGTGTTGTGCACACACTGACCGATGCTCAGACACACACATAGACATGCTCATGCACGTGTGGTGGACACACTGACCGATACTCAGACACACACATAGACATGCTCATGCACGTGTGTGCACACACTGATACTCACACACAGACATGCTCACGCACATATGGTGCACACACTGATACTCAGACACACAGACATGCTCACACACATGTGGTGCACACACTGACCGATACTCAGACACACACATAAACATGCTCATGCACGTGTGTACACACACTGACACTCAGACACACACATTGACATGCTCATGCACGTGTGGTGCACACACTGACCGATACTCAGACACACACATAGACATGCTCATGCACGTGTGTGTGCACACGCTGACACTCAGACACACACATTGACATGCTCATGCACGTGTGGTACACACACTGACCGATACTCAGACACACACATTGACATGCTCATGCACGTGTGGTGCACACACTGACCGATACTCAGACACACACATAGACATGCTCACGCATGTGTGGTGCATACACTGACCGATACTCACACACATACATGCTTGTGCACCTGTGTGTGCACACGCTGGCCGATGCTCAGACATAGACAAGCTCATGCATGTGTAGTGTACATACCAATACTCAGACACACACAGACACATCAAAATTTTTTAAAAATTAAAGAAACAAAGTAAGTGGCAAATACTATATCACACGCTCTATGTAAAGATAGGCAAGTGTGTTTTGGTTTAGTTTGGTTTGTTTTTTTGAGACTTATGTCACCACACCTAGAAAAAGAAACAACTCTTTAAAAAATAAGTAAATAAGCAGGTATTGAAGATACTGAAACACCATGCTATAGCTCAGATACATGCAATTATATGTGTCACTTAAAATGTATAAATTATATAAGCATTTATTGTATATAAGAGGGCACCAGGTCCCCTGGAACTGCAGTCAGACAGCTGTAAGCGGTCACGAGAATGCTGGGAACCAAACCCAGGTCCTCTGTCATAGAAGCAAATGCTCCTAACTGGTAAACCATCTCTCTAGTCCCGAGAGAGAATACTTTCTAAAAAAAGAATTCATAGGCAAGGTGTGGTGGTGCATGCCTTTAATCCTAGCACTTGGGAAGCAGAGGCAGGTGATCTCAGTGAATTCAAGGATAGCCTGGTCTATCTAGTGAGTTCCAGGACAGCCAGGGATACACAGTAAAATCCTGTCTCAGAGAGAGAGAGAAATAGCAGCCAAATAAAGTGGCTAGCCTCGACCACCTCGGTTTGTGTCAGCATCCTATGACAGCCACACGATGGCACATAAAGTGGCTAGCCTCAACCACCTCGGTTTGTGTCAGCATCTTATGATAGCTACACGATGGCACATAAAGTGGCTAGCCTCGACCACCTTGGTTTGTGTCAGCATCCTATGACAGCCACACAATGGCAAAATCGTCTAATGACGCAATCAGAACACATGTCCATAGTTAATCAATGCAGGACTCCAACAGAAGACAATAATGCCCCCCCCCACCCCGTTCTCATTCCTTGCCCTCCACTGGCTCAAGGTCAGGGGTTATCTGTGGGAAGCACCAGTTCTGACCACCCTCTCTAGCTCATTTCCTCGGGCAGCTCTGGAGAAAACCCCCACTCCTACAAACGTGGGCAGTGGCAGCTGAAGGACCCTTCTCCACGGGAAAAGCACAGCTCACCTCCTGAAACAGAAACTCAAAGGGGTCGGGGTGGAGGTGGAGCTCATGCTAACGTAATCACCGGATTTCAATCACAGGCTCTTCAGGGTCCTCACCAGGAAGCCTCTTCAAAAAATATGAAACGGTTTCCGGGAAGAACATTTACTAGAAAAAAGATCTCCACTCCAATACCAGCCCCTGATTACGCACTGCGTCTCCATGATTGACTGCTCTTAAGGGTCCCTGAGGTCTCAAACCTAATGGAGGGGCTGGGGTGAGTTCCTCTAAGTTCTGCCCCCTCCCACTGCCTACTTGATAATTTACATATTCAAAAGAGGGAGGAATATTCAAACAAGTGCAGAGTGATGAGTGAATACCTCACGGACATTTTAAAGATACACAATGTGTTAATTAATCACGGTTGACGCTTGTGGTTAACGTTCAGTGTCTATCGACAAGCCTGGTGTTCTAGTAACTTCGACGTTGCTGTGGTGAAAAATCCTGTCAAAGTGACTAAGGGCACAGGCCCAGGGTCCAGTCTCTCACAGTGTGAAGGGCCAGGCAACAGGAGCTCAGAGAAGCTGGTCACAGCGCACCCCCAGTGAAGGAGGAGGGAGAAGTCAATGTTCGCAGCTCACTCTCTGCTTTTTATTGGTCCAGGATCCTAGCCCAGGAAGCGGTGCAATTACAGAGGGCCGGTGTGTCCCGATAGGAAATGGTGTAATCACATGAAGATAATCTCTCCCCACCACCACCACCACCACCAAGAAAGGATTTCTCTGTGCAGCCCTAGCTATCCTGCGACTCGCTCTGTAGACCAGGCTGGCCTTGAACTCACAGATTATCCACCTGCCTCCGCCTCCTGAGTGCTGGGATTAAAGGCGTGCGCCAACACGGCTCAAGATAATCTTCCCCGGCCTATCTTTCCCCAGATGAGGAACTGGGAGCAGACAATGTGCACACAAGTCAGCGAAGCCCTTGTTAATGGTTTGAGTGTGAAATGGTCCCCACAGGCTCCCGTACTTAAACACTGGGTCCCCAGCTGGTGGCACCATTTTGGCAGAGGGTGGGCCTTGAAGGTCAAAGACTTCTCCTGCCCAAGCTCTTTGCTTCCTGGTCAGCACTCTGCAGCAAGGGGCCACCACGTGCCCTGCCACACTCCTTCTCTGCCATGAACTCTCAAACTGTGAGCCAAAAGGAAGCCCTCTTCTCTTAATTTGCTTCTGTCAGCAAACTAAGACAAGGAAAAGGGACACATGAGTTTTGCTTACTCAGCTCCTCCAGGGCCTTTGAGTGACTAGCTGCGTAGTCCATTCTATACGGGTCCTGATGATCCCAGTGCCGACTCCCTTGTGGATTCAGGCACAGCTGATCACAACAAGTGACTCAAAGCAGAACCAATCAGACTCTTCCCTGGGATTGGGAAACACCAACCAACCTGCACCAGGCCTGGTGGCGCCTGCCTTTAACCCCAGCACGCAGAAGGTAGAGGCAGGCCGATCTCTGTGAGTTCCAGGCCAGCCTGGTCTACTGAGTGAGTTCCAGGACAGCCAGGGCTACACAGTAGTCTCCAAAACCAAAATGAACAAAGCTAACACATCTAACTGGGCAGGAGGTAGTCGGTCTCTAAAACTAGTTTTCTGCTGAATGTGATGCTTGGGATTCATGTCCAGTGAAGTTTCTTCATACACAGAATTAAGCTGTTGTGGTTTAGACGTGGAAAAATCTCTCTCAGAGGCCCATGGGTTAAAGGCTGAGCCCCGAGCATGGTGCTACTGAGGTGGTGGAACTCCCAGTGAGGAAGATTCTGTGGGACCTCTCAGACTGTACCCCTATCCCCTGGTGGATGGAGACCATGCAGAGCAGTCACCATAGGCAGTGAAAGCCCACCTCCCAGCAAGAGGCGTCCCTGAGGGTCCGCCTTTGAAAAGGGCCTGTGGGGCCCTGACCCCTTTCCCTCTTTCCTGTTCATTCCTAGCCATGAGGATGTGTTGCCTGGTCACAGGCACTAAAGCAACCAACCATAGACTAAAGCCCCCAAAGGAACCTTTCATTGTCTGCACTTTGCAGATATCCCGGATGTCTGATTACGGTAACAGAGAACTGACTGACAACAGTCAAAAGATCTTCCATCCTCAATAAAAAAAGCCTTCAAAAGAGCCTCCACTTCAGTGTTCCTGGACACTCAGGGCCACTGTGGGCAAGTCTGGCCTTCGAAGCCAGAGCTCACATAAAGCCCAAGTCCTTTTTTTTTTTTGGTTTTTCGAGACAGGGTTTCTCTGTGTAGCTTTGTGCCTGTCCTGGATCTCACTCTGTATCCCAGGCTGGCCCCGAACTCACAGAGATCCGCCTGGCTCTGCCTCCCGAGTGCTGGGATTAAAGGCGTGCGCCACCACCGCCCGGCTCCAAGTCTTTTCTTAAAAGGTCAGGTAGGAAACAGTTTAGGCTTTGGGGAGTCACATGATCTCTGTTCCAAGTATTCTAATGTGACGGAGACACATGGGTGTGACTGGTTCCAATAAAGCTTTGTTTACAGACAGAATTTACCGTTTCCAGGCCCCTTGCTCTAGAGGCCACAGAGAGAAACCACAGAGAGCATAAGACTCTGATCTCCAGGAAAGAGAGAGGCATGGATGGATAGGCTGAGACCCCTTTCATCCCAAAAACCTCAATGGAGCTCAGCTTTCCAGCCAGGGCTACACACACTGAGCAAGCCATCTAGAACATTCCAGCTTAAGAGAGCCTAGAACCTGCAATTTTAGCCAATACATCACAGAGCAGAGGAATCCCCAGCTGAGTGCAATCAAGCCACTGACTCATGAAGAAGCGATACAAAACCACCCTTCGGCCTCTACAGTTTGGAATGCTTGGTTAGATAGCCATTTTAGATGAGGCGGTTTCTCAAATCTGGCATGACTGAATACACAGTCCTGTATGTCATGGATGCTTCACAGGACCTGGCTCACCCAGTAGCACCCTCCCTTGCCCCTGGCTGTGACAACCCAAAGGGTTTTCCCAGTGTTTCTCTAAGAGATGCCGGAGGAGCAGCATACCCACTGACTGAACACACTAGCGGAAAATGCTAGAAGCTGTGGCACCAGCACCCAACTGCCCCACCACGTGAGCAAAATCAGGAGTGCGGTCAGAGTCAGCTGATCCACGACATTCCCAGGCCCTGGGGCACTCCGCCTTCATCAGTTGCTTTTCCATCTAAGAAAACTTAAAGATGACATCATATGACATCAGTGGTATGAATAAAACAACCCAGTTAGCTAGTGGTGTAGCTCACTGGCAAAGCTCCATGAAGAAAGGGGACAGGAGGAGGGGAAGGAGAGAAAGGAAGAGGAGAAGGAGGAGGAGGAGAAGGAGAAGGAGGAGGAGAAGGAAGAGGAGATACACATTCAGAACCATTACTGTCTTCACCTATTATCATGATTTTAAAATTAAGCAACTGAAAGAAATTATCTTATTGACTTTAAACACAATGGCCCCTAAGCCCCTGCCTGAAGGACAGGTTAGCTCAGAGTGTAAGAAGGGAGCCAGGGGACAGCATCCCCACCATGGAAGTCCCTGGAAACAGCTATGCCTGAAGCATCCTTGGATTTCTGTCCCATGAGTCAACATAGTTCCCTTTTGTCCTGAATTTCTGTCACTTGCCGGGAGAAGCCGGACGTCAGTCTGGTCTCCAGGCTACAGCTGCACAATCTATGTACGCTCCTGGGCCAGCATTATGCAGACCATGGCTTTCTGCGCCTCCCACCGATGTCTTCTGCCTCCAGCATCCTGTCTTCCTCTAGAGGGGGGGTTGTCGAGACTTACACTTGCGGACAAAGCTGCTCACATGCTTCATCTTCATCAGGGCGGGCTGGCTGCACTCTTCGAAGAGCGCAAAGAGGGCATCTAATATCCCTTCCCGGGAAATAGCAGCCTGCTGCTGTTGAGTCATGAGGGGCGCTTTCCCCTAAAAATGGCAAACAGCAGATGGAGATTCTGTCAATAATGAAAAGCTTCGATCAATAACATCCACGCAGAGTAAATTACAAGCGACCGACTCAGCTCACTGCTCACGGCACACTGGCAACGATTCCGGGGGCCGTTAAGTGATTATTTGCAGGGGTCCATTGCGGCAGGCTTTCTCACCTGTATCTGGGGGAAAACGTCATGCCAAGAACACCATCCCTGTAAACCTCATTCCTTCCTTGAGTCTGAGCTTCACGGACCCTGCAAGTTCTGAGATGATGCCACATCTCTTCAACGGGAATCAGTGATTGACACTCCTTCCCTGTGTGGCTGGAGGATTGCTAACTCAACTCCAGCTCTTTTAGTTCGTCTCAAGGAGCAGGAATGGATGCCTACCGCGAAGCCGAATTTATTCATGATCTGTGGGATCGGTTACAGATTGGCAGACTGTGTCTAGCCCACAAACATGTTTTGTTTGGCTTGAAGTATTTAAAATAATTTGAATTATCTGCCAATATTTTTAAATCAGATTTTATACGCACACACACACACACACACACACACACACACACACAGAATGTCTGTCTTTTCCTGAAACTCTAGCGGATCTGGTGATAGTGCCCTGTCCCGCCTGGTGACACAGAAGGAGCTGAGTGATGTCGCCCTCCTGGTGGGTGCTGAGGTTCACTGTAGACTTGACTTCCGGTCTTCTGTCTGGCCAGCTTGATTCATTCATGCCCACTGTCTGGCCTCTCAAGACATGAGTTGGCAACTCTTGGTTTAGAGCAGCGATTCCCATGGGAGGCCACGGACTGCGGGGAATCTGTCTGTCAAAACAACTAAAGGAAGGAGGCACGGAAAGGAGATTTTCAGGAGTGCAGAGGCTAAGAGAGATGGATTGGCTGGTAAAGAGCCCATCCCACGAGAATCAGAACCTGAGTTCAGATCCCCAGGATCCACGGAAAATAGTGGCAAGTGCCTGTCACCCCAACACTGGGGGATGGGACGTGGATTCCTGAAGCTCACTGGCCAGTTCATCTGGTTGAATTCATGAGCAGTGAGAGATCCTATCTCAAAACATTACAGTGGAGATCAACCAAGGAAATACACCATGCCTGTGACTGGCCTACACACACACACACACACACACACGCACACGCACACACACACACGCACGCACGCACGCGTACACACACACGCACACACGCACGCACACACATGCACACATTTTCAATGCAGTCAGGCTTGGTGGTACATACCTATAATCATAGCATGTGGGAGGCTGAGGCAGGAGAATTATGAGTTCAAAAGAAAAAAAAAGGACAAAAGAGACCACTAACAACTCCTGGCACACGCCACACCTCCCCTCAGTAGCTACCACCCACCTGCATAGGTGCCATCCCTGAGACTCACGTTACACAGCAGAGTGACAGGAATGGTATTGTGCTGGTTCACGGTACAGCCTCTACGAAACCAGACAGCCTTGGCCTTGGATTTTTTTTGGGGAAGGCAGATGCCATGCACAGAAGTTTAGGCGGCATTTGGGGTTTGGCACACTACAGCCCATGAGCCAAACAAGGCCCATTGCCTGAATTATAAACAGGGTTCTGTTGGAAGGTAGCCATGCCTGCTCCTTTACATTGCGTCCTTGTGACTTTGGTGCCACAATGGCAAAGTTGAACAGCTGCCACCAATGACCCACATAATGGAAAATCTTTTATTATTTGCAGGGGGTGGGAAAAAGGAGCCCAAGATAGTCTAGGTAAATAAATAAGTAAGTAAATACATGGAGAGGCCACATGAGGGCGGGGTCATGGCTCAGCAGGTAGAAGCCTGATGACTTGAGTTTGATGCCTGGAATCCACATGAAAAGCCAAATGTGGGGGCACGTCTGTAACCGTAGCATTCCCCCTGGAAAATGGGAGATGGAGGAAGGAGAGTCGACAGAAGTCTGTAGGCCAGTGAACCAGGAATAAACTGTTGGCAAAACAAGAGAGACCCTGCCTCAAAACAAGGCGAGAGGACCCCTGACTCCTCCAAGTTGCACTCTGGTATCCATGCGCAATGGCAGGGAACGCAGGCGCCCACGGTCACAGAAGCATGTGAGCACATGTAAATAAGAATAAATAATTCCATTTAAAAAATAAGGGGCCGGGCGGTGGTGGCGCACCCCTTTAATCTCAGCACTCTCGAGGCAGAGACAGGCGGATCTCTGAGTTCGAGGCCAGCCTGGGCTACAGAGTGAGTTCCAGGACAGCCAGGACTAAACAGAGAAATCCTGTCTTCAAAAATATAAATAAATAAACAAACAAACAAACAAACAAATAAATAAAAAAATAGGGGTGCCTTAGTGAGCAGTCAACACCTAGATTCTACTGACCCAGGTGGAACCCCAGCTGATGCCATGGGGTGGGGCAAAGCCACCCACTGAAGTACAGACAACCTGCTGGAGTCTGATTTTTGGTTGGTTGGTTGGTTGGTTGGTTTTGAAACAAGGTCTTATTCTGTAGCCCTGGCTGGCCTGGAACTTGCTATATAAACCAGGCTGGCCTTCCACTCACAGAGATCCACCTGCCTCTACCTCCCAAGAGCTGGGATTAAAGGCGCACGCCACCACGCCTGCTGGAAAACCTGCAAAATCCAAGGCAAAGATGCGACTGTTCCTTTAAGCTTTAGGGCCTGTTACACAACACTGGGCAGCATAAAGGAGCAGCTGCACTTGAATCACCAGAGAATCACAAAAGAACGGATTCTTTGGCCCTATTACCAACCTCCTGAATTAAAATGTTCTAGATTGCAGTTTAGAACTGATTTTAACCAGTTCCCCGGGAGACTCAGTCAAGTTGGGAACTGCTGGGTCTTCCTGCCTGACCGACCCTTCGCTTGCCTTTAACTCCGTCCACCTGAGAGTTAAACCCACGTAGACCAGGGGTTCCCGGAGACTCAAGGAGGCTTAAGCTCAGAGCACCCTCTCATACCTTCTCCAAATGCTCGAGAGCCTCAAACTTGAAAAAGGCCCTTTGTTCTGATGCTTTTTCTTACTCTCTCCATGTTTCTTAAAATGCCCTTTCTTTAGGAAATGAAAAGACCAGAGAGTAATAGCTTTTTTCCCTTTTATTTGTTTTCTACATCTTTGCTTGGCAAAATAAAAAAAAAAACCGGCAAAGCCTTGGCCGCCTGGTGATCTGTGAGATGTCTGTGGCTCTGGCAGTCTGCCAAGCACCGAAACACAAGTGCCCTGAGTAGGAGGGAGCCACACCGACGGAGACCTGGTCTAAAGGACATACCTTGATAGAAGAAAACAAACCAGCCACCGGATCTGCCTCTGAGTGACAGACAGCCCTGCATCGGGAAGGCACAGCAGCCTCAGCAGGCACATGAGGCGGACGTCTGGCGTACCCAGACACTTTGCCACAACACCTGTCCTGGAGCAGGAGGCACTAATTGCTGCTGTCTGCATGTGGTTTAACCCTCCAAGGGGTCATGCGCTGCAAGCGTGGACCCCAGTGTCGAAGTGGTGGAAGCTTAAGAACGTGGAGGTTGCCGGGTCTTCAAGAGAGGGCGAGACACCTATCCGGTCTCCAAGAGACGGACAAAATGCTTTCCTTAACCTCAGGAGCGGGGTGTTAGAGAGGAAGCGGGCCTGCTCTTTCACTTCCTGTCTTGCCTATGTGATTTCTCTGCACATGCCCCTGCCAGTATGGTGCCATGGTTACCAGGCCCTCCGCAGAGCCACACAGAAGCCATTGGTGGTACTCCTGGGCCTGCAGAACTGTGAGCCATGTAACCTCTTTTGTTTATAAAGCACACACCCTCAGGTACATTGTTAGAGCAAAAAAAAAAAAAAAAAAAAAAAAAAAAAAAAAAAAACCCAATTCAAGTCACTCAGCGTTAAAAAGAGATGTCATGAAAGTGTTTGGTTTGCTTTCTACTGCTGTGATCAAAAGCCAGAAGGGCAGGAAAGGGTTTATGTCAGCTTACAGCCCATCAGGAAGGCAAGTCAGAGCAGAACCGGAGGAAGAAACTGAATCAGAAGCCATGGAGGGACGCTGCTTCCTGGCTTGCTCCTGGTGGCTTGCTCACCCTGCTTTTCTTATACCATTTGAGATCGCCTGCACAGGGGATGGCACCTCCCACAGTGTGCTGGACCCTCCCGTGTCAATCATTAATCAAGAAAATGCCTCCACGCTTGCCTACAGCAGGCCAAGCTGAGGAAGCATTGTCTCCGTTGAGATTCCTTCTCCCCAGATGACTCCAGTATGGGTCAAATTGACCAAAAAAAAAAAAAAAACCAAACAAACAAAAACCAACCAGCTTCAAAGGTTTTACTCAGAATCCTCCCCATTAAACATAAAAGATGGCAGATCAACTGTGAGACATGCTAGTAACGTGGCCCTTGGGACATGTGATCAGCCCTTGAAATCAGACAGTCCCAAATGTCACTCACCTGAGTGTCTTATAAGCTGTGTGACTGTTTTTTGTTTTGTTTTGTTTTGTTTTGTTTGTTTTTTATTTTACGCATACAGGTGTTTTTCCTACATGCCTGGTACCCTTAGAGGCTAGAAGAGCGCATCAGATCCCCTGGAACTGCAGTTACAGACAGTTGTGAGCCACCATGTGGGTGCTGGGAATTGAACCGGGGTCCTCTGGAAGAGCAGCCAGTGCTCTTAACGGCTGAGCCGTCTCTCCAGCCCCATATCACATCCCTGAATAACTGAGTACTTGTTTTGTAATTAGTTGGGCATTGTGTCCTGTATGGGACAGTGTTCAGTCATTAAGGTCACAGATAGAGCATTCATCTGTGAGAACTGTCTCCTGATTGAAAACAAAGGTTTCCACAGAACAACCCAAGCTACCAAGCCGTTCCCACTGTTTTCACAGTCCCCCAATACTAACATCTGAGGGGGGCAGGCAAATGTCAGCAAGAATATTCCCAGTCATCATACAGGCATCCCACATGGAAGTATTGGTAAGAACATGGAGATCATGATGATTATGACCACAGTGTGTGTGATTCATGATGTCAATGGCTTTCTGCACGTGCCTGTGAGGGACTGATTACCCTGATCACATTCACTGACTGTGAAGACCCATCTCAACCGTGGGCTGGACAGGACTGTTCCCCAAGCAGGGGACCCTGGACTATGTAAATGGGGATGGAGACACAGCAGCCTAACTGTAGAGGATGTCATGTGACCAGCTCCCTCAGGCTCTTGGCTCTGTGACTCCCCTGCCCTGATGTCATACAGAGCTGTGAGCCAAAACGCTTTCTGCCTTAAACTGCTTTCGTCAGAGCATTCCGTCACAGAAACACACAGAGAAACTGAGACAGTTGTACCCAGAGTCCCCCAAAGACCACCGAGAGACCAAATCCAACGCAAAAGCAAAGAGCCTTTGTATTGTTACAAGTTAACTCGGGACTCTCCATCCGTGTGACGCAGCAGCAGAGCAGGAGAGACCCCGAGTAGCCATGGGGCAGGGTTTTTAAAGCAAGGGGGGCGTTGGGGTCTACAGACTACATAGGAACAGACTCAGGATTGGTTTATGTAAGTAGCAATCATGTTAGTAACTTTTAATTGGCTAGGGTCAGTTGGGGGTTACATTTACCATCTTGGGGCAGGCCTGGTCAAGTCCCAGGCTTTGTCCTTGAGCTGCCATGGAGACTGGCTGGCCTAGCACGTACTGACTGTGGGGGCTGGCTCAGTGGCCCAGGCTTTCACACTGACCCATGCATGTAGCTCTAAGTTGGTGAGGGGTCCCAGACAATAGACAAGTGGCTGAACCTTGAGCAGTCAGAATACATGCAGAGAGGGAGCTACTTCAAGGACTATGTCTTTTGCTCATGGGACTCCCAGAAGCTGCTTGCTCAGGGCTCAGGAAACTGAAATTGAGGCCTGATCTCTGAGAGAAGACTGACAGCCTGTTATGACATCTGCCTGGTCCTTTCAAGACAACATTATGCTACAAGTAGTATTAACACCAAAGACTGGGCCCAGGGACACCTCAGCAGTCCAGAGCTCCAGCAGCTCTTGCAGAGGATGACGTCAGTTCCCGGGACTCCTGTCAGACAACTAGCTCCAGCTGGGGGAGAGAGGGTGGGAACGGATGCCACAGGCCCCTCCGTTCACACACGCACATCATATTCTCAGATATATATAATTAAAATAAAATGTTACCTTTTTTTTGAGACAGGATCTCACTATGCAACCCTGGCTGAAATGAAACTCATTCTGTAGGCCAGGCTGGCCTTGAACTCACAAAGAGCTGCCTGCCTCTGCCTCTGGGTGCTGGGATTGAAGGTATGCGCCGCCACCACCACCCAGCTAAATCTTTGAAATCTTTTTAGAAAAAGAATTAGCAGTCTTACTTTTTTTTTTTCTTTTGTTTTGTTGTTGTTTTTTTTTTTTTGTTTTTCGAGACAGGGTTTCTCTGTGTAGCTTTGCGCCTTTCCTGGAACTCACTTGGTAGTCCAGGCTGGCCTCGAACTCACAGAGATCCGCCTGACTCTGCCTCCCGAGTGCTGGGATTAAAGGCGTGCGCCACCACCGCCCGGCTTTTCTTTTGTTTTGAGACGGGATCTTACTACTTAGCTCAGGTTGGCCCTCAAACCCACTGAGTAACCCAGTATAACCTCAGGGCTCATTTATAAAGGATATGCCCGAGAGCTAGGCAAGGCACAGAGCACTTCATGCGGACCATCTCACTACTCCATCAACAACCCTGTGGTGTGATGGCACCCTGACAATCCCAGCACTATGGGGGCTGCAGCTGGAGGATCACGGGCATTTTCCAGGACTACCTGGACGCTATCCCATTTCAAACAAGAACTTGATAGAGCGGATTGATTCAGCAGGAGATGGCAGGGCACATGGGTCACCACGGCATTCAGAAGGTCAAGGTGAAGATAAGAACTAGGCATGGCGGCGCATCCTTGTAACTCCAGCACGGGGAAATGAAGGCAGGAGGGTCGTGGGTGAGAGGCCAACCTGGGGTACAGGAGTTCTAGGCCAGGCCACATAGTGAGACCCTGTTTTTAAAACGGGGAGGAGGTGGCTCAGAAGACAGTTAAAAGTATTTTTAGACAAGCCTGATATCCTGAGTTTGGATATGCACAACCCACCTAAAAGCCAGATACAGTAGCCCAACCAGCGTTAATCATAAATGTCCCCATAGGGAATGGGAGACTGAGTCCTGAGAATCAGAAGTTCAGGAAGACAGCTAGTCTGGAAACCACAGCCGTCAACAAGAGAGAACTTGGTCAAAAAACAAAAACAAAAACAAAAACAAAAAACCACAAGATGAGGACAAGATAACAAAGGCTATGCTTGGTCTTCCATTCGAGTCCCTTGGTGTATGATATATGAGCACAAACACACAAGAACATGCACACACACACAGAGTTGAGGCTAACCTGTGCTCTATACCAAGACCCTGTTGCAAAAAGATAAGTAAATAAATAAATCAAAAATAAAAAGCACATTCAAAGAAGGTGTGATTAATTTACCCAAAGCCACACAACTAACACGTGCTGGACCATAGTTTCTCAATGTCAGTCTCAACCGTTCACTCTCTATTTGTCCTCTTGACTTGTGAATACACAAGTCAAGCAAGGACCCTGTTTCACCAGTGATCCACAAACATCAGAAACAAAAGAATTAGAACACTGCTCGGAGCCGGGTGGCGGCGGCGGCGGCGGCGCACACCTTTAATCCCAGCACTCAGGAGGCAGAGCCAGGCAGATCTCTGTGAGTTCGAGGCCAGCCTGGTCTATGAAATGTTAGTTCTCAGGAGGGACATGATTACACAGGTGTAGTATTTAATCTAAAGAGCAGACAGTCAGCCACCAAGTGTGGTGACGCATGCCTTTAATCGCAACACTCAGGAGGCACAGGCACATGGATCTCTGTGAGTTTGAGGCCAGCCTGGTGTATATAGTGAGTTGTAGGACAGCAAGAGCTATGTAATAAAAAGAATTTGTCTTTTTAAAAAAAAAAAAAGAGCAGACATCCCTTGTATGAACAAAGTTTATGTCTACACTGGGGCCGGAGAGATAGCTCAGTGGTTAGAGTGCTTGTTCACTACGCTATCCAAGGACCACAGTTTGGATCCCGGCATCCACATCAGGCAGCTCACAAACACCGTTAACTCCAGCTTCAAGGGGTCTGAAACCTGTTGCTGGCCTCTCTCTGGGTACCCAGACAGAAAGACACAACACAGACAGACACATGCACACAGCATGCACACATGCACCAGAAGTAATTTGGGTTTTAAAAAGTCCCTTCGTCCCTTTCCTTCCTTTAACTGAAGGACAAGGTTTAGAGCTATGAAGTGTGGGAAACCGTGAGATGTCCCAAGGGCAGGTTCCAGCCATGGAACCATCTGCACAGTGGCACCTTTGTCCAACTCCATCAGATCGTGTAAAACAACAACAAACGGGAATCCCCCAAGAATATTAGTCTCAACACGCGATACAATCAGAGGCGGTGACCACAGGCGTCGCGGGTGCGCACCGCTGGCAGGCAACCTCTTACCTGGAAGAAGGCATTTAGCCTGGAGGCCCGACTAGCGATGGGATCGGAGGCACTGGCATCCAATGGGTTCCGTACTCCATACTTGAATTTCAACATCTCTCTGCTGACGCTGAAGGACACTGGAGAAAGTTAAGTGTGTACGTTTAGGGCAGGAAGGGCTTGGCGAGGCCCTATCTCCCTAAAGACATCAGGATGAGGGCGCTTCCCGCCTCCACAGCACTAGACAGGCACATGGTGCATACATACATGCAGGTAAAACACTCATAGAAATAAATCTTTTTTTGTTTTGTTTTGTTTTGTTTTTCAAGACGGGGTTTCTCTGTGTAGCTTTGCGCCTTTCCTGGAGCTCACTCTGTAGACTTTGCGCCTTGCCTCGAACTCACAGAGATCCGCTGGCCTCTGCCTCCCCAGTGCTGGGATTAAAGAAGTGCACCATCGCCGCCCGGCGAAATAAATCATTTTTAAAAGAACTAACAGCCATTGTTGGACTAGCCGGACCACAGCCTGTAAGCCGCTCTAACAAATCCCCATCTGGCTTCTCATGCGGTCGGTTCTGATGCTCTAGTGACCCCGACTACTACAAATATCTAACGCCTCATACGCTAACTTTAAAAATTTTTAAAGTATATAAAGCAATGTTCATAAATTACAAAATAAAAACCCTGTCTAAACAGATGTCATGTGTGAACCAAGGCCCAAATGGGATGACCAGCGAGCCCTGCAGATAGATCATCTGGGAAAAGAACAGTGCACTGTCCCTGGAGGGTACAGAGGTCAATGGTCCTGAGGAAGGACGCCTGGCCTAGTACGGCAGGAAAGCCAGAGGGCTTATAAAAGGGAGGAAGACACAAGAGGGAGGCGCCAAGTTAGGCAGGGAAAATGAAGACACTGGAACAGAGAGGTTAAGTGAGTGAGTTAAGATCACACAGGTAATGGGAAGTGTCATGGGCCTGAACAACACAGGTAAGGCTTACAGGAGGCAGAGGCTACAGGGACTCAGTCCTCTCTACGGGGCCCTGGGCCCAGGGCAGAACACCCCAGACTCCCCTCCACAGACTCCAGGCTTCCCCCAGCACACCCCAGGGGCTCACCCACAGACCAAGGGCTGAACCCATAGACCCAAGGCTGAGCCCACAGGCCCAGGGCTGAACCCATAGACCTCCGGGGCTGCACCCACAGACCCTGGGTTGAACCCAAAGACCCAGGGCTAAACCCATAGACCCCGGGGCTACACCCACAGAACCAGGGCTGAACCCACAAACCCCAGGGCTGCACCCACAGACCCAGCGCTATACCCATGGACCCAGGGTTAAACCCACAGACCCCAGGGCTACACTCACAGACCCAGGGCTGAACCAACAGACCCAGGGCTGTACCCATAGGCCCAGGGGCTGAACCAACTGACCCAGGACTGCACCCATAGGCCCAGGGCCTACACCCACAGATCCAGGGCTGAACCCATAGACTCCAGGGCTGAACCCATAGACCCCAGGGCTGTACCACAGACCCAGGATTGAACCAATAGACCCAGGGCCTACACCCACAGACCCAGGGTTGAACCCACAGACCCTGGGCTGAACCCACAGACCCTGGGGCTACACCCACAAACCCCGGAGCTGCAGTCACAGACCTAGGGTTGAACCCACAGACCCTGGGGCTACCCCAGCACAGCCCGGGCTGCTGCCCCAGCGGACCCTCATGGGCCCCCGCCATCCTGAGGCTCCCAGCCGCAGGAGGGAAAGCGGGCATCAGTATGGACGAGGAGACCCGGGAAAGGGGGCTCCCCTCCCGACCCTCTCCCCACACACCCCAGACATCCACACACCACAAAACCCGGACTCACATTCTACAGACCCCCGGCTTACACTCGCCGCGCTCCGCCCTGAGCCTCCCGCCCCAGCGTTTGAGCGAAACGGCGTGGGCGGGACCCAACCGCGCCCGAACCAATCAGCGCTCGCCATCTCTGATGGACAGCAGGGGGTCTCCGCCAGGACGCCCTGGTCTTGGAGGGCTGGAGGAAGTGAAATGAGAAAACCAATCAGATCTCGTCTTCCCTTGACTGGTGACCAATAGGAAGAGGGCAAGGGCGTTCGGGCGGGGCAGGGCTGGGACGTTTGAAATTGGCGGTTCGCAGGATGCTGTGTTTGGAGCGTGGGGCGCGGCTCCTGCGGATCCTGGAGCGCGCGGTCCTTTGCAGTCCGGGCTCCTGCGGGGATCCTGACCGCTCTACCGGGACTGCCTGCCCCTGATAGGGAGGTTAGGAACCAAACTCCAGTCTTCTGCAAGAATGCACTCAACTGAGCCATCTCTCCGGCCCAAAGTGGGCGCTCCGGTTTCTTGGGGTAACTCGGGGGCGCTGCGGTACAGCCGAGTGTGAACTCAGCGCAGCCTGACTGCCTCGTCGCACCTTTGGGTTGACCCGCAGCAGGAAGATGAAGATGTTTAAGTAAATTTATGCCAAGATCATTAAATCGACCGTTACTCCAAATGACAAAGCCCAGTGACCTTCGGTGTTTGGAAAGTGTCCAGCCTAGTTAGCAATCGGGGAAAGTGAAAGGCGTGACGGGTGTGTGTAAAGAGGCGGCGCTGTTTACATTCACACGGGGGGGGGGTAGAGTGTGAACTGGCCTATGAAGGGGCAATCTCTGAAAAAGGAGATTGGTATTTGCTAATTGAGGCTCGGTGCACTCTATGACTACTAGGGATGGCTACTCTACATTAACTGTGAAACCGAGAAACGCGTACAAGAAAGCAAGTTCAAAATAGTGTTGTCTGACAAAATAGTGCTGCTGGAGAGATGGCTCAGCCACGCTTCCAGGGGGCCTTCCTTTGGTTCCCAGCATTGGCTTCAAACCCTTCACAACTTCCTGTAACTGTTTCCAAAGGATCAAATGACCTCTTCTGGCCCCTGCGGGTACCTGCACTCACGTGTGTACACACACACACACACACACACACACACACACACACACACACACACACACGAGAGAGAGAGACCGAGAAGGGGGGACTGTATCACAGGTATACACACACACACACACACACACACACACACACACACACACACGCACGAGAGAGAGAGAGAGAGAGAGAGACAGACAGACAGACAGACAGAGAAGGGGGGACTGTATCACAGGTGTATAAACACACACACATACACACGGCAGACTGTATCACAGGTGTAAAATATTGAGTAAATTTTACAGTAAAGCCAAGAGAAGAAGCACCTGGGGTTGGAATGGAGGCTTTTCAAGGGACCATGAGAAAGGCAGTGACCTGATGGGAATATAGAGTTGTTGTCTTAGTTATACATTTAGATTTTCCTCTGTGCAGGGCTGAAGAGGTGGCTCAGCAGTTAAGATCCCAGTCCTCTTGCAGAAGACTCAGTCTGGTTCCCAGCATCCCTGTCAGGTGGTTCACAATCAGCTGTAACTCCAGCTCCAGGAGAGCCAACGCCCTCTTCGGACATCCATCAGCATCCACACACATCCCGTGTACCTCCATACAGACCCACACAAAGCCACATAATTTAAAAATAGCTGGGCATGGCAGCGCACATCTTTAACTCCAGCCCTTGGGAGGCAGAGGCAGGTGGATCTTTTGGTTTGAAGACAGCCTGGTCTACAGAGTGAGTTCCAGGACAGCCAGGGCTACACAGAGAAACCCTGTCTCAAAAAATAAACAGACAAGTATTTGTTTACCTTTGTGTTCAGAAAAACTGTACTAGCCCCTCAAGACTTAATTTTTTTTTTGGAGTGTACTCTCACAAAGCCCAGGCCAGACCCAAACCCACTACGTGAGAGAAGTTGGCCTTTAGCTCTGAGCCTCCTGCCTCCACTTTTAAATGTTAGGTTCACAGGTGCGTACCTCTTAAATACTAGTACAGGTGTTGCATAGATAAAGCTGAAATTTCTCTTTGAAATTTAAAGAACACTGTAACATCCGACATAACCCTGAATCGGGCTCTCAAGTAGACATTATTATAGTCCTTCAGCTT
The DNA here is from genome assembly GCF_007827085.1 of Peromyscus californicus insignis. Taxonomy (NCBI): domain Eukaryota; kingdom Metazoa; phylum Chordata; class Mammalia; order Rodentia; family Cricetidae; genus Peromyscus; species Peromyscus californicus. The sequence goes on along the minus strand of NW_026294540.1, from coordinate 6,152,449 downwards.
TACCAACAGAGTCACTAAAAAGCTGAGAAATTAAGCCTCAGAGGTTGGAGAGGCAGCTCAGCTATCAAGCGCACTCCCTTTTCTTTCAAGGAACCAGGGTTTGGTTCCCAGCACCCAAGTCAGGTGACTCACAACGGGCTGTCACTCTAGCTCTACGGTATCCAATGCCCTCTTCTGGCCTCCATAGGCACCTGCACTCACAAGGTACACACACACACACACACACACACACACACACACACACACCATAAAAAACAAATTTTTAGAAAGACATTTAGCCAAAAGCAGGGGTAGCATGTGCCTGCAACCTCAGCACTTGGAAGGCAAGAGGATGGGGAGTTCAAAGCCACCCTGACTGCACACTGAAACTGCAGATAGCCCGTTCAAAAGAAAAGAAAGGAAGGAGGAGAAAGGAAGGAAAATTAAGTCACACCCACTTAATTAACACACTGGGGTTAGGATTTGAACTGGGCTCTGTCATTCTAAAGTCCTTTGTTTGAAGCCAGGGATTCTCTGTCCTGGAACTCGCTCTGTAGACCAGGCTGGCCTTGAACCCAGAGATCTACCGGCCTCTGCCTCCTGAGTGCTGGAACTGAAGGCGTGCACCACCACTGTACTGCTCTAAAGTCCATTTTTATAACTACCAAATTGTAGTGACTTCTATTTTTGTCTATCCCAGCACCGAGCACAGAACAGATATTTATGAGTATGTTCCAGTCTGAAAGACAGACTCTAACACCATGCTTCTTGGATGACTATTTGGCTTTCTAGTATAGATATACCTAAAGCATTGGTATGCACATTGGGACCACCAGAGGAGGTTTAAAAACCACTAATCCATGGGCCAGTGAGCTGGCTGAGTGTAGTGGGTAGCTGTTCCAGCTTTGTCCTGGAAGTGCTACCCCTAGTGAGGCTTCTGGAAACTGTCCCACCTCCCTATGACCTACCCCTGGGGTGGGTCTGATTCGGGAGCCCTTAAGACTCAGGATCCAGACAACCCGGCTCTCTTGGTTTCTTGTGATCCTGGACGCTGGATGGTAGATGGAGCAGAGTTCTCCAGAGAACCCCACTGGGCTGCACCTCAACTCTCCCAGATCCTGTAACCAACCCCTTTACTGGCTGTAAGTTACCCCAAAATAAACCTCCTTTTAACTACGTGGAGTTGCCTTAATAAATCCCCCAATAGCTAAGCTTGTAAAGGTGTCTGCCGCCAAGCCTGATGAACTGAGTTCAAGCCTTGGGACCCACGTGGTGGAATGAGAGAGCCAGTTCTCACCAACTGTCCTCTGATCTCTATGTGCATGCCATGCCAGGCTCTCCTGTGTACGCTTGCACACACACACACACACACACACACACACACACACACACACACACACACGAATGCAAATAAAATGTAAAATGTAAAACAAAAAGAATAAAAATGTATGGACCTCACCCACTCCCAGCCTCCTTTCACTCCTCCAGACTTGGGGTATTTTAAAAGCCCCCGAAGTGACTCCAATGTGTGTGTAATGAGCAGCCATCCCGAGGAACCACAAGCCAAGAGAGTGGACGCGCTGCTAACAAAATAGCAGGATATATTGCAATCTTTTTGTGTGCATAGTGCTGAAGACTCAACTGAGGAGTCCGTGCAGGCTAAGCATGCCACATCCCAGACTCACCGTAAATTAATACACTGGCAATCCGGCTTCATCGTCAGTCTTTATTATGGAGAACCCTCTCTGTAGAGAGAACTCCCTCTCAAGCTGGCTCAATCAAAAAATTACCTACAGCCGGGCAGTGGTGACACACGCCTTTAATCCCAGCACTCGGGAGGCAGAGCCAGGAGGATCTCTGTGAGTTCGAGGCCAGTCTGGTCTACAGAGCAAGATCCAGGACAGGCACCAAAACTACACAGAGAAACCCTATCTCGAAAAAAAAAAAATACCTATGTAACTTTCAGCTTCCTAGCCTCTATCCTGGGATCTGCCACGGTGAACTTTACAGAAGGTGATGGTCAGGAAATTGAACAGGAAGAAACCAGGAGTTGAGACTACAGTTCAGTGGTGCAGTCAGTGCTGATCACATATGTGCCGGGTCCTGAGTTTGACCTTGGGCAGCACATTAAAAGGTTCCAGGAGTGGTGGTGCAACACCTTCAATCCCAGCACTTTGGAAGCAGAGGCAGTTGGAGCTCTATGGATTCAAGGCCAGCCTGGTCTACAAAGCAAGTTCCAGGACAGCCAAGGATGCATGGTGAGACTCTGTCTCAGATCTAGAAAAAGGTGTATGGGGTGGGGAGGGACGAAAACGAGAAGGAAACTGGGAAGTGCTAGGCTGGTCTCAGCTTAACTGAAGGCTGAGCTTTAACATAAATATTTCATAGACTCATGATGGGTGCCTCATATACAGATAGATAGACAAAACAGGCATGGTGGCACAGGAACTTAACCCCAGCACTCGGGAGAAGAAGGCAGGAGGATCAGGAGTTCAAGACCAGCCTGGTCTACATAGCAAGTTTGAGACCAGTCTGAACTGTGTGAGATCCTGCCTCAGAAGGGGTGTGTGTGTGTGTACACATGTGAATGCAGGTGCACACAGTCCAGAAGAGGGCGATGGATGCCCTGGAGCTTGCGTTAAAGGTGATTATGACCCAGCTGCTATCTTTGCTGGGAACCAAACTTAGGTCCTCTAAGAGCAGTAATGTTTTATCCACAGAGCCATCTCTCCAGACCCTCATGGGTTCTTTGTTTGCTTAGTTTGTTGAGGTTTTTGTAATTGTTGCTGTTTGACAGAGTCTCCTGATAACTTGTTTTTGGTTTTATTTACATATTAATTTTTGGTGATTATGTTTTAGTAAGTTATTTTAAAAATTTTATTTTTATTTTATGTGTATTGGTATTTTGCCTGCGTGTATATGTGCACACCACATGCCTGCAACACTGGTGGATTCCAGAAGAAGATGTCAGATCCCCTGGAACTGGAGTTACAGGAATTTGAGAGAGGTCATGTGGGTGCTGGGAACTGAACCCAGGCCCTTGGCAAAAGCAGCGTATGAGTCACTTTTCTAAGGCTGTGATTAAACACCGTGATGAGAGATAACTTATAGAAAGAGGTTATTTGAGCTTATGGTTCTAGAGGGAAAAGGGTCCATCATGGCTGGGAGGCATGGCCACCAGAACAGGAAGCTGAGAGCACACATCTTCAATAATAAGCATGAAACAGGTGTTGTGGGATATTTTTATGTTGTGCAAAGGTGTATTGCTGTGATTGGTGTAATAAAAAGCTAAATGGGCCTTTAATCTCAGCACTCAGGAGGCAGAGCCAGGTGGATCTCTGTGAGTTCGAGGCCAGCCTGGGCTACCAAGTGAGTTCCAGGAAAAGGCGCAAAGCTACACAGAGAAACCCTGTCTCGAAAAAAACCAAAAAAAAAAGCTAAATGGTCAATAGCTAGGCAGGAGGTATAGGCGGGACTTCTGGGCAGAGAGAAGAAGTAGGAGGAGGAATCTAGGTGCATGAGAAAGACACAAGGAGACACGGAGGAAGCAGAATGGGCAGTATGTGACAGATTGTAGATTAAGAGAAATGGGGGGACTGGGGAGATGGCTCAGTGGTTAAGAACACTGACTGCTCTTCCAGAGGTCATGAGTTCAATTCCCAGCACCCACATGGCAGCTAACAGCTGTCTGTAACTACAAGATCTGACACCCTCACACAGACATGCATACAGGCAGAACACCAATGCACATAAAATAAAAATAAATTATTTGCCAGGCGGTGGTGGCGCACGCCTTTAATCCCAGCACTTGGGAGGCAGAGGCAGGCAGATCTCTGTGAGTTAGAGGCCAGCCTGGTCTACCGAGCAAGATCCAGGAAAGGCCCAAAGCTACACAGAGAAACTGTGTCTCAAAAAACAAAACAAAAAGAGAGAGAGAGAGAGAGAGAGGTTAGTTTAAGTTATAAGAGCTAGTTGAAACAAACCTAAGCTAAGACCAAGCTTTCATAATTAATAAGTCTCTGTGTCATTATTCGTGAGCTAGTGTCCCAAAGAAAAAAATCCAACTATAAAAAGGGACTCAAAACGATGAGAGTCTTTTAATTCTCAAAACCTCGAGTGACGTGCCTCCTCCAACAAGGCCACACTTCTGAATCCTCCCCAAACCGTGCCCCCAACTGGGGGACCAAATATTCAAATGTCTAGGACTGTGAGGGACATTTTAACTGAACCAACACACGCAGCCAGTGCTCTTAACTGCTGAGCCGTCGTCTCTCCAGCCCCTGTACTAGGGTTTGTTTGGCTTTGTTTACAAGACTTACAGGCACATGGACTCCCTACCCGTGGGTATACCACTGAAGAAGATGTCTCCCTCCCCCAGGGAACGTTAACTGCCTATGGATACTAAGGGGGGAACTGCAGAGGCGCCTTCCCTCTGCTCCTATTATCTGCCTTAGGTTCTCAGAGAAGGACTGGGCCTCAAGAGTCCTCCCCTGACCCATGACAAGATCTTGACAGGCCCGACCTCGAGCAGGCCTTGTAACAATAAGCAGACAACTTTTGTGAACTCAAGACCACAAAGGCATCATTAGACCTAACTCTTAGAAGAAGATGGAGGATCATGGCAGAAGCTGCAGAGAGATCTCTCCCTCATAGATGCCCCACCCATCAATGGCGTCCTCCACCACAGTGGTAGATTACAACTGATGATTGAAATGCCATGAGCATCCAAAGTCCATAGTTTGCACTTGAGGCTCACACTTTGACTGTGGGATAATGCTCTCAGGAAATGGGGTACACTTCTGTTTCTTTTGGGACACATAGCTAGGGTGAGATTTATTCTATAATTATTCTGTGTCTAACCCTATTGTTTGGACAATGTACAGTGGTGTGTACAACATCATATAGAAGAGTTCAAAGCCCTAAAAATCCTCTGAGCTCCACCTAGTGCAAATGTCCCCTAGTAGACAAAACTCACCTTGGGCTGAGGACTACCTCTTACACCCGTATGATGTGAAAATTCCCATGGAACACATTAAATATAATTTATTTAAACTGGTAGATCTGTTTATTTCAAGACAGGGTTTCTCTGTGTAGCATTGTGCCTTTCCCAGAACTCACTCTGTAGAGCAGGCTGGCCTCGAACAGAGATCCACCTGCCTCTGCCTCCCGAGTGCTGGGATTAAAGGCGTGCAACACCACTGCCTAGTTGACAATCTTAATAGATTGTTCAAAGCCTTCACTCTAAACCTAATACTTACCAAACATTTTCTCTAGGGTTGAGTGGGTATTTTTGAATCTATGTTTTCCTTCTTAAACCATAAATAAAACTTCTAGCAAGGAAAGATAAATTTTCAAAACAATTAAATGGCAGCTGGCTTCTCTGCTACTTGATTGTAGCTAATTTCCCATGATGCTCGCACTTTTCAGTTAATCATATTTCTCCAGTCATGTTTCTGACACCTGGGCATGGCTCACACCTGTCACCCTAGGGCGCTGGAAGTGAAAGCAAACACATTGCCATAAGTTCAAGGGCAGCCTGGGCTACATAGCGAGTACAGTGTGAGACCCTGTCTCAACTGACAAGATGAAGAGAAAGGGGGAGATGGCGCAGTTGGTCAAGTGCTTGCCACGTCAGCGTGAGAACCTGCAGTCAGGCTCCAGCTCTGACACAGAGCCACAGGCAGCACCCAGTGCCTGTAACCCCAGCCCTGGGAAGGCAGAGAAAGGAGGCTGGCTGGGGGCTTGGTGGCTGGCCAGCAACTCTGACTGAATCGCTGAGAGTGAGAGACCCTGTCTCAGAAAATAATGTGGAGAAGCAAGTGAGGACATCTGAGGTCAACCTCTGACAGACAGACAGACAGACAGACAGATACACACACACACACGCGCACACACACACACACACACACACACACACACACACACACGCACGCACACACACGCACACACACGCGCACACACGCACAGACACACAGACACACGAACATTATGAACTATAAAACAATCCGGCCAGGCATGGTGGCGCACGCCTTTAATCCTAGCACTTGGGAGGTAGAAGCAGGTGGATCGCTGAGAGTTTGAGGCCAGCCTGGTCAACATGGCAAGTTGGTACTACATAGCAAGACTCTGTCTCAAAATAATAATAATAATAATAACAATAACAATAATAATAATAATTCCTTCAGCCTGCGGACTTCAGGATAGTGCCACAGTCCCCAATTCATTACAATACAAAACACTCAGGCATATAAAACTCACATCAGCTTTTCTCTGAGGGCAGCTAGGAAAAAAATGTCATCAAATCTCTGCAGCGGCCCAGCTCTTCTTCTTTTTCTGGATACTTAGCATAATTATTACTGACGATGGACTAGAAACCCGTACGTGACAGAGCATGCCAATCTCTCAAAGCTGATGAAAAGCACACACTGTGTCTTGCGCCTTGGCTGGGCTCCAAGAGGACAAACACCCAGCCCTCAGATTATGATTAAATCTGCTCCATGCCTTTCAGCGGAGCTCATCTTAAGTCTGAATATAATAGTAATTGTTAATAAATCTGAATTCCACCTTTTTTTAAAATAAGACACACGTTTCAGCTGGGCGGTGGTGGCACACGCCTTTAATCCCAGCACTCGGGAGGCAGAGCCAGGCGGATCTTTGTGAGTTCGAGGCCAGCCTGGTCTACAGAGTGAGATCCACGAAAGGCGCAAAGCTACACAGAGAAACCCTGTCTCGAAAAACCAAAAAAAGAAAAAAAAAAGACACACATTTCTTTTTTTTTTAATATTTATTTATTTATTATGTATACAGTGTTCTGCCTGCATGTATGTCTGCAGGCCAGAAGAGGGCACCAGATCTCATTACAGATGGTTGTGAGCCACCATGTGATTGCTGGGAGTTGAACTCAGGACCTCAAGAAGAGCAGTCAGTGCTCTTAACCTCTGAGCCATCTCTCCAGCCCCTGTCCATCTTACCTAATATTTATTTTTAAGCCTCCCCTGTGCCCACCCACACTCTAGAACCGTGTCCATCTTGCTCCAGGCTACAATCCTCCATATCTTGCACAGTGGCCGGCTCTTAGTAAGTCTGTACTTGCTGAACAGTGGAAATGCCAACAAAAGCCATTTAAGGACAGATAGGAGCCAAGCACCGTGGTGCCAGTCCTTGGGAGGCAGAGACAGAAGGATTACTAGTTTAAGGCTAGCCTACACTACACAGAAAGACTGTCTCCAAAGAAAAACAGAACAAAACAAACAAATGAGAACCAGAAGATAAATAGAAAATTCAGGGACTAGAATAATTTCATTACTTCTTAAGTTGGGGGACTATGAAGACCTCATCAGATGTCATGGGTTTATTCACTCACTCACACACACTTATCAAATGTCTGCTATTCACTGACATTGTTTTGGGTGTTAGAACAGCAGGAGGTAAACAAAACAAAACTCTCTGACCAGCCTGTACGTGCAGCTCAGCGGTAGAACACTTGCCCAGCAGGAGCAGGGTACTGCCATCCAGCAAACATAATCCCAGGCTGTGACACTCATATTCTAGTCAGCAAGGTGAACAATAATCATGGTCAATAAGTAAAATGAACCACCACAAGAAGGGTTCACGGAGTTCAGGAGGTGGGGTGTCCAATAAGATGTCCAAGGACAGCATTGTTGAGAGGGTGACATTCTACTAAAGAAACCCTCTCTCATATAGGGAAAAGGCACAGGTAGCTGGGGAAGAGCCCTCAGACATCAGGATGTGGGGTGGGGCACAGCCCTAAAACAACATGGTGGTTTGAATAGGAACGGCCCCATAGACTCATGTATTTGAATGCTTGGTCACCAGGGAATGACACTATTAGGAGGTGTGGCCTTGATGGAGTAGGCATGGTCTTATTGGAGGAAGTGTGTCACTGGGGTTGGGCTTTGAGGTTTCAGGTGCTCAAGCCAGGACTAGTGGCTCATTCTCTCTTCCTGCTGCCTACCGATCCCGATGTAGGACTCTCAGCTACCTCTCCAGCACCATGTCTGCCTTCACGCCACCATGCTCCCCGCCATGATGATAATGGACTAAACCTCTGAACTGTAAGCCAGCCCCAATTAAATGCTTTCCTTTATAAGAGTTGTTGTGGGCTTAGATGCAAGATTGTAAAACATCGGTAGCAAACTTCTGCCCTCCGGGGTTCTCTCATTGTGCTGTAAGCCTGTATTTAAGACCTCCTCCCTCCTTCAATAAACGGCATTCAGCATTAAATAAATAAATAAAAGAATTGCTGTGGTCATGGCGTCTCTTCACAGCAACAGAAACCTTAAGACAAAGGGTTACCATTTAAAAAAAAAATAGCAAAGAGGTCATAGACATGCCTTCTTGGCTAGCTGGTGCACTAAAAAGAACATTGTTTCAAACATCCTCGCGTCTGTTACACTCCAGATGTTGCTGAAAGGTGCCAAGTGTTGGGACCTGTGCTGCTGCCAACCCTCCATAAGAAGGTGGCATCCAGTGAGTCCCCATTGGGTGATAAATAGCAGAGTCTTCACCCACAGCCTGTAACTTTTGCAGGTGGGTCAGTGGGTGTTCCAGCGTATTATAACTTTTCTAGGGGCAGGTGTGGTGGCAACTGTATGACATCCAATTCCTCTCCTTCCTTTTTATAAGGTGGTTTCATTTAGGGGAAAACCCAGATAGTAATTCCATCTCACAATCAGACTGTCCAAGACTTCCCAAATATATTAGCACATATATATGTATATATATATATACACATACATATATACATACATACATATATATATATATTCCAGAGACTCAGCCAGAGACCTCTTTGAGGGACCTATGTCTCAGTCATTTTTCTATCACTGTGACAAATACCTCAAACAGTCTAATCCAATGAGAAAGAAAGAGGTATTGGAACATGTGATTTCAGAGGTTCCGGTCCACAGGTAGCTGGACCCATTGTTGTGGGCCTAAAGTAAGACAGAGTATCGTGGTGGCAGAGTAGGCTAGCCTCATTGTGGCCAGGAGGCATGGACAGTCACAGGAAGAGGCCATGGACAAGGTATGCCTTTTTAAAGGATGCTCCCAATGACCCACTCTCCTTAGTTAGGCCCCAACTTCCACAGTGCCACCACCTCCCAACAGAACTACTCACGTGTTGAATCCATCAATGGGTTAATCCATACATGAAGATAAACCCTCACGATCCAATGTCTCACTCGGGTGACTAGTAAATTGGCTCTGCAAGGCCTCCAAGCCCAACGACCTGAGTTTGAGCCCAGGAGCCTAGAAGTGAACAGGTTCCCACAAGTGACCCTGTGACTTCCACACATGCACTCTGAAGTATGTGTGCACCTTCCCGTACACAAAGAAATCAATTAAAATGTAATAGAAAAGACTATAAGCCAGGAGGTGGTGCATACCTTTAGTCCCAGCACTTGGGAGGCAGAGGCAGGTGGATCTCTGAGTTCGAGGCCAGCCTGGTCGACAGAGCAAGTTCCAGGACAGCCAAAGCTACACAGAGAAACCCTGTCCCGAAAAGCCAACAACAAAAAGGGAGAATGGAGAGACAGTAATCATATTATCACATAAATAACCCCCTGTCATTTTTTTATGGCAGTGTAGTCTTCCATTGAATGGCTGCTGCAGATTTAATAAGTCTCTAAATGATGCGATCTTAAGGCTGTCTCTAATGAACTATTCAGTCAAGGAGTGCTGCAAAGAACAGCCTTTGAATGTACCATTTTCCCCCATACAAGTTTATTTCTAGGATAAATTTCCAGAAGTAATTATGTCCAGTCGAAGGACCTGCTTAGAGTAGTTTGATAGACTAATTAAACTGCCACACTGTATCACAGTCCTAGAAATGTGCAATGATGCCACTAGTCACCTTTTATAACACAACATGCTGTTAAAATATCTTGTCTGTAGCAGAGGGTATCAACTCATACCTGGTATTCAAAACACTTGGTATGCTGAGGCAGGAGGATTGCCACGAGTTCAAAGCCAGCCTGGGTAGATGGATCTGAGGGTGTAATTCTGTTGATGGAATACTTGCTTAGCCTTCTTGAAGGTCTGGGTTGGTCCTCAGCCCTGAATAAACCAGGCAGGATGGTGAGCCTGAGGGTAATCCCAGCACTACAGGGTGGGAAGCAGGAGAATCAGGAGTTCAAGGTCATCCTCAACTATACAGTAAGTTCAAGGCTCTGTCTCAAAACAAAAACCAAAATGCTGTCTTTGGCGACCAGGTAACAAATTGCTGTTAAGTTTGAGTCTTCACATTTGTTTTTTTTTTTTTCTTTCCGGTTTTTCGAGACAGGGTTTCTCTGTGTAGCTTTGCGCCTTTCCTGGAACTCACTTGGTAGTCCAGGCTGGCCTCGAACTCACAGAGATCCACCTGGCTCTGCCTCCCAAGTGCTGGGATTAAAGGCATGCGCCACCACCGCCCGGCGAGTCTTCATGTTTTAAGAGTCATTTTTTGTGTATGACAGGCGTTTGGAGGCAAGGAATGCTGGCGACTGAACCCAGGGCCTCATACATGCTGGGTATGTGCTCTGCTCTACCACTGAGCACATTTTTTTTTTTAAGATTGAGGCCTCATGTAGCCCAGGCTTTCTGGACCAACAATTTGTTTGTTTATTTGTTTGAGACAGGGTCTGACTATGTATCGCTGACTGGCTTGGAACTCACTTTGTAGACCGAGCTGGCCTCAGACTCACAGAGCTCCATCTGCCTCTGTCTCCCGAGTGCTGAAATTAAAGATGTGCACCATTATACATGGCCCAATATCACATTTTTAAAATCTGTGCTCCTGGTGATTGATAGTTGTGATGTTTCCACCTTTGGGGATTCTCTCTTTCTCTCTCTCTCTCTCTCTCTCTCTCTCTCTCTCTCTCTCTCTCTCTCTCTCACACACACACACACACACACACACACACACACACACACACACACACACAGATGTGTGGTGGTCATAGAGGGCATGGGCTCCCCCGGGGAGCTGGAGTTACAGGCGGTTGTGACCTTTTGACATGGTGCTGGGAACCGAACCCTGGTCCTCTGGAAGAGCAGCAGGCCCTCTTGAGCACTGAGCCATCTTACCAGCCCCGTCTCCACCTTCAGAATGAGCACTGGTGTCCAAGCATCTGTTTGACTCTCTACTCCCATTCTTTGTTTGTTTGAGACACCCTCTAGGTAGTTCCAGCTCTCCTGGAACTCTCTGTAGACCAGGCTAGCCTCGAATGCCCTGAGATCCTCCTACCTCTGCCCCCAAGTGCTGGGATTAAAGACATGCACCACCACACCTGGCCCAGCTTCCAGTTCTTTGGGGTTTATGACTAAGGAATGGAATTGCTGGATCTTACACTAAATCTGTGTTTAACATGTGGAGGAACCGCAGACCGTGTTTCACAGTGGCCCCACCTTTTAAAATTACCAGCAGAGGAAGCCAAGGCTCCAGCTGCCTCCACACCCTCACCGACATTACTTACCCTTCATCGTTTAAAATATCTAGCAGCCATTCTCCCGGGGTGTGAAATGGTAGCTCATTGTGCCCACTTGTTTCGTTCGCAAACGTTTGAAAGTCTTTCTTTTCGGTATTTGCCACCCCCTTGTGTATTTTTAACATCCTTGCTTAGTAATAACCTTTTTTTTTTCCTTTTTATTTGAAACGTAGGGATTTCTCTGGATCACACTCATCCCACGCTGTGTAATGTACACCTAAACTTCTCCAGCCACTGGGCTCCCGTCTAGCCAGACCTCCTGAGGTCCCATCGCTTGGCTTTGTGTTTTGCCTCACCAAAGCTGAAGCGCTATCTAGTGGCCTGAACGAGTAGCTGCAGGGGCAGCCCCATCATCCCCTGTACAGGCCCTAATTGGGTGCTTGGTATATAGTTTATTTACCTCGTCATCCATCTGTCTGGAGCTATGAAAGGCTAGGTTTGGGTCTAGCGCACAAATATACAGGTAGGTTTTTCACCTCAAATGGCAAGGACTTCTCCAGTGTCCTCAAAATGGCTCCCTTTCTAAAATAGGAATAGAGACATGAGCAATGTAAACAGAACAAGTTTAATAGACATTCTACCCAAGAAATTATTTTATTTTCCTACAATTACCTCGGTCAACCAATACCTATTGAATTTCCCTTTCTACTCTTAAAAGACATCTTGAAAGTAAGGGAATGTAGTTCTCTGGGTTTGAATACCAGCTCCCCATAAAACAGGCATCGTAGTTTATGCCTGTAGGCCCAGCACCCTGGAGGTAGAGGCAGGATGGTAAGAAATTCAAGATAATCCTAGGCTGTACAATGAATTCAAGGCCAACTTGGGCTACATGAAACCCTGTCTCTAAAAAAAAAAAAAAATCCAAACTATGTCTAGTGGTGTCTGCCTTCAATCCCAGCACTCTAGAGGCAAGGTCAGGTGAACCTCTGTGAGTTTGAGGCTAGCCTGGGCTTCATAGAGAGTTCCAGGACAGCCAGGGCTACATAGAGAGATGCTATCTCAAAAAATAAAAACAGCCGGGCGGTGGTGGCGCATGCCTTTAATCCCAGCACTCGGGAGGCAGAGCCAGGCGGATCTCTGTGAGTTCGAGGCCAGCCTGGACTATCAAGTGAGTTCCAGGAAAGGCGCAAAGCTACACAGAGAAACCCTGTCTCAAAAAACCAAATAAATAAATAAATAAATAAAAATAAAAATAAAAACAAAGAATACCCAACAGACTGCACACAGGGCTAGCTTCAGAGTGGGGAGGAAGAACTACTTCCCAGGGATCTGCTGTTTAAATGGTGGTTCCCCTCCATTTAAAGTTACTCTGATGTTTGTGGCAGAGGCTATTTGGGGGGAACCGTACTCTATGCAATTTTCTGAATTAGGAAATGGGTCCTTGTTGGACTTGACCTTCAACTCACACCCCAGGTCGATTCCAAGACACTGTCTCCATTCATGTCTCCCACACAAGGAGTTAGTTCTACTGTGAAATATTAGTTGAAGATGTGTTACATTTGTTTACGCTGTGGAACATTTGTTTAATGATGCAACGATGTGTTGCATTTGTTTAACTCTGTGAAGCTGTGTTACTTTGCCTGTGTAAAACACCTGATTGGTCTAATAAAGAGCTGAACAGCAAATAGCAAGGCAGGAGAAAGGATAGGCGGGGCTGGCAGGCAGAGAGAAATAAGAAGAGAAATCTGGGAAGAGAAGATCAAGAAATGAGGAAAGAAGAAAAGGAGGATGTCAGGGGCCAGCCACCCAGCCACACAGTGAGACACAGAATAAGAAGGAAAGAAAAGATATACAGAAACAGAGAAAGGTAAAAGCCCAGAAGCAAAAAGATAGATGGGATAATTTAAGTTAAGAAAAGCTGGCTAGAAACAAGCCAAGCTAAGGCCAGGCATTCATAAGTCAGAAGATTCTGTGCATTTATTTGGGAGCTGGGTGGCGAGCCCTCAAAGAGCAAAGAGAAAAAAAAAATCCACACCAGAGTTCAGGTGACCACCTTCGATCCCCTCTGTGCCCTGCCAGTCCTACACCCCAACTATATTCTTTCCATTTTCCTCAGATACTAGAGAAATAATTAAAAAAGAACTAAATCGTTATTTACAGCGGATGGAACTAGAAGATGAAAAATACTCCAAGAGACACACCAGAAAATTATTAAAACCAACAAGACTCCTGAGAGATAATCAAATAGAAGATGAAAGCACAGACAATAACAATCAATAACTTTCCATTTCACAGCTAAAACTAAGGAGAAACGAGTGCACTCCCGCCACCACCCGCCACCACCCGCCACCACACACCACCACGGTCCTATAAATAAGATGAACAAGAAAGGATCGGGGCTCACACAATAAAAACTGTGAACAATAGATACAGGCATTAAAGTAAGACGCTGCACAGACGGCAGACGGGGGATTTCTTTTCATCTCAAATTACCCTAGAAATAAAAGAGCAAGATGAACTAACTGGGGGTCTGTCCTTGAAGGAAGAGTCTACTCAGCAGTGAGAAATTCACAGCTGATGTAAGCAACGATGTATATGATGCTTGAGATAGGTGAGGGAAAGAAGCCAGCTATAAAAGAGTGCGGGCTGTACAAATGAATTTGTATAACGTTTTCAAGAGGGAAGAAACAGAAGCAATGGAGGGTAAGAATGAAAATAAGGAACATTCGTAGGTTAAAGGGTGTGAGGGGACAATTGGGGATCAGTGAGAATGTTTTTCTTTTCTAAGTTATGACTGTTCTAAATTTAATTTTTTGAAACAATTACGTGAATTTTCGTGTGTGTCTGAGTGGTTTTATGTTTTACACATGAGTGTAGTGCCCAAAGAGACCAGAAGAGGGCGTCTGATACCCTGGAACTAGAGTCAGAGGCCATTTCTTAGCCACCTGACATGCTGGGAACAGAACTCCAGTCCTCTGTAAAGCAGTCGCCTATGCTCTTACCCACGGAGGAATAGCTCCAGGTATATACCTTTGTAAATTAGGTCTAAATGGCCAGGCGTGGGGATGTCTGCCTATAACTGTAGCCCTCGGGAAGCTGAGGCAGAGACTTGAGAGTGGGAGCCAGCCAACATAGCGAGACTCAGTCTTAAAAACAATGTATCTAAGCGGATACTTACCTAAATATGTCCCCATAGTGTTACATTGTATTCCATGCAATTTATGACTCAATGAAGTTGGGAGGGAAATGAAATATAATTTAAAAATCCACCAACCTTAGGGTTTAGGAGGAAGGTGGGACAGAGACCGGGATACTGAGAATAAAGTTCTTTGGGGGAAAATAATCAAGTTTTGGGATCAGCAGAGAGCATGAGTTCAGAGCCCCTCAGTTCTGTGGCACATGCTCCAGCGATGCCACAAGGCAATCAATGGCTGTCTGCTAGCAGGAGCCTTCCATCTCTAAGAAAGGTTTCCCACGCACCCACCGCCCGTCGGCCATGGGGCACAGTGATGTTGTGAAAAGCAATGAGTTTGTTCTTATTGCTGTGGTTTGAGGGCTGGGACCCATCCCAGGACATAGTGCATGATATGCCTGCACACCCAGCTGAACTGCGTCCCCAGCCCATGTGTGTGTGTGTGTGTGTGTGTGTGTGTGTGTGTGTGTGTGTGTGTGTGTATGTGTGTCTGTCTGTCTATGTGTGTCTGTGTCTGTATCTGTGTCTGTGTGCATGTTCACACAACAGGGTGCATCTAGAGGTCAGAGGACAATTTTAAGGAGTTGTTCCTTTTCTCCCTCTATGGGTTCTAGGGATTAATCGCAGGCTGGCGGGTTCATGTGGTGCATCGGCTACTCTTCTGTTGCTGTGATGAAATATTGCTGTGATCACAGGGCAAGTTAGGAAGGAAAGTGTTTATCCTTGTTTACATACCTGAAGAGATGAGTCCTTCGTGGTGTGAAGGCATGGTGGTAGGATTGTGAGGCAAGCCTCACACACACACACACACACACACAGAGAGAGAGAGACAGAGAGAGACAGAGACAGAGACAGAGACAGAGAGCTAGAAATGGAGCCAGACTATAAAAGGTCAAACCCCGCCCCAGCAGACACATTTCTTCCAGCCAGGCTCCACCCCGGAAAGATCCCATAACATTCTCAAACAGCGCCACCAACTGGGATCAAGTGTTTGAGCACACAAGCCTGTGAGGGACATTTCCCATTTAAACCAGCAGACGACAGCAAAGGCTTCGGTCCGCTGAACCATCTTGTCGCCTGTCTTCGGCTTTGTGTTTGGAACGGCAGCTCTTCTTGGCCCGGAACTCTGCCGGGTAGTCTAGGCTGGCCAGCTGGCTTCCAGAAGTCTGCCACTCTCTGCTCCCCAGCACTGGGATTACAAACACCTGCTGCCAGACCTGGGGTTTTTACAGCGCACATGGGTTCTGGGGGTGCAGTTCTTCTGGTCCCGGAATTTGTTAGGCAAGCGCTTTACAAAATGTACGACCTCTCCTCTGATCTCTCTTGTTCTTTCTTAATGAATAGGGAAACAGGTTGAAACACCAACCTGTTTGTTGTTTTGTTTTTCAAGACAAGGTTTCTCTGTGTAGCCCTGACTGTCCTGGAACTCTCTCTATAGACCAGGTGGGCCTCGAACTCACAGAGATCCGCCTGCCTCTGCCTCCCCGGTGCTGGGATTAAAGGAGTGCACCCACCACCGCTCGGCTGCGAACTATTTTTTTTTATTCTCATCTTCGAGTCCTAGCCGCTTCCTCCAGAGCTGTCCCAAACACAAGATGAGCAAAGGCTCCAAATCCCGTAAGATTTTTTTTTTCTTAATTTAACCATGGAAATTGCCCAAGGTATTTTATTTCACTGCACATAAACACAGACCACCTACAAGCCAAGATAAATTCTGGGGATTGAAGCAGGGGAGATGGGTGACTTCAGGCCACTTTATGCAGGAGATAAGAGAGCATCAGTGAATTGATTTTGCGAAGCCCCATGGTTCGCTGTTACTTCCGATAAAATTCTGAAAGGAGAACAATGCGTGGATGTATCAACATGCTCTGTGCACAGTAGAGACAGAGTCGAGATGACGCCGTAATACGGCCAATTTCTCTGGGCACAGAGACTTCTCCACCACTGGTGAGACGCCGCTCTCTGAATTGGTGTGCTTGGCGTATTTTTAGAACTGAAATTTCTTGCTCAGGGGTGGTGTGGTTTGAAGATGATTGCTCTTCCAAGGTAGTTTGCTCTCTCTTCCCCATTAGCAGGGTCTAAACAAGCCATCTTTGGAAATAAAGGTTTTTGTGCCTTCAAGAGCACAATCCTCAGTTCGCTTGCTTTGCCAAGTAAAAACCATGTCTAGCACAAACGGAAAGATAATATACCTGAGATTCGCTACCAGCTTTTTTTCCCCCCTCACTCTGCCTAACCGAGGTTATTCTGTCCTTAGAAAAAGAAGTCGTCACCATTGGAAATATTTACATCAGCCCTTCAATGACCGACAGCAGGACTTACCTTTGGGTGGTAATTTATGGGTTTAGTCTTTGTTCTCTGAGTTACCCCAGTGTCTCTCCAGTCAATAACATGAGAGCAACTAAAACATGTGATGTGAGCACCGGCTGCAAATTCAATGGAGGCATCAGTCAGGTCTGTCTGTGTTGGTTACTTTCTGTATGCTGTGTAACAATGCTACTGACATATAGAACATCCCGTGCTCAGGGCTGGAGAGATGGCTCATCAGTTAAGAGCACTTGCTGCTCTTCCAGAGGACCTGAGTTGGATCCCGGCTCCCACACTGGCTTGCTCACAATCGCCTGTAACTCCAGTTCGAGGAGATCCCACCACCTCTTCTGGCCTCCACAGCACCTGCACATACCCACACATATGTACATAACCTAAGACACTAAAATTGAAAGCCAGGCAGTGATGGCACACGCCTTTAATCCTACCACTCAGAGGCAGGTGGATCCCTGAGTTTGAGGCCAGCCTGGTCTACAGAGCAAGTTCCAGGACAACCAGAGATACACCGAGAAAACCTGTCTCCAAACAAACAAACAAATAAATAAGATGCTTATTATCTTACAGTTCAGCTGGATTCTCTGCAAAGCTAACCAATGCAGAATGAGTGTTTCATCTCTGGAGTTGACTGAGAAGGACTTGCTTTATGCACATGTAAATGGCGGCAGCATTTAATTCCTTGAAAGCTCTATCTGTGGCTGGCACCTGTCTGTCAGTTGAAGCTGAGTTCATTTCCTTATCATCTCGCCCTGTGCACAGAGCAGCTGGAGCAAGCAAGAAGGAGACTTTCAGCAAGACAGACATGACAGTCGCATGTGGTATAATAACCAGCCACAACAGCTGCCTAGTCCCCTGGTTAGAAGCAAGCAAGCAATGCCAGCCCCACTCAAAGGGAGGGGATCACCCTAGGATCACCCAACACAGAAGGTGAGGATCACAGGAGTTCCTATGGGACAGTCCTCCACATTGTCCAAGCCACCCACATCTCCTTGGTTCTCCATCCCCTTGACTGACAGGTGTGGTTTCTGCACTGAACCCCATTATGGAAGATATCACTGACAATACAGCTGAGGCCTCTCCGGGATGGTTCTCTTACGTTTTCATCTGTCCCTTCTTTGTCCTCCTCCTGTCTGTCTGCTCACCAGACATAGTCATGTGCCATGACGTGATGCTTCAATCAACAGTAGACTCATCAGATGAAAATGGAACCTCAACATTCTCATCATCCAAGAGGACGGAGCCTCCATGACACAGTAGCACAACGTATCTTGTGTGTGTGTGTGTGTGTGTGTGTGTGTGTGTGTGCGTGTGTGTGTGTGGTGATGCTGGTGTGAACAGGCCCACTGCACTGCTAGGTGTGTAAAAGTGCATCAGGTATGTGTAGAGCACAATACCCGAAGCGGGGATGTGTGGCTCAGGTAGTGTAATGCTCACCCAGCACGCACGAGGCCCTGGGTTTGATCCCCAGTACCACATCAACTGGACAACGGTCATGCAAGCTTGTGATCTCGGGCACTGAAGAAATGAAGACAGGATGATCAGGAGTTCAAGGTCATCCTTGGCAAGTTTGAGGCCAAACTAAGCTACACGTGACCCTGTCTCAAAACCTCAAAAACAGAATGCTTGATAATGACATCAGATAGCCATGTGACCGGCCGGCGTATGCATTGATGGTACTATTGTTGCTAATCATTTCAGGGTGCACCTTTCTACTCAGGAAAGAAGAGCTGTCTGTAAAACAAGGCTGCCCTCTTAAGCTAGCAGCAGCTCCATACAGCTCGTATTTATCACATGACTTTGATTCGGTGATGGAGCTTACCACTAAGGCTTCAGTGAGCATGCTCGGTGAGGTTCAGACAGTGACAAAATTGCCTAACCGTGTGTTTCTCGGAACCTGTCACTGTGTGCCCGTGGATGTCTCCATTATCACCACCACAGGGGCTCCCCCCCTTCTCCAGATGAAGCACCATCAGATGTGAATGGTGACAATAACCAAAGATGCTCACCGTCCAGGTGAAAATGGAACTGTGGTTCTACCCAAGAGGGATACAGAGCTGAGAACCTCAAAGGCATAGCGGGCAGCTCGCATCCATTATGCTTGGATTTTTTTTTTTTTTTTTTTTTTTGAAACAGGGTTTTTCTGTGTAGCTTTGGTGCCTGTCCTGGATCTCGCTCTGTAGAAGCCTAACTTCAGCCAGTGGCACTGTTGAAGGTGGTGGAACCTTCTGGAACTGTGGTCTAGATGATGGTTTAAGTTATCGTGGGTGTGTCTTGGGAATGCAAGCTGGCAGTGGATCTTGATTAAAATGAAGATTCCAGGTGGGTTATAGCTGAGTGAAAGAGTATGCCCAAGGTTGTTGTTTGAATCTTAGATGGTCTTTTAATTAAAAAAAATGAAAAAAAAAAAACAAGAGCCAGATATTGGGGTGAAAGCTAAAAGATCAGAGAAGCAGAGCAAGCCACAGTCAATCTCACCTTGCCAACTCCTCTGAAATCCTCTGTCTGAGTCCTCGCCCAAAAGGGTCTCAGCTGAATAGCCTTAGTTCCTATTTCCTCACACCTTATATACCTTTCTCCATCCTGCGTCACTTCCTGGGATTAAAGACTTCCCAGTACTGAGATTAAAGGTGTGTGCCACCACTACCCGACCTCTATGTCTAATCTAGTGGCCAGCTCTGTCCTCTGATCCTCAAGGCAAGCTTTATTAGTGTACATAATATATCACCACACAAGGTCCTGGGTTCAGTCCCAGCTCTGCAAGAAAAACTGTATGAAATGCAGATTTTTAAATCAGCAGATCTAGACTGAGGCTTCATTTTTTTTAATTTCTAATTATCTCCTGAGTAATACTGATATTCTAGCCTACAGACATACTTTAAATGGAAATGTTTTATTGACGTATGATTCATAGAACATAAAATTCACCCATTCTAAGTGTAGAATTTGTTTTTGTTTTGTTTCTTGTTGGTTTGTTTGTTTGAGACAAGGTTTCTTTGTGTAGCCTTGACTGTCTTGGAACTAGCTCTGTAGTAGACCAGGCTGGCCTCAGCCTCACAGAGATCCACCTGCCTCTGCCTTCTGAGTGCTAGGATTAAAGATGTGTGCCACCACCAGCTGGCTAGAATTTGTTTCCTTTGTTTGTTTGTTTGTTTATTTTTCAAGACAGGGTTTCTCTGTGTAGCTTTGGAGCCTGTCCTGGAACTCGCTCTGTAGACCAGGATGGCTTTGAACTCACAGAGATCTGCCTGCTTCTGCCTCCTGAGTGCTGGGATTAAAGGCATGCGCTACCACCGCCTGGCTAATTTGTTTCCTGTTTTAAAGATTTGCTTTATTTTACTTTTTAATTACGTGTGTGTGTGTGTGTGTGTGTGTGTGTGTGTGTGTGTGTGTGTGTGAGAGAGAGAGAGAGAGAGAGAGAGAGAGAGAGAGAGAGAGAGAGAGAGAGAGAGCGCATATATGAGTACAGGTGTCTACAGAATCCAGAAGAGGGTGCCAGACCCTCTAGCGCTGGAGTTACAGGAGGTTGTAAGCCTCCTGACGGTGCTGAGAACTGAACTCAGGATCCTCACAAAGAGGAGTGCACACTCTTAACTACCGAGTCATCTCTCCAGCCCCGAGTTCAATAGTTTTGAGAGCCTTCCTCAAGTTGTCCAACCATCACTCTAAACCAGCTTGGAAATGTTTTCATAACCCACTAAGATCCCGCATGGCCATTTACAGTGGACACCGACTCCCGCCTCAGTCCCAGACGGTTCCGTCTTTACTTCCTGTCTGTCTAATTTGCTTCTTTCTTGGCCATTTCATATAAACGAAATCGATCACTATGTGGCGTTTTGAATCTGGTTTCTTTCACTGAGTGGCATGAATTTGAGACTGACCCGTGTTGTAGCAAGGGTTGTCCCTTCATTCCTTTTCATGTCTGGCTTTAGTGCAGATGGGTCATTCTTCATTTAACTATCGGCAAGCTACCTGATTTGAGGTTGATTCAGTATTTTAAACATTCGTTTTTACTTCTACATTGTGTGTCTTTGTGAGTGAACGCCATGTGTATGTGGGAGCTTGTGGAGGCCAGAGGGGCGTTGGATATCTTAGAGCTAGAGTTACAGACAGTTGTGAGGCACCCAGTGTGGGTGCTGGGAACCAAATCCTGGGTCCTCTGGAAAAGCAGCAAGTGCCCTTCACCTCTGAGCCATTTCTGGTTGCATATTTTGAATTATAAGAATAATACTTTGTGTGCAGGTATTTTTGTGTCTCTGTGGATGAGATGGCTGGTGGAGCATGACAGAGTGTTAGCCACACTGTTGTACTGAGTAACAGGACTTCATTATTTATCACTATTCTCAAGACCAAGGATGTGGTTACAAGTCTTATTCTATCAAGCAATTTTACTTCTTCTAAATCAGGGCTTCTTGGTCTGCGGATCATTACTGTTTTAAGTCAAATAATTCTTTTCAGGGCTGAGATACGGCTCAGGGTGTGAAGGGCACTCACTGTATAATCATGAGGACCTGAGTTTGGATTCCTAGAACCCACATAAAAACGGTGTTGGGGACAGGGGAGACAGGTGGATCCTGGGAGCTTGCTGGTCAGACGGCCTAGTGAGCCAAAATGGTGAGCACCAGGTTCAGCGAGAGACCCTGCCTCAAGGGAATAAGATGGAGGGTGATAGAGCAGGACTCCCAATGTCCTTCCTGACATCTGAACACATGCACAAGGTCATGTGCTCCAGCACACACAGAAATGCACACACATGTACCACATACACAAAATACATTTTAGAAAATGGTATAAAATAAAAGAATTCATTTTCCCCTCTCCTCCTCTTCCACGCTAGAGAGTGAACCTAGAGTCTTTATACACTAGGCAAGTCCTCGACCCACCTATCAACACCCCTAGTCCCAAAGCCAGAGAATTCATTGTCATGAAGGGGATACTCCCTAGGCACCATAAGATGCCAAGAAGCATCCTTGGTAGTCAACCTGGTAGGTATTGACTGCCATCTGTTTATGCCAACCAAAAGTTTCCAGATATTTCCAAATGGCCCCTAGGGGCATAGTGTCCCTATATGAGAATCCCTGAGCTACATTTTACTCAGCATATGGGAATCATGCCATCCCTGCTCCCAACCCAGGGGTATTTAGTAGTTGAGCCCATGGGCCTGGCCTGTCTTCCACACACACTGGGGAGTCAGTGTGCTGGGCCCTGTCTTGGAGTGCTCTGCATTGACATCCTACACATTGCTTTATTTAATGTGTTCTAAATCAGTAATTCTCTTGTGGTTCGGGGTGTGTGTGTGTGTGTGTGTGTGTGTGTGTGTGTGTGTGTGTGTGTATGTTCTCAAACTGGGCCAAGAGAAGAAGCAGAGGGCTACAGACAGCACAGGTGGCAGTCACTGCCTCTTTAATTGAGACCAACCCATCCAAGTGGTATTTATTCCAAGGGTGTTTAACACAACAGGCAGTCGGTACCCAGAGTATTTAGACAGCTCTGCCTACAAGAAGCACAAAACCAAATGGGGTGAATGGCTGTTGTTTTGTACCCCCAGGTATCTATTTCTCTCTTCCAAATAGCACCTTGCTTAGGTACAGAAGATTAGCTTCTTGCCATGAGCAATTGCTATACTGGAAACTCTAGAATGCAGTTCTCACACTGTAGAAGCCCAAAGAGGTTTCAGGAGGCCCCTCCTGGCAGATTCCACATTGCCAGGCCCAGGGTGGGCAGCCACGGATTGCGACTACTATCTCTATCCATCCAACAAGTTATCTAGAATTTAGAGGCTTAGCAAAGGTGATTCGTAATTTTGCGCAATTCTGCGGGTTGGACCTATGTGCAGATCTGTTGGGCTTGCCTGGGCTCATGAATGTGGCTGCACTGAACCAATGTTGGCATGGCTGGAAGAACCACCTGGGCAGTCAGGGGGTGCTGATGGGCATGTGAGGAGCCTCATTTCTCCTCCATGTCACCCCCACCCCAGCACACACCCCAGTAGGCTAGTGGTGGTCTCGGGGCTCCAGAAGACGACTAGCAGACACTAATTGCTGGTGTAAATCCTGGCTCTGGAACTCAGAGGACAGCAAGTCTAAAACATATATGGCTGGCCAGTGGCAGTCATAAAGCCAATCCAGTCCCAGGGGCTTGAGGAAATGGACTCCAGTTCTGAGAGGAACAGGAACACCGCAATGGGGTTCTGAGGGATGGCTCAGTTGGCGAAGCCTCTTCTTCTTTTTTCCTGGAGCTGAGGACCGAACCCAGGGCTTTGCGCTTGCTAGGCAAGCGCTCTACCACTGAGCTAAATCCCCAGCCCCTCGAAGCCTCTTCTTACACACATGGAGTCTTAGTTTGAGCCCCAGCACTCACATAAAACATAGAGGTGTATGCTTGTAACCCCAGCTCTAGAAAGATGGGGCCCAGAGGACTTGGGGTTCACTGCACAGCCAGTCTAGCTTAGTCAATGAGTTCCAGACCCACAAGAGACTTAGGTTCAGAGGTGACTGGCATTCCTAAGGATGACACCTGAGTTTGTCCTCTGGTATCACACTCATGGGCACACACATGCACGCACGCATGCACGCACGCACGCACCTATGTAAACACACACATTTTATTTGGATGGGGATGGGGGGGGTGTTGAGACATGATATCTCTATGTAGACCAGGGTGTCCTCAAATTCACAGAGATCTTCTTGCCTCTGCCTCCCAAGTTCTGAAATTCAAGGCATACGTCACCATACCTAGCCTTATCTGTATTTTTGAATTTTATTTTTACTCTGTATGAGTGTGCGTTTGATGTACGTGCAGGTACCAGCAGAGATCAGAGGCATCAGATTCCCTGGAGTTGGAATTACAGGCAATTGTGAACACTTTCCCCTATGTGCACAAACATTTTAAACAGGGAGAGAGAGAGAGAGAGAGAGAGAGAGAGAGAGAGAGAGACATTTAGAGAGGGGTCAGTTGAATAACATGAGATTCACTGAGGACCATTATCATAATGGACAAGTGGTGGGACTCCAGCTAAACACTGTGCCAGGATCCCAGATGTGCACACAAACGTGCGCAGGTGTGTGCTTGCCCTATAATGTCCAAGCTAGTGTCTATCACTTGTGCCCAAAGAACTGTAAATGACACACATGCCAGGCATATCGAGTAGGGGACTTTCCCCAGGCTCTGGCATGTAAGAACATGTTCACTGTCCTGGTTATAAGGGGTTGACACTAAACACTCGAGATATGTCTTGTCTTCACCCCCAACTACAGCGATGAATCTCTGTGCCCATGTCTAACCAATGTGACCTCAGCTCCTTGACTACAATTGTAGGGCAAAGGTAAGAACTGACCTAATGAGCCCAATCAAAATGTAAGTTTCCGACTGACTTGAAATCCTGGCATGAACATCCGCAGGGCTCTTCTGTGACATAAACCCAAGAACTAAGGAATCAAGGGGGGCCATCTCCTCTGTGCCAAGGAAAATAGAGAACATGGAGAGACAGAGAGTGAGCAAAGCAGTGGCACCAAGATAAAAGAAATGAAACTGGGCCGGGTGGCGGTGGTGACCCACGCCTTTAATCCCAGCACTCGGGAGGCAGAGCCAGGCGGATCTTTGTGAGTTCGAGGCCAGCCTGGTCTACAAAGCAATTTCCAGGAAAGGTGCAAAGCTACACAGAGAAACCCTGTCTTGAAACACCCACCCCCCAAAAAAGAAGACTCAACCAGAAAAATTCCAACATGATTTTAAAACTCTAGACGTGATCCAGAGAGTGTCTGCGCACGTGGCATCTGTCCAGACAATCCATCCCCTTCTCTCTGTGTTGCAGAGTGAATGCCACCTCACGGGTTTGTCAATTAGAGAAGGGAAGGAGCGGAGCTGAGTGAGGGCACTCAGTCAATGCTGTGCTGAGTTCTTCTGAAGTTGCCTTTGCAGCTCCCATCTGATCCACCTACCTACACACCTAAAAATAGACCCGGGGCCTCCCGAGGGCCAGCAAGAGCAGCCTGAGGAAAAAAAAAAAAAAAAGACCAGCATCATTTTAAAGTTAAAATCTTGTTAAAGTGATGAGGATATCCACAGTATAGGGACCTCATTAATGACTGAATTTTAAGGAGGAATTATAATTGTCCAAAAATGAATGCCTCTCCTTCCACAGTTCTGTGTGTGGTATCAAGTCCTGAGGAAGTATAGAAATCACCAGAGGCTCCCATCGGAAGAGAATGCTTTTTTCTTCGCACATTAACGCATTTTATTTTTATCAGATCCACCCTTCACTCCCACCTCCAACTCCTCCCGACCCTTCTCCTCATCCTCCTCCCAACTTTATGTCCTCTTTGAGTAAGAACTGTCCCCCACAGGCTCGGGTATTTGAATGTTTGACCCCCGCTTGGTGGTGCTGTTTCGGGGGGCGGGGGGCTGGTTAAGGAAACTTTCGGAGGTGGAACTTGGAGACTTCAAGGTGAACGCAAACTGGGTCCCCTGATGGGATCATGACTCAAGTTGCCTCAAACACCATCTCAAGAGCACAGAAGAGAGAGACTAATTTCATCATTGTTATTTAATTATTATCGAAATCATTCACCCCCACCACAGACACCTTGAGGTCCCTGTCACAGCCTGGGTTCCTGGGAAGCCAACTTTGAGATGAAGACCACTGTCTGAGGGTCTGTGTTGACTAGAGACTGCTCTGTGAGTGATGCCCTTGGGAATGTTCTGGAAAGTAGAAGGCCTGGCAGGAAGATGTTGAGCAGTAATACAGCAAAGGTCTCCGCTGACCCGACCCTCCCTGCAAGTCTCCAGGTGTGTCATTATTGGATGTGTGTCTTCTTTTTGGAAGGTGATGACATTGGGCACAGGGGCTGACTCTAAGGAAGGCAGTCCCCCTAGGGGCTACTGGCTAAGACTCAGCATCGGCGGCTGCCAGCAGCTGGGGGTGGTAGGGGGTCCAGCCTATTCACAGAGGGATCTGCATAGTACAAATACATCGTGGACTCTCCACACCTCCTCAGTCACTTCTTCCCTTAGTCATTTCTCTCTTCCCCTAGCTACCAGCAGGGAAGGCTGCCTGCCTCTCTTGCCCCCATATAGAACTGTACAACTCTCCCTCCTCCACCACACACACACACACACACACACACACACACACACACACACACACACCCCCTTTCTCTCATACACATACACATATTCCTTGTTCCCCTTAAGGTTGCGTTGTCCAAGTTTGAAAATGCAAATCCATCTACAGAGACAAGGTCTGAGGTTCCGCCCTCAAATTCTATTTCTTGGAAGACAAAGGAATTAATAGGAGCCAAGGTGTTTCTCAAAGCTGTTAATGTTGCTCGCTCGTAATGGAATGAGTTTTGAATCGTAAGTCACAGCTCCCTCAGCCAACAGCTCTCTAGCCCCAGAAATCACTAGCCTATGGGAATGAGGAGCAAGAGCAAGACCTCTGTTACCACCGCACAGGTAGCACCTAGGATTGCGCCCAACACAACGCAGTTTTTATTTTTAAAAGGTTTTTTTAAAATTATGTGCCTAGGTGTGTCTGTGTGAGGGTATGTTCACATGAGTGCAGGTTCCCTAGGAGGCCTGACAAAGACATCAGATTCACCTGGAACTGGAGTTACATACATGTGGTTCTGAGGCTGCCCAAAGTGAGTGCTAGGAACCGAACCTCGGTCCTCTGCAAGAGCAGCAAGTGCTCTCAACCCCTGAGCTGTCTCTACAGTTCAACATAGGAATTATTAAATGAGTATTCCCTGGGATTATAAATGAATGAATGAATGAACTTTCCTATGCTTGTATTGCTAATTGATATAGGAGGGCTCTGCTCACTGCAGGTGGTGCCAACTTGGGCAGGTGGGGCTGGACTGTATAAGAAAGTGAGTTGAAGCTGGGTGGTGGCAGCACGTATCTTTAATCCCAGCACTCAGGAGGCAGAGGCAGGCAGATCTCTGTGAGTTTGAGGCCAGCCAGGTCTACAGAGTGAGATCCAGGACAGCCAGGGCTGCACAGAGAAACCCTGCCTCAAAAAATAAGAAAGAAAGAAAGAAAGAAAGAAAGAAAGAAAGAAAGAAAGAAAGAAAGAAAGAAAGAAAGAAAGAAAGGAAGGAAGGAAGGAAGGAAGGAAGGAAGGAAGGAAGGAAGGAAGGAAGGAAGGAAGGAAGGAAGAGAAAGAGAAGAAAGAAAAGAGAGAGAAGAGAAGAGAAGAGAAGAGAAGGGAAGAGAGGAGAAAGAAAACCAGTCGAGCAAGCCAGGGTGGGGGCCAGTCAGCAGCGTTCCTCCATGGTCTCTGCTTGAGTTCCTGCCCTGGTCCCCTCAGTGATGGCCTGTAACCTGTAAGCTGAAATAAACCATTTCTTCCCCCAGAATGCATTTGGCCAGTGTTTTACCACAGCAACAGAAAAGCAAGCTTGGATACACACTTACTAAATCAATAAGAAATAATGAAATAAATTGCCATCATCCCCACAGCAAGGACCTTGGATGGCTCCTTCAAGGACTCGTGCCTGGAGACCAACACCCAGGGCAGAAGCCACAGCCCTGTCATTATCTGTTGAATAAAGGACTCTGAGCTCTACTTCCCCTCTGAGGGCAGAGGCACTTGCCTTGTGGGAAGAAAAAAGATTTTTTTTTTTAATAAACTGAAGATAACGAGTTCTAATAGCAGAAACATTTTTCATATTCACTGAATTGATCCCCAGATGAAATCTACCCAGAGTAGATTTCAGAGGAAACCATGCAGAGGAAATGCTGGTTTAGCAGAGGTCTCCCAGGGTCACTATTCCAGCTGATCCACCTGGAAGCTTCACCTCAGATCCCTGGCAAAATAGCACACTCATAGCCAAATCCTGTTTGCACATCCCTGCACCAGAGCCGTGCTCAGACAGCGTCTTCCGTTATAGGTAGATGTACTTTAGGAGAAAAATAACATTTCTTGTAGGTCTTCCAGAATTTCTAATTTCAGAAGAATTATAACCTCATTGCAGAAGTGTTAGAAGCAGAAAAGCGCACAAAGATATCACTTCTGGATATGAAGGGTTTTTTGTTTGTTTGTTTGGTTGGTTTGTTTTGGTTTGGTTTGGTTTTGGTTTTTTGAGACAGGGTTTCTCTGTGGCTTTGGAGCCTTTCCTGGAACTCACTCTGTAGCCCAGGCTGGCCTTGAACTCACAGAGATCCACCTTTTCTGCCTCCTGAGTGCTGGGATTAAAGGCATGCACCACCACTGCCAGGTTGTTTATTTTTTATTTTATTTTTTTGAGACAGGTTTTTTGGTTTTTTTTCTGTGTAGCCCTGCCTGTTCTGGAACTCACGTTTCAGACCAGGCTGGCCTCAAACCCACAGAAATCCACCTGCCTCTGCCTCCCAGGTGCTGGGATTAAAGGTGTCTGCCACCACCCAGCAATTTTAATTTTTTAATATAGGATCTCATGTAGCTCAGGTTAGCCTTGAATTCAATATAGTTGAGCCCGGCCTTGAACTTCCGACTGCCCAGTGCTGGGGTCACAGGTGTGCAACACTACATCCAGCTGTGTGTGTGTGCCTTTATAAGAACTGCCTTTTCACACACACACACCCCAGTAGTTTCCCACTGTTTGTCTTTTTCTTATTGCTGCCTAGTGATTTTGCTGGACTCAGAAATCAGATGTTGTTATGAAAGTGGAGAATTTATGTAGCGTGGCTTGTTATTGATCATAGAAGTTATTTTCAATTTTCTGAAAATGAAAATTGGAGATGCTCAGCTCGGTCACCCAGGAGACCCATCCGAGGGCTGCTACGCCTAACATACCATCGAGTGTCCCCTAGAAATCTCCGTGTCGTTAGCAGGAGGCGGGAGCTGGACATGGAGACACTACAGGTTAGCATAAGCACCACTAACATTTTGTCACGATAAATTTTTTGTGGTCAAGAGCTATCCTGAGGATAGTAACAAACTTCTGGTCTCCGTTCGCTGGGTGACAATATCACACCCTTCCCCCCCCCCCCCCCCCCCCCCCCGTTGTGACAATCAAAAATGTCTCTAGACATTGATAAATATCTCTCAGGTTCACAATACTCCCTTCCGCCATTTTCTATTGCAACCTGAACTATTAGTGTATGGTATTTAACTTGCCAGCCAATTTAATGTTAGCAACCACTGTTAGATAGATCGCCGTAGTGACCACTTCAAGTGCACACATCGCTCACACCTCTAGTTATTTCCTCAAGATAAACCCCAAAGCTATACATGCCCCAGGCCTCTGACTCTTCTGTCCAGTGCCCTTAAAAGGAGTGTGCTGAGCCGCAGAGATGGCTCAGTTAAGAGCACTTGCTGCTCTTCCAGAAGACCTGAGTTCCAGTCTCAGCCCTCACATCCGGTGCCTCACCTGTGACTCCAGGTCCCGGGGATCCAGTGCCCTCTTCTGGCTCCTGTGGGCAGCCATATTCACATGCATACATCCACACATAACACACACGTATACGTAATTAAAAAGAAAGAAAGAAAGGGCCGGAGAGATGGCTCAGTAGTTCAGCACTTCCTGTTGTTACAGAAGACCTGGGTCAGTTCCCAGCACCCGCATCCCAGATCACAACTGCCTACAACTTCAGTTCCAGGGGATCTGACACTCTTGTCTGGCCTCTGAGGATGCACACATGCAGGCATTTATACATACACATAAAAATAAAAAAAATAAATCCTTAATAATTAAAAAAATGATTTAAAAAAGAATTTCCTGGACTGCTAGGTTAAAATGCAAATTCCAGGTCTCTTACCATAAGCCTGCCAAATTAGGACCTCTGGGTGGGAAGCAAGACCTTGCATACTTAATAAAGTCCCCCAAGTAATTACAATGCACTTATCAGTTCCAGCGCCATTACGTTAGGATGGTATATTAGAATTATCTGGAGAGTTTAAAAAGAAAAAGATGATTACTAGATTCTAATCCAATCTGTTTAAACCAGAGCAGCCCAGGCAGGCTGCCTTCTTGACACTTCCCCGGGATAATTTGCTTTGCATTTGAGATTAAGAGCTAGTTGTAAGTGAAGCAAATTCTTTAACTGGTTAAAATTAAACAATCCTTGAACAACATCCTTGAATACTGTCTGTAGTTAATAGGTAATTTCTCTCCCTCTCCATCCATCCACCCATCCACCCATCCATTCACCCATCCGTCCATCCATCTACCCATCCATCCATCCATCCATCCATCCATCCATCCATCCATCCTTCTACCCATCTGTCTGTCTGTCTCTGGAATTTGCTGCATTTTTTTTTTAATGTTGAGAGAAGGAATCCTCATTCTTTTGACTGCTGTCAGTGGGGAACCGCAGTGAGTCAGCTCATGCATTTCTGCCCTGCGTCAGGCGCGATGATAATTAAGGTCTTGAGATGGTCTGGAGTGCGCGCCAGGGCTGGAGTCGGCAGTTTAGTATTCAGCAGCCTCCCGTTAATCAGTGGTGCAGATGGCTCTGAGCCACTCTTCGGTACCTGATATCCGTGGGCTGTTCTGCATGGCCCCCTTGTGATATAATAGACCTCTTTTCCCTGCCAGTTCATGAGCGAAAAAAATAAAGCACAGAAATTGAAGGGAAACTGCTCAAGGTGACTATCTGGCTAATGTCGTAAGCAAGGGTAAAGTCCCTGGAGCCGGGTCACGTGACACGAAAGGAAAAGCTGGCCATGTTCCAGGCAACTGGACATTCAACATAAGCATTTGGGGTGACATGGACCCTTGACTTCACCTGTCCTCCTTGCTTCCTTTCAAACGGCTCATCCAACAAGCCGAACTCACAGGCCGTGCCCATTGTTGATGGCCCATTTTACTAACACAGATCCAACTTGGTGGGAATAAGTTAAGTTCTGACCGTCAGAAGTAAGGCCTGGACCTGAACTAAATAGTCACTTCAACTCCATACTAGAGTGTGGTGGGCTCAAGCCAAATGTTACTACCTACAACGGCTGGTTATGGAGCTCTCTCTCCATGTCCGGGACTGGTGGCTTCACGTGGATACATTGACATTGACGGCGCCAGGAAGATCGGCACCAGAGAGACTGGCAACCTCGGATGTGCTTTCATTTTTAGCACTGAGGACTGAACTCAGAGTCTCGCACACACTAAGCAGGCACTCTCCTGGAGCGACACCCCCCAAGACTCTTCACTGCCAGATTTTGTTATTTCTGTTACTTAACCCAGACAGCCAGCGTTTAGCAGCGCCCCGCTCCGGCAGAGAAATACACCTGAACTTCCATATGTTTGACTTTGGGCCTCTTACCAGAACCAACCAGCTCACGTGATTAGAAAGACTGATGTGCCGCGTACTGTACTGGATTTACTTTTAATACGGTCTTGCCAAATGTCAGCTCGCAGATGTGATGTCATCTTTCCATTCTCACAATAGCTTAAAAGCACGAGAATGATATTCACCAAGGGCAACCTCGAGGAAGAGACGCTCTAACGTCGGGGATGGGAGAGATTATAGCAAGTCCCCGCTTTAAAGGTTTTCCTTTTGATGTGTGTGTGTGTGTGTGTGTGTGTGTGTACGACAAACTTGTGGTTTGTGGGTTGGGGGGGTTGTTTTGCTCTCCAGGTAATTCTAATAGGCAACCAAGCCTGAGACACCAACCTAACACAATAGTGCTTGAACTGGCAAGTGCATCAGAATTACGTGGGGGACTTTGTTAAGTGCGCAAAGCCCCAGTTTCATCTATAGAATCTAATTCTGTAGGCTTATTGTGGGGGCCCTGGAATCTGCATTTTAACTTAGCAGTCTAGGAAATTCTCTTTTTTTAAAAAAAATTATTTCCTTTTCCTTTTTTAAAATTTCATATTTTTACTTATGTGTATGTGATATATGGGTCTTGCAGAGGCCAGAAGAGGGTGTCTGATTCCCTGGAGCTGGAGTAATTGGCTGTTGTGAGTTGCCTGACATGGGTGCTAGGAATCGAACTCAGGTCCTCTGGAAGGACAGGAAGCATTCTTAACCACCGAGCCATCTCTCCACTCAGATTTATTATGATAAAATAATAAAGACGTCTCTATTTTTTGGTTGTGAGCCTAGCCTTTTAACGGCTGAGCTATCCCTCCAGCCCAGACGTCTCTATTTTTATGTGAATAAGTGAGTACCTGCATATATGGGTGTGTGTCATGTGCCTGCCTGGTGCCCTCAGAGACCAGGAGAAGGCATCAGATCCCCTGGAATTGGAGGAGGTTGTGAGCCACCCACTTTAAGGGCTGGGATTTGAACTCAGGTCTCAGGAAGAGCTGTACTCACTCTTAACCACAGAGCACCTCTCCAATCCTCAATCCAGGACTTCTTTTTGTTTGTTTGGTTGGTTGGTTGGTTTTTGGTTTTTGGGTTTTTTTTTTTTTTTTTTCGAGACAGGGTTTCTCTGTGTAGCTTTGGAGCCTGTCCTGGAACTTGCTCTGTAGACCAGGCTGGCCTTGAACTCACAGAGATCCGCCTGGCTCTGCCTCCCCAGTACTAGGATTAAAGACGTGTGTCACCGTCAGGCAATCCAGGGACTTCTGAGGTCTACCTCCTTCATTATTTTTCAGGTCTTTAAAAAAAAATGTGCCTTGGTAATTTTTGGTAGGAAAAGAATAGAAACTGAAAAGGAAATGAATTATTTCTACTGGTTTTGCAGATGGCCCAAAGCTCCCTGGAGAAATTGAGTGAAACTAGTGACTAGAAAGAGGCTTTAGAGGGGAAGTAGATTGCACTTACCTGTGCTCTCAGCCTAGCAGGGCACCAACACACACACACGTGCACACACACTTGCATACGCACACTCACACACACAGATGCACGCATACACGGGTACATGTGCACATACACAGCTGCTCTTCCTTCTGTGTGTCCCCACTGATTATCAACACATTTGAGTACTCCACAGCAGACAATAGCTCTCAAGGCTACCTCTCGTCCTCTTCCCACACAGTTCAACTACCTTGTTCCGCCTGGGAGGACTCTCTTCCTACGCCAGGCACAAAAGGGTCTAAGTTAGTTAGACTTTTAGGTGCTATGACAAAATATCCAGACACCTTCGGGCAGGAAGGAGTCACAGTTTCAGAGCTTTCCATCCATTGAGTTGAGGAGGGAGAGCAGCCTCCACAACAGCCCCGAAGCAGAGAGAGTGGATGCCTACATGTTCCCATTTCGTTCCTGTTGCCGTGATCAAACATCCTGACAGAAAGGAGTTCATTTCAGTGCGCAATCCCAGGTCATACTCTGCCAGTGTGGGGAAGTCAAGATTCTTTACAAAAACAAATTGGGGTATAGTAATACCCTAAATAAAAAGACGTAACACTAATCTTAAAAAAAAAAGAGCATAATTTCTAAGTATTGATGACTGAATTCTTAGACGTCAGTATGACTAGCCATGCCACATATGAACATCTATGACTTTTGGTAGCAAAGACATGGGCTTTGTTAACACCACTATGGTCTGTGGTCTACATTCACAAGAGAAAAAACCTTGTGTTTCAGCTAGAAATTGGCGAAAACGAAGAAACAAGTTTTCCCTCCACCCAAGTTCATGGTTGCCTTGAATTCTACCCACAGCACCCTCCAGGTTAGAAGCACTCAGTGTCATAAATACGGGAGATGGACAATAAGAACAGAACCAATATGGGCGTGCTTCATAAGGGCAGTCCTGACCTGCTAAGACAGAGAGACCATGGGGAAGGAGCCAGCAGCCTCTGGAGGGTATTGATGGAGCCCTTCGTGACCCAGGTGTGGTGCTCACAGCCCATCATAAGGATTCTGTGAGATCAATGTAGCACCCATGGGATGAATGAATACTGTCCTCTTCGAGCACCAGTAATGAGTCTTTAAAATATGGGTAGATAATGTGGTAACAAGTAAACCAGAAAACAGCTGAGTGTCCTTGAATCGTGATGTGGTCAGTCTTTATTCCCTCAATCAAACTGATATAAAATTACACAGGCTTCATAGGACCATCAAGTGCCCCGTTCCCTCAGCCTGGAGGGCTCTTGTCTGTTCCTCTGCGTAGCCAAATCTTGCATCTCACCTCAGCGAGTACTTTTCCAGGGAGACTTGCCCTGACCCCCTCCAAATACTGTCACCCTATAACACACTTCCGTAGTTCCCTCCATGTCTTAGGTAATATTAAAAAAAATGCAGTGGCACATGCCTTTAATCAAAGCACTTGGGAGACAGAGGCAGGTGGATCTCTGGGATCTGGTCTACAGAGGCCAGCCTGGTCTACAGAGCAAGTTCTAGCACAGCCGGAGCTACATAACAGAGACTTATCTTTATTTATTACAATGTATCTTTATTCCCAAGCCAGGATTGAGTATTTATTGAATGGATAACGACTGGATCCCAGATACATCCACTTGGGACAGGGACTTGGATCTTAAGTGATCTAAATATTGTCGTATTTCCCTGTCGCCTCATAAATATGTACTTCATAAATCCCTCAGGTTCAGTTTGCATTGACCAGTCCACATTAACTACAGGCTGCATACACAGGGATTGCCATTAATTCCAATTTGCCCTTGACTGTGTATTTAAAAATCATTCCCATGGAAGGAGTTGGAAGAAAAAGGATACATAAGTGGTCTTGGGCTAGGGAAGTATTGGGGAGGCAGAGAGGAACTAGGGAAGGATGATCAACCTGATATAAACTAGGGAGAGCCATCAACCATTTTATTCTGCCATGGGAGCCTCATAGGGAAACCTGCTCTTTGCTGCCATCTGGTGGCGATAATTAAAGCAGCTCCCACAGGAGCAGCGTCTGCCGATTCTACCCAATTTTACAGTACCCAACCGTGTTCAAGGTCCTGTGGTCCTCCACAAATAAAACATTACATTTTGCATTTTAACATTCTTTTGTCAGTGAGGGGACATCTTCATTTATAGTATTTTAACTCATTCTTCTATCAACCCACTAAGGTTGGCCCCGACCTGGTAAAATTATTCCCACTTCACAGATGAGGAAACTGAGAATTGACTTTCAACCGCCTTGCAGGTGGTCAAAGCAAAGTGCCAGTTCTCCAACTACAGCTATCCCCAGGGTAGAAGACAGGAAGAAAACATTACATTCTCCCTCCCCCAGCATGTCGATTCTGACAAGAGAGTCCAAGAGGAAGAAAAGACAGCGAAAGGAGATGAGAGAATAGGGGAGGGGAGAGGAGGGGAGGGGAGAGGAGAGAGGAGCCCAACAAGATGGCTCAGTGTATGGAGAGGCTTGCCACCAAGCCTGACGACCTGAGTTCAACCTCTGGAACCCACACAGTGGTAAGGACAGAATTGACCTCTACTGGGGGATTTATTAAGGCAACTCCACGTAGTTAAAAAAGGAGGTTTATTCTGGGCTAACTTACAGCTAGTAAAAGAGTTGGTTTCAGGATCTGGGTGAGGTGAGGTGCAGTCCAGTTGGGTTCTCTGGAGAACTCCACTTGGTCTACCATCCAGCATCCAGGATCACCAGGAATCAAGAGAGCTAGCACACCCAGATCTCGGGTCTTAAGGGCTCCCGTCTCGGCCCCGCCTCAGGAGCCGGCCATAGGTAGGTGTGACAGTTACCAGAAGCCTCACTGCAGGTAGTCCTTCCAGGTCAAAGCTGGAACAGTTACCCACTACAGACATCTGACCTCCACACATGCACAGTGGCATGAACGCCTATGTATGCTCAAGTGTGCAGGTGTGTGTGCGCGCATACACACATACACACACACACACACACACACACACACACACACACACACACACATAAAGGAGGAAACTCATTTTAGCAAAAACAAAACAGGGTGCTAAAGAGGCAGCTCAGTGGTTAAGAGTGTATACTCTTCTTGCAGAAGACCCAGGTTCAATTCCCAGTACCCCACACAGTAGCTCACAACCACCTGTGGCTCCAGTTCCAGGGGGTCCTGCTGCCCTGTTCTGGCTTTTGGAGGTTCCTGTACTCACGTGGTGTGCATACACACACTCAGGGACACACACATGAACATAAAGAAGTGTTTTGTTTTGTTTTGTTGTTTTAAGAAATGGACCAAGGAGATAAAAAGAAGAAGAAATTGTCTCTCAAAGGGTCTTTTCCCAACTCAGAATTGGTTGATTTTAAGCAATGTCCCCAAACAATTAGGATTGAGTCATACAAGAATCAATTAAGTTCATCACTTGGAGTTTGACAGGATAAGGAAACCCAGAGGCACAAGCTCCTCCTTCCAAAGTAAGGATGGTGACTGTGTGCCCAAGTCACCAGGGGTTCTGTTAAAAAGCAGACTCTGAGACTGAGGAGATGGCTCGGTAGGTAAGAGAGTTTCCTGTGAAAGCATGCGGGTCTGAGTTCAAATCCCAACAGCCACGCAAAAAATCAGATGTGGCTGTGCACATGCTGTGACTCCAGAATTGAGAGATGAAGAGCTGAGACAGGAAGATTGCTGAATTTGCTGGCCACCAGGTGTCTTACTCAGGGTTACCATTGCCGTGATAAAACACCATGGCCAAAAGCAAGTTGAGGAGTTATTTGGCTTACACTTTCATAATGCTGTTCATCATTGAGGGAAGTCAGGACAGGAACTCAAATGAGGCAGGAACCTGGAGACAGGAGCTGATGCAGAGGCCATGGAGGGGTGCTGCTTACTGGCTTGTTCCCCATGGCTTGTTCAGCCTGCTTTCTTATAGAACCCAGGACCACCAGCCCAGGGATGGCCCCACCCACAATGGGCTGGGCCCTCCCCCATCAATCACTCATTAAGAAAATGCCCTCCAGGTTGGTCTTATGGAGGCATTTTCTCAATTAAGACTCCCTTTTCTTTGATGACTCTAGCTTGCTATCTTAGTCAGGATTTCTATTGCTGTGAAGAGACACTATGGCAAAACTTATAAAGGAAAACATTTTTTTTTTTTAAATTTGAGACAAGGTTTCTCTGTGTAGTTGTCTGTCCTGGAATTCACTCTGTAGACCAGGCTGGCCTCAAACTCAGAGATTCACCTGCCTCTGCCTCCTGAATGCTGGGATTAAAGATGTGTGCCACCACTGCCCAGCTTTAAAAAACATTGAATTGGGGACTGGCTTACAGTTCAGAGGTTTAGTCAATCCACTGTCATCATAGAGGGAAGCATGGCGGCATGCAGGTAGACATGGTGCTGGAGAAGGAGCTGAGGGCTCTACATCTGGATCTGAAAGCAGCAGGAAGAGAGAGTGACACTCAGCCTCAAGCATCTAAACCTTAAACCTCAAAGTCCGCCTCCAGATACACACTTCCTCCAACAAGGCCACACCTCCTAATAGTGCCACTTCCTATGAGCTTATGGGGGCCATTTTCATTCAAGCTACCACACTTGTGTCAAGCTGACATAAGACTAGCCAGGACAGCAGGTTCTCCATAATGTGGAAGAGAAGCCAAAACAATATTGCTAATGTTTATAAAGCAGTTGTTATGTTCCAGGTCCCATTCTAACTTCCTCCGCCCCCAGGGCTGGGGATGGTACCTAGGCAAGTGTTCTATCATCAGTGAGCTATCCCCCGACCCTCTACGTTCTTACGTAGTAACTACACTGCACCATTATCTACAAGACTTTGCCCAAAGTCACACCACGTATAGCAAGAACAGGAATCATAAACTGAATCCAGGTAACAGTCCCTGCTAATTTTTTAAAGAGTCTCTTTGTGGTGTGTGTGTGTGTGTGTGTGTGTGTGTGTGTGTGTGTGTGTGTGTGTGTGTGGTCCGTCCTCA
This sequence comes from Peromyscus californicus insignis, assembly GCF_007827085.1. Classification (NCBI taxonomy): domain Eukaryota; kingdom Metazoa; phylum Chordata; class Mammalia; order Rodentia; family Cricetidae; genus Peromyscus; species Peromyscus californicus. The sequence goes on along the minus strand of NW_026294540.1, from coordinate 6,114,854 downwards.
GAGAGCAGAAGAGAGCCTTGGATCCCCTGGATCTAGAGTTACAGGTGGTTGTGAGCCACCTGATGTGGGTACTAGGAACAGAACTCAGGTCCTCTGGAAGAGCAGGAAGTGCCCTTAACCACTGAGCTCTCCAACCTCGATCCCTGCTTTTTATCTCTTCACTATACTAGTTTTGAAAAGAGCCAGGTGTGGCGGTTCACATCGTATTCTCAGCACTCAGGAGGCTGAGGCAGGAGAACTGCCATGAGTTCAAGGTCAGCCTGGGTGCTATAGTCAGTTCCAGGTCAGCCGAAGCTAGTTAGTGTGTGGGAGCCTGTCTCAAAAACGGAACAAGCAGAAACATTTGGCACCAATGATAGGTCGTCTTCCTTGTCATCTTGGCTGGATTTAGAATTGTCTATGGACACTCCCTGGGCATGTCTATGAGGGTATTCCAGAGAGGTTTAACTGATGAGCGAAGACCTATCCTAAACGTGGGCAGGCCCTTTCCATGGGCTGAGAGCCCACACTAAGCTAAACATGGAAAGGGGAGAGATTTGAGTGTAACACCAGCATCCATTCCTCTCCAGTTCCTAATAGCAGCTGCAATGTGGCAAGCTACCTCATTCTCCTACCACCATGCTTTCTCATTGACTGTATCCCATCAAACCATGAGCCAAAATGGTTTTTTAACAATATTTTATTATTTTTGTGAACTATGTGTGTGTCTGTGTATAGATGTGCACAACGTGTGAGCATGCTTGCCGAGGATAGAGGCATCAGATCTCCCTGAAGTGGAGGTCCCAAGGGGTGTCGAGCTACCTGACATGGGTGCTGGGAACAGAACTCAGACCCTCTGAGAGAACAGTGGGGTCTGAAAAGCTGTGTTTCTGGCCCAATCTGTCTTTCCGTTGCTTTCTGTCAGTGACTGTGGAGGCCCACAGAGGTTTCCTAGTGAGATCTGTGCTTGCTTTACCCAGAAGAGCTGCATTAGAGGATGGCTTGACCATGTGTGTGGTTACTAGGTGATTGGAAGGGTCTGTACTTGGCTGTGCTGGGGGGAGGTCTTTTGCTCCACCCCTTGGTGTTCCTTTAAATGGCCCTTTAAATGTGCCCTCCTCTGGAATCCGCAGGTACCTGCACCCACTCATGTACATGTTCACATACACACATGCAATTAAAAAATATAAAGTCCTGGCAGTGGTGGTGCACGCCTTTAATCCCAGCACTTGTGAGGCAGAGCCAAGCGGATCTCTGTGAGGTCGAGGCCAGCCTGGGCTACAGAGCGAGATCCAGGACAGGCACCAAAACTACACAGAGAAACCCTGTCTTGAAAAGCCAATATATATTATATATATTAAATCTTTAAAAGTGGAGTAGATCTGTCTATGTAAGCCAGGGCTTCTCAACCTCTGGGGTCAGGTAATTCTTTGCTGAGGGGACCTGTTCTATATATTGAGTGGTTCCTAGCAGCATGCCATCCTGCCATGACCAGAAAAATCAGTATCGCCTCACCTGTGATGATTAAAGATGTCTCGGGCAGTGCCACAGCATCCTGGGAGAGAAGGGGCAGCAAAATCACCCCCAGCTGAGAGCCACCAGTATAGATCAATGACAGTTTATGCTTCAAGAGTGCCCACCGCCATCTGTTTGTGGGAGTATACGTTGGCACAAACCTTAGGAGGGTGATTTCAAAAGTAGGCTTTGGAAAGCAATCATTAAAATATTCAAAATATTTGCATTGGAAGGAAGGGAACGGATCTATTATTTATAGCCTCGAAAGTGTAATAGATTCATTAGGAATAAGGGTTTGACAGGGTATAAGGCTGTATTTTCCCAGAGTGATAGACACAGATTCAGTGACTGCCAGCTCCCTGCAATGTCTGAAACAGCCGTATGCATGAGAGAGCTCACAAATAATTGGTCTAACTAGACAGTGGCCATTGGCCTATCTAGCTTCGTCTCCACATCACTCCCCAGACTGCAGTGACTGGTCCAAGCTAATCAAATGGATGGTATTGGGAGATGGGGTCATTGAGAGGGCAATTATATCCTGAAGATGGAGCCCTCCCGAGTAGGCATGTGCCCTTATAAAAAAGATCTTTAGGGGCTCCTCTGTCTGTCTGCTCTATGAAAACACAGATGCCACCATTCCTGAGCAACACCCGCTCATCAGATCTGTGGGCACTTGACCTTGTATTTCTAAGTCTGCTGAACCCTGATCAATAAATTCTGTTGTTCATTAATTACAGTCTAAGGTGCTTGATTTTTTAAGTTACAGCGGGTGGGTGTGTGCCCATACCAAGACAACTTTCAGAACGTGGTTGTTCTCTCTTTCAACCATGTGGGTCTTGGGGATCAAGCTCAGGTGGCCAGGTGCCTTTATCCACAGAGCCATCACAGCGGTCCATCAAAGACATTTTGCCGTAACAGCCCACATTGACTAGCGCTTTCCTGGGGATCTTAATTAACCTAAGCGGGTGAAGCAGGCAAAAGGATTCTTCTTCTCTGGTTTCAGGGACATAAGGATGTGATCCCCATCCAGCACACATGCCTAAGGAACAGTGAGCAATATGGAGAATCTCTGTGATGTTTGTGGGAACCCAGCTCAACCTGGCGACAGCCATCTTGGATATAACCAAAGGTAGGTGATATTAGCATACTATCCCAAGCCACATAGGACAACCAAGGTCAGGAAGACAGTCAGTGAAGCATCTTGTGCTGGCCACTGAAGCCCTGACATTGGATGGGTCAGTTTGTTTCTGAGAAAGTCCAAGGACATTCTGGTTGGCAGTAGCCCATTTTTATCTAAATTAGCACATAAAGCCTCTGCTTCATGTTTTGTGTGCAGAAAACCTCCCCATCCTCCTGCTTCCCCAAACACTGCCCCTAACAGATTGCACAAACACCATTGTCCTGTGTCTCCCTGTGGTCTCACAGTATCATCCACCTTCGGCAGTTGGCTCTCATACATTAGACTTTTCCAAACAGTATTCGAGTATGGAGCGCTGAGCTCCTTCTCCCCTCCCCCACTCCTCTTCCTTCTCATTTTGCTCATGTGGTGTATACGTGTGTACATCTTCATATAAGTACATACGCACGTGTGTGCCTATGAGTTTGAAGGGGAGAGGTCAACAGCAGGTGTTTTCCTCAGTTGCTTTCCAATTCATTTTTTTTTTTTGAGACAGCATCTCCCTGAACTTGAGACTCACAGATTCAGCTGCACTGGCTGGCCAGCAAACTCCAGGGATCCACGTGTCTATCCCCACCCACTTCCACCACACCCCAGCACTGGGGCTATAGACATGTGCTGTGCTGGGAATTCAAACTCAGGTCTTTTTGCTTATACTATGGAGTAAGTAGTTATAACAAGTGTTTTCCTAGCCCCATAGATTTCTGGTCAGGTCTATGGCTACCTTCAACCAGAACGTTCTGGTTTTTTCATATGAGCAAGGGGTTTTCCTCCATTCGCTCAAGGTGATTCTGATCGGACTCTCTTTCTTTCTGACAGTGGGATTCTAATACACCTTGGCACAGACAGAGTGAATCCACATAATGACCGGGAACACCAGTGAGATTTCGACTTGTAAACATCCCAAAGAAAGAACCGTTCCGCAAAGAAGATGCATGCAAGTTCACCTGTGGGCCTGTTCTGTGCATCGTTGTGTGGCTTCCAAAAACTCTCAGCAGGTAAGGCTGCCTCTTGGTATAGAATAGATAGTGTGAGGGTAGTTTTAGCTGTCAACCTGGCACAGCCTAAAATCACCTGAGAAAGAGACATTGTCTGGATGGGGTTGACCTGTAGGCATGCTACTGCAGGATTACCTTCGTTAAGTGACCTGATACGGGAAGACCCAGCCCACTGTGAGCAGCACCATCCCCTAGGCAGGGTGTCCTGGAAGACCCAAGAGCGGAGAAGTAGAGCTGGAAATGTTGTGACTGGCGGCTTAAAGTCCTGCCTTGACTTCCCCCACGATGGCAGAATAACCTGGAATTACAAGCTGAAATTACCTCCTCTCTCCTGAGGTGCCTTCCTGTCATGGTACTTTATTAGCGCAGGAGCGCTGAAATTAGAACAGACAGCCACCTCAGCAGTCCTTGTATTTGTGGAAGACCTTGTCCTTCCCAAAGATTTGACACTCATTACCACCACATTTGCCTCCCACCACAACTCAGCCAGGCAGAGGAGACGTGGCCATCCCTGTTTCCAGGTGAGAAAATGAAGACACCATGAGATTAAATGACTTTTTAATGCAATTCAGGAGTCTGGAAGGAGAGGAGCAATTCTCAAATTCAATCACTCACGACACAGCTCATGAGTGATTCGATGCTAATGGCTGAGTACTGAAGCCTGAGAATGATTTATCTTTTTTGTAAATAATATATTATCCCTATAACAACCTCATCCTTGCCAACATTTAATATGCTTACCAAGTGGGAGAGAAAGGAAGAGCATTATAGCTGACATACTGGAAAAGCTCCTGGGAGGCTAATGTATGGTGGAGGTCCAGTGACAGGCACGGCAGCATAGAAAAAGAGAAAACAGGAAAAATCAATAGATTAGTCAGTGCCCAGAACTGCTTCAGCCCCGAGATGCGATGGATGACTCACTCAAAGTAAACACTGAATTATCAGTCAAGATAAACACCGGATAAGTCTTCCTGCCCAATTCCCTCTGTCTTATTAAGGATCATTCACATCCAAAAGTGGCACAGTGCACCATGCAAGTTAGAAAATTTTAAAATAAATAAAGGACAGCCACAGAACAGAACCCTAGGACAATGGATTACATAGAAACTATATTGCGTAATCCAGGGTTACCCTAAGCATAAGAGAATCTGCACACAAGCCCTTGTTTCTGAAAAGGGAAAGGTTGGGGAGAAGGTAAGCTAAGGAAAGGGAATGAATGAATGAATGAATGAATAAATGTTCATTTGCCAAGAGACGACTCAGCGGTGAAGAAAAGTGGCTGCTCTTCCAGAAGACCTCATTTGATTCCCAGCACCCACACGGCAACTCACAACTGTCTGTAACTTCAACTCCAAAGAATCTGACACCCTCTTCTGGCCTCTGTGGACACTTCATGCATGTGCTGAACAGACCTATAACCAGGCAAAACATCCTTACACATAAAATTGTATATATACATATGTAATAAATTTACAAAAGTGAGAAATTCTAAATGTGGCCCTAGGATACATTTTAATGGTGAACTAAATATGTCTGGGTTTCAATCCCTCCCACAACAGATCCTGAGACAAAGATTTGCATTTGTGTAAGCTTTGGGAGGTAAAGGAAGCGTGTCCAAGAGAGTAAGCATGGATAGGCAATCAGTAAGAGTACGCAATGGAGCCGGGCAATGGTGGTGCATGCCTTTAATCCCAGCACTCAAGAGGCAGAGGCAGGAGAATCTCTGTGAGTTTGAGGCCAGCCTGGTCTACACAGTGAGTTCCAGGACAGCCAGGGCTGCACAGAGAAACCCTGTCTTGAAAAACAAAAACAAACAAACAAAAACAAAAACAAAACAAAAAAGAGTATGCTATGGCTCTCATATCCAAAGGCAATGCAAGATGCCAAGGTAGGAAGGCAAATAGTCTTCCCCAGCTGTAAACAGTGACCAGCCTGTAAGACAATCCCAAGGGTGCAATCACAGCACTTAAGTCTTCGAGGTAACCAGCATCCATCTAATTGAACTTAAGGCCGACTCAATAGGCGCAATTCACACCTGATACAAGCAAGGTGGCTCACATCTTTAATCCCAGAACTCTGGAGACAGAAGCAGGTGCATCTCTGATGAGTTTGAGGCCAGCCTGGTCTACACAGTGAGTTCCAGGCTAGCCAAGACTACATAGTGAGATCCTATCTCACAAAAAACCAGAGAAACAAACAAACAAACAAAAAACCTGCTGAAGCCTACCTTCAGTGACATACTTCTTCCAGCACCTCCTAAAGGTCCCAAACAGCACCATTACCTGGGGAACAAGTGTTCTAACACCAAGCCTATGGAGGACAGACTCCTTCAAACAACCACATCACCGAAGAAGCTTCTTTTTGTATCATATGGAGACTATGGTGGTTTGAATGAGAACGGCCCCACAGGCTCACATATTTGAAAGCTTGGCCACCAATTGGTGGGACTGTTTGGGAAGGACTGGGGAAGTATGGCTTTGTTATTGAAGGTGTGTCAATGGGGGTGTGCTTTAAGGCTTCAAAAGTCCACACCATCCCCGGTTACCTCTCTCTCTGCCTCCTGCTTGTGGATCAGATGTGAGCTCTCATACTGCTCCGGCACTATGGCTGCCTCCTGGCTGCCATGCTGGCTGGACTCTAACCCTTTGAAACCGTACGCCAGCCCCCAGTAATTTCTTTCTTTGTAAGTGGCCTTAGTCACGATATCTCCTCACAGCGATAGAAAAGTAACTAAAACAGAGAGCAATACAGAAACCCACAGCTGGTCAAAATGCAGAGAACTGACTGTGGGGTGTCCATCTGAATGGACACACCTGCAGTGCAACCCTACCCCTAAGACTCAGGAAACAAAGAGGAAGAAGTGGAAAGATTGTAAGAGCCAGAGGAGCAAGACATCGGTTGCAAGATAGCGTCCTTTAAAAAGGAAATTAAGATTTATTTTATCTATGTGAGTGTTTTGTCTGTATCTGTTTATGTGTCGTGTGGATGCCTGTTGTCTGAAGAGGTCAGAAAAGGGTATAGGATCCCTTGGAGTTACAGAGGGTTGTTAGCTGCCATAAGTTCTAAGAATCCAACTTGGGTCTTCTTTAAGCAGGCAGCAATCTTAACCACTGAACCATCTCTCCAGCCTCTCACTCCTGGCTTTCTACTTTTCTCTTTTCATTCAGTCCAGGCCATTAGATGGTGCCACTCACACTGAGTGTCCTTCCCCACCGTCAGTTAATCCTCTCTGGAAACACCGATTTGCCCACAGTCATACTCACCAATTTCCTAAGTGATTCTAAGCCCAGTCAAACTGACGATCAAGACCAACCATGACAGATAGGAACATGGAGCTTCCCCCAAAGTGCAGAAGGGCGACCCTGACCTATGAAATCTGCTTTGCCAAGAGTTTGCTATGAGATTGAAACATCCATCCTGCAGGAAGCTCCTTAAACAAGAAGGTAACAACTCAAGTAGCTTCAGGAAGTCCCTGAAACAGATCAGATTCACCAGATCCCCTCCCTGATAGAGTAAGCAATAAACGCTGAGAGCCCCCCTCAGAGATGAGAGAGCAAAGCTGTAAGGAAGATTCAGACAAGACCAGCTGCAAAGAAGATCCTTAAGACCAGACCAGCTGCCTGGAAGGAGCAGAAACCAGCCGAGGTGTCTAGAAGAGGTTTAGACTAGCAGGGGACCTGGAACGAACATTCTCCAACCTGTTGAGCTGCCTGCAGACTGTGCAGTGTACTCCAGGTTCCCAATTTTGTGAGCTGTCACCCATGCTGGGGTGGGCTTTGTGATGCAGCTGTCTTTGAATCATTTCTGCTCCTGTAAGTAACCCCTCACCCATATTTCTGTAGGTAACCCCAGTAAAATTCATGGCCCACCAAATTAAACTTTGGTGGTATCTGTACTTTGGTCTGCCATGGGATCCCCATCTGGGGTGAATAGATGTGTGTATTGCATCTCCCCAGGAAAGTTTGGTCACATAACAGAACCTCAAGAATTTGTTTGTAAAAGACTGTAATCACTTTTAACCTCTAGTGCCTGTTTTTATGAAATAAAACTGCTATGTTTGCCTCTTAAGGAAAAAAAAATATTACAGCACAAGCCCCCAGATATCTAAATTCCTGTGACCCATTGCTTAAACAACAATTTCTTTCTGATTCATAGAATGTAAAACAGTCACTCGGTTTCTAGCATCTGAGGTTCCCGGGGAGCCAGGCTTCCTACATAGTTGGTAATTCTTTTCTCCACAGGGCTGTTATTAGGAACCGTTTGCCAGGACACCTACAAGCAAAGATTAGGCTCATAAACAGCTGACATCTGAATTGCCATTGGGTGTTCTCAGATGCACATGGAGCCCGCTGGGTATACATTTTCCAACACGATTGCTAGAACTATCTTTAGCCTCTACCTCCCAGCTTGTGTTCATGAAAATAAGCATATCCACACGGCAGTCATTTCAAGGGCAACCCTGACCTTATGAAACACATAATTCTATTGTTGGCAGGTTTCTATCTGAGGGGGCCATGAGGGGCATTATTGTATATAGGTCTTATACATCTTATTAATCCATTTTATTCATACTTAGGAAGTAGTTATTCTATGGTAGGTGCTATTTAGGCACTTGGTTCAAGGAGGAAAGAGCCAGAGATAACTGTGCCTCTGCATCTACATTGGTCAAAGAGTCAGAGTGTAAGAAAATCTGTGTACCATGTGCTGTGTGCCCTTCTGCAGAACGGTATGTCTTTGTTATGGTTTACGTGATGCTAGACACCAGTGGCTAAGAATATTCCAAGAGCCGGGCGTGGTGGCACACATCTTTTTTTTTTTTTTTTGGTTTTTCGAGACAGGGTTTCTCTGTGTAGCTTTGTGCCTTTCCTGGAACTCACTTGGTAGTCCAGGCTGGCCTCGAACTCACAGAGATCCGCCTGGCTCTGCCTCCCGAGTGCTGGGATTAAAGGCGTGCGCCACCACCGCCTGGCAAGTGGCACACATCTTTAATCCCAGCACTCAGGAGGCAGAGGCAGGGGGATCTCTGTGAGTTCAAGGCCAGCCTGGTCTACAGAGTGAGTTCAGGGTTATGTAGACTCTATCTCAAAAAAAAGGAAGGAAGGAAGGAAGGAAGGAAGGAAGGAAGGAAGGAAGGAAGGAAGGAAGAAAGAAAGAAAGAAAGAAAGAAAGAAAGAAAGAAAGAAAGAAAGAAAGAAAGAAAGAAAGAAAGAAAGGAGAAAAAGAAAAAAGAATGTCCCAAGGTCTCAGACTGAGAAGAAAATGTTTGAAACCAAAATCAGAACACTAGACTTCATTAGTGTTTATTTATTTATAGTCTGCCTTGTTCCAGAAAAGAATTAGAACAGCTTATGTGTCCTTATTTAAGGACATCTAACGCGTTGCCAGATAGTGTAAATTATAAATGGGAAAGAAGGAAGAAAAAGAAATCAAGAATGAGGATCGAGATAGAGCCAGAGACGAAGCTAACTCAGACGTGGATAGGATCAATTCCCCTGTGCACACAGCCTGGGCTGGTTGCTGGGGTAATAAATAGATGTTATTGGAGATCCACCTAGAGCCCCTCGATGCTCACCCTATACACTAAAGAGCACTCATTCTGACCTAAATGAGGGCATTCTTTGTGGAAACACACACACCTAGCTAGCCAGGTGTCCCCAAAGTGCCTGCGACTTTATACCCCCAGGAAAAGCCCTCAGCTAGTAACAGATAGGAGATGATGGACACCTGGGTCAGTCAGCTTCAAGCTACCGTGACAGACTGCCTGAGACGGACAGACAGGACAAGCACGGGTGTGTCTTGGTTCCTGGTGTCGGAGGATCTTGTCCATGGTCACTTGGTCCTGGTGCTTTGGGTCTGTGGCAATGCATCACGGCGGGTGCATGAGGTGGAAGAGACAAGTTCAACTGATGGTGACGGGAAATGCAAAAAGAGACAGGAAGTGACTGGAGTCCCCAGAGTTTCTCCTAATGACTCAATTCCTGCCCATGGCACCAGTGTGACGACCTAGCCTTTACCACATGGCCTTTGGAGAACATTGCAGACACAGACTAAGGCAAACCCAGCTCCCTCTCCTCTCCATTGCAATAGTACTTAGGGAGAAGCCGCATTATCAGTGTTCAGAGACACCTGTGACCAAGGCAACCTTTATAAAAGAAAGCGCTGAATTGGGGGGGGGGGGTCGCTTGCAGATTTGGAGGCGTAGTCCACTGACATGGCGGGGAGCATGGTGGCACGCGGCACTGGGGAAGTAGCTCAGAGCTTTGCATCCCGATCCACAGGCAGGCAGAGGGAGAGAGGAACACTGGTCCTGGTGGGGGCTTTGGAAACCTCCAAGCACACCTTCAGTGGCACACTTCCTCCAACAAGGACACGCCCCCTAGTCCTTCTCAAACAGTGTCATTGCCCAGGGAGCAAGCATTTAAATAGATGAGCCTATGGGGGCCATTCTTAGTCAACCCATAACACCTCCTTCTTTCCGGACATCAACCACGGCACGCTGTTCTCGGCTGTTTGCACCTCTCTTGTGCCACGAAACATCTCCTTTCTCACCAGCCACTGGTGCTCTTTTGGATGCCAGGATACCCATGGTATCAAAGCCACTGACGTTCAGTGGTATATTCAGTCACGAAAACTGCCTCCTATCCACTCTGGGCTCCTCCAGCCATGCTGTCAAACGGCTAGAATAATGTTGTTGGAAAGAGAAAAAAAAAGTTTTCATTAGCCAGGCAGTGGTGGCCTGTGCCTTTAATCCCAGCACTCAGGAGGCAGAGGCAGGCAGAGCTCCAAGTTCGAGGCCAGCCTGGTCTACAGAGTGAGTTCCAGGACAGGCAGGGCTACACAGAGAAACCCTGTCTCTAAAGGAAAAAAAAAAAAGGAAAAAGTTTTCATTAACAGCACTCTTCAGTGAATATCCTTCTAAAAATCCTCTTGACTTCTATCCACACCCATCAGTCCATCCAACTCAGGCATGGTCAGTCCATAGGCACTGGTCCTGAGAATCAATTTCAGTGAGGACTACCCCACCGATCTCAAGAGTCACCCGCCCCAGGCTAGGGTGTAACTAAGTACTTGAGCATGTGTCTGCCTGGCACATCCCAGTGGCTGAACACCACCCCCAGCATCAGATGCACCAAAAATAAAAAAGTTTTAAAAATCACAAGCTCTACCCAAATAAGCCTTGTTTCAAGTTAAACTTGTCTAACCGACCTTGACTTCTCTTTTGATGAATATCTCCTGGGATGCCCCTGGGTCCTTCTGGCAAACAGGGTCCATGAAAAATGTATGAGCTGTCTTGGAATAGAGGATCATTCATTAAAAATCCTGTTGAATATTAAAGGCCATCCACCAGGATACTCATTTCTAATGGATATGGGTGCCACTCGGTGGTAGAACATGCCTAAGGCCCTGGTTGTTTGCAAACAAACAGAGCCAGCCCTTTCTCGGGTTTTCTTTCTGGCAATGTTTAGGGGAATGTTCTAGAAATGTTAGCTACCCATGAAACCTCTCTGGCCTCACCGTTGTGAAACATGCATCTGGTAACTTTGGTGCTCTAAAGATCATCAATGACCCCCCTTATTTCCTTTAAAATGAAACTAGAACCTTTTATTTTGTTTTGTTTTTCTGAGACAGGGTTTCCCTGTGTGGCCCTGGCTGTCCTGGAACTCGCTCTGTAGACCAGGCTGGCCTCGAACTCAGAGATCCGCCTGGCTCTGCCTCCCAAGTGCTGGGATTAAAGGCGTGTGCCACCACTGCCAGGCAAAACTAGGACTTCTTGGTACGCTGTTGGCCCTCAGCTGGCACAGCTTGCCAGCCCCATCTCTCATTCCCTTGCCTTTCACTCTACTCTTCCCAGCTCTGGGGTTTGCTTTCTAGTCCTCAAAAGTACCTCTCTTCCTTCCACCTCAAAGCCTTTGGCTCTGTCATCCCTTCTGCCTAGAGTCCTCCTCCCAGGGCTCTTTTTCAAATGACTGATTCCTGATTCAAATGTCAACTCAAATGTCATCTTCTCTGAGACATTTCTCCCCAAGCCACTTTATCTGAAGAACAGGTCCCGTCATTTGATAATCAAATTCGTGACTATCATCAAACCACCCTGCCTTTTCATGGAATGAGTCAGAATCGGCAGCTGTCCTATTGTTTGCCTCCTGCATTCTTTCCTTGGCCATAAGCTCCATGAGATCCAGGCGGCGGTGGCACATGCCTTTCATCCCAGCACTCGGGAGGCAGAGGCAGGGGGATCTCTTTGAGTTTGAGGCCAGCCTGGTCTACAGAGTGAGTTCCAGGACAGCCAGGATTATACAGAGAAACCCTGTCATGAAAAACCGAAAAATTAATTAATAAATAAATAAATGAAATTTTAAAAAGCATCTAGTAGAAGCACAGCACACAGTACCCAACACAATGTCAGTAAGTGAATAGATACAAGCAAGAGCGCTCATCTTTTTGTTTTGAATAGCAGAAAGGCAGATACTTTTGGTCCATCCAAAATTGATAGCATATTACTAAATTATAAATTAAAAAGCAGGGCTGACAGACAAAAATAGTAGTGATGCCCTCACTTTCTTTTATAACATTTCAGTGAGGTCTAGGGATGTAAATAAGAGACAGAAAGCACACTTAACATTCAAGAGGCACTGTCTTCAACCCCCAATAATTACTAATTGTTTCTCTAATTATTATCTCATAAGATTTTTTCCTAGAGATTCTGACTCTGTATGAGGATCAACAGTCACCAATTCCTGCAACTCAATCCTATCAGTTTCTACACTAGGCTAAAGCAAAGGAAAGTGTGTTGTTGTTGTTGAAGTGGTGAGGGCTGTAGACAGCTTACCCAGTAAGCGCTCTTGCAAAGGACCAGGGTTCAGCTCTCACAAACCCTAGGTGCCTCACAGCCTAGTAACTCCAGTTCCAAGGGATCCAATGCCCTCTTCTGGCCTCTGCAGGTACTACACACATGTGACACACATACATGCAGGCAAAGACTTCATACACACAAACAAAAAAGATAAATGCTTTGAAATGGGAAATGGTGCTGGAGAGATAGCTCAGCAGTCAGAGCACTTGTTCCTCTGGCAGAGGACCTGAATTCAGTTCCCGGCACCTCTCATGGTGACTCACAACCATCCATGACTCTTATTTCTAGTGAATCCAGTGCCTTCTTCTAACTTCTGTGGCCATCAGGCAAATGTGTAGAGTGAGTGTGTGTGTGTGTGTGTGTGTGTCTGTCTGTCTGTCTGTGTGTGTGCGTGTCTGTGTGTCTGTGAAGGCAAAACATTCATACATATAAAATAAATCTAATTTTAAACATTTTAATTAAAAAGGAGTAAATTTACTCTCTCTCTCTCTCTCTCTCTCTCTCTTCCAAGACAGGGATTCTCTGTGTACTAGTCCTGGCTGTCCTGGAACTCACTCTGTAGACCAGGTTGGCCTCGAACTCATTGAGATCTGCCTGCCTCTGCCTCCCAAGTGCTGGGATTAAAGACGTGCACCACCACCTGGCTTACAAGTTTATTCTTAACTAATTCTTCCACAAGATAGAAAACTACATGGTAGATACTCAAAAAAATTTTGTTTTGTTTTAGACAAGGTCTCACCTGTCTGACCTGGAACACTTTCTGTAGACCAGGCTGGTCTTGAACTCACAGAAATCCACCTGCCTCTGTCTCCTAATTGCTGCAATTAAAGGCATGCCTCACTATACCCAGCCCATTTTTTTTTTTAAAAAGTGTACAATTCGAGTGAGGTCTTTTGATTAGACCAGCACTGTCCAACAGAAATATCCTGTAAGCCACAGTCACATTGTAAATTTCTGTCATATTCCAAATGAAAACAAAAAAGGTAAGATTTAGTTTATGAAGCCCAAGGTAGACAAAATATTCTCATTTCAACATGTAGTCGGTCAATATACAGAAATGCTGATTTTTTTTTTTTTTTTGGTTTTTCGAGACAAGGTTTCTCTGTGTAGCTTTGTGCCTTTCCTGGATCTCTCTCTGTAGACCAGGCTGGCCTTGAACTCACAAAGATCCTCCTGCCTCTGCCTCCCGAGTGCTGGGATTAAAGGCATGTGTCACCACTGCCTGGCTTAAAGAGCTATTTTACACTGCTTTTAGATACAGGCTTTGAAATGAAAGTGTGAAATTATGCTTACAGCATGATTGGGGGTGGGGCACTCAGTGCGTGAGAGGCCCGGGTTCAATGCCAAGCCCCACACAAAGTAAGATAAAGTTCCACTTATAGCATAACTCAATTGTGATGCCAAATTTGAATTAAAATTAATTCCTGTATATTTAAATTTCATAAAACTTATGGATAAAAAGACAGATTCATATCTGCATGCATTCCAAATATTTTAGTGTTTTCCGATAACCAGAGAGTCGGTTTTTTAAATCGAAAATGGAAATTAAGTGCGTTACGCTAAGTAAGAGAAGCCAGATGAAGAATGTTGCATATTATATGATTCTGGTTTTTCTTAAGATGTTATTTACTTTTATTTGATGTGTTGAAGTATTTTGTCTACATGTATGTCTGAGTACCACATGTGTGCAGTACCCTCAGAGGCCAGAGAGGGCGCTGGATTCCCTGGAATTGAAGTTACAGGTGGCTGTGAGCTGCCATGTGGGTGCTGGCGATCAGACTGTGGTCCTCTGGAAATGGAGCCAGTGCTCTTAACCACTGAACCATCTTTCCACTCCCTTAATTCTTGTTATTTTTTTTGGGGGGGGGAGTAGTTTTTATTAAACTTTTTATCTGATTGTGAGTGTGTGCCTACACCCATGCACATGCACAGAGAGAGAGAGAGAGAGAGAGAGAGAGAGAGAGAGAGAGAGAGAGAGAGAGATCAAAGGACAACTTGTAGGAGTCAGTTCTCGCTTTCTACCATGTAGGTTCAGGGGATCCAACTAGATCATTAAGATTGGCAACAGGCCGGGCGGTGGTGGCACACGCCTTTAATCCCAGCACTCGGGAGGCAGAGCCAGGCGGATCTCTGTGAGTTCGAGGCCAGCCTGGGCTACCAAGTGAGTTCCAGGAAAAGGCGCAAAGCTACACAGAGAAACCCTGTCTCGAAAAACCAAAAAAAAAAAAAAGATTGGCAACAAACATCTTTACCCACTGAGCCACCTCACCAGCTCTGATTCTGTTGTTGTTGTTGTCTTAATATCCAGAATAGGTAAATTCCTAGAGATTGAACATAGGTTGATAGTTGCCAGGGTAGAAGAGTTGGGGAGAAACTATGTAAGGGGTTCCTGTTGCACAAATCCCAAATGGTCTTATAATAAAAACCTGGAGCCAGATATCAGGGTGAAAGATCAGAGAAGCAGAGCAAGCCACAACTACCATCTCTTACCTCACTAACTCCTCAGCCTGACAGAGCCTCTGCAAGAGAGCAAATTCCTGTCTCCTCCTGCCTTATATTCCTTTCTCTGCCCAGCCATATCACTTTCTGTCTCAACCTTCCTAGTGCTGGGATTAAAGGTGTGTGATCCCAAGTGCTGGAATTGAAGGTGTGAGCCACCACTACCTGGCTGTTTCTCTTTTAGACTGGATTGATCTGGTGGAGTCCAATGTGGCCTTAAACTCACAGAAATCCAGACTGATCTCTGCCTCCCGAGTGCTAGGATTAAAAGTGTGTGCCATCACTGCCTGACCTCTATGGCTAACTCTGTGGCTAGCTCTGTCCTCTGATCTTCAGGCAAGCTTTATCTCCTAGATTACAAACAATATTATCACCACAGATTCCCTTTGTGGGGAAGTATGTTTTATGGAACTAGTAAAGGTGGTATATTTCATTGAGCTCAATATAGTGAAAATATTTCCATTTCAACGTGTGGTCAACATACAAAAATAGTATATTGTGAATGAATCAATAAATTGATTATTTTGAAACAGTTAGTGGATATGTGGGTTTCAGCTTGTTAAAAAAAATAATAAAATTAACCAAATTTAACTAAAATTACAACTTCCATTCCGTAGTCACTCCAGCCACAGTGTGGGTGTCCTCAACTGGGGTGTCATAGGACGTCAAACAGGCATGTTTGACATGCAGAGGTGCCCACTGTTTGCAACATGTATTTGCTTTGGATGCCTGACCTCTCCAAAAGCTCTCAAGGTGACACGTCCCAGTTTATTTAAGCACCACCTGGCAGCCACTGAAGTGTCACGCTTCTATTTCACGAGAGCTAGCCATGAATCCAATTGCTGGTGTTCTGCCGTATCAGCACGTTTGGGGCAAGTGCTGTTAGATCGGCTGCACTTGGATGCATGTTACGGTTCTCCTATCACTTTTCTGAAGGGCACGAGGCATCCAGAAGCCTGTGCGCTGTACTTCCAAAACTGACTGCTGATAATTCCCAGCAGCCTCGTCTCCAGGGAGTTGTGAGGTAGTGGAGGAGGAAGGAGCTCATAGAGAGGGGGCACCGTGATGACTGTAACTCTTTTAATATTAAAAGGGCGGTTGAAATGTTTAAGGGGATGAAGCCTTGAGAAGCCCCGAGGATGACTCCAAAGGCTCCAATAAGCTCACTTTGCCCAATTCAAATGAAGTCGAGGGATTTGCCTTTCCCTTCAACTCCCTGCATCTGAAGGTCCACAACCATTTTCCCGCTCCACTGGATCGTACCTCTCTAGCACCCAGCATAGTGTCTCTAAGTCTTATCAAAATCTCTCCTTGTTTGCTTGCTTATTGGTTGTTTTGAGATAGGGTTTCTCTATGTAGTCCTGGCTGTCCTGGAACTCACTATGTAGAGCAGGCTGGTCTCGAACTCAGAGATCCCAGTAAAGATGTGCGCCACCATGACCCAGATGTAAGATTTTTGTTTGTTTTTTTTCCCCTTCTTGTTTATTTTTAAACCTTTCTACCAAAGCTGCTATCATCCAGTGATAGCCACCTGCTGAGGGGCAGGACCCGTTGCATGGAGACATT
The DNA here is from genome assembly GCF_007827085.1 of Peromyscus californicus insignis. Lineage (NCBI taxonomy): Eukaryota > Metazoa > Chordata > Mammalia > Rodentia > Cricetidae > Peromyscus > Peromyscus californicus. The sequence continues at coordinate 6,098,266 of NW_026294540.1, read as the reverse complement.
TCTTTTGCATTTTCACCATGGTGTGTGTGTGTGTATGTGTGTGTGTGTGTGTGTGTGTGTGTGTGTGTGTACATGTATGTAGGTGGGAGTACACACACGGAGGCCTGTATAGGTGCATGTGCAAGTATATGTGTGGAGGCCAGAGTCCATCTGGTTGTCATTCCTTAGGAGCCATCCATCCTGTTTGTGACAGACCTGGAGCTCATTGGTGACGGCTAGGCAGACTGATCAATGAGCCCAGGGATCTTCCTGTCTCCACCCCTCCAGCTCAGGGATTGGCAGTGCACACCACCGGGTTGGGCTTTTTTACATGGGCACCGAGGCTTAAAGCCATGCCCTCATGCTTGCCCAGCAAGCATTTCACTCACTGAGTCATCTCTTCTCTCATCAGCTTTTTTCCTTGACCAGCGCAGTAGCAGACTGTCCCTTTGTAATACCGAGGAAATAGCAATTGGTATAAATCTCTACACCTGTCTTATTATAGCACAGGCCGCAGGCCTTAGCAACCGCTGCCACAAAATACAAACCACAGCAGCGCTGTCCATGGCTTTTGTAGCTGCTCCAGAAAGCCTGATAAACACTCCCCAAAGAGACGCTGTCATCCATGTCTCTTTCAAGGTTAAACGTGGCTTATGCCATGTTTTGTTTGCAAACCTTTCCTGGCAGAAACTCTCTGTGAGCAGAGAAGAGGAGCTGCAGGGCATGAGGGAGGTCCGAGGATACAGAAAAGGTGTGAGAGGTAGTTAATGATGTAAAAGAAGAGAACATCTAGCCGGGTGGTGGTGGCGCATGCCTTTAATCCCAGCACTCGGGAGGCAGAGGCAGGCGGATCTCTGTGAGTTTGAGGCTAGCCTGGTCTACAGAGTGAATTCCAGGACAGACTCCAAAACTACACAGAGAAACCTTGTCTCAAAAAACAAAAAAGAAGAAGAAGAAGAAGAAGAAGAAGAAGAAGAAGAAGAAGAAGAAGAAGAAGAAGAGAACATCTAAATTTTATAATGAGGGACTGGAGAGACTGCTCAGCACTTGAATGCTGGCTGCTCTTGCAGAGGACCCAAGTTCGATTCCCAACAACCACATGGAGGCTCACCATGCTCCTTGACTCCAGTTCCAAGAGATCTGGTGCCCTCTTCTGGTCTCCATAGGAACCAGGCATACACACATAATACACACAACATACATGCAGTCAAAACATTCATGCATATAAACTAAAAAGAAATAAATTTATTTTTTTTTAAATTATAAGAAGAAGAAACAAGGGCAAATTTTGAGAATTCAATAGCAGCTCATGAATCTCACTGTCATTAGCATCGCTTTGTTCCAGGAATCCCAGTTAACTTTGAACTTGGGAAAAATGAAGAATTGTTTCCCAGATAAACAAAGACTACATCTGAGTAGGGCGTAGTTATACTAACGAAATGTTCCTTGTTTATCTGAAATTCAAAGTTAACTGGATGTCCACGTTTTGGTTTGCTAAGTCTGACAGCATGCCCAGGATCTAGTCTCCCTTTCTGCCTGTCAGTAATAGTTCCAGTGCTGGGAATGGGAGCCTAGCTGGAGACCAAACTGAAAGAGATAGGTCTCCCCACCCCTCTCAAAGTGGCCGTGTAGCTAGGCTCCCACCAATATACAGTGAGTGAATGAGAAGCAAGAAGAGATGTAAGTGGGCCGGTGGGCGGTGGCGCACACCTTTAATCCCAGCACTTAGGAGGCAGAGCCAAGCAGATCTCTGTGAGTTCGAGGCCAGCCTGGTCTACAGAGCAAGATCCAGGACAGGCACCAAAACTACACAGAGAAACCCTGTCTCAAAAAGAGACGTAAGTGGACGTGCAATAGTGTGAGTGGCAATGATCCTCACTTCACAATTGGTACAGGACGCTCAGTAGTGAAGACAAGCAGTTTATTTTGAGACCTTTGTAAAGTCAGGCATCAGCAGAGAGAGAAGGTAAACATGGCTGGTGCACCATCTTGGTGGGAAACAGTGACTTTTATAGTCTTATCACATTTTCCTGAATTCCTCATGGGCTGAGTTCTTTGAGGAGGTACAGTCTCTTCAGAGTACAATTTAGCCTCCACCCCAAATTCCCCATTATTTGGGGGCTTGAGATCCCCCCTTCACTCTTTCCTGATACGGGGGCTCAATAATATAGCTGACTATAATTTTTCAATCCTAAAATAAACTGAACAGCACCAAGGCAAGGAGGTACCAGCTGCTAGCTGGGGACAGCAGGAGCATAGTGCTTCCTTCTTACTTATCTGTGACTCATTGCTGAACTCTAAACACACCTAATGCTGAAGCAGGGCATAATGACTTATTTCTTATAGTAGCCTGCCCACACAATTCATTTCTTTCCTGCATTCTTGCAGTCTCAAAGGTTCTGTCAGTGCTGATGAGCTGACTTATCCTAGATAGACAAAGGCAGCACCTGCCTAGGCAATGCCAGAGCCACAACACAGAAGGAACCTGGGCTTGTCATTCAACCAACCTTTACCTATGGACTAAAACACAATGTGGGGAGACATTTCTACTTGTTGAAGTCCCTTATTTGAGGGAGTGGCTGGTTGTTATGGTAACCTACCCATGAAATAATAGACTGGGCATTTCTGCACTGAATCTGAGGCGCCTCATAGTTCTTGCCTACAATGTAGTTATTTGGAAACCCAGCAGGATAGATTCTGATATGTCCAGGCAGGCTGGGTTGTGCATTATTACCCATAGGCCCTGGGGGCCTTTTGAGATCCTTGCCTTCCTTGTTTCCACTAATATCCTAGAGTTCTAGGAGGCAATTTGCTTCTTGACACCAAAAATTCCTGTAACACATTCTGCTGCACTTCTTATTCAGACGTGTCCTTTCTCTCTTCTCTGCTAAACAGCAAGCTCCATGGAGACCATTATCCGTCTCCATTGCTATGCTGTAGGAACCTAGCATGCTGTCTGACACACAGGAAGTCCTCAATAAATAAGGAGAGAAGATGGAGGAAGACAGGAAGCATCTTGTTCAGCCTCCTATCATGGACTGAAGACCAGCGACTCTCCAGGCACCTTGCCCAACCTTCATCATCAAATTGGGACTGCTAAAGCACCCAGCTTCATGGGCTGAGCAGCAGCTGTCTGTCCTCAGCCTTTTCGGTATATGGACTACTATTGCTGGGCTGCACCATCGATACCATGTAAATGATTGCTAATAAATGCCTTTCATAACACATGCACACTGGATCGATTCTGTTCCTCTAGAGGACTGTTTTAACACGCCACTCTCAGTCCGGCTTTGAATTCCTATTGCCCCAACTCTGTGTCACCATCACATATGACTCAGCCAACTTCCCTTTTTCATGTCCCACTCAAGAGGTGTGCCTCTCAAGAGGCCTTAAGTCACTGGGATATGCTTTGTAGGCCTTCCTTTTTAGTGCTCTCTGTTAATAATGCAATGTTATTAACATTAATGTTAGTATTGAGATGTCTCCTTTTTTGTAAGAAGATGAAAATTCTTTTTCTGGACCTTGCTTGTTAGAAAACAGAGTTATGACAAGGATCAAAGTGTTGGCACTTTATTTAGGAGGTCAAAGACCCGTGGGGGTGTGGGTGGGAGAAACCCAAGAAAAGAGTTGAGAAAAAATACAAAGCAACACGAGGAAATTCAACTGTGCATGGATCCCAACTATCCACCATCCACGGCAAGTTGCTCAGCTGGACTGTCTGCTGGGCACACATTCTTTTCCAAGAACACACACATGTTCACACACACACACACACACACACACACACACACACACACACACACACACACACAACTCACCCAAGAAAGGCCACAACAGCCCAAAATAATGATTGCACCAAAGTCCAACTTGACGCACCAGTGAGTTTCTTTGGGGTTACTTACAGGAATAAGGGTGAGGGGTTATTTACAGGAGCAGGGGTGACTCAAAAGCAACATGGCGGAAAAGCCCAGCCCAATGTGGGTGACCTCACACCTTGCAGGCAGCTCTTCAGGTCTAGGCCGCTCTCTCTCAACCATGCTGCTCAGAGTCTCCTCCCCCAGCCGTGGATTGGTCCTTCTAGATGAAGCTGGGGAAGGGGTGGAGCTTGGATAATCTTATCAGTTTCTATTTCCCCAGATATGTGGCTTTGTTTATCTCTGGAGTCTCATCCCTCCCGGAGGGAATGTTTCCATTCAGAGGAAATTGCTAGCAATAGGCACACAAGAAGAAGCCACATCTAGAAGAGTCCGTGATGGGGAGAGAAGAGGGACCCATTCTCCTCAGCTCTCACTCATCAGTGGCCCAGACACACCCCTGGAGCTTTCCTATACTTCCCAGCTGTGTAACTTACCACCTGGGCTGTAAAGGTCCTACCGGCAGGGTGTGGTGACAACTCAGAATTTGGGGGGCAACTCAATGTGGGTACGCTGCTGACTAGGGGAGAAAACGGAAGAATGTCGTCAAAGGAATCTGGGGTGGTCCACGCAGTCCCCTCAGAACCACTCTTTATACTCATGCCCTTCCATATAGGGCCACTATTGTGTCTATAAAACCAGAACCAGGGCTGGCAAGATGGCTCAGTGGGTAGAGGTGAAGGCTGCCAAGGCTGACACCCTGAATTCAACTCCCAGAACCCACAGGCTGGGGAAAAGAGGGCTCAGTATTGCAGATTGTCCTGTGACCTCCACTACACATCCCAACACGTGCCTGTCCACAGATAGACATACACAGAATGAAGAAGTAAATGTAAAAAAAAGAAAGAAAGCAAAGCAAAGCAAACCTCTCTCTAAAGTCCTAATTACCACCTCTTAGGCTGCATCTCTGAAAAGTTCCAGCACTCTCGATTCCACATCCTGGGGAACCAAGGCCCTCACACCTGAACCTTTGAGGGACAAAGCAAATCCCAACCACTTCATTCCTCTGGATAGACACTCAGATCTAGAATATGTTTTTACTGGGTCTCATGGACTTGATTCCTTCTAGATCCACTTGGTCCATGAGGGTGGGTCACCTACAGTCTCGGGGGCAAGGGGTAAGTGTCTCCTCTATGGGAACACTGACGTCAAACTTGGTCCATGATTCATCTGGAACCAAGGCATGGTGGGAATGTAAGTTATGGATGGCATGCCACGAGGTGTTCCCACCCGAGGGAGAAAATCAACCTCTATAAAGGGAATTTCTCCGGTGCGGTTTGGACCTGCCCCTTCTTGTTATGCCCCCAGGGTTAGTTAATCACAAACAGGACATTGAGAATCAGTATGAAGGCAAACGAGCCCGGGAGGCAGGCGGGGAGCCCACACATCCACGCTCCCTGAAGCTGATGAGGGTGTTTTGTGGAAACAAGGGGCCAGCAAGGGAGATGGAGACCGGCCAGCTGTGTGGGGAGTTTGGGCAGCTGAAAGAAATTTTGCCAAGAATCTTTATAGTGCACCATTTTGTTGGCTGGCTTGCAGGCTCAGACTGAGCAATACCTGTGATTTCAAACAGCAAAAAAAATGAAAAGCACATTCCTCATGAATTTTTAAAATCAGCTCGGTCTCCTTGTCTAAGTCCTATAAATTAGAAAGAGCATAGGCCGCTCCAGGGTTTATTTCTTCTGTTTTTCTGCAGAACCTTATCAGCATGACTCAACCCAAAAGTTAAAATTGTCATCCATTCTCTTGCGTTCTCCTCACCACAGGTAGCCAGCTGCAATAGAGACATGATCAAAGTCAATGTAAAACTTAGAATTCATTTTCTTAAGGGAATTCCAGCCCTAGAACTCACCCACACAGAGCTGTGTGCAAATGGATAATTGATACTGCATACATTAGTGGCAAAATCATATTCAAGCTTCCTAAAAGAAGCAAAAGTCTACCATGGATAGTTGGGAAAGAGGTTAAAAAAAAAAACAACAACAGGACTTTGTACCCCTTGGATTTTTGCAGGGAGAGTTCTGGAGAGATGAACTCGGTCCTCATGCATTCCTCCACTGAGCTATACCCAGAACCCACGAATACCAAGTTTTTAAAGCATATGTCAATTGTGCAAAAATAATAGGCTTCACTGTAACATTTTCAGATGTACATATAATGTACCTGGGTCACACTCACCCTCTGTGGTGGTTGGAATGAGATGTCCCCTAGGCTCTGGCCTTTGAACACTTGGGTCCCAATTGGTAGCACTGTTTGGGGAGGTTTAGAAAACATATCCCTGCTGTAGGAAGTGCATCCCTGGAGGCAGGCTCTGAAGTTTCAAAGCCTCACGCATGAGATGTGAGCCCCCAGAATCCTGTTCCTACCGCCCCAGCTTTGTGCTATCATCATGGACTCTGACCCTCCAAAACCCGAAGCCCAGATGAGCATTTTCTTTTTTTTTAATTATTTAATTATTTTTTAAGATAATTCTGAATATAATTTTAATTTTTTTTCCAAATGCCATTTATTGAAGGAGGGAGGAGGTCTTAAATACAGGCTTACAGCACAATGGGAGAACCCTGGAGGGCAGAAGTTCACTACTGATGTTTTACAATCTTGCATCTAAGCTGTTAATGCCCATTATGCAGAATACACAGACAAAGAACTTCCCTTAAGCATTCAGGATGGTGGAACCCGGCAGGGAATTAGCATAGGGAGGACGTCAAGCTCAAGGTCAGTAAGCAAGGCAACAATTACCCAAAACGGGGGCCAGGGCCCTACAGGTCCCCCTTTTACTAATAAATGAGCTTCTGACTTAGGTTGCATGGGACGTCAGCAGGTCACCTTACCCATCATGGAGACACCTGCCCAGGCCACACAGGTGCTCTGTCTTAGGTTGGTGTTGGTGAGCGTACCCCAGGCATTACCCATCTCTGAATACTCATTACCATACAGGCTCAATCATGTGTGAGAGGCAGAGTTAACTGCTGCCAAAGATCTCAAAGTGGTGCTGGGCTTGCAATCTGTGTGTTTGACACAGAAAAGACCAACAGAAGTCCTAACCCACCCATAGCCAGTAGGCTAAAGACAACTGAGCCATTCCCTTCCTTAACGAGCCTTAGTGCAAATTGGAGTCCTTGTAAGATGGTATATCAAAAGCAAATGGAACTTGAGTTTATAAATTTATAATTTTCAAAGCCAATCAAAATGTATATAACTATTGAATTAAATTTATCATGCCCAATAGAATGAAAAATTAACTAACCGTGGTAGCTACCTTTGCTGCCAGGGTCTCCACTGTGCTAGCTGTAGTAACCAATTATGAAATGGTAGTCCCAGAAACAGTAGCAGCAGTGGCCGCCACTGCTATAACAGCAACAACAGCAGCAGCGATGTCAAATTCTCTTCTGGAGCGTGTGGACATCCACTGGCATGGATACAACTCCAGGAACACTTGACTACACTTTCATCACAGCAACAGGAAGGGACCTAATTCACTCTCCTGCTCTCACTGGTGCTTCCTCCTTCCTGCTCAGCATCTCTTTCCTGATAGCTGGCATCCACTCACATGCCTTTTTTCTCTAGTGCTGGGGATCCAACATAGGGACTTGCCTGTGCTTATAGGCTGGCTCTCTCTTGTTTTGTTTTTTCGAGACAGGGTTTCTCTGTGTAGCCCTGGTTGTCCTGGAACTCATTCTGTAGCCCAGGCTGGCCTCGAACTCACTGAGATCTGCCTGCCTCTGTCTCCTGAGTGCTAGGATTAAAGGCATGCGCCACCGCTGCCCAGCTTGTATTTTTTTTTTTTGACTCATCCATTAATGGGTGCTTGGGCTGATTCTATAACTTGGCTATTGTGAGTAGGGCTGTGGGTATGTGTGGCCATCTCTACAGTATGGTGGCTCTTGATGTCTTCAGGGATAAATCCAGGAGTGTTATGGCTGAATATTACTGTTCTATGTTCAGTTTTTTGGAGGAATCTCTGTGATAATTCCCACAGTGGCTGGAATCCCTTACATTCCAGTGTGTAAGCATTCGTTTTTCTCCTGCATCCTTGCCAGCACTTGTCAGTTATGTATTTTATTTATTTTTCTGGTACTAGGAACGGAACCTAGGGCCTCACCCACAGTAGTTGAGTGGTCTACCACCAAGTCACAGCCCGAGCTCCATTTTTGCTTATTTCTCTCTCTCCCTTTCCTTTAAAAAATAAAACAGGGTTTCCTTAATTGCTCATGTTGACCTTTAACTCATTTTTTTTTTTGGCTTGTCATTTAATTTCAGGTGGAAAAAGAGCAGGAGATCTGCTCACAGTGACTGACAGCTGACATGGAGGATCTGCTCACAGTGACTGACAGCTGACATGAGGATCTGCTCACAGTGACAACTGACTTCAAGCCCCAGAAGATTAAACAGTTGAGAAATACGGTGAAAATCTGTATGTTTTGGCCCCATATCTGGAACTCTTTAAGTCTGCTTTACTGGGAGGGGATGTTGGAGGTGTAATACTTAAGGAGACTCTCACATGGAGGTTTTAGGTTTCTTTTTTGTTTGTTTTGTTTTTTGAGACAGGGTTTCTCTGTGTAGCTCTGGCTGTCCTGGAACTCACTGTGTAGACCAGGCCTTGAACTCACAGAGATCTGCCTGCTTCTACCCCCCCTCCCTGAATGTTGGGAGGTGTGTGTTAAAGGTGTGTGCTACCACCATAGAGTGATTGTTTTCCTGATGAGAGCTATTATGGCTTGGGTGAGGTGGAATCTTGGAGTAGTTATGATTTGTATTTTTCTGATGTCTAGGGAAGCCAAACATTTTTTTTCAGGTATGTATTCATCAGGTCCCAAAGAAACTGGGGCAAATGGCCAACTGTGGTACCTGTTAGCATACCAGAGGGCTTCTCATTCCTCATTTCAGCCAGGTACTTTCTCTGCCATCTTGGTTTGCTTGTCCTCTCGCTCTTTGCTCTTTCCATCTCTATCCTCTTTCTAGGTCTCCTTTGCTCTCTCTCTTCTCTTCCTCTCTCTCTCCTCTTATGCCCTGGTTCAGTCTACTGGCCATGTTTAGTCCACTGCTCTCTCTCCCTGCTCTGGACTCCTCCAGGCACGTCTGACTGTGCTCTCCCTCATATCTACCATAAAACCCTCTCCTCAACCACGCCTTGGAGCAGACATGTCCTCGATTCATTCAGTATTAGCCGTTTGTTCTTCCTTTGCTGTTTGGTTTTATGAGCGGTGTGTGTGTGTGTGTGTGTGTGTGTGTGTGTGTGTGTGTGTGTGTGTAGCATCACCACCCTGCAAAACTAGTGGTTTTTAGAAGTTGATTTTGTAACCCCCTACTTCGCAGAAAATGTTTATGAGATCTCTCCATGTTTTCTGGTGGAGTCTTTGAAGTACAGAACCTTCTCATCTATGTAAGGAATGTTCTAGCTTCTTACCCCCCTACTCTTGACTCTTTATTTGTTCTCCCGTCTTATTGCTTTGGTGTGGGAATTAAATCATTATACTGAGTAAGAGTAGAGAGAGCGCACACCCTCGCTTGGTTCCTGACTTTAGAAGAAATGTTTTCAGTGCCCCCCCACCCTGGTACAGTGTGATGAAGAAGCTGATTGGCCTAAAGATTGTGTCATTATAGATCTGTTTTTTGTTTTGTTTTGAGACAGGGTGTTACCACGTAACCCTGGCTGGTCAGGAACTCTCGATGTAGACAAGGCTGGCCTCAAATGCACAGCAATCCTCCTGTTTCTGCCTCCCAAGTACTTGGCTTAAAGGTGTGGACAGCCACACCTGGCTACATTTCAATTCTTAGGATGCCAAAATTGCTGACATTTTTCATTCTTGTGACAGCAGCTCTGTGTGGCGTTTCCTACTGCAACTCTGCATCTTTAGTGATTTGACAATGTTCATTTGAACAGATAAAGAAATCCCCCAGCAAGCAAAGGCCAGCACATCTCTCCTTGCAAACACTGCCTAGAATCAGTCATGAAATTCAATCTCCCTGTTGCCTCTAGCAAAAATGAGATTGTCTGTAATTTTCAAAAGGAAATTCACCAGTAAACAAAGAAAATACCAAAAGTAAGAAAAGCGAGGAACACTGAGTACACAAGTTTTGAGTTTTAGACTCTGTAAAAACTTGCCAGCTTATACATATCCTATCCAGCCCCCTACTCGAGTTACTTCCTTGATAATTTTTTTCCCAGTCCTTTGCCTTTGGCTCTTACATCTGTAACTTCCTATAACAGGGCCCTGGTTACCCAGGATGTCAAGAGAGAAATGAATGTAAGATTGATGGCTGAGACCTGTGTGGGCAGAGTATTTTTTAATCTTTTCCAGTTGGAATCAACATAGCAAAGTTTCTCTATCTTTAGGAGATGGCCATGGCTTTGTTTCTTATGGGCAAAATTTGTTTCAGCTGTCTTTAATATATATTATAAATTATTAACATTATAAATATATTACTATATTAATTATAAAGAATCAATATATTATTAATTATTCATAATTAATTACAAATAATTAATATATTATAAATATATAAATTATTGTAAATAGTATTATATGTAAATAGTATTATATAAATGAATTATATACTATTATAATTTATTTCTGTGTACAATGTGTGCACATGAGTGCGTATGGATGCAGTTGTCCACAGAGGCCGGAAGAGGGTGACAGGTGCCTGAAGCTAAAGAGCATTACATGAGGTTGTGAACCACTCCATGTTCTTCTGAAAGAACAGGAAGTACTCTTACATGCTGAGCCATCTTTCCAGCCCGGGAGCTGTTTTCTCGTGTTTTAATTTTATTGCTCTGTGTGTATGTGGGGTGGAGGGGGTGTGCATACACAATACTGTGCACGTGTGGAGGTCGGAGGACAGCAAGGTGTCAGCTCCTTCCTTCCACCTTTACCCGAGTTCCAGGGACTGCACTTAGGTTATGAGGCTCCGACAGCAAGTGGAGTGGTCTCACCTGCAGGGTCGTCTCATCAGCCAGCAGCTGTCGTCCATGTCACACTGCAGCCTTCGAAACGTGCCATAGTCAAACCAAACCTTCTGGCCCTGGTTCTGGATGTCCCAAAGAAACTGCCGCCAGCCGGGCGGTGGTGGCGCACACCTTTAATCCCAGCACTCGGGAGGCAGAGTCAGGCGGATCTCTGTGAGTTCGAGGCCAGCCTGGGCTACCAAGTGAGTTCCAGGAAAGGCACAAAGCTACACAGAGAAACCCTGTCTCGAAAAACCAAAAAAAACAAAACAAAAAAAAAAAAACAAAAAAAACTGCCGCCATAATGCCCTGAATGTTCAGCAGGGCACAGGAAGATCCTGCGGCTATTGTGGCTGTAGGTAGGTAAATAGCCAACAGAGCAAGTGAAATCCGGCTAACCCAGATTAAGTTTTGCTTTTATGGTTAACTGTAAGTGATAAGCTCATTTGCCTGTCATTCATTCACATTTGGATGCTCCCCAGAACCATATTTACATCAGCCTATTTAAGCCACATCCCAGCCAACCAAACCAATTCTTTTTAATTTTTCTGCTTGTTTGTTTTTTCCAGACAGGGTTTCTTTGCATAGTCCTGACTGTCTTGGAACTCACTCTGTTAGACCAGGCTGGCCTCGAACTCACAAGATCCACCTGTCTCTGTCTTCCCATGTGTTGAGATTAAAGGCATGCACCACCACCACCACCTGGCAACTAATTTTTTTAAATGTTTAAAAAATTGTATTATTTTATTTTATGTGTACCGATGTGTTTTGCCTGGATGTATGTCTATACACCACATGCATGCCTGGTGCCCACGGATGCCAAGGAGGGTGTTGGGTCCTAACGGCTCCCTCAGGGAAGGGGGTGAGAAGGCGTGACATCAACAGCACAGACACTGGAAGTCAGGTAAAAGGCAAACAGCAGACTCATTTATTCAGCAATGGGAAGAGCCTTATATACATACCCTCCTCCCAGCACCCAGGCTGCATCCTGATCCAGTGACATTGCATGGTTGCCCCTCATTGGCTAGGCACGATCAGGACCTCTGACATCGCCTGTTGCTAGGCCCTCAGGCAGACTCCAGGTTGGCTCATCTCTCGGCCTCATAGGCCTTATCTTCCTCTAGGTCCCCTGGAACTGGAGTTAGAGATATTTACGAACTGTTGAGGAGATACTGAGATTAGAACCTGGATCCTCTGGAAAAGCAATCAGTGTTCTTAACTGAGTTATCTCTCCCCAGCCACCAACCCGCGCGGGGCCCCCCCCCCCACCAAAACTAACTCTTAAGAGCAACCCAGACTGAGTTAAGTCAATGAAAGACTTGAGCTGGCAGCCAGCATTTTCAAAGAGTACTCTTTACATGTCATCGGACCTCTCCGCGCAGGTGGAGAGCCCTTGATCACCACCTCTGGTGAAATAACACGGTGCGATCTACCCCTCCCATCACTCACATTTGCTTTCTGAGGTCTACTTACTCATGGCTTAGCCACAGCGAGGGGTTCTCCACCATCAGCTCGTCCTGACATCATGTACTGGTATGTAATTACAAGTGTAAGGGTGAGTGGTCTAACACCCTGCTTCAGCTGTCTCTGGACACAGCCTGATTTTGCAGCAAAAAAAAAGAAAGAAAGAAAAGAAGAAAGTCAGCTTTCTGTCCTCTGCTCTGCCCAGCTCCATCTCGTGTTTTCTTTCACCATCCTGTATCCTGGAATGCTTGGTCCTTACTGTTCAGCGACTCGCCCACAGCCATACCTCTTGTTTATCCTCAGATTTCCTTAGCCTTCACCCCAGCCCTCGAGGTCACACCACAGCAGAACCTCAGCTGGACGTGGTGGCATGCACCTGTAGTCCTGGGTACTTGGTAGACTGAGGCTAGAGGATCTCTTGAGTCTAGGGCTTCAAGGCCAACTGGGATAATAGACAGAGGAAGGACAATAGGAGAGCGGGAAGAAGGGGAGGGAGGGAGGAGGAGGAGGAGGAGGAGGAGGAGGAGGAGGAGGAGGGAGGAGGAGACGAAAAGGAGAGAGGAGGAGGGGAGGGGAGAAGAAGAGGCACTCTCTGTCATGGGCCCAGAATTCTTAGATGGGATAGTTGAGAACACAGAATGTATTACCTAACTGTGTTGTTCCCTACTGGTCCCTCCCTGTCAATCAACAGTCGAAGAGGATGCCTTTGGATGTAGACAATAAATCTCAGGAAGAGAAACACTCCCACAGGCATCACGGTCATGGTGGCGCTGATACCAGGAAGTCTCTCGAACCGACTATAGTGAAGCTGCTGGGTAGTCGGCGCTCAGAACCTGTGGGATGCTGGCTTTGTCTCACCTTGGTAGGAAACACTGAAGTGCTTAGCATCAGAGGAAGGAACACAGAAAGAGGACAGCCAATGGCTGGAGGGATGGCTCAGTGCTTAAAAGCACATGCTCCTCTTGCAGAGGACCAAAGTTCAGGGCCCAGTGCTTACCTCAGGTGGGTCATAACAGCCTGTCAATTCCTGCTCCAGGGGGATTCAATAACCTCTTCTGGCCTGCTGGAGTACTCCCTGTCTCTCTGTCTCTCTGTCTCTCTGTCTCTCTGTCTCTCTCTCTCTCTCTCTCTCTCTCACACACACACACACACACACACACACACACACACACACACACACACACACACAGTAATAGAGTAATAGAGTAATATAGAATTCTTGTGTGATCCAGCCATCCTGGGCATATGCCCGGAAGAACTGGAAGCAGGCATTGGGATAGTATTTGTACCCCCTTGTTCATATCTATACTATCTGAAATAACAACAAGAACAACAACAAAAAAAAAAAAATCCAGTGTCTAGCAAAGGATGCAAGACAAACATCTCATGGTATATATATATATATATATATATATATATATATATATATATATATATATATATATAGAGAGAGAGAGAGAGAGAGAGAGAGAGAGAGAGAGAGAGAGATAGATAGATAGAATGAAATATTATTCAGCCTTTAAACAAAAGTGCAAAACCACGACAATGAAAAAGAGCCGGGTGAGGTGGTGTTTGCTTTTAGTGCCAGAACTCAGAGGCAGAGTTAGGCAGATCTCTGGGAGCTCCAGGCCAGGCAAGGTTACATGTTGAGACTTTGTCTCAACAAACAAATAAACTAACAATCACCAAATAACAAATGGTCAGCCCTGAAAACCTACATGCAAGTAACAGTATACAAACTGAGCAGGATATATGTATATATGTGTGTGTGTGTGTGTGTGTGTGTAAAATATATATATATTTATATGTTATATGTGTGTGTATTTATGTATTTATATGTTGTATATATGTGTATATAACAACAATTAATGAGAAAAGAGGTCATGAATTTGAAACAGAGCAAGGAGGGATATATGGGAGGGCTTGGAGGGAGGAAAATGAAGGGGGAAATGATGACGTAATTATAATCTCAAAAATAAAAGAAATAATTTTTTTGTGGTGTTCGAGACAGGGTTTGTCTGTGTAGTTTTGGTGCCTGTCCTGGATCTCGCTCTGTAGACCAGGCTGGCCTCGAACTCACAGAGATCCGCCTGACTCTGCCTCCCGAGTGCTGGGATTAAAGGTGTGCGCCACCACCGCCCACCCAAGAAATAATTTTAAAATAATAAAAAAGGAAAACAAACCAAAATCCACAAGGAAAAGGGAATTCTCACTTCCATATGAATGGCATGAAGCTTGAGGTTGTTGAACCAAGTAAAACAAGTCAGCCATGGGAGGACAAACTGTGTTATTCTACTTACATGAGGGCACAAGAGCAGTCAATTCCTAGTCAGTTCCTACAGAAAGCAGGACTGGTGGGCAGGCAAGATTGCTCAGTGGTTAGAGCGTGCTCCTCTTTCAGAGGACCCAGGTTTGATACCAGCACCCACATGGCAGCTACCAACTCTCTGTAACTCCAGTCTCAGAGGATCTGAAGCCCTCTTCTAGTCTTCAGAGGCTCAGCATGCATGTGGTAACTCATACTGGGAAAACACACTCACATCCATAAGAATAATAATGAACTTTAAAAAATAAAACATAGGACTGGAGAGATGGCTCAGAGGTTAAGAGCACGGGCTGCTCTTCCAGAGGTCCTGAGTTCAATTCCCATCAATCTCAAAATGGCTCACAACCACCTAGAATGAGATCTGGTGCCCTCTTCTGTCGTGCGGGCATACATGTAGGCAGAACACCATGTACATATTAAATAAATATTAAAACCTGCTGATTTAGATTTAATCCCTGAGACCCACATGGTAGATGAAGAGAACTGACTTCCAAAAAAGTTGCCTTCTGACCTCCACACACATGATGTGTATATACGCAACAAACCATATACACCCCATGCACATACACAATATACACACATTACACACACATCACACACACTATACACAACACACATGTTACACACATCATACATAACACACATTACACACACACACACACACACACACACACACACACACACACTGAATAAACAAATGTTTAAAAAAAAATGAGACCCCGCCTCAAGGCAAAAAGGTGGAGAGCCATAGAAGAAAACACCAGAAAAATGGGGGGTTGCTGTTTAATGGTTGTATGTAGCTGGAGTTTTCCTGTCTGGCCCACAGTCAGGACAAACTCTCTCACCTGCCAGTCCCACAGCCGCTCAGACCCGACCAAGTAAACACAGAGACTTATATTGGTTACAAACTGTATGGCCGTGGCAGGCTTCTTGCTAACTGTTCTTACAGCTTAAATTAATCCATTTCTATTAATCTATACCTTGCCACGTGGCTTGTGGCTTACCGGTACTTTACATCTTCCTTGTCCTGATGGCGGCTGGCAGTGTCTCCCTCACCCAGCTTCCTATTCTCTCAATTCTCCTCTCTGTTAGTCCCGCCTATACTTCCTGCCTGGCCACTGACCAATCAGTGATTTATTCATTGACCAATCAGCAACACATTTGACATACAGACCATCCCACAGCAGTTGTAGAGTTCAGTCTATGAGATAACAAGTTGTGTGGGTGGATGGTGGTGGATGGTGGTGGATGGTGATGGATAGTGGTGGTGGATGGTGGTGTGGGTGGTTACACAGAGACTTGAGTATAGTAAACGTCACTGAATGGCACACAGAATGGCCAGGGCAGTCGATTTTATGTTATGTGCACTTTCCCACAACTGGAGAAGAAGGTGCCTTTCCCATGCTAACTCTAGCTTGTGCCTGTTTTTAAGCTTGATCTGTTTCCACAAAACCAGTCTATCGGTGCAAAGTCCATCTTCGTAGTGTGGGGCAACAGGTTTGTCCTGTTGGACGTCATTCTGTAAGACTGTGATATGATGTCATACACCAGGGTAGTCCAAAACAGAAGGCAGAATTTCAGAACCAAGCCACAAGCAAGCTCGTCACATTTTACTATTTAAAAAGAAGACCCGGAGGATCCTATACCAAGTTAGTCAGCCATGAGAGGACAATCAGGCAAGAAATACTATATTCGTGGCTGATAAACCAAGCAGCGTGATGTTGGAATAACACCAAACTTTGACAATTTTAACATACTCATAATTTTAGATCTGCAAGAAATACATCTACCAGCTGAGAGCAGTTGAATAAAATCATTACAGGATTAGCAGTTTTCTGACCCACTTACTTAAAAAAGCTGAATCATTCCATCGAGACCCCAGGGAAACACAGATTTACAGCTTTGATGTATTTTTTTGGTCCTCTTTCAATTAAATGAAATTATATAACCAGTTTTGGTTTTTGTCTTCGCCATCTCCTCTTTTAATTGGGTGGTTTCACACGTCTTCTCGGGAATATGCCTTTGCAAATTCTTGATTTTTGCAAATGCAAATGTGTCCTGAAACAGGCACACAGGTTTCTTCTGTGCAATTACTTTCCAAGCCCATCGGGAAGGCTTCTTGCTTTTCTCCCAAATCCCTTTCTTTATTGGATTGGGAACGGACAGGTGGCCCGTTGCTGTCCATCAACCAGAGGAGCGCTGTGCTTCAGAAGAGAGGTGGAGGTGACAGAGGAATGGGTCACTTCCCCTCTGTCCACACTGGTGCAGTAAATGAGAGCTTTCCCCAACCCCCCAGCGCTGTGCTAAGAAGAGCTAAGGACAAGCCACGGGGAAAGTAATGGACACCCACTCCCTCTTCACAAATTGCAATCATATTAAGGTGGAGAGATGAGTATTCTGCTCCTGACATTGCTTAGAAAAGCTGCCACATCGGCTTTTGGCTGTCTGCAATTATATTTATGTTTTTAAAGGTTTCTTTTTCTTTTAGTTGTAGGTGGGGTTGCCTGAGTACATCCATGTGCACCACATGTGTACAGTGACTGAGGAGGCTAGCAGAGCACACCGGATCTCCCTGAAACTGGAGTTACAGGTAGCTGTGAGCTATCTGAGAAGCGTACTGGGACTGAACCCAGGTCCCCTGCAAGAGCAGCAAGTGCTCTTAACTGTCTGCCGTCTCTACCATCCTACTGTGTCTATTTTTATGTGACTGCATCTAGCAGTATCTCCTGCTTCTGAATTCAAAAATATGCACTGCATAATTTATAAGGTGTTTAATATACAGTTTAATATAATTCTAGCACTGCCTATAATTATAGTTATTGCTGTTTATGTTGTCTAACACTAGAAAATTATCAAGTCTTTGAGGGCAAGGTTCAGAGCATACATATCCTTATTCTTGCTGCATCACATCCAGCACAGCACTGTGGTTTCTCTGCGACAAATGTCCTGCATAATGAAGAGGTTAGAAAAAA
Organism: Peromyscus californicus insignis; assembly: GCF_007827085.1. Lineage (NCBI taxonomy): Eukaryota > Metazoa > Chordata > Mammalia > Rodentia > Cricetidae > Peromyscus > Peromyscus californicus. Next base: position 6,080,662 of record NW_026294540.1, on the reverse strand, counting down.
CAATATAGACCATATGAATATGAAGCGCATCCAGTATTCTGAGACCAATGAACTCTTTTGCCTACTTGTTTTAACATCTTATTTAATGAGCACTGGCTATGTATTAATAATTATGCATTTGTTATTAAAATATACCAAGTTCCTATTGTACAATAGACACCGTGTAAGGCCACAAGAATCCATTAGTGAATAAAAATATTTACTCACACGTGCCTGTTATCAGAGAGGTTCCCAAACAGGCCCACAATTATTTAGCTAGTAACTGGGTAGCTTCAACTTGAAACCACTGTTTACTGTAGAGTCCCTATTCTTAAACAATTTGCTGGGTTCCCTATGGTGAGAGCCACGGACAAGATATGCTAAGACTAGAGGCTGGAGAGATGCCTCAGCAGTTGAGAACACATACTACTCTTCCAGAGGACCTGAGTGATGCCTCAGCAGTTGAGAACACATACTACTCTACCAGAGGACCTGAGTGATGCCTCAGCAGTTGAGATGACATACTACTCTTCCAGAGGACCTGAGTGATGCCTCAGCAGTTGAGATGACATACTACTCTTCCAGAGGACCTGAGTGATGCCTCAGCAGTTGAGATGACATACTACTCTACCAGAGGACCTGAGTGATGCCTCAGCAGTTGAGAACACATACTACTCTACCAGAGGACCTGAGTGATGCCTCAGCAGTTGAGATGACATACTACTCTACCAGAGGACCTGAGTGATGCCTCAGCAGTTGAGATGACATACTACTCTACCAGAGGACCTGAGTGATGCCTCAGCAGTTGAGAACACATACTACTCTACCAGAGGACCTGAGCGATGCCTCAGCAGTTGAGAACACATACTACTCTACCAGAGGACCTGAGCGATGACTCAGCAATTGAGAACACATACCAGAGGCCCTGAGTTTGGTTCCCAAAACCCATGTTGGGTAGTTCGCAGTCAATTGTAACTCCAGCTCCGGGGAATCTGATGCTCTCTTCTGGCCCCTGTGGACCCTGTGGACACATACATGCACATGAATAAGAATAAAAATAAAGATACAATAATACTATACTCTTTTTCACAAACATTGATGGAACCCTCAGTGAGATTAAGGACCGTGTTTGATAAAATTTTCTAAACCCCAATGTTCACATGAAATGAAAACCTATACCAACCTCTCAGGATTCCTAAACAAATTCTTATTGCCCAAATGTCCTGATTCTCTACTAGATTCTCTTTATAACTTGGGAGCTTTAGAAATTTATTTGCCCATAAAATATTTTATTAATAATAAAAGTTATTTATCTCTGAGTGATGTGGTGTATGCCTTTAATTCCAGCTCCTGGGAGGCAGACACAGGCAGATCTCTATGAGTTTGAGGCTAGCCTAGTCTACAGAGTGAGATCCAGGACAGCAAGGGTGGTTACACAGAGAAATTTTGTCTCAAAAACACACACAAAAAAGAACAAAGCAAAAAAGTGATTTATTCTAGTCATTGTCAAACATAAATTACTCTTACTTGCTGATGTGTTCTATCAACTATTATCCCAGAGTAGGGAGTAGAGAAAGCCTCGAGTGAGGGAAGTCCTGAGTGATCTGTGTTGTTCCCATGGGCAGGACCATACCAAGGACCCCAAGGACTCAAAGGCCTTGGACCCATGGGAAATTGTCAAAGCTATTTCCCATGTGGGCTAGGCTCAGAGGGAGGCAAAGTTTTCCTCAGTGGGGCGTGTGTGTGTGTGTGTGTGTGTGTGTGTGTGTGTGTGTGTGTGAGAGAGAGAGAGAGAGAGAGAGAGAGAGAGAGAGAGAGAGAGAGAGAGAGCAAGTGATGAGGGTGTACAAAAGTTAGCTGTTGAGTCTTTCTCCTCCAGGATGTTACAGCCTGAGACTTCTCCCATACAGAGACCTTCTATTGAGCCTCGCCAACCCTCCCCCTGCGCTGTACACAATAAATACACTAAGGTTCCAGGTTGCAGTGGTAGTTAATATGGCTCCAACAGAGCACACAGTCACCTGACCCCAGCTTGTGACATGGGTCTGTATGTCTCTATCCTTTCTTCATTCCATCACCAACCCAAGTCATGTTTCTAGGACCCAAACTGCATGTATTGCAGCATCCCAGAATACACACACACACACACACACACACACACCCCAACTAGACATCTTTTAACACATTTTATTTATTGCTTTAATTTTTTAAGTAGTGGGGATTGAACACTGGGCCTCACACATGCTAGGCAAGAGCTCTATCTCTGAGCTACAACCCAAGCCCTTTAAAAAATGTACTATTTATGCTAGGCAGTGGTGGCACACACCTTTAATCCCAGCATTTGAGAGGCGGAAGCAGGCAGATCTGAGTTCAAGGACAGCCTGGTCTACAGAGTGAGTTCTAGAACAGCCAGGGCTACACAGAGAAATCCTGTCTCAAAAAACAAAGAATACACACACACACACACATGTGTTTATGTGCACCACATGTGTGCAAGTGCCCTTGGAGGCCAGAAGAGGGCAACAGAGCCCCTGGAACTGGAGTTATAGGTGGTTGTGAGCTGCCTGATGTGGGTGCTGGTAACCAAACCCAGGTCCTCTGCAAGAGCAGTGAGCACTCTTTAACAGCTGAGCCAACTCTCTAATCCCCCTCCTCCCTCAGCAAGCCCTCATTTTTTTGCTTTTTGTTTGTTTGTTTGTTTGTTGAGACAGGGTTTCTCTGTGTAACAGCTCTGGCTATCCTGGAACTCTTCATTGTAGACCAGGCTGACCTTAAACTCACAGAGCTCTGCCTACCGTTGCCTCCTAAGTGCTGGGATTAAAGGCAGGCACCACCACTGCCCGGAGGCAAAGTCAGTTATTTATTTATTTATTTATTTATTTATTTATTTAGACACAAAGTCTCAATGAATTGCTAATCTGGCTTTGAATTTGCAGTCCTCCTGCTTCAACCTAGCTGAACAGCTGGGATTACAAGACCCATACCACTGGGTCTGACCTAGAAGACAGCTCCATTTTCTAGGACTCATCATTTTTTGAGGGGAGGTTTGTTGAGACAGGGTCTCATGTAGCCTAGCTGTCTGTGGTAGCTTGAATGAGAATCTCCCCCATAGGCTCAGATGCTTGGCTTGGCTCCCCAGTTGGTGGTGCTGTTTGGGAGGTAGAGGAGGTGTGGTCTTTGATGGAGGAAGCACAATGTATGTCAATGGGAGCAGGCTTTGAGGTTTCAAAGCCTCAAGTAGTTCTCAGTTAGTTCTCGTTCTCTCTCTCTCTCTCTCTCTCTCTCTCTCTCTCTCTCTCTCTCCTTCATGCTTGCAGTTCAAAATATAAGCTCTTAGCTTGCTGCTCCAGCCATCATGCCTACCTGTTGCCATGCCTCCCCCACTGGGATGGACTCTTACATCTCTGGACCCACACACCCAAATAAACCCTTCTCTCTATACATTGCCTTTGTCATGATGTTTTATCTCGGCAATAGAAAAATTACCAATACACTGACCTTGAACTCAATGTGTAGCTGAAAATGACTTTGAATTCCTGATCTTCCTGCCTCCGCCTCCCAAGTGCTGGGATGATGGGCAGGCACCTCCACACCTGCCTTGTAATTAAATCTTGACCCTTTAGATAATAACCACAGGCAGGCTTCTGTCTCAGGGTTTCTATTGCTGTGGTGAGACACCAGGACCACAGCAACTCTTACAAAGAAAACATATAATTGGGGTGGCTTGCTCACAGTTTCAGAGGTTCAGTCAGTCCATTATCATCGTGACGGGAACACGGAGGCATGCAGACAGATGTGGTGCTGGTTATATCTTGATATGTAGGCCATAGGAAGTCAACTGAGACACTAGGTAGTATCTTGAGCACAGGAAACCTCAAAGCCCACCCCCACAATGACACACTTCCTCCAACAGAGCCATATCTACTCCAACAAAGCCCCACCTCCTAACAATGCCGCTCCCTGTGAGGTTACGGGGGCCGATTACATTCAAACTACCACAGTATCTGTCAAGACACTCATAAAGAAACATGGAGGACACTAGAGGAAGACACTCAAAGCTGACCTTTGACCTCCACGCTTGTGTACAGGTGAGCACACCTTTGCGTGCGCATGCGCACGCACACACAAACACACACACCTCATAAAGGCTAAGAATGTAGCAATAGTGACAGAAAATACGGAGAACAAATTAAAGACATTTCAATTATCTATTAATCATAGCAAAAGCTGGGCTGTTGAGTTAGCTCAGCAGGTTAAAACTGTTTGCTGCCAAGACTGAAGACTTGAGTTTCAGCCCCAGAACCCTCATGGTGGAGGGAGATTACTAACTCCCAAAAGTTGTTCTCTGATCTACACACACACACACACACACACACACACACACACACACACACACACACACACACACACCATGGCTCAAGTGTGCTCCCCATGCCCCACAGAATAAAGAATCGTAATTTTTAAAAATAATCCTGTAAGTTTTTTAGTTATTCGGGAAACCAAGGTGGTACACTATTTCAGTAAAATCCGAGTTTACTCTGAAATTGACAAAAGAAAAATAAAGAGGAAAAATGGGAGGAATTCACTCGAAAGAGCAGTGTTAGCATGAGCGGTATCGAGAGATACAAAACACTCCCCTGCCAAAAGCTTAAGCTGGAACGTAACACAGGAAGATACAGCCAATGTTTGGCAAATTCTTAAGAATGAAATAAAACTAGGGAGCGTGTTTCAACAGCTTCAGATGAGTGATGTCTGTAGCAAAACACATCAGCCATGTGTTTAGGGCCAAGACTGTTGAAAAGAAAGAAGCAAGAGAATGCGAAGATACAGAAAATTAAACCACAAATCTTTCTAGATGTGGCCATTGGAAGAAATGCAAACAGTCAACGTGGGCATAAAGCAGTCATTTTCTGATGAGTTTGGGCAATGGAGAATGCCAAAGCTTTACAACAGGGTGGAGGGGGCATCTGAATCAATATGGGGAGCAACTCCATCCAAAACACAGTTATTTGGGCTCTTTCTCCCTCCAACGTTGCCAAGCCTGAACCCAAGCACCTGGACTCAGGAGAGGCGCCAGAAGAGGTAGGACTATGGGTACGTGCCACCCTCGAGCAGGAAGGTTGTCTCTTTGCCTAAGTGGCGTGGCTTTGTTAAGGGCTAGTTTTAACACAAACTCCCAGAATAGACAGAAATATTCCTTGGCTCATGTTAGAGCCTCTGAGAAACAGAGCCCTTGTATTAGTCGGCTCTCTATCATGGTAACAAAATACCAAGATAGGTAACTTAGGAAGAGAAAAAGGGTTATTTTGGTTCACTTTAAAGCCCTTTGCTTTGGCTGGTGACATAGCCTTCATGGTAAGAGTGTAGCTGCAGCAAAACTATTCATTCTGCGGCCTGGAAGCAGAGCAGAGAGCACAGGGGGCCAGGGGCCCCCAGTCCCCTTCAGTGACCTAAGGGTCTCTCACTAGACTCCACTTCTTGAAGGGTCCACTGCCTTCCAAAAACCCATCCCTGGAGACCAAGTATTTAAAACATGGGCCCCTGGGGGGGGCATTGAGTATTCAAACTAGGGGGGGCCAGAGAGATGGCTCTGTGGGTAAGAGCTCTCGCAGAGGACTTGAGTTTGGTTCCCAGCACCCATACTGGACAGCTCAACACCACCTCTAACTCCAGCTATGGAGGATCTGGCATTCTCTTTGGGCCTCTAAGGGTACCTACACACACACACACACACACACACACACACACACTCCTATTAGGAAAAACGAAAAACAACAATAACCATGTGGGCCAGCAAGATCAAAAGACTTGCCACTCAAGCCTGAGAACCTGAGCTTGGTCACCAGAGTCTATAGCAGAAAAAAAAAAAAAGTGTTGTCTTCTGACTTCCACATATGCACTATGGCACAGGGGTGCCCACATTCACACATACACAACATACATGTGTACACACAGACAATAACAGTAAATTGTTTAGAGCAACTTGAGCCGGAAACCCAGCTCATCGGGCAGAGGGCTTAGGTATCCTGCGTGAGGCCCTGGATTCCATCCCCACCACCTAAAACTGGGTTTAGTGGCACTGGCCTGTAACCCCAGAATTCAGGAGGTAGAGGCAGAAGGATCAGAAGTTCAAGGTCATTCTTGGGCACTTTGCAAGCTTGAGGCTGGCCTGGGCTACATGAAAACCTGTCACAAAACAAAACAATGAAAACAAATGAACCCCAAACCCCACTCATTTTACTAGGCAAGTATGTATATGTAGTAACTGAGGCATAGTGACCCAAGGCTGACCAGCTCATGGGTATCAGAGCTGGGACTCCAGTTCAAGAAGTCTGCTTCAAAAAAAGCCAGTGGCCAGGGAATAGCAGACAGAGAAGTCAAGACAGTTGGAGTGGGATAGTGGGCACATTCTTAGGGAAGGGGAGTCTGTCACACAGCTCTCTGCATTGTGACAAATAACATGATAGAATCAACCAAAATGGGAAAAGATTTATTTTATTTATTTATTTATTTATTTATTTATTTATTGATAGACAAGGTCTCATTATGTAGGCCCAGCTGACCTAAAACTTGCTATGTAAACCAGACCGGCCCCAAGCTCATGGAGATCTGCCTGCCTCTGCCTTCTGAGTGTTGGAGATTAAATGAAAGGTTTGTTTGGGCTGGCAATTAGTATATCATGGCAGAGGCTTGTAGTGAACAAAGCTGAGGATAGATAGTGGCCAAGCAGTGAACCGAAAACATGGGGGAATTGTACTGGAATCGTTTTCTGTCAACTTGACACAAGCTAGAGTCACCAGAGGGGAGGGAGCCTCAACTGAGAAAAGGTCTCCATAAGACCAGGTGGTAGAAAATGCCTGCAGGGCATTTTCTTAATTAGTGATTGATGTGGGAGGGCAAAATCCATTGTGGGTGGTACCACCCCTGGGCTGGTGGTCCCGGGTTCTATAAGAAAGCAGGCTGAGTAAGCCATGAGGAGCAAGCCAGTAAGCAGCACCCCTCCATGGCCTCGGCATCAGCTCCTGCCTCCAGGTTCCTGCTCTGTGTGAGTTCCTGCCCTCGCTGCTTTTGATGAGGAACTGTTATACAGAATTGTGAGTGAAGAAACCCTTTCCTCCCAAAGTTGTTTTTGGTCATGGTGTTTCATCACAGCAACAGAAACCCTAAGACTGGGCTAGAGTCCCAAGGTCCTCCTCAAGGACATAACCCCAACATCCTTCTTCCCCAAAGTCCTCATCTCTTAAAGAATTTTACCACCTCCAAACTGTGTCACGGGCTAAGGACTAAGCTTTTAATACATGGCCCTTTGAGAGATACTTACCCCCAAACACAGCAGAGCTCTTATCTGGGAAGAAAACATGGGCAGCAATGATGATGGGATGGAGCAGAAGCTGGAGGAAGAGTTAGGGATGCAGTGTGTACCAGGGTAAAGGCAAGGAGAAGCTCTGACTGATGGTGAAGAGAATTTTTTTTGTTTGTTTTTTGATACAGGGTTTCTCTGTGTAGTTTTGGTTCCTGTCCTGGATCTCGCTCTGTAGACCAGGCTGGTCTCGAATTCACAGAGATCTGCCTGGCTCTGCCTCCCAAGTGCTGGCATTAAAGGTGTGCGCCACCACCGCCTGGTGAGAATTCATTTTTTAATACCAGGCAGGGAGAGTATCTGATGCCAGCAAGCACCAGCCACCCAAAGTAATAGCCTCTCTCCTAAAAATCTGAAAATCGACTTGAGAAGCGGTGGGAGTGTATACTCTACATTCTGCAAAATGTTGAATCAACTCAACTCAAAAAACATTTAAGGAGCTTTGGATAACATTTTAGGATTCTTTGGAGACTATGATGCTTCCGTAACTAGTTCTCAAACATAATATACAACTGGAAGCGTACACACACACACACACACACCACTCTGCATGAAAATGCCAAATGTAGACTTGCTTTATCACACATTGTACCAGCTCTTCATATTCCTTCAACACTTGGCTTTTCAGAAACATTTTTTTCCCTTCCTGGGAGATGTTTTGTTTTTTTTACACTTCTTGGTTTTTACAGATCAAGATGTTAATAGCAATAAACAACTTGGGGAAAAATTGGATATGTGTTGTCCTATTTAGAAATATGAGGATTTCTAAGAAGGAAAATTTCACGTTGTGCCATTTGTTGATGACGTGGTGTTTCTGTGGAAGTCTGTGCACGGTATGCTAAGAGAGTCCAGGGCAAGTTCACTAGCATAACCAGTTAGCAATACAAATGTATTTTAATGGATTAAACGTAAAATGAAGGGCTGGGTAGATGGCTCAGTGGTTAAGAGCATCTACCACTCTTACAAGAGGACTTAGACTCAGTTGCCAGCACCCACATCAATCAGCTCCTAACCACCTATGTCTCCAGTTCCGTCAGAGGGAATCTGAAGCCTTCTCCTGGCCTCCAAGGGTACCTGCACACATGTGGTGCATATGACTTCACAGAGGCACACATACACACACTTCAATAAAAACAATAAATAACATCTTCTCAAAAACATGAGACCTTGTAACTAAAAACATGCATCTTAGAGACAGATAGATGTTAAGATGCTGCCATTATAGTACCATGTCCTGGGATATTGGGGTTACACACTAGCTTTATATGGTTACTGTGAGGCTTAAATAAGATCCTGTGATATAACGTTCTTGGAACATGATGCTAAGTATCTTTTGGCTGCCTCGTTCTAGCACAAAGCAGAAGGAATTTAAGAATATGCTCCTTTCGAACCTGAGAGCTGTCCTGTCTTTGTTTTGCTGGATCTTAAACCCCAGCACTCATTTCTGTGTACGCAGAGAGGTGCTCACTCTGTTTCTGGAGGCTGACCTGAATGGTCCTGAATGGTGGTTCCCAGTCAGTTTTCAAAGTGTGGCACCACCAACTGCACAAGATCTTAAAGGGCCCTTCTGGGGCCTTAGAACTATTTCCATAATTATTGTAATGACAGATATTCTCACTTTGTTTAATAAATCCAAAGCTCACTTTATAATGTAAACTCTCTAACGCTGGGTTGTGTTTTTATCCTTGGTGTTTGTACTGATGGTGTAAAAACAATAGTTGGTAACACTGCTGATACTGGAGCACGAATGTTAAGCCAGAGGAACTTGCCAGGTGATGGTGGCACGTGCCTTTAATCCTGGCGCTGGGGAAGCAGACACAGGCAGGTCTCTGTGAGTTCCAGGCTAGCCTGGTCTACAGAGCTAGTTCCAGACAGCCAGAGCTACATAGTAAGATCCTGTCACAAAACGAAACAAAACAAAACAAAACACAAAAAACGAAACAAAACAAAACAAAAAACAAAAGATGATGGGACTGTCTGATTTGTTACTATTACAAAAGCCAGACAGAAACAACTTATCAGGAAAAAGGCTACATTTTGACTCATTTGAAAGCTTTTGGTTCATGCTGCCTTAGCCTGGTCACTTTGGGAAAGGCTGCACATGGCTACAAGAATAAACAGAGGACTCAAACACACTAGGAAGTTAGAAGGAAGGGACTAGGGCCCTATGCTCCCCTTCAGTGGTAAACCCTAATACCTGAAGATTTCTCATTAGGCTCCACCTCTTAAAGGGCCCACCATCTCCCAGCAGTGGAACGCTGGGGACCAAGTCTTTAGCATATGGACTTTTGGGGGACACTTAAGAGCCAAATGATAGCAGGTATCAGGGTGTAAGTGGTAAGCATTCTATTTATTCTTCCCTTTCATGTTTTCATGTAAAGAAAAAAGCCGTAATTTCACCTAAGAATGTCACTGGTGAAGCAACACTTTTATTAAATATAGACTCCCTAAGTACTTATCTTTTTGATATTTGGAGTAATTAAATAAGAACTGTATGCAAAGCATTTCTACTGTGTACTAGGATGTGGGAGCCCATTTTCAGGTTCCTTGTGGCGTTACCCAGCAGATCCGCATAGAAAGGATGATTAGGACCACGGGCCTGAGTGCAGGTGTCTGGGATGGTCTGCACTTGGCTGTGCTGGGGGAGGAGGTCTTTTGCTCCACCCCTTGGCGTCTCTATAAAAACCCTGGGGCAGAGACAGTCGGGGCCTGTTGGAATAGGTTCCAGCCCAGCTCTCGAGGCTATCCTTTATTTTCTCTCTGTTCATCTCCACAATCTAAATCCTTCTAATATTTCCTGCTGATCGCACTCAAGAAAACACTGGGGAACTGTGGGGTTGGTGGGTAAACAGCCTGCACTAGGGCATGATGGTTGTCTTGAGCTCAGACACATCGTTATTTGAGTGAGTTAAGTCAGCCATGTTTGTTTTTTATGAAATACCTTTTTTTTTTTTTTTTTTTTTTTGGTTTTTCGAGACAGGGTTTCTCTGTGTAGCTTTGTGCCTTTCCTGGGACTCACTTGATAGCCCAGGCTGGCCTCGAACTCACAGAGATCCGCCTGTCTCTGCCTCCCGAGTGCTGGGATTAAAGGCGTGCGCCACCACCGCCCGGCCTGAAATACCATTTTTATTTGAACTGAAAGAATGATACATGATACCATTCAGATTTTGTCAAGAATTAATAAAATAAGGTATCACTTCAAGTAAAACCAGTTGACAATGCCTATTATCAATGATAAAATTTCTTAATTTTTCTAGCTGACTTTTGGAAAATTCATATCCATCTCAGTGAGCTAAAAGTGTCCCAGTACTTAAAGACTTCAATAATGAGTATTGATATTAGTAATTTTTTGAGACAGGATCTCACATTGTAGCCCAGGGTGACCCTGAACTGACTATGTAGTTCAGGCTGGTCTTGAAATTGCAGCAATTTTCCTGTTTTAGCCTCCTGAGTTCCTGGAGCCACTATGTGAATAAATATTATTTTATTATTATTATTATTATTGTTGTTGTTGTTATTTTTTCTGAGACAGGGTTTCTCTGTGTAGTTTTGGTGCCTGTCCTGGATCTCCCTCTGTAGACCAGGCTGGCCTTGAACTCAGAGATCCACCTGGCTCTGCTACCCGAGTGCTGGGATTAAAGGTGTGTGCCACTGCTGCCTGGAGATATAATTCTTTTGATTCAGTATAAAATGACATGTGACAATATTTTTAAGATTTGCATAATTCAATGAACTAACTTTCCACATGACCAAAGTTATGATTACAGAATAAGTCATACATTGGTTAAAGATCCATTTGACAGGATCATCTCAATATCAGAATATATTTTGTGATGTCTCAGAGTCCACATTGCAATTAACTTTAAGAAACTACCACTTGTCAGCTGTGCATGGTGGCACACGCCTTTATTCCCTGCACTTGGGAGGCAGAGGCAGCGGCAGGCAGATCTCTCTGAATTTGAGGCCAGCCTGGTCTACAAAGCAAGTACCAGGACAGCCAGGACTGTTGTACAGAAAAACCTTATCTAGAAAAAAATTCAAAAAGGTTATTAAAATATCCCTCTTTTTTCCAGGACATACCTTAATGAGAACAGGTTTTTTTTGTTTTTGTTTTTGTTGTTGTTGTTTTTGGTATTTTTCAAGACAGGGTTTCTCTGTATAACAGCCCTGGCTGTCCTGGAACTTGCTTTGTAGACCAGGTTGGTCTCGAACTCACAGAGATCTGCCCACCTCTGCCTCCTGAGTGCTGGGACTAAAGGCGTGTGCCACCACTGCCTGGCTTAGAATGGATTTTAATTCATACATTTTAATCAAAATAAAACATCAACGGTTGGAGAGATGGCTCAGGGTTAAGAGCTAGTACTGCTCTCCCAAAGGATCTGAGTTCAGTTCCCAGCACCCACACTGGGCAGCTTCAACTGTCTGTAACTTCAGCTTTCAGGGGCTCCTGTGTTTTTCTGGTTTCTTTGGGCAAATGTACTCATGTGCACATACCCACATAGACATATAATTTTTAAAAAATCTTAAACTATCACATTAAGTATCATATATAAAATGTCGGTGTTTTGTTAAAGTACACCTTATAGATGTTTGCAAACTGAAAAATGTCACTTTTCTCATTAATTTTTTATTGTTTTTTGAGACAGGGTTTCTCTATGTAGCCCTGGCTCTCCCGTATTCACTATGTAGACCAGGCTGGCCTCAAATGCAGAGATCCACGTGCCTCTGCCTCAGGAGTCCTGGGATTAAAGGCCTGTGCCACCATGCCTGGCTTCATTAACTTTTTTTTTTAAGTTTGGGGATATATCATGATTATTCATAACATACATTTTATAACATGTTTATTAGAAGTATATTAAAGAAATATAATATTAAAATTCTTTTATATTTCACTGTCTGATATGGCAAATATCAATACCTAAACCTATGCTAAATAATGGTTTTTAATGTCTTCAATAGTTTTTGAGAGTGTATAGTGATTCTGAGACCAAACAGTTCAAGAAGCATTATTCTGGCCAGGTGGTGGTGGTGCACACTTTTAATCCCAGCACTCAGGAGGCAGAGGCAGGTGGATGTCTTGTGAGTTTGAGGCCAGCCTGGTCTACAAAGAGAGTTCCAGGACAGCCAGGGCTGTTATACAGAGAAACCCTGTCTCAAAAATCAAACACCACCAAACAAAAAAGCATTATTCTGAATAGTTCTCCATACTTAACCTGATCATTTTTGGACATTCATAGAAACATGCATGCTACTTATGGCCAAATTTCAGTAAGAAATGATTATTTCCATCTTTATGCACACTTGCATCCTAGCACTCCTCAGATGGAAGCAGAAAGATCCCAAATGTAAAGTCATCCTCAGCTACATGGTAAGTTTATAGCCAGCAGGGGCTACATGAGACCCTGTTTCAATCAAATTAAAGAGTGGGAAGCTAGAAGCCAAAATCAACACTTGAATAGTTCATTTCCATAGCAACAACTAAATCCTATGGATCCAGACCAGTGACTTTCAGGCCAGCAAGCCACTGTTTTCCAAGTGTGTCTGTCTGCATTAAGGAAAAGCGAATAGCGGGAGCTGCTTTTGATTAAGAAATCCTGTTGCTCTCCATTTGAGTCTCTATATAGATTAGGGAGAGATTTATCATTTTGTGCTTCAAACATGGCAAAGGGGAGCTTCATCTGCAAATCCGCCAGGACCTATAAATTCTGACCAAGGTTCCGTGTGGCAGGACATAATAAAATCTGCTGAAACAGTTCATTGCTCCATGAAACTGCGGCTAAGCCCCTATTTTAGCTCTAAAATTTGCTATGTCTTTTTACCAAAGCCAGCCCCTAGGCTCGAGACCTTTTGGGTTCTTGCCTTTGGTCTGAGAGTGTATTGGTATACAAGGTAATTGTTTAGGCTCTGTCTTTAATAAAGAACAAAACCCACGAGAAACGTTTCAACTTCTGGGTGTCCTAAAATTTCCATTTCACCGGGATGAAAAATGCCAAAGTATGACCTCACGAAAAACTAGGTTGTCGTTGAAGAGGAAAAGGGAACAATGAAGACCAGTTCTGGCTTCCGACGGAATTAAAAATAAGAGGCACACAGCATCACCAGGACGGTCAAAGAAAGAACTGACTGGCCGGCACCCTGTAGTCATCCTTTTTATCACTCCAGGAAGCAGACCCTGTGCACTGAGTCAACTCATTTTCTTCATCAGTCTCCACCTGTCTTCCTCAAGACAGGTCCTACGTTAAGAAAGAATCATGATTTACCGGGAATCCTGGAAAATCTGAGTTTCTTCCCATGTAGACAGGAAGAATGATAACACTTTATAAAATCCTTGTGAGATTAAAATAACGCATATAAAACAAAAAGATGGACATGGCACAGGGTTGTGATTACTGAGGAAAGTCTTTGTTTCGTATTCCCCATCTGTGAGCAGGTTTTTTTTTTTTTTTTTTCCGTTATTTATCCACAAAACCCTTTCTCGGCTGCTGGTGGGGGCATCGGATCCTTCATATCCCTGAGTCATCGGCATTAAGATGCTGGGTTCCCCAAGTCACTCCTGTTTCTCTAGGGCTCCCTCTCCCGACCGCTTAGCTCTTGTAGGGGGTCCAGATCGAAATTCCGGGACTGCCAATGGCTCACCGCTTGGCTACCTGACTCACAGAACGGTCCGCATCCTCCTCGGCTCACAGACCGACGAGGAGACCACGACACGACCCAGCCACACAGGGATGGGGACTGACACTCACGCCAGCCCCCGGGTGGAAGCGGAGGCCCGAAAAAGGGAGGTGCGCCCCGCCGAGCTGCATTGGAGGTGAGAGCGTGGGAGTCAGGAGACGTCCACACCCGGAGGCGAGCGCGCTGGGGGGGGCGTGGCCACACCCGGGGCGAGAACGAGGCTGGGGGCGTGGCCGAGTGCCCACTGCCAGGGTCGGAGTAGCGGTGGCGAGGAGCCACACCCTAAGGTGAGCGCGCAGGGGGCGTGGCCACACCCCGGGCGAGAACGAGGCTGGGGGGGCGTGGTCACACCTCGGGCGAGAACGAGGCTGGGGGCGTGGCCGAGTGCCCACTGCGAGGCTCCGGGTAGAGGTGGCGAAGAGCCACACCCCGAGGTGAGCGCGCAGGGGGCGTGGCCACACCTCTAGCTGGGTTACGGAGGCCGGGGTGGGTGTGGCCGTGCCCAAGGCGCGGCTCTGGGCCCTTTCGGGATGCGCCGGGCGTCCCCACGGGCGGCGCGCGCAGCCGCCCGGCGACGCGTGAGGCCACGTCGGGGTTAGGCCGGCGCCACCTGGGCGCGGCTGAGGAGAGCGCGGAGCTCCGCCTGCCCGGCGAATCCCGCGCGGGCGCGGCGAACAGGTGCCCGCGCGCGTCGGGCGCCGGCCGAGGGGCGGGGCGAGGGGCGTGGCCGGAAGCGCGGGGCGGGGCGGGGGGGGCCTCGGCCCGGTGAGCCCGAAGGGGCCGGGGAGGCAGGAAGGAACGCTCCCGGGGCTGCCGCGGCGCAAGATGTCGAGCCGCCGCCTCGGCTCCTGCCGCAGCGGCAGCAGCAGCAGCAGCAGCCGCCGCCGCCGCCGCTGTAGCCGAAGCCTCGGAGCCGGGGGACATGGAGGGCGGCTGCAGGGAGCGGTCGACGGCAGCAGCAGCAGCAGCAGCAGCGTCCACGAGCGTCGCAGCGACAGCGGAGCGCAGCTCGCCCCGTGAAGCGCTGGCCGGCCGGCGGCGGCGACGACGGCAGAAGCAGCAACAGCAACAGGGCGGCTGAAAACCGAGCCTCGGCGGCGACCCTCACCGCGGCCTCCCCTCCCGCTTCGTGCCCTCCCTCCCCCGCACTCTTCCCCTCCCACGGCCCACTCTTGCCCACCGCCCTCGTCCTCGTCCCCGGCGCGCGCCGGTAGCTGAGCCGCCCCCCCCCCGGGGGGCGGGGGCGCGTG
Source organism: Peromyscus californicus insignis (assembly GCF_007827085.1). Lineage (NCBI taxonomy): Eukaryota > Metazoa > Chordata > Mammalia > Rodentia > Cricetidae > Peromyscus > Peromyscus californicus. The sequence goes on along the minus strand of NW_026294540.1, from coordinate 6,065,401 downwards.
CCGCCGCCGGCGCGGGGGAGGGGCCGCCCGCCCGCCTGCGCCCGCCCGCCCGCCCGCCCGCCGGAGCGCGCCGCGCCCAGGGCTCGCGGGGACCCGGGGGGCGCGTGCCGCGGCGCGAGGCGAAGCGCGGGGCGGCGCGGCGGGGCCCCTCCCCCTCCCCCTCCGTCCCCCCCCAACCCCTCCACCCCCCCCCCCCCCCCCCACCTCCCTGCAGCCTGGCGCGCGCCGGCCGGGCCGCACCGCTGCGGGCTCGGCGCGCGCGGGCCATGTCCGCCTTCTGCCTGGGCTTGGCCGGCCGAGCTTCAGCACCCGCCGAGCCGGACAGCGCCTGCTGCATGGAGCTGCCCGCCGGGGCCGGGGACGCAGTCCGGAGTCCCGCCGCCGCCGCCGCCTCCTCCACCGCCGCCGCCGCCGCCCTCGTCTCCTTCCCCGGGGGCCCCGGGGAACTGGAACTGGCCTTAGAGGAGGAGCTGGCGTTGCTGGCGGCCGGGGAGCGGCCGTCCGATCTCGGGGAGCATCCCCAGGCGGAGCCGGGGTCTCCGGCTGAGGGGCACGGACCGCTGTCGCCGCCGCTGCCGCCGCCGCCGCCTACCCAGGATCCCGAGCTGCTGTCGGTGATCCGACAGAAGGAGAAGGACCTGGTGCTGGCGGCCCGGCTAGGCAAGGCACTGCTCGAGAGGAACCAGGACATGAGCCGACAGTACGAGCAGATGCACAAGGAGCTGACCGACAAGCTGGAGGTGAGGACCTTCCGGCGGCTTGGGTGGGAAGCCCGGGTGCCTTCCTATTCCTGGGCAGTTTGCGGAATCACATGCCCTCCCCCCTTCCATGCTTAGCCTGTCTTGAAGAAAATCATCGAGAACGGGAGACAGGCTGGATAGTTTGAATGGTCATCAGAGCATTCACGGAACCCACCTGACTTTCCCACCCAGCTCAGCTGTGGGTCCGTGCACGTTTCCCACCGCTGTGGGCCGTTCTATATATGTACTGTACACGGCGTCTAAAATAGAGCTTACAGTATGACTAATTTATACAGCACTGAGCCGATATCTGCACACAGAAATGAGAGCATCGGGAAGCATTTAAAATATGCTTCAGGTGTTGGGAGAGACAGTTAATCTCTAATCAGGGTGTTAGCCTAAAGCTTTCCCGTTTGGGCATTAAGGCCTCTGGATGCCCTTGTCTTAACTTCCTGGCAGAGAGTTGTGGGAAACAAGTGTCCCTAAAGGAGCTTTATATAGCTTTCAAATACTTAGGGATTAGGGGACGTGGTTCCATTGCAGAAATCAGAGAGGCAGGGCTCAGCATGTGATTACTGGTAGTGTATTTAGTTTGGGCTTCAGTAGTTATCTGTATTTCAGTAGTAGTTTTCTGTGTCCCGAGTCTCAGCACCTGAGAGCCATGTTACTTTTAACTACTATTAAAAATACCCCTTTTTTCCCTGGGTTGGGGGGTGGAGGGTGGGGGCTGGCAAGATGGTTCAGTGGGTAAGGGCGTTTGTTTCAGTTGGATCCCCAGAACCCATATTGGGGAAAGGAAAACTTACCTAGCAACTGGCCTACACGCCCCCCCCCCAACCAATAAGTAGATTTTTAGAATACATTTTTTCAAAATATCAGTAATATTTCTGTTAATTCCATACAACAAAACCTAGAACTATGCTTATTGGTTGTTGTTGTTTGTTTGTTTGCTTTTAAGCAGAAAAGGGTCTTGACTGCAGTTCTAAAGAATGATTGCAGTTCTAAAACAGTAGATTTTCAAAATAAAAAGGAGAGGGGAATCCTGTTTGGCAGTGGAAAGAAACATCCTTTTCCGTCCCCAGCTCCAGCTGGTTCTTCTCATTCTTACGGCAGGAACAGTACAGATGTGAATAGGCCCCAAATCAACCCTTGTCAGGTTCCATCTCACTCCTGCTGTTTGAACGGTGAGAATGTGATCCAAGAAACACTTCTGTAATAAGACTGATGTGTGTCTGTAGTCCAGTGACCTATCCAAAGTCTAATCAGAGGAAAAAAGGAAACCAGTGAGTGTCCAGTGTTTCAGCCGGCCTGTGAACGAGGCCTGCCAGTTGATGGTCTCCTGAGATACGTCTTGAAAAGTTGTCTGTGAAACCTGGGCCTAGACTGCCAGAATGCAACAGAATTCTAGCTTAGTGAATTGAATTGTTTAATTTTCACTTGAAGTAGAGGTCTGGGAATAAAAGGCTGTCCTTTTTTTTTTCCTAAAGCGATTCAGTTACGTTCCACTGTAAAGGAGTACTGCCCCCAGAGATTTGTACTTGTGATTTGAGATTCCTTCAGCGAGGGACTTGATTGAAGAAACAGTAAACTTGAAAAGAGCATCCTATCAGTTTGATTAGTGATAGATTTCATCGAGTAGAGTTACACAAATCCTGGTTTCCATGTGGAGCTTTCTGTAAAAGGAAAAGGATTTCAAAATTCCACAGCAACAAAAAGATTCTGCTGTAAAAGGATAAATAAATGACCTTTGACATTTTGTAATTGACTCCGTGGGCAAGAATAAAATAGCTTAAACTATCATTTAAGATCTTCACTGTTCTGCAGTTCTGCTTGTGAATGCTAATGTTAAACTTACAATTCTGGAGGTTGGTTGCACAGTATTTTTATTACACTCAGCACTGCTAACTTGTACATGGTGAAAGTGGTTAAGATAGTAAATGATATGTCAGGTGCACTCTACTACAACTTAAAAACAAATACAAAAAATTAAAATTTATTTGTGCTGCTTCTATATACAGTTGAAAAATACCTTTTTTTTTTTTGAGATAGGGTCTCACTGTGTTACCCATGTTGGCCTTGAACTCGTGGACTTAAGAGATTCTCCTGCCTCAGTCCCCAACTAGCTGGACTATAGGTGTACACTGTATCTGACTCTAAGATTTTTTTTTCACGTGTACATTTGAAAATATATTCACTAGTTGCTTGTTAACTCATGAATAGTTATTTGACGATGTTGAGGATTGCACCACCACTGAGCTATACTTTCTGCCCTTGTTAATTCTTCCAGCGCTACAATTGACAGTGACATTTAATTTATTCGGATCTGTTTCATTGGATACCTACAAGTGAATTTTCCCCATAACGTATTCTTTTTAGATTTATCTGTTTTATTTTTATGTCTGTGAGTGTTTGCCTGCGTGTATGTATGTATGTGCGCCACGTGCACACCTGGTGCCCACAGAGGTCAGCTCTCCTGGAACAGGAGTTACAGGTGAGCCACCACGTGGTGGTTGGGAACCAAACCCAGGTTCTTTGCAAGAACAGTAAGTGCTCTTAACCTCAAAGCCATCTCTCCAGCACCCTCCTCCACCAGGCTAGTTTTTGAGCAATTGAGATTTTTATAATGTCTTTTTAGACAAAATACTCTCTCAAGTTTAACATAGCAGCTATATTTTTAATTAAACATTTGGGAGCAATAATACTAATCTTTTAAGAGGGATTTATTGTTTTCCAGGAACTGTCAGACACTGACATTAGACACTTTAGACATTAGACATTTTCTGACAAATTGGTTTGGAGGTTGAGCACGTGACGGGAGGATATGGCAGCATGTGTTCTAATTCCAGGAACTGTGAAGGCTGTTGACTTCTGAGTCCACATGGGCAACACAGTGGGGTCCTGGATCCAAAAATATAGTAATATTATTATTATTATTATTATAGCAGTGGTAGTGGTGGTGTTCTCAGGGACTGGTTTTATTTTGGTCTCATCAAAATTGTTACCTTTCTAACTTGAGAACGAACAAACCATCTTCAAGATCTTTTTTACCTACCATTCAGGAGTATATTTCTAGTTCTATATTCCACAACCAGGGTTTTACCTGGTTATTTCAAACATAAAAGCATTTGATTCTGTATGACTGTCTCTTTAAAGGCATATTAATGGTTTTTAATGGTTTAAAGGTTAACGTAGATGTTTATAGCTTGACTAGAATATATTTTATTGTTCAGATACTTAAAAATCTAATTGAAAGGCATTTTTTATTTTTTCTGTACCTGTAATTACTTCTTTTGATTTAAAAACATCCATCTAATCAGGTCCTTGTTTTTTCCCTGTAATAAGAACTAAAGCACTAACTTGCATTTATATACTTAGTTCTCTGCAGACCGTTGTACAGGCTTTCTTTTTCCCATTATGGCAGGGAGTAGATTGTCCATTCCTATAGAAGTGGTCTCTCTCTGGTATTTCTCTCATCCTAGCCTGATTCTCTTCGTTTGGTATTCTTTTTTTAAGTACGGGATGGAGGGAGATGGAAATGAGTCTCTGGGAGTCACTACTAGACTTGGAGAAGGGCCTGGGGGTCCTGATGTATGTTCAGTGCTTGCTGCCCAAGAGAACAGAGCTTTTCCCTGGTATTTTTCATGAGCAATGGCCAGGACTAAGGAGGATGGTGTCACTTTATTTTTGCAAAACATCTATTTCAACAAGTATCTATTTAGACTAGGAACACTAAATTTAGAAGTTGATTGATTTGTTCTTTTTTTCTTCTTAACGATTGGTTTTTATATTTAGAGAAAAATTGGAACGATAATAGAGTATCCGTATACCCCACATCCAGGCTCATCTTGTTACCAACATTTTATATTAACCTGTGCCATAATTAGTAAAGTACCCTAAATCTGTATCAAACGTCTTTTTTCTGCTCCAGGAATTCATATTACGTTAGTTTTTATGTCTCCGTAGGCCCATCTTAGACTTATCTTATTTTGATGGACCTGATAATTTTGTTGTTAATTTTGTTGATGGCCCTGATAATTATGTTGTTAATTTTCAAAGTACCATATAACCCTGGAAAACAAAAAAGCACAGTCTATATTTATTAACATTCTCCTAGACTTCACTGGTTAATTTTTTTAATTTTGATTTTTGTTTTATGTGGATTGATTGGTGTTTTGTTGACATATATGTCTGTGTGAGGGTGTCAAACCCTCTGGAGCTGGAGTTACAGACCGTTGTAAGCTGCCATGTGGGTGCTGGGACTTGAACCTGGGTCCTCCGGAAGAACAGTCAATGCTCTTAACCGCTGAGCTATCCAGCCCTTTTACTGGTTAATTTAATGCTTAAATGAAAATACAGTTCTAGGAGAAATTTCTTCAAATAGACCAAAGGCTAAATTCTGTACAAAATTTATCAAGGGTTGTGACACCTGAAATGGGGAGTTGGTTTCCTGTTAAAGAAATTTAAGGACAGATTAGTCAACACCACCTGTCTCAATTCCACTCTTCAAGTGGATTGGATTGTTTCAGTTGCTTAGATGGGCTGTTGACTAGCAGCTGTTTGCTGAATATTTTTAAGTCTCTCTGTTCTTTGAGAACACAAGCCTAATTTATCTGGCCTTCGGTAACACTGTGGTTACCGAGTTCCTGGTGTCGCCGTCTGCTCAGTTGTTTTCATGTTGAATAAAACTAACCATTACAGTTTCAGGTTTGAAGTTAGCTTCGATTTCTGCGTTCTGTCTTTGTGAAAGTTCTAGTGACTGAAACGTCCTCAGTTTGGAAAGTTTCGCGGTATCAGGATAGCCCAGGGCAAACCGTTTATGTGCTGGTCAGTAGAAGTGCCTCCCTTGGTATTGCCTCGCTCATGTGCTCCAAACTGAAAGTGTCGATTTAAACAGTATAAAGTTCTGTGACATTTCAGCCTGTATACTCGAGTGACTGTAACCAAATGAATGGGTCCCTTAATGTGGTCAGTGTGAAAGTTTTCGTGAACATTGCCTTTGCTGCTGTGCTCAGAATTTTAATTTTGGGTTGCTGTTTTTATCTTTGGCAAGTTCTCCTGAGTGCTCTCAAACATGATAAATTTTCATTTTGGGGGGAGTAAATCTGGCTTTTAGAAAACATTTACAAGTCACTCAGCGAAGTAAAGAATAAGATGACAAGGTGAAGTGGGATAATCTTGTAATTTAGGCCCACCTCAGATTTGACATAATGGGACTGACTGGTTTTCTTACATGACGGTTAGCTAGCACTTGAGGTTTCCAAAAGAAGCATTCCAAAACAAACAAACAAACAAACAAACAAACAACCGTTGAAAGGTAAGAACTTCAGTTAATAGTGTGTTTTCCCAGGAGATGAAGTAGCACTCTGAAGGAAGAGAGTCAAGAGTTCATTTGAGGGTGTCGAAAACCTCATTGCGGTCCTAACTGAGTCACAGCCTTGGGAAGTGGGATCCAAGGCAGTACTTTCTGCTTTTGAGACAGGATCTCACACTGTACCCTTGGCTGGCCTCAAGCTCATGGCAGTCCTTCTACGTCAGCTTTCGTAGTGCTGGGATTACAGGCATAAACCACCACGCACAGCTTAAATCAGTGTGTTTTGAATAGTTATACTAGAACTTTGCTGAGCTCACCAAAGGTTGAGTACTGTTACCTTAATTAGACTGAAGTAAAGGTTTGGCTATTGGACACACTGCTTTTCAAATATGAGAATATATTTGTCTCGAAATCTCTATTCTCTCACACAAGTGAAAAAGATACGCTTGTTTCCTTGAAGCCAATGGGCTCCTTTTTGATGGACTTGTTTCCTCAACCCATCTTTACTTTTCCTGTATACCAACTGTCACACACAATTTATTATTTTTATTATTGTCCTTCACTAGCATGTGTCTGTTTTGTCCATCACCAATGTCTCTAGGAAAGTTTCTGTGCCTTAGTAACCACACAAGAACAAATAGATAAGCCAGAAATAAACATTACTAATAATGCTTATTAATGATGCATGGTTTAAAGTAGGTCTGGCAGGGCTGCAGAGATGGTTCAGTGCTTAAGAGCACTGGCTTCTCTTCCTGAGGACCTGGGGTCAATTCCCAGCACCCGTATGGCAGCTTATAACTAAATGTAGATCCAGTTCCAGGGGATCCAACACTCTTCTCACCTCCAGCACCAGACACATGTGCACAGACATGTAATAGGCAACACACACATAAAATAAGGCCTGAAACCGAACTTGCCTTAGTATGATTGAAATGTAGTAGTATATTACATACATAGTGGCAAATATCTATTAAGCCGTGATTTGGAACACTAAATACATCAAGTAACTTAAGCACAGGTCAGCTCTTCCATTTTCCAGTACTGACCCTGAACTTGGCTGCTTGTAACCATCTAACGTTAAGCATAAAAAGATGGCTCCAAGAGAGGCCTCCTTTAGAAAATAATGACTGTTTTGGTTGTTGGGCTCACATTTAGTTGTTTAAATATATAGTTTAACCAAAAGATACTTGTTAAATTTCAAATGAATTCCCTAGTCTAGAACCTCATGCCCAGGGAGAACAAACAAAACATTGTTTCCAGGAGGAATGATGTGTGTGTGTGTGTGTGTGTGTGTGTGTGTGTGTGTGTGTCAAATTCCTTCTTGTTCTAGAAGAAAGTATTTTTGTAGCTGTGAATTAGACAACATGCCCTGTGGTAGAGTGTTTTGTTGTGCTCCCTGTCTGGAAAAGGGAAAAGGAAAAGGCTGTGGAGTTTTCAAGCTCCCCTTTTTCTCGTCCTAGCACTTAGAACAAGAGAAGCATGAACTGAGAAGACGCTTTGAGAACCGAGAAGGGGAGTGGGAAGGACGAGTGTCGGAGCTGGAGACCGACGTGAAGCAGCTGCAGGACGAGCTGGAGCGGCAGCAGGTCCATCTTCGGGAAGCAGACCGAGAAAAAACCCGAGCCGTCCAGGAGCTGTCAGAACAGAACCAGAGGCTGCTGGACCAGCTCAGCAGGGTGAGTCACAAGAATTTAAGTGTAAAATATTAAAAGTGGGAACCACTCACCTGTACTGGTAGGATATATGTGAAGGAGCCATTCTGATTTCTTTTCCCCCACGGAACTTGTTGGAGTTGGTTTTTCCTTCCACATGAGAGATTCAGGAACTGAACTCTGGCCTTTGCGTATGGAGCCCAGGTGGTGTCGGCAAGTAAAATAAAGGAGCCAAGAACCAGGCCCTTGATTAAACCATCTGCAAGACTTAGTTTCTTAGCTTGAGCATCCTCTCACTTCTAAAATAAAGGTGCTCGTATGTCTGGTGTTTGTTAGCGCTCTAAAGACCTATGATCTTTACCCAGGGAAAGTCCATCATCACTTGTAAAATTGCTAATTCATTAATTCAGTACTTAGAGGTGCTGTCTGTAATTGCACAGCTCAGGAAGATGAACATACATTAGGAAAGGAGGTCTATATTTAAGTTTTGTTTTATCTGCACATCAAGTAAAAATTCTTACACATTTATGGATAGGCTGGTGTCAGAAGTGTAATTAATTAAGGTCAAGACTAATCGTTGCAAAGAAGATGGGTGAGTTAAATGAGTAGAAATCTGATTTAAATATAGTACATTCCTTTTCAATAAATGTGAGAGTGGTCTGTAAATGCACTTACTAAGACCCCGGTTTACTATTTATTGCCACTCAACCCTTCCATATGTTAAAAGAAAAAATGTGGCCTCTTGTCCCATCCCTAGTCACTGCTGTTCTCTTGAGGCCCCTGTGCCACCTGTGTGGTCTGGGAGAAAAGCTAAAGGCAGCTGTGGTGAATTCCCAGGTTTTGCACTGAGGTGATAGTTGACAGTATGTGATGGTATTTGCTGATTACATCACAGTTGCTTGCTCTTCTTTGGGATTGTGAGACAGGTGAGTTCTCTTCTCACCTTCTAAAGAAGTGTGAGCTAATGCTATTAGTAGGGAGAGAGGAAGAAGAAAAAGAGATGATACCTGGTGTCTTGGAAAACAGCAAATCTGTGAAAGATGAGGATATGGTTGTAGGTGGAGCTCAGTAGCCTCCATAATTTCATGTAGAGAATCTATAACCGTTGGATTGGCTGGGAAACAAGAGTAGTACAGTCCAGAAGTCATTTCACAGAAGTCATTTCACAGCGCCGGCTCCAGCATTTCTGAATCAGTTCTGAACCCCTTTTTAGTAACTGGGAAGGGAGTCCCTACCCTTGTAACAATTTTATAAGTTTTTGAGTCTTTCATTCATTATTCATGAAAGATTGACCAGAGAAGCCTGGCCAGGTTGCTTTATTTGTTCAAAAATATTTAATATAATTCTGAGCAAGTGTTTTGAATGAAACTTACAGGATGAATGCCACAAAACAAAGCAAGTAAAGGGAAATTAGATTTTCTTGGGCCAAGTTCGTGTGGCAAATGCAGAGTCAACCCTGCTGCCCTGTGATCTGCTGGAAGATAGGTGACCAAGATGGAGAAAGTTAGAAAGCAGATGCTGACGTGACACAGAACCGACAGTTGACTCTGCTTGTTAACTGGATGAACTTGTTCATGCCTCAGTTTCCTTAACTTTAAAATGAACTTGAAATTTTGTGCTGCAGACACGCGCTGTTGAAATGAAAAGGAAAAAATGTGGGTTGTGGTGATCGCTCAGTGGTAGTGTTTGCCAAGCTTGCCAGAGAGACCCTGTGCTTACTCTCCAGTGCAGCGATTCTCAGCCTGTAGGTAGCAACCCCTTGGGGTCACCTAAGATCATCAGAAAACTCAGATATTTATATTACAATTCATAACGGTAGCAACAAAATAATGTTACGGTTGGGATTCAACATAACATGAGGAACTGTATTAAAGGGTTGCAGCGGTAGGAAGGTTGAGAACCGCTGCTGTAGTCAGAGGAGGGGGAGAAATGCAATGTGTTTCTATTGGCCAGCATCTGGAGGTGCAGATTGTTGTCTGATTTCACTGTAGAAAATCCTCAGGAAGTGCTTCTAGATATTTCCATTAGATCTAGATTCTTGTTATCCTCCCTGGCCTTGAATGTAGGCTCTAGTGGTTTTGTGGCTTCCCCGCCGCCTTTCCCCTTGTAAGCAGGACAAGTCCCTGAGGTTTCCAGCAGCAGCAAGTTTAGATTGCATTTTATTATTGTTTTATTAACTGGGTATTCAGGAGCCAGAGGAGCTAAGTACTTTGAAGGGAATTAAAATTCTCAGAGGGCAAGATAGCAGCCAGCAGAAGTGGTAGTGGCCATGCTTTTTTTTTTTTTCCAGTGTGTAATGAGGTTCGTTTGTTTGTTTGTTTTCCTGAGGCAGGGTTTCTCTATGTAGTCTCAGCTGCCTGAGATTCTCTCTATACGTCAGGCTGGCCTGGAACTCAGAGATCTATCTGCCTGCCTCTGCTTCCCCAGTGCTGGGGCTAAACACGCATACACCAACATGTCTCTTTATAACCATGTAATATATACTGTCAAAAATAGAGTCCAATACTTCTGTAATACGTTTGTTCAAGGTATTTTTACATGTATTTGCTTTGACTGGCATGGTCTTCAAGGTTGCACTTAGCAGTAGACAAAACAGCTATATTGAGATGTAATTCGTGCCCCATAAATGTTACTCTTTAAAGGTGTACAATTAGGTGGGTTTTTTTTTTTCTGCCTTTACAGAGTTATGCATCCATCACTTCTGTCTATTTAGAGAACATTTCACCTTCCCAAAAGAAGTGTTGTAGCCCCATTAGCAATCACCTTCGTTATAATTCAAAACCCCCATGTCTCAGCCCCTGGCAACTTTTAATCTACCCTGATGCCTGTGCTTTTCCTTGTTTTAGACTTTTCATGGCAATGAAATCCTACCATAAGTAGCCTTCTGTGTATGGCTTCTTTTACTTAGTGTTTACCAGATTCATCCATGACTTCACCCTGTGTTATGATTGGGAAATACCCTATTGTTTTATGTAGCAATTTGTTTATCCATTCACTAGTTGATGGACATTTGCTGTTTCTAGTCTTTGGTTAGTGTGAATAAAGTCCCCATGAACATTCACAGACAGGTTTTGTGTGTCCACAGATCTTTTTAGCTAAAATGGGATGCTGTGAGTGTATATATATCCCATGAGCTTCTGGATCCTCATTATGATGAGGAAAGGAATTGGTGGTGTTCTCATTTCACAGCTGGGAAAACTTCAGGAAAGAAAGATACATGACCTGATTAAGTTTCTTTCAATTCAAGACTGATTAGATTTTCTGTACCCTCCATTCCAGACTTCTAAGGCAGCAATAAAGATCACAGGCTTTGAAGCCAGACAGCCCTGGGGCCAAACACCAACTCTGGCATTTACTAGCTGGTTGAATGTAGGAAAGTTATTTTACCTTTAGTGTCCTCCTATATTATTATTAACCAGGTCATGTTATGATGATAAGTAGTAAATACATGGAAGGTTCAAATTGCAGTATCTAGTGTATGATAAATACTTGGTCAGTGGCGGCCATCATAATTGTCATGTTCTCATTACGTAGATGGGGTTTCTGCATCTGGTCAAACTTTGATGTCTCAATAGTGGAAGAATATGCAGTCTAAAAGTAAAAGTCATATATAATTTTATAAGTTCATTAGAGTTTTTCATTTTAATCCATAACTGAGCTGGTGAAGGTTGTTTTTCTTGAAATGCAAGGGTCTCCCTCTGTAACTCAGCTAGTTTTGATCTTGAGATCTTTCCTTCTCAGCCTCTCAAGAACTGGGATTCTAAGCATGTTCCATCATGATCTTGTTTTTGTTTTTGTTTTAATTTTACCATTTAAAATTAAAAGTGAGGTAGGAACTGGTTGTATTTTATTCTGTGATACCCTGTATATACTGGGTATTGCTTCATATGCTGGGCTTATCTTCTCCAGTTTATCTAGTCATTTGGACAAAGTGTTCCTCTAACTTCTCTCCTAGCTCCTGAGATTCTATCCTTATTCCCCGCCCCCATTTTTTTTCTTAACTCAGGCTGACATGTTTGAGAAAAGCATAAATTTGCTTTTTAATTTTGAAAGTAATACCACAGCAGTGATTCTCAACCTGTGGGTCTAGACCCCTTTAGGGGCCAATGATCCTTTTACAGGGGTTACCTGAGACCATCGGGAAACACAGCTATTTACATGACTATTCATAATAGTAGCAAAATTATATATATGAAATAGGAATGAACATTACATATATGAAATAGGAATGAACATAATTTTATGGTTGGGGTCACCACACCATGAAGAGCTGTATTAAAGGGTCGCAGCAGGAGAAGGATGAGGACCACTCATTTTAATAGGACCTGGGAGACACTCTCTCATCATAACTATCGACAGCAGAAAGGGTACAGTGGGACTTACCTTTCAGGAGAGCAGAGAGACACAGGCAGTGCAATATCTTAAAATGTTCAAGTGGGGATTGTTGGGAATCCTGATACATAATGTCCAGCTTCTAGAGAGTCTCTCCCAGATGGCAACAGCAGAGGCATGAGTCGTAAGATGATTGGTCACTGACTTAATTTACCATATCTGGACACTGTTGAGGCACCATGGTATGTATGTTCCTAAAGCTCACTTACCAACTGAAAGCAGAGCAGTGATTTAAAGGATGTGGAAACAGCCTTGTTCCTAATAACAGTAACAGTAACAGCAGGCTCCTGTTAAGCCTTCTCAGTCTTCAGAAGCAGTTGGAGTAAGATATTGTTTTCAAAATGAATCTCAGTTGTGTTAGAAACTTCAGTCAGAGGTAAAACAAGGCATTTTCACACTTTATATTAGTAAAACACTGCTCACACGCTATTTGAAACATGAGGGACAGGCTTGAGCACCTATTGACCAAAGAATGGAGAAACCAATTGATTCCTTCTGGAGATAGAGATGTAAAATTGCTTAGGGGATTCTGAGCTTTTCCTTCCTCAAAATGCACAGCTCTAGAGTTTGGAGAAACTGAGTAGGTCATCATTTTATACATTTGCCTGTAGTTTTATACATGATATATTAGTTACATCATTCTCTTTCCTTCTCTTATGTGTACCACCAACCTTAGAACGGTATGCTTGGTTCTAGGCCCTCTTTACTTATGGGTCCCCCCAGGACTTCAGTTCTCTATAGGACTCAATTATATGATGTTAGTGACTCTTTGGATGGAATTATGATAGAGATTTTTGCTTTGTCTATGTAAAAGCTTAACAAAATATTACAAGGATACAGAAAATTGCAGAGAAAAGTACAAATCCAGCATTTAAAAAATAACATTTTGAAGTCAGATGGGGTGGCACATGCCTATAATATCAGGGCTTGGAAGGCTGAGGCCAGCCTTGGACTATATAGCAAAACCTCTTTTACCTTCTACCCGCCCAAATTGTAACGCTTTGTTCTACTTAGTTGAGATTTGCTTATGGGTATGTGTATATATGTTTATTTTGCAGTGCTGGGGTCCAGGGCTTCTTACATACTGTGCTTGTTTTTGTTTTGGGTTTTTTTGGTTTTTGTTTTTGTTTTTTTCTCCGAGACAGGGTTTCTCTGTGTAGTGTTGCGCCTTTCCTGGAACTCGCTTTGTAGACCAGGCTAGCCTCAAAACACAAGAGATCAGCCTGCCTTTGCCTCGAGTGCTGGGATTAAAGGTGTGAGCGACCAACGCCCAGCTCTGTGCTTGTTTTAAATACAAAGAAAACATTTTTTATTTTTCTATCAAAGAAGTTTTTTATTTTTTTTTATTTTTTATTTTTTATGGGTTAAGATACCATTTTTACCTTTGTATCTTTCACTGCTGTCTACATCTTTAGAATCGGCTTTCTCATTCATATTTTTGTACTTATACATACATGGATGTTTATATATATTCATATGTTATGTGTACATACATCATCATTTGTCTACATAGACATTCATTAACAGTGCATAATTTTCTATATTTTAGATATTTGAATAATGTAAAATGATTTGCAACTCCTCGTCTGGGTTCAATACTATGTTTTTGGATTTTATAGAAGTTGATAAATTTAGCCTTAGTTCATTTATATTAAATGTTATTTAGTATCCCATTACACAGATAAACTACTATGTATTTTATTGGTGAACATTTAACTTCTAGTTTTTCCACTATTACAAATTTTCTGTGATGAATATTTCTGCACCTTTTCTTCTTATACACATATATTTTAATTTCTCTGTTGATAAACCTGTAACAGGAATTACTGCATCTGAATGTAAACCCTTCTTCAGCTTTATTTAATATTGACAAATTCTTGAAAGCCTTGTTACAGATTTGCATGCTTAATCAGCAGTGTGTAGGAGTCAGTGTATGTGGGTCTCATCTTTCTTTACCTGAGTCTTCATTATTATCAGATTTTAAGTATTCTTACCAATCCCTTGTATGTAAAAGGAAATTTTACTGTTTTAATTTACATTTCATGAATTACTTGTGAGGTTGAGCATCTTTTATCTGTGTTTATTTTGAAGTATGTGTTTGCTTTCCTCACATACTTTATTGGCAATACGAGAGGTTTTTTGTTTGTTTGTTTTAACTCTTGATGATCTTACAGTTTCATTTTATTTATTTAAGGGGTCTCATACTAAAAAGTATGTAGGCTTTTTAAAAAGATTTTACTTTATTTTAATTTGTGTGTCTGTGTGTGGGTGTGTGCATGGGAGTGCCTGCCTGCCTGCCTATGGCGGGAGGGTGAGGAATCCCTGAGGAGATGGAGTTACAGGTGAGTGTTAGCTGCCCAAGGTGGGTGCTGCCTGTTGAGCTCCTGTCCTCTGGAACAGCAGGCTCTGCGTTCAACCCTTGAGCCGTCTATCCAGCCCCAGTGTATAAGATAACAAATATGAATATGTTTGTCTTTTCCTAAATGGTTTTTCTTTTGTTTTGATTAATCCTCTAGAACATATAGCTTCCCTTTCCATATTCTAATTAGAAAAACATAATTTTTTAATGTTTGAATATTTAATCTACCTGGAATTAATTTTTTTGTATGATATGAGATAGAAACCTAATTTTATATATATATATATATATATATATGTAATTATACACACACACACACACACACACACATACACACGTGTGTGTGGGGGTGTGTGTGTGATAATTTGTTTGTGATCTAACAGATAAAGCTTGCCTGAAGATCAGAGTGCAGAGCTAAGCCACTACTTAGCCACAGAGGCCAGGCAGTGGTGGCGCACATGACTTTAATCCCAGCACTAGGAAGGTGTAGACAGGAAGGGATATGGCTGGGCGGAGAGAGGAATAGAAGGTGGGAGGACAGGAGCATTGCATTCTGCCTGAGGATTTGTGGAGACAGGATCTTGCCTCTTTCAGGCTGAGGAGTGGGCAAGGTAAGAGGTGGTGGCTGTGGCTTGTTCTTTTGCCTCTGATCAGTCAGCTTTTACCCAGATATCTGGCTCCAGGTTTTAATTAGTAAGACCAACAGAATTTGCGCTATGTTTTGGTTTTTCAAAATTGTATTTTTTTGTGTAATAGCTCTGGCTGTCCTGGAACTTGCTCTGTAGACCAGGCTGACTTCGAGCTCACAGAGATCTGCCTGCTCTGCCTCCAAAGGCATGCACCACCTCCGCCCGGTTCC
This sequence comes from Peromyscus californicus insignis, assembly GCF_007827085.1. Classification (NCBI taxonomy): domain Eukaryota; kingdom Metazoa; phylum Chordata; class Mammalia; order Rodentia; family Cricetidae; genus Peromyscus; species Peromyscus californicus. Next base: position 6,050,088 of record NW_026294540.1, on the reverse strand, counting down.
TAATATATTTTTTACATGGGTTATATCAGCACTGTTTCCTGCCTGATTTATAGTTGTATATGGGTTTTCTGATTAAAAAAAACAACAGTATTTACTTTTTATTGAAAGGCCAAGATAACTTAAAATTTTTCATTTTCTTTTCATTTTGCCTGTTAAAAACTAAAAACATAAAATGGGCGAGGGTTTTTTTTTTGTTTTTATTAAGACAGGATCTTTCTGTGTAGATCAGGCTTGTCTTGAACTCACAGAGATCCACTTGCTTCTGCCTCCAGAGGAGTGTTGACATTCAAGGTGTGTGCCACCATACCCAACTTCTTAAAATTTTAGACGTTTATAGAAAATGTATTTGTTTGCTGAGGCTGTCATAGCAACATACCATAGACTCACTGGTTCCCAGGTCTGGAAGCTGGAAGTCCACAGTCAGGGTGTAGCCTGGGTCAGTTCCGTCTAACCAGTGGGTCTGTTTTGGTCCTGTCTCCTTGGCTGATAGATTCTGCCTTCCTGTGCCTCTGTGCATTTGTCTTCCCTCTGTCTCTGTTTTCTTTTTGTTGTTTTGTTTTAGAGACAAGGTCTCACTGTTTAACACTAGCTGTCATGTGGAACTTACCCTGTGGACCAGGCTGGCCTTGAACTTGCAGAGATCAGCTTCTGCCTCCCAAGTGCTGGGTTTAAAGGCAGCATTTATCACTGTGTCCAGCTTATCTCTGTGTTGCACGAGTCCTAAATTGGTCTTAGAATGAAAACCTGGAGCCAGATATTAGGGTAAATGCTGAAAGATCAGAGAGACAAAGGAACAAGCCACTAAAGAAAATTCTCACCACTACTGAGTCCTCAGGCCAAATGGAAGGTGAGATCCTGTCTCCATGAATCCTCTGACTGAAAGCCTCTGAGTCCTTAGCTGAAAGGGCTTTAGTTTCTGTCTCCCCACACCTTATATGCCTTTCTCCACCCAGCCATTTCACTTCCTTCCTAGTGCTGGGATTAATGGCGCCTGTGCTTCACAAATACTGGTAGCAAAGGCATGAGATCTCAAGTGCTAAGATTAAAGGCGTGTGACTCTCAAATTCTGGAATTAATGGTGTGTGCCACCACTGTCTGGCTCTGTTTATCTCCTAGACTGAGTCAATCTCATGTAGTCCAGGATGACTTTGAACTCACAGAGATCCAGACGGATCTCTGCCTCCTGAGTGCTAGGATTAAAGGTGTGTGCCACTGCTGCCTGACCTCTATTGTTTAATCTGGCTCTGTCATCTGATCCTCAGCAAGCTTTATTTGATACACAGTATATCACCACATCTCTGTTTTGAGATCTACTTTCCTTATATAAGACTACCAGTTATATTGACTTAGGACCCTTCCTAAGGATCTCATTTTAATTGATTTATATTTATAATGGGAGCTGGAGAGGTGGCTCAGGGTTAAGAGCACTTGCTGCTTGTGCACAGGACCCAGGTTTGATTCTTGGCACTCAGATGGCACCTCACAACCACTTGCAACTCCAGTTGCAAGGGATCTGATGCTCTCCTGTGGCCTCCACCAGTACTGGACATGTAAAGGGTGCACAGTCATACAGTCATGTGAAGACTTTTTCTCCAAATAAGTTCACATTCTGAGGAAATGCCATTTGGACTTTAAAAGAGGACACAATCCAACCCATAATAAAAACACTTTAGTGTACTTTGGTTTTGTTTTTGCACAAAACACATAACACACCTTTTGGATCCTGGTTGGCGCTGTCTGAGGGAGATATTCATGGTAATGCCACTTTCCTGGAGGGTTCTATACTCTTCATAACACATTTGTACACTAAATACTCATACCTCTAAGGAACATAGTGGCCAGTGGAGAGACACCTAGAATGCTTAATTTTATTCCTTGGGAAAGTTCCAAGCCCATCAATCTCATTTTTCTCCCCTGAGGACTTACAGGTATTTTTTGAGCAAGGCTCTGGGAATACAGTGGAAATGTTTAATATTGAAGTCAGCAGGAAGAGTTACAAATAACCAACTGTGGTGGTACACTGTGTACCCTAATAAATTTGCCTGAAGATCAGAGAACAGAACAAGCCACTAGATTAAACATAGAAGCCAGGCAATGATGGCACACACTTTTAATCCTAGCACTCAAGGAGGCAGAGATCCGTCTGGATCTCTGTGAGTTCAAAGCCACCCTGGCTACATAAGATTGTCTCAGTCTAGCAGAGAAACAGAGCCAGATGGTGGCACACACCTTTTTTTTTTTTTTTTTTTTTTTTTTTTTGGTTTTTCGAGACAGGGTTTCTCTGTGTAGCTTTGCGCCTTTCCTGGATCTCGCGCTGTAGACCAGGCTGGCCTCGAACTCACAGAGATCCGCCTGCCTCTGCCTCCCGAGTGCTGGGAGTAAAGGCGTGTGCCACCACCGCCCAGCGTGGCACACACCTTTAATCCCAATACTTGGGAATCACACGCCTTTACTCCCAGCACTAAGAAAGTTGAGACAGGAAATAATATGGGTGGGTGGAGAAAGGAATATAAGGCATGAGGAGACAGGAACTAAAGGCTCTTTTTTAGCTGAGGCCTTTCAGGTGAGGACTCAGAGACTTTCAGTCTGAGGATTTGTGGAAACAGGATCGGCTGAGGAGTTGTCAAGGTGAGGTTGGCTGTGGCTTGCTCTGCTTCTCTGATCTTTGAGCTTTTACCCCAATATCTGGCTCAGAATTTTTTTTTTATTGTAAGACCATTTAGAAATTGGAACAACACTAAACCCATCTGTAGTCTGGCAGGTGGGAAGGATGATTTGTGGTCCTGACCAGGGAGGTGCAGCTGCTTTAGAATGAGTGGGCAGCGAAAACTGTTGGTGATGACATCTGAGACCACATAGGAAGAGTGAGGCAGCAACTATGGAAGAGCTGCAGGAATGTGTTCTTGGATGGATAGTTAGGTTGTAAACAGAGCAGCTCTGTTTCCTTTGCCTTTGTAAACAAGTCTCTATCAGGAAGGGAAGTCAATAAAAGGTTGTTGGTTGCTTTTAAATATTTTAAAATAGTCGGGTGGTGGTGGCACCCTCCTTTAATCCCAGCACTTGGGAGGCAGAGGCTAATGGATCTCTGAATTTGAGGCCAGCCTGCTCTTCAGAGCGAGTTCCAGGACAGCCAGGGCTACACAGAGAAGCCCTGTCTTGAAAAACAAAAAACAAAACAAAATTAAAATAATTATAAATAACATATTTAGAATTACACCCTTCTGAAGACTAACTAACGCCAGTGCATAGACTGTAATATGAACCATTTCATATTCACACTTAGTATATATTGTTTGAAAACCAGTGGCCAAAGAACCATGGAGCGAATTCTTGGGCAGGTAAGCTGTAAAAGATAATGGTGACATGGTTGCTTGAAAAGGTAGTGCAGTCTTCGTGGGTACTCCAGAAATTGTCACAAAACTGAACCTGCCCGTGATCTGAGATGAGTGATGAACCTCTGTGTGGATGTGCAGCCTGCAGGTCCTCTGTTGAGCAGCACTGTGCCTCTCTGGTCTACAGTCAGTTTACTGGGTGAGTGGCTTGCAGTGTTCTCATCTTCCTGATGGATATGGGAAATGGGCATTCTAGCTTTTCACCAAAACCGTTCTTGTCCTGTGGAAGACTTGGCCTCTGTTTTGATTTGGATAGTGTACTGTCTTCCTCCTCTCTGGAGCATACCCTCTGGACAAAAGAACATCCCACTGTGTGCTCTCTTCACCACACAGACCACAGTGGTCTGTGGTCTGGAGAAGGAGGCAGCAGAAGTGTTGGGAAAGGCTGACTCTTGATGATGGCTTCTGAGCACAGCCTTACTGAGGTTGTGTAGTTCCTTCCTCTGCAGCCCCGATGGCTTCTTCTAGGGTAAAACTCTGGAGAATTCACCTTCAGATAACGTTTTCTCTTCTCATTTGTGTTATAATCTTTTTGCTCATTTTCACAGGACATACCTATTGGTTTGTTTTGTTTTTTTTTTTTTCTTTCTTCTATTGATGTGAAAAGACACCTCAACCAAAGCAACTCTTGGAAAGGAAAACATTTAATTGGGGTGGCTTACAGTTTCAGAGGTTTAGTCCATTATCGTCATGGCAGGACATGGAGGCACACAGGCAGACATGGTGCTGGAGAAGCAGCTGGGAGTTCTGCATCCAGATCCACAGGCAACAGAAAGTGAGCTGAGTCCCACACTGGGCATAGCTTTAGCATAGGAGACCGCAGAACCCACCCTACAGTGATACACTTCCTCCAACAAGGCCACACTTACTTCAACAAAGCCACACCTCCTAATAGTGTGTGGGAGGCCTGCTCCTACTTTTTCCCCAGGGTACTCCTGAGGAGAGAGGGATAAGAAACATTAGATAGAAATATAGTGGGGAGAAGAGACAGACAGAAACAGGATAGCTTCGGGAGGGCCTGGATCAAAATCCACCAGCCCCTTCTGTCTCTTCTAAAGGGCTTTTTAGAGGAATGCCAGGGAGTGGAGCAAAAGACCTCCCCCTAACACAGCCAAGTGCAGACCATCCCAGACACCTGGTGACCATGCACATGGTCAAGCCATCCTCTAATGCAGCCCTGCGAGGTAAAGCAAGCTCAGATCTTACTAGAAACCTCTGTGGGCCTCCACAATAGTTCCATTCCCTATGGGGGCCATTTTCCTTCAAACCACCACACACTGTAGCTGTCCAAGTACCTGTCCAGTTTCTGACACCCAGGACCGGTCATGCACCTGGTTACTCTGACTATGAGTGTATCTAACTGTGCCAAAGCTCAAAGCTATATTTGGGACAGAATACAAAAGATTCTTTCCAAAGGCTACATGAAGTCAAAAAGGGCTATCACCATTGAATCTCTGAGGTAGATGGTCCAAAGCCTTCAGCAGGAAGTTGGGCATTGGTCCAAAACTAGGAGAAACCAAAGCCTTCATTTTAGACTAGAGGAACTCTGACAGAAAGATGTGCCAGAGGAATTGTCTAAAGATGGCGATGGAGAGATTAAAATGAAGACCCATTGTAGGCTGTTCAGGTGAAGCCAGACAGTGTGAAATCCGTCTGTGCAGTCTCAGCACCGGAAGGTGTTCTTTCCATGCACTTTGGTGTATCTAACTAGAATGGGGTGGCTTCTTAAGCTAAGCTTTATGGAATATCCTTTTATAGATAGTTGGAACTTCTAGTTTTACCTCTGCCTCTAGTTTCTCAAGTTTTATAACACTTGTTTTAATATATTTTCAGGGATTAAACCAAGGGTAAATTTTTGTTAAAAAAAAAAAAAAAAAAAAAAAAAAGAGGACCGAGGAAGCAGCTCAGTGGTGAAGCACTTGTCTTCGCCTGAGGATCTGCGCTCAGTTCACAGCGCCACCACCCCTCAAAAAAGAAAAAGTGCGGCGCACGCCTTTAATCCCAGCCCTCGGGAGGCAGAGCCAGGCAGATCTCTGTGAGTTCGAGGCCAGCCTGGGCTACCAAGTGAGTTCCAGGAAAGGCGCAAAGCTACGCAGAGAAACCCTGTCTCGAAAAACCGAAAAAAAAAAAGAAAGAAAAGAAAAGAAAAAACAATTAGATGGACCATAATAATTGGTTTTTTGGTGGCAGAAATAGATGGTGTTTACTGTAAAAAAAAAAAAATAGTAGAGAACATTTAGTGTCTGAAACAGTGAAAAATTCCCATGATCCTAAAGAATAATGATGATTTGATGTTGACGTTTAATTTTTTTCCATGAATAGCACATGCACAATTCTTTGTTTTTTCTATTTTTAGCTTTTTGACTCTTGTGTTTTTAATGGTTGTATATAGTAGTCCATATAATATATATGTTCTCGGTGTAACCATTTGCTACTGAGTAACATGTATTACAAACAGTGTTAAAATGAGTTTCTTTGCACTTTCTGAAGCTTGTTTAGACAGAGTCTCACTGTATAGCTTAGGTTGTCCTCAAACTTATGATCCTCCTGTCTCAGTCTTTGACTACTGGGATCATATACATGTTCTACCATGCCTTGCTTATTTTTTTGCTCTTTATCTCTTCTTTTGGTGTATGTGTGCGTGTATATATATATATATATACACGCACACATACACCATGAATATGTATATGCGCATGTATGTATAGTTCATGCACACTTGTGTACAGATGTGAGAACCACTTGTGTGGAGACAAGATGATGTTGTCAGGTGTCTTCCCATGTTACTTTGCACTATATTTTTTGAGACAAGGTCTTTGACTGAACTGGAACTCCCTGATTTCAGCTAGACTGTCTAGCCAGTGATCCCCAACACTCCTGTTTCTTCCTCCTCATGCTAGTATTTTAGGTGTGTGGTACCACTCTCAGGTTTTTGTGGGGGTACTGGGTCAGGTCCTCCTCACGCTTAGTGCTAGGCGCTTCACTGACTGAGCATCTCCTCAGCCCTACTTTTTTGCACCCTAGAAGTGGGATGCCTTGGTCAAAGGGCATCGATAGTGAAATTTTTAATAGCTGCTACACTGCCCTCCAAGAATGTAGGACTAAACTCCAAGACCCAAACAAAACCTACCATTCTGCCTGTATAAGTTATATAACTATTCAACACAAAAAGTAGTTATCACAAAATTCTACAAAATAGCTACCTGGAGAACATGTGTGTTTAGGTAGAAGTGGGACAGAGTTCTGGAAGTCTAGGAGTATTCTACTTTATGACCTTGGTAGTACTTACCTGAGTGTTGATGTTATCATTGTTAAACAGTAAATGCATGTTTTATGAAGTTGTGTGTTAGATTTCACAGTGAAAAAAATCAGTCATCTGCTGAATAAATACAGTGAATCCCTTCCGTTTATGAAGACGCTGTCCTAGGTGACATAGGTACTGAACAGATACAGTGAATCCCTTCCGTTTGTGAAGGCGCGGCTGTCTTAGGGACATAGGTACTGAACAGATACAGTGAATCCCTTCCGTTTATGAAGACCCTGTCCTAGGTGACATAGGTACTGAACAGATAGTGAATCCCTTCCGTTTGTGAAGGCGCTGTCTTAGGGACATAGGTACTGAACAGATACAGTGAGTCCCTTCTGTTTGTGAAGGTGCTGTCTTAGGGACATAGGTACTGAACAGATACAGTGAATCCCTTCCGTTTATGAAGACCCTGTCCTAGGTGACATAGGTACTGAACAGATACAGTGAGTCCCTTCTGTTTGTGAAGACGCTGTCTTAGGGACATAGGTACTGAACAGATACAGTGAGTCCCTTCCGTTTGTGAAGACGCTGTCTTAGGGACATAGGTACTGAACAGATGCAGTGAATCCCTTCCGTTTGTGAAGGTGCTGTCTTAGGGACATAGGTACTGAACAGATACAGTGAGTCCCTTCTGTTTGTGAAGGCGCTGTCTTAGGGACATAGGTACTGAACAGATACAGTGAGTCCCTTCTGTTTGTGAAGGCGCTGTCTTAGGGACATAGGTACTGAACAGATACAGTGAGTCCCTTCTGTTTGTGAAGGTGCTGTCTTAGGTAAATAGGTACTGCAGATGACAAAGTAAACCCGCGATTCTCAAGTGATGCAGGACGGTGCACACTGTAATATAAGCAGCTGGGACAGAGACCAGCCTGGGCTAGGGAGCAAGACCCCGTGTCAGACAACAAGAGTGTATGAGGTAAGAATGTAAACAACACAAATCAGGTGCCCTGAACAGAAGCCAAGCAGGAAGAGAAAGTGGTAGCTGTGGGGGTTGTCAGGAAGAACCTTTGGAAATGTGGTTTAGGGCAGGAAAAAAAAGGTGGTAAGAAGAGCTCCATGCAGAGAACAGTGTGGAAAACCCCAGGAGTGAATGGAAAGTCTGCTGGTGCGGCTGAAGAGGGCAGGGATGAGAACAGAGCGTTGGTGGCTGGAAGTGTAGAGCACTGCCAGCCATGCTCTAGGTTAGGATTTTACTTTGGGTGCTGGGAAGGCAGTGATGTGACTTGGTCAGGGGAACGTGGGATCTATTGATGCTCTTGTTAAAGGTTTGCTCTAACTGTTGTGGGAGGATCCTAGGGCCAAGGGTAGAAGCATGGAGGTCCTTGGAGAAGCAAGCTGCTTTGCAAGTGGGAGGAAGCTTGTCATAGAGGTGAGAAGGATTAAATGGTGTAGTTTGCTGATGACATTATAGTAGGTATGGGATTTGGGGGGTGGTTAAAGATCAGAACTTTGACTTCTCTGGTTTTTTCTCAAAGTATGAAGGAGCAGGGGCATCATTAACTTGAGGATAGGCTTTCGGACTTTATGTACTGCCCTTTAACAACATCCATGTTAGTTTCATGTACGTTGAATAATAAATTTACTTGATATAAAATATTGAGCCAATTTCCATAGCACCTGAACTCTCAGGAACTGAGACTCCTTTAATACTTTACATTAGTGTGGTAGGTAGTTTTTGTTACCTTGACAAGCTACAGTTACATTGAAAGAAGAAACTTCAATTAAGACACTGCCCCCATAAGACTGGCCTTCAGGCAAGTCTGTAAGGCATTTTCTTGATTAAGATTGATATTGGGGAGCGGGGGCTGGAGAGATGGCTCAGAGGTTAAGAGCACTGACTGCTCTTCCAGAGGTCCTGAGTTCAATTCCCAGCGCTCACATGGTGGCTCACTACCATCTGTAATGAGATCTGGCGCCCTCTTCTGTATACATAATAAATAAATAAATCTAAAAAAAAAAAAGATTGATATGGGAAGGCCCAGCCCACTGTGGGTGGTGCTGTCCCTCGGCAGGTGCTCCTGAGTTGTATAAAACAAACCAACAAAGCCATGGGCAGCAAGCCAGGGAGCAGTGTTTCTCCCAGTCTCGGCTTCAGTTCCTGACTTGGGTTCCTGCCCTGATTTCCCTTCTTGATGGACTACAACTGTAAGCTGAAATAAACCCTTTCCTCCCCCAGTTGCTTTTGGTGATAGTGTTTCATCACAGCAGTAGGAAGCAAACTAAGACAGGTGAGTACGCCCACAAATTTCTCAGAGTACTTGAACTGTATTCAGAGTGATCACTGCTTTGTCTGCTCTTCCTTTATTGCCCAAACACCTCCCCACCTCACCCTGCCCATATGAAGCATAACTACTCTTGTGGCTTTCTGCCTGTGAGGTGTGAGTGTCGAGGAGGAAGTTGATGCGATCCGATGGTTTGTCTGTTTCCTGCCTGACGAAGCAGCACTCCTTGGTCAGCCTCTGCCGTCTCCCTCCACAGAGCAAATACAGTTGGCTCACCTGCCAAAGCTAATCTTTCCTGAAAAGACCTATTTTTCCTCTGAAGAATAAACAGTTGATTTGAGGTTAGCAGCTTTGTATCTGGTACATTCCCTGAAGCACCTCCTCACCAGGTCCCTTTTTCGGGGTTATGGTCTTTAATATAGTGGCTCTGTGTTGTTGTTTGTTTTTTGGCTCTTTTGGGGGGCCTACCACCCAGCTCCCAAATAAATCATACACGGAGGTTTATTCTAACTTATGAATGCCCGGCCTTAGCTTGGTTTGTTCTTGCCAGCTTTACTTAAATCTAACTTTACCTCTGGGCTTTTCATTCCCTTACTTCTGTAAACCTTACTCTGCTCCAAGGCTTGCTGTGTAGCTGGGTGGCTGGCCCCTGGAGTCCTCCTCCTTCTCTGGCTACTTCTTTTTTTCCCCCTCAATCTCCCAGATTTCTCATTCTGTATATTCTCTCTGCCTGCCAGCCCTGCCTATCCTTTCTCCTGTCTTGCTACTGGCCGTTCAGCTCTTTATCAGACCATCAGGTGTTTTAGACAGACACAGTAACACAGCTTCACAGAGTTAAACAAATGCAACATAAACAAAAGTAACACACCTGAAAATAGTACTCTACTACAGCTGTATAGGAGTCTTTCTGTGTTGGATGATGCATCACTGGCCTTGTTGTTGGAAAATTGTACAATGAACAACAGCTGCTCATCAAAAGTATTGTCGATGGCTGAATGACTTCAGTTCTTGAGGTGGGGCAGTATTATTTGTTTCTTCTTAAAGTCTGCTGCAGCCAGGCATAGTGACACACGCCTTTAATACCAGCACTCAGAAGACAGCTGGGTCTCTGAGTTCAAGGTCAGCTTGGTCTATCTAGGGAGTTCAAGGACAGCCATACATAATGAGACCCTGGGTTTTTGTGTGTGTGGGAAAAAGACATGCAGCTTTCACCCAGCTTTCGGTCACCTGCCCTTATAAGAAGTTAGAAGGACAAACTTACTGGGGTTGGTGCAGCAGAGAGAGAGAGTGTTTGCCTGCATGCCTGGAGCCCTGGGTTCTATCCTCATGCAACACCTACATTAAGTAAATAATCAACCTGCCCAAATAACAGTCATTTAAAGTTCTTTTTTTTTTTTTTTTTTTGCTTCCCCCCAAAGGCAGATTTACTGAATAACCAAGATCCTGTAGTCTTCTACACAGCAGTTCCCCAGTAAATGCTAATTCAATAAAACTAGACATGGTCATTTTTCCATGGCTTAGTTGTTTTCCAACTGTCCCTTTCACTGCTCGAGCACTTCACTAAACCTTTCCGGCATGATAACCACACCCTCCCATCAGGCTGATTGACAGGCAGTCTGAGACAGCTTAGATAACCACACCCCTCCCATCAGGTTGATTGACAGGCAGTCTGAGACAGCTTAGACAGATGACCAGGAGACCTTTACTTTTAGCTGCATTTATTTTATGCTGAATTTATTCCCGTGCCGTAAGTTTTTGGTTCTTCAGTTTCTTCTGGGATGTCTTTTTCTTCTGTGCAACCTCCTCTTCTGGCTTTGGAACATTTGCTCCTTTTCAGTGAGGATCATCTCGATGTGGCAGGGGGAGCTCATGTACGGGTTAATCCGGACATGAGCTCTGTAAATCCATCGGCGCATCTTAGGTGCTCTGTTCACCTGGATGTGTTCAATGACCAGAGAATCTGCATCTAGACCCTTCAGTTCAGCATTACTCTGCATTTTTAAGCATGTGCAGCAAAAATTCAGCACTCTTTTTTGGCCACCAACCCTGTGTCCAGCCTCACTGTTTGGCCTGGGCACACCTACCAACCCCACCTACCGACTCCACCATTACACCGCCAGAAAGGCACACATTGCTTCTTTAAAGTCACATCTTTCAGATATTTGGTGGCTTTTCGGATATGCATACCTTTGATGGCCTGGGCAGTTTCATGGGTGTTCTTAAAGTGAACCCAAAGATTTGAACCTCTTGATTTGCATGATTTTGTAGGATTTTCTGGGTCAAGAGAGTCGCAAACCATCTTCACAGGTCACCTCAGGCCGCCTACAGGAAGAGCCAGTAATTGAAATTTCTAAAGGGACAGTCCCATCCACAATTGCCTCTATTCTCATTACCACCTGTGATGGAAGGAGTGCACATCATTTTCTATATATCTGAGGATCACAAGTTTTTGACCCTTACTCAAGGTTTCACATTGTTTACTGGTTAACATCTAGTTTGAAAATTGGCTTTTGTGTGTATCGTCAGGGATGGATAGTCAATCAGAAAGAAAACAACTCTTCATGTGTATTTCTGCCTTCACTGACTTCATTGACATTTTAGGTGATACTTGTTGGTGGATACTGTTTTGTATTGCCTTAGCTTCAGAGACACTGGGTCAATAAAGCCAAATTTCAGGTTTGGTTTTAACAGTTTTTGTCTGTTATATCAAATATGTTCTAGAATAATTAGAAACTGCTGAGAGGGTCACTTCATCTAAGGGAGAACAGGTTTGCATAGAGCGGCACTTGTCTCTGACGTCAGCGCCAGCATTTCTAGACAGGTGCTATTGCTAATTAGTAAGTTAAGCATGGGGTGGTAATTGCGCATTCTTTCAGCAGATGGGTGTTTCTATTGGTAAGTGTTGTCTTGACTGTGGGGACCTGTTCTTAATTATTTACATGGGAAAGTCATGCCTGATCTTGATTCCAAGTTGGTTTTGTTGGATATAGGTGTATACAGCTAACTTTGTTTTTTAAGAAAAAGAGAGCCTTGGTTTTAGCATATTAAGCCTAAAATTTGGAGGTTGTGTGACTCAAGAGTCAGATGATTTTCGTGTGGATAGAGCACGGTGTTGCTGGATGTGACCCAATAAACTAGTGGTTTCCGGTTTTGAGATTGAAAGCTGGCTTTCCCCAGCTCCTGTAGAAATGTAGCGTACTACGTCGGAGAGGTGAGAACAGTTCAATGACGGCCGGGCTGCTGTGAGGTGGAGCCGTCAGTTGGGTTGTAGACGGTGGAACGGTTTACCGGCAGGTAACAGGTGACGTTACCAGCAAACGGTACCATTTCGTTATCCGTGCCACCAGGCCCCTGGGTCCGGTCATAAAATATTTGCCACACTGAAAATAAAATGCTTTGGATGAATTCAATACCGTCATTAGAAAAACGGGTAGTTTTCTGACATACTGACCCCATCTTTGCCATCTCTCTCTTCATTGGAGTCTGGGACAACAATCCAGAGCTATGTGACACAGTTTAGAGCTAAGAGAACGGCTAGCCTATCTGGACCGGTGACTTTTCATATAAAAATTTCTAAATATTTTGAAAAACATGACAAAAACAGACATCATGTCCTCTGAGATTGATGCCACACATCCGTTTACACGTGAGACCATGCAGAGCTCAGCTGTGCGGCCAGCTGCCCTTGCCTGTGCAGAGATGTTGGCTTGCGGTCTGTCTCACCATTCTTGTTAAGGAGAGAAGGTTCTGTAGGGGGCTGTGGAAACGCCGGTTGCATCTGTAACTACATTTTTAAAATTGCGTTAAGTATTCAGAATCGAAATTAAGTCTACAAGTATCACTACTAAGACTGCCTCTGTTCTTACCCTTTGATTTCAAATTATTGTGAAAAGATCTTACTATTTTTATTGTAGTTACAAATTTAAATGTGTTTCAACTTTGGATTATTTTGTATTAGTGTAAGATTGCTTTACCTGTTCTGTTTGTTGAAGCATCTTATCAGATTTCCTATATTTTTCCACATAATTTAGAAAAACATTGCTTAAAATTGGTGGTTCTCAGGAGCCACTGATTTCCAGGAATGTTCAGGAAGGGTTGTGAGGAATACCTGAAGAGGGCCTGCCACTGTTATTCCCATTCAATTTCACCCTGAGCATTTTTTATGTCTTAAATACTAAAGTTCTGTGTAATAGCTTATGTGGAAGAAAAAAGTAGTTTTCAGCTGACTATTATAGAAAAAACATGATTTGTGGGTCAGTAGTGACCTGTCACTAGTTAAGGAAACTGAGCCTTGGAGAGGTTAAATGACTTGCAGAAGTCAGCGGTTCCAGCCCTTTGCTCTTCAGTGGGACTCCTCTTGACTCCACAATTGGAACAGGCCACCTCTTTGGGAATCAATAAGACTGAATGGACTGAGTCTACCAGGTTGATCTCAGTCTGCGGGGAAGGCTTTGCCCTGGAGGAGATGGGAATGGGGGGGGGGCTGGGGGGAAGGTGAGGGGGGTGGGAGGGGGGAGAACAAAGGAATCCGTGGCTGATATGTAGAACTGAATTGTATTGCAAAATAAAAATAAAAATAAAAATAAAAAAAAGACAGGGGTTATATTCATTACTTGTAGAAGAGTAACTCCAGTTATGCCTTTTTCAGTTAATGCCAGTGTTGCTGCAACATATAAATCCCAAGTCTTAGGAGCTAATCTGGCATTCCTGATGGGCATGCAGTATGCAATTCAGGTAACAATGCAGTGATCTAGCCACCTGCTCCCATCTTATGACCATGTTTTCCATAGGTTGTTCTCAGATCCGTAGCAGTGGGGAGCCTAGACTATTTCTCTGGACTCTACATGGAAATTAGGCACCTGCTTCCAGTGCTTGGTTGTTCAGAGCTCAGGAACAGGGGCACCTGTACTTCCTGCAGGAGCTGGGATGTACAGGCCAGCTTTGGGCCAGGAGAGGTGGAGAGGCAGACAGCCATCAGTGTCAGCAGAGAGGGTCCTGGACTTTGCTTTTTCTAGGCTTGAGTGGCTGATGGCTGTGACTTTTCTAGTTCTAGCTCCTGGGGTTCTGAGGCACCAATGGTTGTAACAGGATTTGGGGGTTTGTTACTTTGTTGTGTTTTTTTTTTTAATACACCATTTTATCCTAAAGAGGGAGACTTGGTGTTTTTATACTCAGACAATATTTCTAATAATGATAGGTAGATAAGTTCTTTTGAAATTGGTCCATACCCCCCAAAGGATATTTTCCAGATTGCCTTATAAGGTAAATACATTCATAGGTATGTTAAGTAGGGTGACTGTTAGAACAGATAAAACATTGATTTCAGTGGCTTCTCATAATGAAAATTTATTTCTTGTTTGATAAAGTGTTCTGTTTAACTAAGGGGAAAGTAACACTTTATATATATAAAATTTTAAAGGAAAGTATTAGATTGAGAAACAGAAGAACTGGGTTGCTAACCTGTGTGCTCCTTTCTTTCTGATTCTGAGTGAATCCTTACTCTGTGTCTCAGTTTCTGTGTTAGTAAAATGAAATTGAGCTGGATGACTCCTTTGCTTCTGAACCTCTTGTCTACGTGTGTGATCTCGATGAGAAAGAAACTTCTTGGAGAACTCTCACAGGATGTGGTACATTGTGAATCTGGGGGCTCTGTAGTGTTTCCTTCTTTGCGTGTAGAAAAAGTTCCTCTAGAACAGAGGTGACTGTTTTCTCACCAAATTTATTGCCTCTGTGTATTGAGAAATAGAGCTTGAAATGATTGGTAGGTAGCCTGAACCAAATTTATTTTCCATTCTGATCACAACATATAGGTACTTTCCATGCATACCATTAACAATGTCACGAGTGACGTGTTTACGTGCTTTTCCTATTTAAAATTAGACATCATAGAACGAAGGTTGTATGAGGTTGGCATGCTCTGGCTTTCTACAAATAAGTCAGATTTTCCACATTGCCATTGTATGATTAGTTGCATTCTTGGCTGCATTTTCAGAACTAGAAGAAGTCCCCCCCCCCCCCCACACCTCTAGTTATCAGTTGCTAGGTTACAGCTTTTTACATTGTCCCAGTCTGCTGATATCGATATGGATACCAGTTATTCCTTTTTCTGTGACACTGTTCTGATAAGGCTCAGAGTGCAACACATATAATTGTGATGTCAGAGATGTTGTGGCATAAGTTCTTCCCTTTACAACATTAACATTGGCAGATATGGGTTCTGTGTTATAATAGGATATGAATTTAAGATATGATATATTAGCTGAATGCTTGACATAATCTACCACTTAAGACCTGAATTGTATTATACAGAAACAAACTAACGTGATAATATGAATGAAACCTCCAACTCAGGATCTACACAAACCAGCTTCCCACCTTCTGTTCTAGGGCTGAACACAAAATTATCCTTGACATTACCTGGGAGGCATTTGGGATGCTTTCTATAAATTACAAGTTTTTTATGTGTATATGTGTTTGCTTATGTGAGTTTATGTGTATTATGTGTGTGCATAACCCAGAGACCAAAAGAGTATGTCAGAATCCCTAGAACTGGAGTTGTAGGCAAATGTGAACTGTCTTGGTGGTGTCGGAAACGGAACCCAGGTCCCCTGCAAGGGTAGTAAGTGCTCTTAACCTCTGAGCCATCTTTCTAGCCCCTTCTATCAGATTCTTTATCGAAACAGTAAAGACTATGTTCAGAATCCTATTTGTCATTCAGTAACATGTGGTTGTGTTTGTTTTCAGGCAAGGTTTTGGGCACCTGAAGGCAGAGACTGTGTCTTTAACTGGAGGGTTTTTGTTTGATTTGGAGATTTTTGTTTGAGCTTATGGTTAGTGTCGCACCCCACACTGTGAGAAAGGGGATCTCATTGTATAGCCGGCTGGTGTGAAACTCACTGTGTAGATCAGGCTGGGCTCAGACTCAGAGATCACCTGCCTCTGCCGCCAAGAGCTAGTGCGACAGATGTGAGCTATCACTTCTTTAAACAGTTTTTATTCCCAGTGGTGTTTAGTGCCACACAAACCTAGTAGTCAGAAGTTCAGCAAAAAAGCATACGACTTACTCTGAAGACTGAAAGAATTGCTATTTTGACTTAAGAGTTCAAGATAATGGAACTGGCAGGATGGCTCAGCAGGTAACGGTGCATGCCACCAAGGCTTTTGACCTAAGTTCTGATCTCAGGAACCTCGTGGTTAAAAGGAGAGAACTAACTTTTGCTTATTGTCTTCTGAATTCCACACTTGTGCCTCTTCCCCCCAAAAAAAAATGTTTTTTAAAGGTTTTGGGGGAAGCTTTATATCAAGATAGAACCCCTAGGAATTACAGTTGATAAAGGACAAGGTTAACACATGATACCTCGTCTGACCCATTGAGCTCACAGTTAAAAGAAACAACTAAGGTGTCAAAGGATGTGACTCATCTAAGGTCAGAGAGCCTGGGGAGCTGTGGCTGTTGCACGTATTTTTAAAAAAACAAAAAAACAAAAAAAAACACACTTGTGAAAAGCCATGACTAGCCATCATTGCAGTTAAGATGATTCTGGGTGCTAAGCCAGTGGTGTTTTATTTTGCAGCCTGTGTACATAAAGGCTGACAGGCAGGCTTATGTCATTGAAGAGGAACTACATTGTTGAACGGGCATTCTTTGGAGAGCATTAAGAGTTGTCACCTCAGAGTTTACCATCTCTTTTAAACTTGACTTATTCCTCAAAACCAAACTGAACTTGAACATAGCATAAAATTGGAGCCAGCTAACATCCTGTCCCCAAACTGGCAAGATTTTAATTGAAAACACACTCTTTTCATGGAATGTTACTTTCTTAAAGAGTGGGAGTTTATTTACCAAGTAGAATATTTTTTGTTTGAAAGACAGACAGACATGCACTTTTAACTGTCAATGGGAGAGAGAAAAAGAAATCACTCAAAGTCAGGGAAAACAAGGAAGCAGAAGCCCCGGAGAAGACAAGGAAGCTGGTTCCAGGTGAACCTCCCTCCGTCAGAACCAGAGAATTCAAGCGTCTGCCTCTCCTTTTCCTTCTCTCAATCCTAAAGCTTTGCCCCTTTCTTTCCTACGATGGAAAGCCTTCTCTTCGGAGCGCAGAGCAGACCGTAGTGCCTGGAGGATGGTCTCCTCTGCATAACCAGGAAGGCCCTGTGCCGTCTGGACTTCTCATTCATTTCCAGCTCCTTTCCCACCAATGTGTTTGTGCCTCTGTTTTAACCAAATGAGCCTGTTTCCCGTGAGAGCCCCGTGCTTTCTCATTTGGCACTGCCCCCCCCCCCCCCATTGCCACTTGTAATTTCCCCAGGTCCTTAAGACCAAGCTCATTGCCACTTCTTTCAAGAAGCCTTTGATTTTTTGTTTGTTTTATTCTTGGGACAGGGTCTTGATAGTCTAGGCTATCCTGGAACTCACTGTGTAGACCAGGTTGGCTTTGAACTCAGCAGTCCTCCTGCCTCAGCCCGCCGTGTCCTAGGATTGCACGGACACTGTATTTCTTACTCCAGTTTTAATTTTTCCTTCTAGTGGCCACTAAGAGTACTCCAGTACCTTTCTTTTGTTTGTACATTCTATCTAGTGTGGTTAGTTCACTCCTTGATTCTCTGTGGTCAGGATGTGATCTCAGAGCACTTCCTACAGAGGGATGAACATATTTTCTGAAAGTTTAGTGTGTATAGAGCTACAGTTGAAGTTAAGCGTGTATGGTGTGGTTCAAGTATGTAGCACATGTGACCATTTACTAAAAGGTTTACATACCACAGAATTAAGATTTTGCTTCCTTTTGTACATACTCATTCCTGCTAAATTCCTTTACCAGTGACTAGATCATTGGTTCCCAGTACATTGTGAGTACTCAGAGCAACTGTATCCCAAAAGATCCATGGTTTATAAATTGAACACAACTGGAAATACAAGCAAGTTATCTGGATTTAGTGGAGCATGACTGTGATTCTAGACTTGAGAGGCAGAAGCAGGGGATCACTACAAGTTCCTGGCCAGCTAGGACTGCATAATGACAGTCTGTCTCAACATAAAACTAGAGAGCCAAAAGCAGAAAGAACGTGAGGTTAGAGATGGAACCCAGGCCTTGTGTGGGTGCAAGCATTGCATCACTGAGAAAATTTCCACCCCATTTTGTCTGTTTATAAGACAGAGACCTACCTCATAAAGTCGTGTGAGGAAATATGCCAAATGTGGCCCTGTGATAGCTGCTCAATTAGCAGCAACTGCTGTAAGTAGCAGTATAATAGGAAGCGCATGGGCTGAGAAGCCATGGAGGTGTGATTTCCATCTCACCTGAGTCAGACTGGATTAGTCTTTGTTGCAGTTCGGACTATGGATAATTGCAGACATCTGTGTCCATGCTTAATTCTTACAGACCAGATTGTTGTTTGTATCTGCTCTTTTTTTGTTTCATTTTGGGGAAGGGGACAAGATAGGAAACTTGTCCTCCCAATCCCTATCTTATCAAAGTCATTTGGTTACTGTGACCTGTGTTCTGAAGTTGATACTCTCATCCTTGGTTGTTCAGAAGTATCACCTGAGCAGCTGTTGACACAAATGGTGATGCCTGGGTCTCACCAGGAGAGGCAAGAGGTCTTAGAGAAGACCCAGGCACCAGGATTTTTCAAACCAGTTGATTAATAAATGTATCCAAGGATGAGTGTTACTATTCTAATGTGAACCCAGAATTGGAGACAGCTGTTCTTGCCTAATTTAGTATCAGCAGCTGATACTAAAATATCTTTGTTTCTTCATCGGTACTGAACAAAGTAGACTTGTCCCCGGTTCCTGGTTAACTGCCATCACATCACTGGACCCTCTCAGACAAGCCTTTCAGTCATTGTCTAAGAAGGCGGTCACGTGGAATGAAAGGAAAACCTTGAACCTTGTTGAAGTCAGGGCACACTCCATCCATCACTCTCTAGGAAGCATTCTGGCAGCAGGAAATGGTGCAGGTTGGACACTAGATGAACCCTGGTTTATTTTGGCCTGTTGGTTACTAACTGTTGAGATTTGGGAAGTTTGGATTGCATACTTTGCTCATCTGAAGAAATAGGGGTCATAAAACAAAAGTCAGGTGTCAATGGATGTTTCTGATCCACAGCAGTCAGGTATTTGTATGCCTGTCAGAGGGTTAGAACTACACACTGTCATTAAACCCTGTAACTGCAGACAGTGAATGTAGCTATGCTACTCACGTGCTGTGGAAGAGCTTCAGGACTGGAGTTACACACTTTATTGTAGACTCATTTATATATCTGCAGTGCCAGTTATAGTGTCATGGACTCAGGAGTTATAAAATGTGATGATTGAGAAAGCAGAAAAACAATTTCAATGTGGCTGATGTCCTAGGTAAATAATTAACATGTGGCTTTATAATAGTGCTCAGCAATTAGATGATGCTACGTATCATTTTAATGGCATAGCTTCTCCTTTTTGTTGAGTGAGATTCATAGTTGAAGTCATGCAATGTCATAAAACCCGGAGGCACCTTAGTATTTGGCTAGAGATGCTTATAGTTAGGTGGAGCTAGACTTTTCCTGGTCCTGCCTGGCCCACAGTCAGGGCAAATCTCTCTCACCCACCAGTCCCACAGCTGCTTAGACCCAACTGAGTAAACACACAGAGACTTATATTGCTTACAAACTCTATGGCCGTGGCAGGCTTCTTGCTAACTGTTCTTATATCTTAAATTAACCCATTTCTATTAATCTATAAGTTGCCAAGTGGCTCGTGGCTTAACGGTATCTTAACATGTTGCTTATCATCATGGTGGCTGGCAGTGTCTCTCTCCCTCAGCCTTCCACTTCCCAGATTCTCCTCTCTCCTTGTCCCGCCTATACTTCCTGCCTGGCTACTAGCCAATCAGTGTTTTATTTATTAACCAATCAGCAACACATTTAACATACAGAACATCCCACAGCACTTCCCCTTTTCTTTTTTTCAAAAAGGAAGGTTTTAACTTTGACGTAGTAAAATTACAGATAACAAAACAATTATAAAGCAAGAATTACAGTTACAATATTAAAGACGATATCCTATCTTATATTTGTGAGTCTAAGGTTTTATATCTAACCCACCTTTTATCATAACTGAGGAAATTATAGCTATCTAGTCTTCAACCACATCAAAGACCCCAGAAGGATATACTATTACCTGAGAAACAGTAGAAGGATGCAAGCAACTTTCAGGAGTCTTGCAGGGTAGACAGAGACAGCTGGCAGCCTGGACAGTCACCTAATGTTCCTTTGTAAAGTTGGGGCATCTGTCTTTAGCCCACAGGTCTAGGGTCTCTCATTCATTTCTATCTGTGTCCTGTAGAATGTCTGGCAGTTTCCTCTGTGAAGCAGGAACCTGAAGGACCATTTCGCCAAGCAAAGTTCAATGGTCACCTTCCTGTGGGTCCTGCATGTCCAGTTGATCAAGCAGTCCAGGCAAGAACAGTTTCTTGCCCAAATGGCTATTTTTGCCAAGGTGAAGATAAACTCCATATGGAGTATCTTCGATGCCCATCCTCCTCTCTGAAGTAAACCGGTGCTGCCAGGAGCAGACATGTCTCATTGTCTAGAAAGTCTAAATTTTTAAAATATTTTAAATGCCATATTCTGTAGGTCTTTGAAGTGTTTGACGATTACCTACCTAATTGAATTATATCTATGTATTCCTAGAAAACAACATGACTTAAAGTTTTTAATCATACAAGTCTTTCACTTGCTTGGTTAGAGTTACCCCAGGGTATTTTATGTTATTTGAGGCTACTGTGAAAGGTGTTGTTTCCCTAATTTCTTTCTCAGTCCATTTGTCATTTGTATTTAGGAGGGCACCTGATTTTTTTTTTTATTAAAGTTAATCTTGTATCCAGCCACTTCACTGAAACTGTTTCTCAGCTGTAGGAGTTCCTGGTGGAATCTTTAGGGTCACTTATGTATATTATCATGTCACCTGCAAATAGCAATACTTTGACTTCTTCCTTTCCAATTTGTATCCCTCTGATTTCTTTCAGTTGTCTTACTACTCCAGCTAAAACTTCAAGTACTATATTGAATAGATATGGAGAGAGTAGACAACCTTGTCTTGTTCCTGATTTTAGTGACTGCTTTGAGTTTCTCTCCATTTAAGTTGATGTTGGCTGTAGGCTATAAATTGCCTTTATTATGTTTAGGTATGAACCGTGTATCTCCAATCTCTCTAGGACTTTTTATCATGAAGAGGCGTTGGATTTTGTCAAAGGTCCTTTCTGCATCTAATGAGATGATCGTGTGGGTTTTATTTTTTCTTTCAGTGTGTTTATATGGTGGATTACATTGACTGATGTTTGTATGTTGAACCATCCCAGCATTTCTGGGATGAAGCCTACCTGATCATGGTGGGTGATCTTTTTGATGTGTTCTTGGATTTGGTTTCCAAGCATTTTATTGAGTATTTTTGCATCATGTTCGTGAGGAAAATTGGTCTGTAATTTCCTTTCTTTGTTGAGTCTTTATGTGGATATCAGGGTGACTATGGTCTCAAAATAAATTTGGTAATGTTCCTTTTGTTTCTATTTGTGGAATGATTTGAGGAGGATTGGCATTAACTCTTCTTTGAAAGTCTGGTAGAATTCTATACAAAAACTATCTGGCCCCGGGCTTTTTTTGGCTGGGAGACTTTTAATGACTGATTCTATTTCCTTAGGGGGTTATAGGTCTATTTAAATTGTCTCTCTGATCTTGATTTAACTTTGGTAAGTGGTATCTATCAAGAAAATTATCTATTTCTTTTAGATTTTCCAAGTTGGCGAAGGACGGTTTTTTTTAAGTATAACATAATGATGTTTTGGATTTTCTCGGTCTCTGTTGTTGTTATTTCCTTTTTGTTTCTGATTTTGTTAATTTGGATCTATATTCTCTATCCATCTTTTAGTTAGTTTTGATAAGGGTTTGTCTATCTTGTTGATTTTTCTCAAAGAACCAACCCTTTGTTTCATTGATTTGTTGCATTGTTCTGTTTCTGTTTAATTGATTTCAGTACTCAGTTTATTTTCCTGCTGTCTCTTTCTCTTGGGTAAGTGTGTTTCTTTTTGTTCTAGAGCTTTTAGGTGTGCTGTTAAATTCCTAGTATGAAATCTCTCCAATTTCTTTATTTAGGCATTTAGTGCTATAAAAAAAACCAAAAACTTGCCTCTTATGGCACCACTTTCATTGTGACCCATAATTTGGGTGTGTTGTGCATTCATTTTCATGGAATCCTAGGAAGTCTTTAATTTATTTTTTTAATTTAATTATTAATCTACCAGTCATTCAGTAGAGAGTTGTTCAGTTTCCATGTAGACTTTCAGCTGTGGTTGACATCCAGTTTTAATCTGTGGAGGTTAGGTTAATCTAGGACATAGGGCGTTATTTCAGTTTTATTAAATCTGTTGAGACTTGCTTTGTGACTGTGTGGTCAGTTTTGGAGAAGGAAGGTTCTATGAGGTGCTGAGAAGGTGTTGTCTTCTGTTTTGGGGTAGATATCATCCATTTGGTTGATGATGTTTGTTAACTCCAGTATTTCTCCACTTAGTTTTTCTGTGGGTGACCTATTCATTGGTGAGAGTGGGGTATTGAAGTCTGTCACTATTAATTTCTTAGGGTTGATGTGTAGTTTAAGCTTTAGTAGTTTTTCCTCTACAAACGTGGGTGCCTTTGCATTTGGGGCATAGATGTTAAGAATTGAAAGATTGCCAAGTGGTGGTGGTGCACGCCTTTAATCCCAGCACTGGGGAAGCAGAGGCAGGTGGATCTCTGAGTTCAAGGCCACCTGGTCTACAAAGTGGGTTCCTGAACAGCCAGGGCTGTTATCCAGAGAAATCCTCACAAAAAGAAACCTAAAAGAAAGAAAGAAAGAAAGAAAAAAAGACAAAAAAAAAAGATCATCTTGGTGAATCTTTCCTTTGATGAGTATGAAGTGTCCTTCCCTGTTTCTTTTGATTAATTTTTGTTTGAAGTCTATTTTGTTAGATATTAGATTAGCTACACCAGCTTGCTTCTTAGGTTCATTTACTTGGAAAATCTTTTTATCCTTTACTCTGAAGTAATGTCTATCTTTGATGCTGAGGTGTGTTTCTTGCATGCAGCAGAAGGATGGATCCTGTTTTCCCATCCATTCTGTTAGCCTGTGCCTTTTTATTGAGGAATTGAGTCCATTGATATTGAGACATATCAATGACCAGTGACTGCTAATTCTATTATTTTGTTGGTGGTGGTGATGGTGTGTGTGTATGTGTGCATGTTTCTCTTTTGGTTTTGCTGGTGTGAGATTATTTATTTTCTGAGTTTTCATAGGTATAGTTAAGAATATGTGACAGAATTAATATGTAACCTCCTTGGGTTGGAGCTTTCCTTTTAGTATCTTCTGTCGTGCTGAATTAGTGGATAGCTATTGTTTAAATTGAACTTTATCATAGAATATCTTGTTTTCTCCATCTATGGTGATTAGAGTTTTTCTGAGTATAGTAGTCTGAGCTGGCATCTGTGATCTCTTATAGTCTGCAAGACATATTTGCAGGCCCTTCTGGCTTTTAGAGTCTCTGTTGAAAAGTTGGGGTCTTAGCTGAGGTTCTGAGTACCAGTGTGGCCTCTGGTAAAGCAGGGGGCTTATACTGGAATTGTAGGCTGGGATATGGTGATGGGGGGTGGGAGCTACTGTAGGTAGGCTCTGAGGAAGTTTTGGCAGTCTTCAGGCAAGGTGTTACGAGTACTGACATGGCCTCTGGTAGAGCAGGGTTTTAGTTATTTCTTAAGTGATGAGAATATTATCCACTGCTTTTCCTAAGAATGCCAGTGAATATTTGTAAAACTAATAGCAAATAGCCATTTCCCCTGAAAAAAGTCTGCCTTAGACAAAAAGTTTCAACAGATGATGAAACTATTAGAGAAATAGTAGATGAGTCATTAGACATTACCTCACAGATTATTTTGCAGAATAAGGAAAAATCTTTCCAATAGAGGGATTATCAGGACACATGGTCTATCTTGTCAGCAGTGGTGGGACAACCAGACAGTACGTTTTCCATAATGTAGTATGAAATAAGCGGCATTCCTTGTGACATTTATAAAACATGTTTAACCTGAATCTTTCATGGTCTTAATTGACTTCCAGCTTACAGAATATACAGGAGTTATGTAGGAAACTACAGACCAAATCCAATCTAATGCTTAACTTTGTATGATCCTTGAACTTAAAAAAAAAAAAAGTTTAAAAGAACAGTTAATAAAAGACAAAAATACAGTAGATAAATGACTAAGAATATGTGACAGAATTAATATGTGACCCACAAAGCCTAAATAATTTATTTTCTATGTCTTCCCAGAAAGTTATCTTGTTTTTCCAGTCTTAGGGATTGAATCTTGGCTAGCATGCATTCAGGGCAAGTGTTGTACCACTGAGCATCAACCCCTGGGTTAGAGGAACAACTTACTTGACTTAACAGGAAACAGACAAATCCAGATGTGTCTGTTCCAAATCATAGAGATAATAGAGACAAGGGGAAGGACTTTGTTCAAGATTAAAAGAGACTTAAGAGACATTAGAGATAATGAAAGGTATGGATATTAGTTTGAATAAATTACCTTTCAGAGATAAATTGGAGATTTCTGCTTCTAGCCAGTCTGGAATAGCAAAGATCGTATTTACCTTCCAACAACAAAAACTGTTATTGGAGACGGATTTTAAGACACTGGGCATGGGGTTATGTATGAAGATCCCTGAGATGTTAACTGAGGTGAGGCCCACAGTTGTCAAAAACTGCCTTGACTTTCTGGGCTATGGTACCAGGAGTAAGAACTGAAGGAGGAGGACTGGAAAGATGGCTCGGTAGTTCAAGAGTGCTGGCTGAGTTTCCAGAGCATCCACATTGTAAGTCCAGTTCAAGGGGACCCTACACCCTCTTTGGGCCTCCTCTGGCACTAGGCGTACATGGGTGCACAGACTACATGCAGGTATAACATCCGTCCACATTAAGTTAAAAGGAAGAAGGAAGGAAAAGAAAAGAACTGAAGGAGCACCCAGAGCACTCTAACTTGCAACTGTGAGTGCAGGGCCCCTGAGATCTAGAGTGAACTGGGCGAAGGACCGAGAGAAGAGTCGTTAGGAGTCAGTTTAAAGTTTAACACTGTCTCTGCTCAGCAGTCATAGCTGTTCTCCTGTAGGGCCTGTGACCTGTCTGGGATCTGATGATGGTGCCATGTATGCGTTCCATCTTGTGAGTGACCCTTAAATCTAATCACTAAATGCTCACTCCCATGGCATTTGTGTCCTTATTGTACCAGAGGACATACCTTACAAGACCCACCTCCTAAAGGTTTCACAGCCTCTCAGAACCGAGTGTTGAAAACATTTTAATCTGTAGGAGGAACATTTCATACTCAAATCAAAAATGAGGTTTTTTCAGATCACTTGGAAGTAACGCTGATTTTCTCCCTGCTCACCTTGAGGCGGGAGCACTTTGCCCTGACAGTACTTAGTAAGAATATAACTGGAGTTATTTTATGCTTCATTTATATGTATATTTATATTTTATCTACCTTATCCAAGACAAAGGCTAACATCTCTTACCACCACCATCCCTAATCAGCAGACCTGTTTACTTTGTAATTACAGTGTCAGATAGATAGAAGATCCACATACAGAGATACTAAATGTTGTGTTTAAATGAGTGGTTTTTAGATTAAGGTTTTTTTTCTTTTTTTTCGAGACAGGGTTTCTCTGTGTAGCTTTGGCTACTCACTCTGTAGCCCAGGCTGGCCTCAAACTCACAGAGATCCACCTACCTCTGCCTCTCAAGTGCTGGGATTAAAGGCATACGCCACCACCACCCGGCGTAGATTAAGTTTTAAGTGAGGTGTAGGGGTAGGTATTAATCTCACTCTGCCTTACCATTGCTGTAATGGCTCAGGATTCATCAGAAAGTGGTCTGTTTTGGAGGCTAGCTGTTTAGTGGCTTAGCTTTTCTCATAAAACCTAATCTTTGAGGGTCATGACTGCTAGTTTAGTCATAGGTCCAAATTGGACTGTGACGTAATTATCGGGACTACAGACTTCATAGAAGTACCAGCATGGGACTGAAGAGATGGCTCAGCAGTTAAGAACACTGGCTGCTTTTCCAAAGGACCTGGATTTGATCCCAGCACACACATGGCAACTCACAACCTCTGTTACTTCAGTTCCAGGGAATCCAAAAACTGCTTCTGGCCTTCTTGGGCACCAGATACACATATGATGCACAGACATACATTCAGGCAAGGCATCCATATACACATAAAATAAAAAATAAAATGAAAAAAAAAAGGAAAGAAAAGAAATACCAGCTTGATGCAGTCACTCCGGATTTCATTTTCACTGATAACAAAGTGTCTCCAATGCTATATTTTGTTCACTCCTTCTCATATTTCTCTGTTTTGTAAATGGATTAGGTGTAGTGGCTGGTGTTGGCCTATATAATCTCAGAATTTGGGAGGCTAGGAAAGACAGAAAGTTGAAAGCTTGAGACCAGGCTAGGCTACAAAGCAAGGGGGCCTGTTCAGAAAACCAAACCCTACCCTAACTCCTCAAATAAAACCACCAAAGACTCTACCACTTATCCAAGAATTGGTCTGCTACTCCTTCGAACAAAACAAGATGAATACTGAATATTAACAAGAAAACTTTTTTTCTGAAATAGGCAGCGGTCGCTCAGGACTGCCAATGGCTATTTAAGCAGTTTGCAGTTCTGTGGTCACAGGTAATCAGGGAGCTGAGTTGAAGGGTAGATAGCTGATTTGTGAAAAAGATGACTGAGGCTGTCGCGATAAGTCCATGAAGAAGCTGGTCTTAGGGTTTCTGTTGCTGTGAAAAGACTTCATAACCATGACAACTCTTATAAAGGAAAACATTTAATTGGGTGGTTTACAGTTTCAGAGGCTCAGTCCATTATCATCATGGTGCCACGTGGTGGTGTGCAGGCAGACATGGTTCTGGGAAAGGAGATGAGTCCTACATCTTGATCCTCAGGCAACAGAAAGTGAACTGTGACACTGGGTGTAGCTTGAGCACAGGAGACCTCAAAGCCCACCCCCACAGTGACACAGATCCTCCACCAAGGCCACACCTTTTAGTATTGCCACTCCATCGGGGGCCATTTCCTTTCAAACCACCACAAAGCTCTAATAAGGAGGAAGACGTGATGAGCAGAGGCAGTTCCTGAGCTGAGAATGTGGGACCATGGTCTAAGAACCAAAATGTAGCCTGGCAGTGGTGGTGCACACCTTTTATCCTAGCACTAGGGAGGCAGAGACAGGCAGATCTCTTGAGTTTGAGGCCAGCCTGGTCTACAGAGTTCCAGGACAGCCAGGGCTACACAGAAAACCCTGTCTCAAAAAAACAGAAAGAGAAGGAAAAAGGAAGGAAGGAAAGAACCGAAGCACTTGCTTGCTTGTGTTCTCATTCACTTGCTTGCTTGTGTTCTCATTCTCTCTCTCTCTCTCTCTCTCTCTCTCTCTCTCTCTCTCTCTCTCTCTCTCTCTCTCTCTCGACAGGGTTTCTCTATGTATAGTCCGTGCTGTCCTGAGACTTGCTTTGTAGACCAGCCTGACCTTGAACTCACAGAGATCCACCTGTCTCTACCTCCCAAGTGCTGGGATCAAAGGCGTGTGCCATCATACCTGGCAAAACCAAAATTCTTAATGCTGTGGTCTTGAGACTCACTTGCATCTGTCTCTGAAGGGTACAAGGACACTTGTGTTGAGATCCCCACCAGAAGTGGTGTGTACCTACTATCCCTGAGCTTAATTAGCTGTTGGAGCCAGGAAGATGAGGAGTTCAAGGTTGTGGTGGTTTGAATGAGAATGATCCCCATAGGCTCAGTATTTGAGTACTTGGTCTGCAGTTGGTGTTACTGCTTGGGAAGGATTGGGAAGTGTGGCCTTGATGTAGGAGTTGTGTCTCTGAGACGGGCTGTGACATTTCAAAAGACTCACCCCATTCAGTGTGCCTCTCTCTCTCTCTGTCTCTGTCTCCTAGTTGTGGATCAAGATGTGAGTCTTCAGCTATCTCTTCACTCCATCATGAGCTCTGACCCTCTGAAACCAGAAGCCAAATTAGATGCTTTCTTGTATAAGTTGCCTTGGTTGTGGTGTTCTATCACAGCAGTAGAAAAGTAACCAAGACAGAAGTCACCCATGGCTGAGTAGCAAGTTGGAGACTAGCCTGGGTCACACGAGACCCTGTCTCAAAACAAAACAAAAATGAAAAAAGATCACCATGGGTACACATAGAATGTACCATCAAAGCCCCAGGGCATTGTGCTCTTGTGTGCTGTGAATTGCATAGCTTAAATTTGCCTGACGGTGAGCACCATATTTTAACTTCAGTAGGCTGGACAAAGCTCCTTTGGTTTTATTCTATAGAACACAAGACTGTGACTCTGATTATTAAAACTAAGTGTTCTTTTTTATTTTTAACTTGTTTCCTATCAATGGATTATACATAAAAAGAGCTTTGAATGTTTAATGCACCTTTTTTCAAAGAGTGCCCTTTATTAACATCAGTCCAAAGAAATTGTCTCAAAATAAAAGAGGTTCTGTGGTTGAATGAATCCAGGAAACGTTTAATGTTTTGCCTCTTGGAGATTTGCAGTACATATCATTAGTTTACAAAGAGCTTTTGTAAGCCAGTGTTTTCTTTATTATCCTAGAATTATTTTTTTGTTGCCAATATCCACTAATCTGAGCTAGTTTTTTTTTCCCAAGCTGTATGGAAAAATAATTGAAAACTGAAAATTGAGTTAATATGGGTACATTATAAAATGATTATCACCATCAAATTAATTAACTCATCTATCACCACATTAAGCTACCATTTGTGTTGTGGGTGTGAGGAAAGAACATTTAAAATCTATCCTCTTAGAAAATTTCAAATAAACAATACTTTATTATTAGCTGTATTTCTTAAACAACAGCAGCAACAGAACACACTCCTAGAATACTAGCTAAATGCCAAGTGGACTGAAGGAAAAGCAGTAGGGGGAGTATAGGTTGTTATTAATGTCAGCACACAGAGGAAGCTCAGACCATGCTTAAAGGGAGGAGCTAAACCCAAGAAAGGGACTGATGATGGTCCGCCGTTTGCTGAAGGGATGGTGGATTTTGGAATGTGGAGCAGGCTTCCATCACTTATTACCAGCAAGAGGAGGATTCCTCACGGAGTGCTCTTAAGATTTTACAAAGCTTTTGTTTCTGTGAGCAGGACTCTGAGGTAGAAAAATAAATATTGCTCTCTTTTTACAAAAGAGGAACATCTTGCCCAAAATCTCATGACTGAATCATATGTTGTAAAGCTGGTGTGTCTGGGACCTGACTTCAGCCTCCAGGCCCAGGACTCGGGGCAGATGACATTTCTGTTGAGGGCTTATCTTTTGGAAGTAGGTTCTTCTCTTACTCTCTTCTTCCTCAGAAGCACATTCTATTCCTCCCCAGTCCTTTTGTGTCTTTACTGTGTCCCAGGGCAAGTGAACAAGCATCATCTAGATGTAACAGCTCTAGGCTCCATTTGGTCTGAAAGTTTCACAATCTTAGGGCTTGACTGTATTTCAAATTTCTCTTTTAAAACCCATTTCTAGACCTGAATTAGAACCTTCTGGCTTAGCCTTTTTGGTTTGGGTTTTCACAGATTAGCAGATACTTGTTAAGGACAGGCTACCAGCTACAGGTAGGACATCGTGAGGAAGGACAGGGTACCAGCTACAGGTAAGAAGACATCATGAGGAAGGACAGGGTACCAGCTACAGGTAAGAAGACATCGTGAGGAAGGAACCTGGAAAATTCAGAAGCTGGAACGGTCCTCAGGAAAACTGGCCCAGGTGTTTTCAACATGTCACTGGCACAGAAAGGATTGAACTCAGTCTACCTAAAAAACCGGATGTGCTGCGGGATGAGGGCAGGAAGGTGATAGCAAACCCAACTAGAAAGGATTTACATACTGTTTCCTAATATTGTATTCTCTAAATGTTCAAATAAACCTGCTGTGGTGTTGAACACTCAAATAATCCCAGTACTTGGAAGGCTAAGGCAGGAGAATCAAGAGTTTGAGATCTGAGCTAAAAACCGTCTCAAAAAGCAAAAAAGAAAAAAAAATCAAACATACATTAAATTTAAAAGAATTCTTCAGTGAACACCATATGCCCACCTCCTGTATTTTATAGCTAGCCTGTCATTTTTATCATACTGTCTGTTCATTCAGACAGTCATCCTCAACTCCATCTTATTTTTTATGCATTTCAATGTAAATCGATGACTTCACTACTAAATACTTGGGAATAAGCTTTTTGACTAGGATCAGGTATCTAAATATCAGGGTGTGTTTCATTAGGGCTCAGCATTTGTTTATAGTTTCCTTTTGTTTTGTATGTTTCACTTGGTGTTCCAGCCATGTAATAGATGTTTATGAAATGCCTATAGGATATGAGAGAGGAGACGGGGACCTGTGCATTTATGAAAGTGGTAAAAGTCAGTGTTTGAAAAGACCATTTCATGCGTGCTGTGTTTGACAGTCTCAAAATAAAATTTCTGTGTCTTAGCTTCACTCTGGTCATTACATGTACACAGGACCCCACACATACCTGTGGTAGAACATTTCATTATCAGAGGGGAAGCGTTCCATTCTGAGAAGCCAGGAAAACAAAGTTTTAGCAAAGGAGGCCAATGTCAGTTGTCTCTTCTTTGTAGTGATGATGGATTTGGATTAATTATATGACAAAAAAAGGAGCAGCTGGCTGTGACCTAAAAGGAAATGTGTTTTTTGTGTAGCCCTGGTTGGCCTTAATCTTCCTGCTTCAGCCTCCTGAGTGTGTGATTATAGATGTGATAGACCAGGCTCAGTTAAATGGGGTTGTGGGGGAATTAAAGGAAGTTTCTGAGTCTTTGGCTCAGGTCTGTCATGCTGTTGTCATCACAGCTCTGTCACTTTCAGACTGATGGATGAGATGATGAATCAGCAGTTTCTGCCTGACCAGACTTACTATTTTCCAAGGTCACTTCAGTTCCGCCCTACATGAAGGCTTCCCTGGCCAGTCTAGCACACAGTGCAATTGTTTTGTTTTCTGAGCTCATTATCTACTTACCTCCAATAATATAACGTCTTGAGAAATATTACAAAAATTATATATACACATTGAGAAGAAAAACTATAAAAGAAATACAACTCATGTTTCCAACTTCTAGATGAAGATCACCACCAAAAAAAATGTAGTGTCAATATTTAGGGACCCTCTCAGCACATATAAATATGTCTGTACTTTTTTTTTTTTAGATCAAAACCAGATAAAATATTAGAATCCTTGAGTAAGGGACTTGCTGTATATTCCAGGCTAGCCTGGAACTCAGAACCGAAGCCTCAGACTCAAGATCTCCCTATCTCGGGCTTCTGTGTGCTGGGGCTGTATCACCAAGCCTGGCCTTAAAATCATATAATAGTTTGCATAAACTGTGGAGTAATATATTTTAAAAGATATTTACACCTTTCCAGTTTAGTAATTTTTATATAGAAATTCAAATCTCATTCATCTTTCTTCCAAATGACCTCAAAAGATGCCTTTACTAATTGGTTTACAAATCAGCTTCCTGTCCTTCACTCTATGTTATGTCTGGTCTCTCAGGTGTTATTTGAGTTTATTCTTTTCCTGTTCTAATGGCAAGTTGAAAAAACTAGGCCAGTTTTCCTGTAGACAGCTCCAGCTTTTGCATTTGCCTGGCTGTTGCCTCATAGTAACCTCGAGCCCATTCTTGTATTTCCTGGTTCTGCCTGTTAACCAGAGATTGTATATAAAAGTTTATGGATTTGGGTTAAACGTTTCTGGCTAAAAGATGTGCACTTTAATGAACAAAGTATCAGATGACAAGTAGCTGGCTTTCTACCTCAGGGATACTTGGATTAGCCCCTGAACTATGATGATAGGACATCCTCCATTATGTTTTATTTTTCCCCGTTGGACAAGATAGGCATTAGCTTTTGAAAGGTTCTCCTAAAAATAGCCTATCACCAGCCCCGTTTTTACATGTTAACTGTTCCACACGGTGTGAGTCTGTAGATCTTGTACTCCTGTATTAGAGAATGAACCCATATCTGTTGTAGGATAGTGGGAATGATGATCTGTAAGAAGGAAATTGGGAAATCACAGCTTTAGTAGGTGAGATCTACCATCAGTAGAAAGGACAAACTAAAAATTATCTTTAACGAAAACAGATCTGGGAGCCTGCAAATGCAATCAAGGTTATTTGAGAGTAACTCAGGAAGACATGACTGGACATATTTTTAACTCAAATTATGATTCTAAAATTAACTGAACACAGAGGGTTTGTGAGTCTGTCTGGCACTAGGTCTCCTTTCCCAAGTGGAGCACTGACTTGAACAGAGACACCTGGGTAGCTGATCCCTGACAAGGGCAGAACATGTGATTTCCTGGCCCTGTTTGGGAGGTAAGATCTTCCAGATGCTCTGAAGCTCCCTGATTAAAATTTGAGAGGAATTGGTGAGTGAAGTCAAAGAGATGTAGGGTCAGCAAACTTTTTATTATTTATTATTTTTTAGCTCACCTTTGCAAAAGATCAGGGATCAGCATGGCTTCACTGAGCCCCTGCTTGAGGTTTCACAGCATGAGAGTCAAGGCTCTCATCTAGAGCTCCAGGTCTTCAAAGCTCTTAGCCAGTTCTTTTCCCCACTTCTGCAGAGCTCACACCCTTGCCTCCTAGAGGCTGCTTCTGAGGCACAGGCCGTTCACAGCACAGCTGTTGGCTTCCTCAAGGCCAGCAAGAGCAGGCTTCTGTGCCATTTCCAGCACCTCAGTTTCATCTAGCAGTGTTTATTTGGATTACTGTCTGTCTTGTCTCCCCAACTGCATCAGCACTGTGTGGATCCTAGAGTTCTTACCATAACTGTGCTGTGCACAGGAAATGTGCTCTCAGCTGGGTTAGGGAAACGTCAGAAAAAGGGTTGCATGCCCCCCATGGACAGCTACATGCTGTCTCTCTTTTGATCCTCATATCAGCCCTGTGTGGTATAAAGTCGCTTATTTCTTCACAGTGAGATGGATGAGTCTCAGAGATGCTAAATGTATTACTCAAGGTCACCGTACAGTCTCTGAGCTGACCCTGAAATCTTCCCCTTAAATCTTGTCTAAATGACTTACTGTAAACGAAACTCTTGAGGAATACCTTTGCACTAAAATCTTTTTAATGAAACCTTGTTAAAAACTGTAATAACCGGGTGGTGGTGGCGCACGCCTTTCATACCAGCACTTGGGAGGCAGAGCCAGGTGGATCTCTGTGAGTTCGAGGCCAGCCTGGTCTACAGAGTGAGATCCAGGACAGGCACCAAAACTATACAGAGAAACCCTGTCTGGAAAAACAAACAAACAAACAACAACAAAAAAAAAAACCTATGTAATATAGGGGCTGGAGAGATAACTCAGTGGTTAAGAGCCATGTCTGCTCTTCCAGAGGATCCAGGTTCAGTTCCCAGCACCCACATGGCAGATCACAACTATCTGTAACTCTAGTTCTAGAGGTTCTGACATTCTCATGCAGACAGACATGCAGGCAAAAATAAATAAGAATTTTTAAAATCTATAATACAGAGAAGAGACATAAAACATAGACAAACATTTTAACAAAACATTACCATTAAGACACCTATGTAACCACGCAGGAAATAGACTGACATCAGCCTCGTGCCGTCTCTCTACCAGCACAGCCGTCTTTCTTCCCAAGGGACCTCTCTCTCCCCTCTAGTGACCCAACCATTCCTCTCCCTGCTTTCTAGTGAGTCTCACCTGCTAAGTATGTATCCGAAAGAATGTCGTTTTGTTTGCCTGAAATGGAATTTTACATAAGCAAATCACACAGTACAAATTATTTTGTGGTTTCTTTGCCTTACCATCTTGTTTTTACAATTTGCCTTAATTCACCTCACATTAACGCATAGAATTTATTTTTTGCTTTAGTTTATTACATTCCACTGAATGCACTTCAACATTTTCTCTAATCTACTGGTTGTAGTGGTATGATTTGACTGTTAAATAATATGCTATAGTGTAGACAAGTCTTGGACATTTATTCCTGTGCAGCTGCACACATTTCTGTAGGGTAGACCTTAGAGGTTTGCTAGGTATATAAACCATTGGCTGCTTCTCTGATTATTTCCTGGGGGTCAATTCCTAGCAATAAAATTAATGGATCAGAAAAATGTAACCATATAAGGTGATTTCAGGATATCTTTGAACTTCATTAACAGGAGAGTCTTTACTCAGCTTTAAAACAAGGTCTCCTGTAGCCCCGGCTAGTCTGGAACTCACCTTGTAGCCAAAGCTGATCTTAGCTTTTGTTCCTCCTGCTTAACCTCCTGAGTACTGGGATCGTAGGTATGCTCCACACTTGGTTAAATTCTGCTGCAGTGTACAACAGTCTGCAGACGCAAGCTGTAGATCAGTATGCTGTTTCTTTGCACTGGGAAACATTGACTCTATTTTTCTGGAAATGTATTTCATGTTGCTTAAAACCCATTCTTTGAGGTATATATAGTAATGATGACTGACTAACTGCCTGGACAGAGCTGTTGGAGAGTCTCATTACATAGAACTGTCATAAAATTCCGTATGTCAATCACTCCTTGAGGACTTGATTTCCTCCGTTTGAACGGAAGTTTCTATCCATTGAATGCTCTATCTTACATATTGCTGTGTTGTTGCTGTTTTCTTTATCAGATGTGATGCCCAGGGTCTGATCTGTGTGCATCTCATTCTGCTTGGAATGAGGGCTGCATCCTACTCAGGCCCTGGCCCACCATTGTCTTGCTGTGGTAGTTCAGTACTCTGTGTTGGATACTGTTGGTGCTGCATTTGTTCTTGAATGGTTGCCTTTGCTTGTGTGTTTTTACTCTGCGCTAGTATGTTAGACTTACTGGTGAACACTTGCTTTGATTTATAGAATGTCTTCTAACATAAGAAAAGGCAGTTTATTTGGAAGTGATTCTTCAGGGTTTGTAATATTTACTCTGGCATTTAAATAAGCCCTGCTCTGGAAGCTCTAAAATTTAATTTTTGTCTTTTTAAGATTCCTTGAGAACGTTCAGGCTTATAAGCTATGGTTCATTAATATTCTCTGTCATAGCATTCCAGATAGACACAGAAGTTGACTGGCAGGAAGGAAGCAGAGATAAGAT
Organism: Peromyscus californicus insignis; assembly: GCF_007827085.1. Classification (NCBI taxonomy): domain Eukaryota; kingdom Metazoa; phylum Chordata; class Mammalia; order Rodentia; family Cricetidae; genus Peromyscus; species Peromyscus californicus. Next base: position 6,014,955 of record NW_026294540.1, on the reverse strand, counting down.
TTAGTAGAAGAATTCTTAGCGGTGAGACAGCACTTCATACCTGAAAGCACTTGAAGACATTAACTGTGACTGGCTTGCCGGCCAACATCTTGGGAAAGTATGAAATGGAAGAGGAGATGTGCATTTAATCTCTTAATTATTCCTGAGAGGTTGGAGTTCATGTGGAAACGACTTTATTTAAAATCATGAGATATTCTTTGTAGCATGCTTTACACAATGTATTTCTACTTAAAAAAAAAAAACTACTTCTTAATTGTGTGGGTTTTTTGGTTTTGGGTTTTTTTGTTTGGTTTGGTTTTTGGTTTTTCGAGACAGAATTTCTCTGTGTAACTGCCCTGGCTGTCCTGGAACTCACTCTGTACACCAGGCTGGCCTCAAACTCACAGAGATCCACCTGCCTCTGCCTCCCAAGTGCTGAGATAAAGGCGTGTGTGTGACACCACTCCTGGAAACTGTGTATTTTAATAGACTCATCCTTAGACCTTTCATTTTTCTCAGAAAACAGTTGAATGAACATCAAAGCTATTGGTTTCGTTTCCACAAAAACAAACCCATTAGGAAGTTCCCATCCTTGGAGGAAACAGGAGAACAGACAGGGGCTGGAGTAACACAGAGCGGTCCCTTGCTCAGGAAGGGTGGTCTGCAGTGGGTGGTTCATTTGGCCCTGGTTTTGAAGGCTTGAGACAACAGTGGCCAGATTGCTTCATGTGTGTGTCTCTCTTGTTCACCCACTGAATCAGCAACAGTTCGGAGTAGATCGCAGTGACAGGTGACCCCGGCCGGTGCTTACTTCCCGTCAGCACTTGCTCACTGTGCTCTTGGTGCTGAGAGTGCAGGAGAGCCGTGACTGTACCTTTTCTCCCCCGGCAGAGAAAGAGAGCAGTAGTGGCCATTTTGATTTTGTTTGTTTTCAGGTAAGAGTTATTTTATTTATCAGTAATTACAAATGACTTGCAAAGTATCTCAGAGTTGACCATGACCAGTATTTTTTATTTCAATAATCTGCTTTTCCTGCTTGCTTATCAATGTTTCTTTTTCATTATTGATTTTCCTTAAATCACTTTTTTATCAACTGACTTGTGAGTTTTCTGAATACTGGAGGGTCATGGGATAATTGGAGATACCCCTTTCTTTGCAAAACATATAAATTAATGCTGTTTGGAAGAAACAGTTTACTATATTAGGAGAATTGCTTGACCTCTTTCAAGGTTATCTAAATAGAAGGTTAATTTATCAAGTAGATAAATTGGATATAGAGAGCCATGTAAAAACCTATCAGTAGGTACTTAATTATATGCAGACCTGGGGTGGGACGGTGCACATACACATCTGTGCATGTGGAAACCAGATTCAGTACCAGCCCCGTGTTCTGTTGTTGTTGTTGAAACAGGACCTCTCACTGACCTGAAGTTGGCCGAGTCGGCTAGGCTGGCTGGCTGGCTGGCTGTCAAGCCTCCAGGTATACACCCGTCTCCACCTCTCCAGCACTGGAATGACAGAGATATGCTGCCATGCCCAGCACGTCTTTTATTTTGTGTATGTGAGTGTTTTGTGTGTGATGCATGTGTGACTGTATACCATGTGTATACAGTGTCCTTGGAGGTTGAAAAAGGTGTACAATCCCCTGGAGTTGAAAACAGCCATGAGCCATAGTATGGGTGCTGGGAATCATACCTGGGTCCTTTGCAAGAGCAAAAAGTGCTCTTAGCCACTGAGCCATCTCTCCAGCCCACCCCACCTCTTTTTTAAATGTGGATTCTGGGGCTAACTCCAGGCCTCCTACTTGTAAGGCGAGCACTTTACTGATTGCACTATCTCCCCAGCACTGAAGAACATTTTTTAAAAATGTGAATTGAGAGCTTGAACCAAGATTTGCTACTAAGGCTTCATGAAAGATGTTTAGCTGGGTGTGATTGTGCACACCTTTAGTCCTAGCTCTCAGGAGGTAGAGGCAGGCGGATTTCTGTGAGTTTCAGAACAGCCAGGGCTACATACAACCTTGTCTCATTAAAAAAAAAAAAAAAAAAAACAGACGGAAGAAGCAGCTTGAATTTAAGTTTACAAACTGTAGGTCGTACACGGTGGCTAGAATCTGATTTAAAGCAAGGAGTGTTTCCGCTCTCCACCCTCCCACTGGGTGTTTAGGCAACCTCACCAGATTTTTATTTCTGCATTCTATCTGTGTTGCCTCCCCAGTGACTTCTCAGAAAATAGTTCTGTAGCCAGTGGTAAAGCCTATGGGGTTAATCCTTGCTACATTGCTACTGTTGCCATGACAACCGTCAGATGGCCCATAATCTGTGTGAGGCAAGACATGAAAAGTGTTTTCATTGATGAACACCCAGTGTTACTGGTAGAATGCCCCACTGGGTGTTAGCAGACTGCTCGGCTGCTGTATCCAAAATTTAAGCTTTTTTCCACATTGCATGTTTGAACATTTCAGTAGAAAATACTTCTTTTTTTAAAAGTCTTTCTGTGGTTTTTTCCCTCTTGTTTGAATTCTGATTATTTTATACAAAATGGATATAACAAATAATGACAAAAAGCTTCAGATCTAATTTGTATAGAGTTTTGTGATGGTTGATAACTAAGGGCAGAGGTTAAAAAAGGGGGGGAGGATTTTACTCAAGTAATGGGAAGGATTCAATGATAAAAAGTTTAATATTTAAAGATATATTTTCCCTTGCTAAAAATGAAATCCATTATGTAGCATGGAGATTTTATACTTTGTTTTTTCTTTATTGTAGACCATCTTCAGTTGAAAATAAGATCATAATACAGTTGTTTCCTCTCTGTACAATGAATGTTTCTTCTCTGGGCCTGTCACAGTTCTAAGGCCTAGGATTGTGGTAAGCAAGCAGAGCAAAGGCCCTGACCTTCTGGAACTCGGTCAAGGACAGGCAGAGACATCAATTAAGGATTGTATGTCGGGTGTGTTAAGTGGTACAGAGAAAAATTAAACAGAGGAAGATAGCTTTAATTTAGTTCATTTTGTTGCAAAATACCTTAGACCAATTAATAAGGGACAGAAGTTTATTTAGCTCATAGTCTTTCAGGGCCCAGCAGTGTTGGGGTCCAGCCCTGACTTATCAAAGGGTCCCTTGAAGGGGGAGTGAGGAATTGAGAAATGATAGAAATATAGGCATAGAAAAAGACAGAAACACAGGATAGCTTCAGGAGGGCCCTGGGTCAAGCAGCCTCAAGTTTATTTCTAATTGGCTTTTTATACACTAGCAAGGGGAGAGGCAAAAGACCTCCCCCTTTCAAGATCAAAGCACAGCATACAATCAAGTGTAGACCCTTCAAAATACCTGGTAACCACACCCCACAGCAAAACATCTTGTGATTAGGCCTTGAAGTATAAGACACCTGGTAACCATGCCTTTGCATCCTATTAGCCTTGGAGAACAACATAAACTCTGACTCTCTGACCTGAGTTGAAATCTTTGTGGGCTCCCACCATAGTCCTGGAGGCTGCAAAGTCCAAGAACACAGTGTCAGCATCCACTCAGCATCTGCAAGGGTCTTGGCAGCTTTATAACATGGCAGAGGGTATCACAGGCCATTGTGTGAGCTCCGATCTCTCTCTTTCTTTCTTTCATGATGACTGACAAGGCACCAATCTATGAGTATATCATTAGGAATCATTTCATTGGTATATATATTTTTTCTATTTTGGTCAGTCATGTTTGATTCTAACCCTAGGTCTCTAAGCTATCCAGTCTCTGGTCCTGGCTTCCAGGCAGTATCAGGCATAGGCTCCCTCTCATGGAGTGCGCCCCAAGTTAAAACAGATATTGATTGGCTATTCCCCCAAGTTCTGCACCACCACTGCCTCAGCACATCTTGTAGGTAGGGTAGGTTGTAGGTCAAATGTTTTGTGGCGGATTGATGTCCAGGTTTCTCTTTGAGTAGCCTGCAGAGTACCTTCCCACACCAAACAGACTTGAACATAGACACCAACTCAGCCTCTTTACAGTCAGTGAGTCAGTATGTGGATATTGCCCTTCGTAGTGCCCCCCATCAGTTTGCCCATCACTTTGCCAGTGGGGGGGGACCCTCTGTCCTGTCATCAGCCTGGGTTGTTTGGGGATCTCCATAGGACCCCCTTGGCCAACAACTTAACTGAATACAACCCAGTCCTGGCACTGGAAGCCATGCCTGGCTACAAGAAATGGCCAGTTCTGACTCCATATCCTCCATTACTAGGAGTTTTCACTAGGATTATCTTCATACATTCTAGGAAGTTTCCACATCACTCTCAAATGCCCCCCCCCAATTCTAGCCATCTCTCCCTGAACTCTCTCCCTTCATTCCTGTCCTCCTGATCACTCCTGCTCCCATCCTAACCTACCCCTAGTCCACCTGCAAATTCTATTTCCCCTTTCCAAGGAGATCCATGTATCCCACCAGAGCTCTCCTCTTTACCTAACCTCTCAGAGTCTGTGGGTTGTATCTTGATGATCATTTATTTAACAGCTAATACCTACTACTTAGAAATGCATACATACCATATTTGTCTTTCTGGTCTTGGTTACCTCACTCAGGATATTTTTCTAGTTGCATCCATTTGCTTACAGATTTCATAATGTTATTTTTTTAACAGCTGAATAATACTCCATTGTGTAAATGTACTACATTTTCTTTATCCTTTTTTCATTTGAGGGACATCTAGGTTGTTTCCAGTTTCTGGCTGTTATAAGTAAAGCCATAATGAACATAGTTGAGCAAGTGTCCTTGTGATAGGATGGAGCATCCTTTGGGTATGTGCCCAAGAGTGGTTTAACTGTGTCTTGAGATAGATCAACTCCCAATTTTCTGAGAAACCGCCATATTGATTTCCATAGTGGCTATACAAGTTTGCACTCCCACCAGCAGTGGAGGAGTGTTCCCCTTGCTCCACATCCTCGCCAGCAAGAACTGTCACTTGTGTTTTTATCTTAGCCATTCTGACAGGTGTAAGATGGAATCTGAGTCATTTTGATTTGCATGTCCCTGATGGCTAAGGATGTTGAACTTTTTTTTTTCTCTCTCAGACAGGGTTTCTCTGTGTAGTTTTGTTGCCTGTTCTGGATCTCGTGCTGTAGACCAGGCTGGCCTCGAACCCACAGAGATCCTCCTGCCTCTGCCTCCTGAGTGCCAGGATTAAAGGCGTGCGCCACTGCCATCCTGCCGAACATTTCTTTAAATGCTTCTAAGCTATTTGCAATTCCTCTGTTGCTAATTCTCTGTTTAGGCCTGTACCCCATTTTTAATTAGATTATTTGTTTGTTTGTTTTTTCAGAGAGCACTGTATTTTAATATTTGTAAGTAGCAGAAATCATAATGGTTTGTATACTACACTATACAAATAAGATACTGTTACTTTCCAAAGAAAACCAACTTCTCAGAGGGTTTTCCAAACAGTTAGTCACTCCATATAGCTAAGAGCTTGACCCGTTAGCCGTTGCTACAGCACGCGGAACACAGGCGATGAGTTCCCGAGTCTTCCAACCGTGCCTGTTTCTGATGCCACTGAAGAAGGGGCCTCGTGGAAGCCTGTTGCGGCCCCTTCCATCTCCTGCGCCACCAAATGTGGGCTCTGCAGGGCAGGCGAGTGCTGACGGGGCAGAGATTATTTGGTTTTGATACCTAGTTTCTTGAGTTCTTTATATATTTTGGATATTTGCCCTCTGTCAGATGCGGAGTTGGTGAAAATCTTTTCCCATTCTGTAGGCTGCCATTTTGTCCTATTGATGGTGTCCTTTACCTTACAGAAGCTTTTCAGCTTAATGAGGTCCCATTTATTGTTGACCTTAGTGTCTGCACTATTGGTGTTCTGTTCAGAAAACCATCTCCTGTGCCAGTGTGTTCATGACTGCTGCCCACTTTTTTCTTCTATCATGTTCAGTGTTTCTGGTTTTATGTTGAGGTCTTTGATCCATTTGGACTTCAGGTTTGTTCAGGATGATAATATGGATCTGTTTGCATTCTACATGTGGATATCCAGTTAGACCATCACCCTTTGTTGAAAGAGTTAAGACCAATAATCCTCAAATTATTCCACAAAATAGAAACTGAAGGAACATTGCCCAATTCATTTTATGAGGCCACAGTTACCCCTGATAGCCAAACCACATAAAAACAAAAAAAGAATTACAGACCATCCAGGCAATAGGTTGCACATGCCTTTTATCCCAGCACTCGGGAGTCAGAGACAGGCAGATCCCTGTGAGTTTGAGGCTAGCCTTGTCTACAGAGTGAGTTCCAGGACAACCAGGCAGGGCTATACAGAGAAACCCTGTCTTAAAACAAAAACAAACAAAAAAAGAATTACAGACCAATTTCCCTCATGAACATGATGCAGAAATACTCAATAAAATGCTTGGAAACCAAATCCAAGAACACATCAAAAAGATCACCCACCATGATCAGGTAGGCTTCATCCCAGAAATGCAGGGATGGTTCAACATACAAACATCAGTCAATGTAATCCACCATATAAACACACTGAAAGAAAAAATAAAACCCACACGATCATCTCATTAGATGCAGAAAGGACCTTTGACAAAGTCCAACACCTCTTCATGATAAAAGTCCTAGAGAGATTGGAGATACAAGGTTCATACCTAAACATAATAAAGGCAATTTATAGCCTACAGCCAACATCAACTTAAATGGAGAGAAACTCAAAGCAGTCACTAAAATCAGGAACAAGACAAGGATGTCTACTCTCTCCATATCTATTCAATATAGTACTTGAAGTTTTAGCTAGAGTAGTAAGACAACTGAAAGAAATCAGAGGGAGCTGGGCAGTGGTGGTGCACACCTTTAATCCCAGCACTCAGGAGGCAGAGGCAGGCGGATCTCTGTGAGTTCGAGGCCAGCCTGGGCTACAGAGGGAGATCCAGGACAGGCACCAAAAGAACACAGACAAACCCTGTCTTGAAGAAAAAAAAAAAAGAAAGAAAGAAAAAAGAAATCAGAGGGATACAAATTGGAAAGGCAGAAGTCAAAGTATTGCTATTTGCAGGTGATATGATAATATACATAAGTGACCCTAAAGATTCCACCAGGAACTCCTACAGCTGAGAAACAGTTTCAGTGAAGCGGCTGGATACAAGATTAACTTTAATAAAAAAAAATCAGGTGCCCTCCTATATACAAATGACAAATGGACTGAGAAAGAAATTAGGGAAACAACACCTTTCACAGTAGCCTCAAATAACATAAAATACCCTGGGGTAACTCTAACCAAGCAAGTGAAAGACTTGTATGATTAAAAACTTCAAGTCTTTGAAGAAAGAAATTGAAGATGTCAGAAGATGGAAAGATCTCCCATGCTCATGGATTGGTAGGACTAACAGTAAAAATGTTACTACCATCCTACCTAAAGTAATCTACAGATTCAGTGCAATCCCCATCAAAATTCCAATACAATTCTCTACAGACATTGAAAGGACAATACTCAACTTCATATGGAAAATCAAAAAGGCCAGGATGGCTAAAACAATCCTGAACAATACAAGAACTGCTAGAGGTATCACCATCCCTGATTTCAAGTTGTACTACAGAGCCATAGTAGTGAAAACCTCATGATATTGGCACAATAACAGACACGTTAATCAATGGAATTGAATTGAAGACAGACATAAACCCTTACACTTATGGACACCTGATTTTTGATAAAGAGGCCAGAAATACACATGGGAAAATAAGGTCTCTTTCTCTTCATAAAGCCACTAATCCCATTTTAGGGGCCCCACCCTCATGATCTGATCTAATCCTATTTACTTTTCAAAGACCCTTCTTGTAAATTTCATCAACATGAATTTGGGGATTAATTTTCCTACATATGAATTGGGAGAGGGGACACATTCAAACCATGATAGCAAACACAGGAAGCCTTGCTGTTAAGACAGAATTTCAGGAGAGTCCTAAGTGAGGAATGTGTTTTGTCAATATTAGAGGAAGAGTATTCCAGGCAGGATGGTGGCAGATGTAGGGTTCTTGGTAGAAAGACCAGAGAGCTGAGGACAGCAACAGAGAGAATGTATCACATAAAAGTAGATCCGAGATTAGTGGGGGTGGGAAGGCATTGAGGTAGCTCAGCAGGTGAGGATGGTTGCTACTAAGCTTGATGACCTGAGCTTCTCCCCAGGACCCCCATGGTGAAAGGAGAAAACTGACTCCCTCCATAGAGTTCTCTGACATCCATATGTGCACAGAGCATATGTGCACACATAGAGATAAATAAAAAGGTAATAATTTTTTTAAAAAGATGACTGTGGAGTGGGAAAGCAGTCAGACAATATTATAAAGGCCTGGAAAGGGCTCACAGGTCAAGAGTGCTTATTACTCTTCCAGAGGATTACAGTTCAGTTCACAGCACCCACATCAACCAGCTCACAACTACTTACATAACTCCAGCTCCTGGGATCCAATGCTGCCTTCTAGGCCCTGAGCGCGCACACACAAATAAAAACGAAATATTACAAGGAGTGTGTTGTATTTATCCTGAAACCAAAGCTTCTAGATGTCTTGAAGCAATGGCATGACCTGACTTGAATATTGAAAGGTGTTCTATGACAAGGAGAATAAGCAAGCGGTCTGAAGGTGAGGGTACAATCGGGGAGACCAGTCAGGTGCTGTAGCCAGTAGTCCAGACAGTGCTGGCTGGAGCCAGGATGTGAGAGTGGGGCAGGGAAGAAGTATAGGATGTTACGTTCTTATTTTACTCAGTAAATACTCACAGGGCCCTTACATTCCAGGCACTGTTCTAACAACATTATAAATACCATCTTGTCCTTCTTTAACGTCAGAGATTAAATTCACAGGATTGGTAAGTGGTTTGGATATGAGAAGTGGGGAACAAGAATAATTTCTGTGTGGAACCAGTCTAAAACGTGAAAGAATGAAGTGACCTTATGTGAAGAAGGAAGCTGGAGGAGCAGCATGTCTGGGGGCAAGCCCCAGAATCAGGAGTTTAGGTTTTAAACATGCTGAAGGTGGTCAAGCAGCTGTGTTAGGTAGGCAGTCTGGATAGAGGAACCTGCCTTCAAGGGACAGGTGAGGCTAGAGAAGTTACAAAAACTCTCTCCAGTCATTTGGGAAGACCCAACTATCTGATGTTTGTTCTTATCATCAGTCTGACCAGAGGTCAGCATGAGGACAGTCCTTCCCCTAGTCAGGGTCCTGTGTAGCATTAGCTTGGGCTTTAGAATCTATAAAACAGGGTGAGCTCTACTTCTTCCATAGCATTCTTAGTTAGATAAGACGAAATAACAAATGTTAAATAGAGCACTGCTTAGACATGGAAAATACCTCACAAAATTTGTTTTTTTTTTTTTTTTTTTTTTTTTTTGGTTTTTTTCGAGACAGGGTTTCTCTGTGTAGCTTTGCGCCTTTCCTGGAACTTGCTTTGGAGACCAGGCTGGCCTCGAACTCACAGAGATCCATCTGCCTGGCTCTGCCTCCCGAGTGCTGGGATTAAAGGCGTGCGCCACCACCGCCCGGCGATACCTCACAAAATTTGTAATCTTCCATTTACTCAGGTTCAGTTTGTTGCATTCAGCTGAGACTAACAGAACATGACCTATACTTCCGGTATGAACGAAGTCTGAATTTACAGCCTGTTTGCACACCCCACTGCTCATTTAATGACAGCTTCCAAAACAAAGATTTCAGGCTGGACAGTGGCTGATGCGTGTTGTCCCAGCTACTCAGGAGACTGAGGCAGGAGGACAACTGAGCTACAGGATAAAGGAAAATATGAGTATTTAAATGAGGCAAGCTTAAACAGAATAGCAGGATCCTGGCGCAAAATGGGGGGGAGTCCTGTTCTTTTCCCAGGGTCTTCTTCCCCTCCCCCAAATTGAACTTCGATCTTCTGTCCTTGTAAAAGAAAGGATTTCATTTAGAGATTTCCTTAGAGGGCACAGGGAAAGAATTGTGGGTTCTGAGTATTAAAAGTTCCCGCATGCAGAAGCAGTATGAGGGTACAGGGCGAAACACATCCGAAGATCCATGGATTAGTCATGGGTAGTTTACGTCAAAGCCTGAGGAAGGTCTGGTTGAGCCACGCTGCTGACCTAGAAGGAGAAATACTACCCTGTGCCAGTGACAGGCCATTTGAGTCAGAGGGAATTAGCTCATTAATACCCGGGAATACTGCTGTAGGACCTTGCTGCAGGGGCATTTCTGGGGCTTAGATTAATCCTGTTTCTGTTTGCTACAGTCATGGCTGGACTGACTCGTTTAAAGTGTTGAAATTTTATCTCGCACAAATAACCTGTTTTTACTAGAGAAGCAAAGATTAACTGAGACATAGTTCCTGCATTTATACTGTTGGTTAAAAAAATACCAAGAACATTTTTACTTCCTAGCCATTTGTTTAGGTCTGGTTAGGTCCCCTGGTAAGCCATGTGACTGCAGGAGAATTTAAATTTAAATACTCGTATTTTCCTTTTTAATATTAGACCCGACCATCATTTTCTTGGCACAGCCTGTGTCCCTGTGGCATCCTTTGTCTTCCAGTAAGGACCTCCTGTGTGTGCCCCAGCCTGTCCCTGTTGCTGCCCTAATGGAGTGTGCTCCGTACATGTCCTGTGGTGTTCACCCTCCCCAGCCTTCCTGTTTGTGAGGCGTCACGGGCGTCTGCATCCAGTTTTCTTCTGAAAGCATCGACAGTTCATGATCCAGAATGTCCAGTATAGTTTCACCCTTGAGGCACGAGGTTGTAGTCTGGGGACTGCTCCTTCCGTTGCCCCCCTGACGTTTTGGGGCTACTCTATTCTGATGGTACCAGGGCTGGTAGATGAAGAGCCAGCCTAGAATCTCCGCAGCATTGCCGCAGTTAAGGCTGTAATTCTCTCTTCCATAAGGCCCTTTGCCACATTGCCTTAGGCTCTTCTTCAGACTCTGTAAGATCTGCCCTTGTTTCCATGTAAGCTGTTAGACTTGTCTGCATTTTATAAAGATGAAGATTAAAACAATAACAGCAACTGCAGCATCTAACATTAATTTACTTGATTCGCACAACCTTAATGAGGTACTTTTTCAGCCTCTGATCAGGCACAGAGTTAGCAGATTTTCTGAAGTTACACAGTACAGTAACTTGAAGAAAAGTCATATTCTTTTAAGATAGAGTTTGGAATATGCTATCCCCACGAAAACTCAGCTGTAATTTATCTCTATCTGCCGCAAAAGCATAGTAAGTGTTCCATCCATGTTGGAATTAAGTGAAGGCCAGACCATCAGATTAACAGAGGATTGTGTCATTTATTATGTAAATCCTCAGAACACTTAAAAAGCTTTTCTAACTTTTTAAAAAAAGATTTACTTATTTTATGTGTGTGAATGTTCTGCCTGTGTGTATGTAGTGCACCACATACATGCCTGGTGCCCTCGGAGGTCAGAAGAAGGCATCAGGTCCCCTGGAAATGGAGATACAGATGGTTGTAAGCCACCAAGTGGTGCTGGGCCCTGAACATCAGTTGTCTGCTAGAGCCACAAGTGCTCCGAACCAGCTCTCCAGCCCCTTCTCTCCAGATTCCATTTTTTTTGTTTTTAGAAACTAGCGTTAGAGGTCTGACACTGAATAGCCTTTCAGGAATGAGAGCGGGTCAGCATTTGTCCTTTCTTCTTCCCCAGTGAACGCTTGTACTGCTGCACTTGCTGGTCTCTGGTGCTGAGAGGTTATGTTAGTGATGGAGATTCAAAGGATGGTCATAACAGAACTGCTACTGTGCTCTCATTCTAAAGTTAGCTCAAATCAAACAAAATTAGACCAGTCTCCTCTCTCTAGAGGGTGTTCACTTTCTAAATGTCAGAGTGGCTTTTACACATGCTGCTTCTAAACAGGACCACAATATGCATCAACTACATCAGGCCTTCTCTGTGAACTCATGTGAATTCACAGGCTAGTGGCGTTGGACTCTAGAGCATGAATTCATAGCAGTCCTGAAAATCTTCTGGACTATGGCTATTTGTTTTGACAAAAAAAAAAAAATAAAGAAAGAACCCAAAATGAGAGCCAAGACTGTCCTGGCCTTCATACGCTCACATCATCTCCTAATAGGTCCATCTTTTTCACCATGCCACAGATCCACACCTGCAGATTAGTGGCTTAAACCAGATCCTCTCCAAGGTTTCAACTTTTTCAAATTACATATGTTCCTTATAGGAAATACCAGTATTTTATTTCACGTTTTTACTTAATAATAATAGCTGTCATATACTACATGCTTAATCTGTGCCAAACATCTTGTGGTTTTTATATATTTTAATTATGTATAATTTATGTGCACTGGTGTTTTTCTTGCATATATGTCTTTGTGAGGATTCCTCTATTGATAATGTGGTTTTTGACTTGAAGTCCTTCGTGTGTGTGTGTGTGTGTGTGTGTGTGTGTGTGTGTGTGTGTGTGTGTGACTACATTTTCTAATGTATGTTCACTGGGGATATTGGTCTGTATCTCTTTTCCCTGCTTGTATTTTTACCTCACTTTGGTATTAGTTCACTGCTGGCTCCATAGAAGGAGTCTGGGGGTGCTCCTTCTGTTTGCATACTTTTGAGGATTGGCTGTAGATCTCGGAAAGTCTGGTAGAAGTCTGCTGTGGATGCATCTCAGCCTGGACTTGTTTGACTTTCTATTACGGATCTATTTAGATTGCTGTTCTCCTCCTGGTTTAACTTTAATTGTTTAAATGAATCTAGAAATTAATCCATTTCTTTTAGATTTTCCAACTTAATGGAATACATGTTTTGTTTTTGTTTTTGAGACAGAGTCTCATTATGTATCCCTGACTGGTCTGGAAGTCTCTGGAGATCAGGCTGGCCTCAAACTCAGAGATCAACCTGCCTCTCTAGTGCTGGGATTAAAGGTGTGTGCTACCATGCCCAGCTTTGGAGTACATGCTTTAAAAATACTTCCTTAAAATCTGAATTTCTTGGTGTCTGTTTTAATATTTCTGTTCTTTTGTTTTGGGTCATCCCTTTCTTTGTCTTGGTTAGTTGAGCCAATGGTCCATCAGTCTTGTTTATCTTCTCAAATTCGTTGATTCTTTGTATTGTTTGCAGTTTTTGTTTGATTAATTTCTGCTCTGATTTTTATTATTTCTTGCTATCCATTGGATTTTGGTTTGCTTTGTTTTTCTAAATGCTGGAGTTGTATCATTAAGTCATTTATTTGGCTCTTTCTAATTTCTTAATATAGGCATGTAGAGCTCCACTATCCTCGCAGGACTGCCTTTAATGTACCCCGGAGGTTTGGTTGTGTTTTGTTTGCATCTCTGTTTCGTTCAAGGATATTTCCTTTCTTGCTTTCTTCCGTAATGAGTTGTTTAATCTCCACAAGTTTGTGCACTTATTAGAAGGTTTTTTTCCTGTCTATTTTATATTTTATTGCGTTGTGGTCAGATATTTTTGAGACAGAGTCCCTCTACATAGCCCAGGCTGTTCTGGAACTCAGTTTGTAGACCAGGCTGTACTCAAACTCACAGAGATCCGCCTGCCTCTGCCTCCCAAGTGCTGGGAGTAAAGCTGTGCACCACCACACCCAGCCATCCAGCTTGAAGATTTGTATTACTTCAGAGAAGCTTCCTAGGGATGCTAAGTCGAGTTATGTTCTTTGGTGATTGGGTGGAATACTCTGTGGATACCTGATGTATAATGTCATTTAATTCTGATGCTTTTCTGTTTATTTTTTGTCCAGATGACCTATCTTTTGGAGAAAGTGGATATTAAAATCACCTACTCTTAATGGGATTGATGTTAATCTGTGTCTTTAATTCCAGTAGCTTACTTTTTATGAAATTGGGCACACCGCATTTCATTGTAACGTTGTATTAGTTGCTTCGTATTGGTGTGATAAAACCCAATGGTCAAGATAACTTACAAAAGAAAGCATTTGATTGGGCTTATGGCTCCAGAGTCTTAGAATCCATGATAGCAGAGTGGCGGGAGGCATGGAGGCAGGAAGAGCTGAGGCCTGTGTGTCAGACAGTAGGCTCTCGATGCCCGCTGCTTCCTTACCCCATTTGATGGGAGTACTTTTTCCATCCTTCTCACTTTGTAGTAGTGCCGATCTTTAAAGCTCAGTTTCTTGTAGACAGTAGAAAGATGGCTCAATCCACTCAGCCATTCTGTGCCTTTGGACTAGAGGATTGATGCTATTAATATTTAAAGTTTTTATTGAAAAGCATTGATTGCAGTCGTTTGTTTTGGGGGGTGTGTGTGTGTGTGTGTGTGTGTGTGTGTGTGTGTGTGTGTGTGTGTTCTGAGTTGTACTTTCTATGTTTCAATAATTATAGCTTCATTTTTTTTTCTTTCCGCAGTCTCTTGGTGGTGCTTCCTCTCTTCAGTTTGAAATACTGCTTCCAGGATCCTATTAGTGTTGGTCTGTTGGTTTGAGTTCTTTTAGCCTGTTTGGATCATGGAAAGTTTTTCCTTCTCCTCTGACTATGGTACATAGTGCTGGGTACTAGTCTGAGTTGGCAGGCGGTCTTTTCGAATCTAAAGCAGCAGGCTCTTGTGGCTTTTAAAGCTTCCATTTAGAAATCGGGCATTATTCTGATGGGGTTTCCTTTGTGTATGACTTGTAGTTTCAGTACTCTGTTCTGTATGTTGAGTGGTTGAACTATGATGTGTGGAGTTTCTTTTCTAGCCTTGTCTGTTTGGTCTTTCATGTGCTTCGTGTATCTGTATGGATGTGTTTTTCCTTAGCTTGGGGACATTTTCTTCCATGATCTTGTTGAAGATCTGGTCCATGCCATTAACCTAGGATTCTTCTCCTCCATATATGCCTAAGATTTGGTCTTTTCGTGATATCCCACAGTTCTTTCATGTTCCTTTAAATTTTTTCCTATTCTCTGCTTGTGTGGGCTAATTCCTCTAGTCTGTCTTCAAATCCCAGTATTCTATCTTCTACTTGATCCATTCTGCTTCCCACTGAGTTATATAGTGGGGCTAATATTTCATTTCACTTTGAGTTCTCAGTATTTCTCTCTCTTTACTGAACTCCGTTTTCAAATCCTGAATTGTCTTCATCATTTCATTCAGCTGTATATTTGGATTTTCTTGGACATCACTCAGGTATTTATTGTTATCTTCTTGAGGTCCAGTGAGGTGTTCCTGTCTCTTTAAACTCCCTGAATTCTTCCATAAGTTTATGATTATTTTCATTTCTATATTCTGGGTTCATCTGGGTGGTTCTCATTTGAGAATATTTTTGCAGGACTAGTGAGTGTGATAGGAAGCATGCTGTCTTGGCCTTTTGCATTGTTTTTATTTTTGTGCTATGACCTGGGCATGTGGACCTCTTCCTTTGGTGTGTCTCTGATACTAGACTGCCTTGGATTAGGCCAGTGCAGGAGCTCTGTGACTGGAACTAGGCCAGGTAAAGCTGCTATGTGAGCTGCTTGATTAGACCTGAGCCAGGCAAACTGTGGGCTGGAGCTAGACCTTGGGAGGTGGAAGTAGCAGCAGCAGTGGATGGGTGTGGGGAAGAGGGGTTCACCAGGCAAAGCCAGTTCAGGTCAGGAACTGGGCCTGTGTGTATGGAGATGGTAGGGTCCATGTGGGATACTATTTTTTGTGTTTTCTGATAACAAACAAAGTGGTGTGATTACCTCATGGTTTTGACTTTCATGTACCTAGTATAACTAGTGATGTGACCATTTTTTTCATATGTTTATTTGACATTTCTGTGCCCTCTGTTGAGAATTGTATTATTTGCCATTTTTAAAATCAGACTGTTTATGCTGACTTGTTGGCGTTCCTTATCTATTCTAGAAATTTAATCTCTTCTCAGATGAGTAGTTTGCAGAAATTTCTTCCATTCTGTATATTGTCTCTCCACTCTTGATTGTTGCCTTTGATGTATGAAAGCTTTGGTTTGGTTGATATGATCCCATCTTTTATTTTTTGCTTTTATTGCCTGTGCTTCAAAGATCATATTTTTAAAAATCTTTGCAGACTAAGAACTTGAATTTCAGCTCTGAAATTTTACATTTAAACCTCTGGTCAGTTTGAGTTGACTTTTTATGTATGGGAAATAAGGATCTAGTTTCTATGTTCTGTATACAGCTGTCCAGTTTTCTAGCTCTTTTCTCCAGTGTACATTGTTTTTGTCTTTGTTAAAAACCTGGGTTCTGTATTCTTTTCTCTTTGGCCCATATGACTTTTAAGCTAGTACCATGCCTTCTGTTTTTTGTTTAACCTTTAAAGGTCTTTTTTTTTTAATTAAGAAAATTTTTTTATTCATTTTACATACCAATCAAAGATACCCCTCTTCCCTCCTCCTGCCCCTCCAGCCTCCCCCCCCAACCCACCCACCCCCAGTCCCTCCTACAAGAAGGTAAGGCCTCCCATGGGGAGTCAGCAGAGCCTGGTACATTCAGTAGAGGTAGGTCAAAGCCCCTCCCCCTGCCTCAAGGCTGTGCAAGGTGTCCCATCATAGGTAGTGGGCTCCAAAAAGCGTGTTCATGCACCAGGGATGGATTCTGATCGTACTGCCAGGGGCCCCTTAAGTAGATCAAGCTACACAACTGTCTTACTTATGCAGAGGGCCTAGTCCAGTCCCATGGAGACTCCACAGCTGTTGATCTAAAGTTCAAGAGTTCCCACTAGTTTGGTTTGGTTGTCTCTGTATGTTTCCCCATCATGATCCTGATGCACTTGCTCATAGAATCCCTCTTCTTTCTCTTCAACTGGACTCCCGGAACTCGGCCTGATGTTTGGCTGTGGATCTCTGCTTCTACTTTCATCAGTTACTGGAGAAAGGCTCATGTTTGTCCTTCTGAGTCTGGGTTACCTCACTCAGGATGATATTTTCTAGTTCCATCCATTTGCCTGCAAATTTCATGCTGTCATTGTTTTTCTCTGCTGAGTAGTACTCCATTGTGTATATTATCTCCAGCTTTGTAATCTGCCCCCCTGGGATTGCTATTTCTGTAAATCTTTTGTGGTGCAATACAAATTTAAGGAGTGTTTTTTTCTTTTTTTAAAGATGTATTTATTTTTATTTTATGTGCATTAGTGTTTTGTCTGTATATATTTCTGTAAAGGTGCCGGATCCCCTGGAATTGAAGTTGCAAATGTGGGTGCTGGGAATTGAACATAGGTCTCTGGAAGATCACCCAGTGCTCTTAACTGCTGAGTCATCTCTCCAGCCTCATGGTTTTGTTTTCTTTTTTCTATCTATGAAAAATGCCATGGTATTTTATTATTTTATTGGCATTACATTGAATCTGTAGATCACTTTTGAGTACTGTAGACATCTTAACAATACTCTTCCAACACACCCATGAACATGGGATGTCTTTTCTCGTGTGTGTGTGTGTGTGTGTGTGTGTGTGTGTGTGTGTACACGCACACATGTGTATCCTCTTTAGTTTCTTCTATCAGTATTTTGTAATTTTCATTTTAGAGATCATTTACTTGGTTCCTTAAGTTTATTCTTGGTATTTTGTTTCATTCTGTTGTGAGTGGGGTTGTTTTCTTAATTTCTTTCTCAGCAATCTCATTAGTGTTATATTAAAAACTGTTAATTTTTGCATATTGATTTTGTATCCTACAATTTTACTGAATTTAATAGTTCCAACAGTATTTTGGTGAAGTCTTTAGGTTTTTCTGTATATAGGGGCTGGAGAGATGGCTCAGCAGTTAAGAGCACTGACTGCTCTTACTGACTGCTCTTCCAGAGGACCCGGGTTCAATTCCCAGCACCCACATGGCAGCTTACAACTGTCTGTAACTCCAGTTCCAGGGGACCCTCACACAGACATACATGCAGGCAAAACACCAATGCACATAAAACAAAAATAAATTATTTTTAAAAAAATCTGTATATAAAACATTAATAAATTGACCTCTTTTCCTATTTGATGCATATTGTTTTTCTCGTCTTGTTACTTTGTCTAGTATATCTAATATTTTAAGAGTGGTGAAAGTTCTGATCTTAAAGAACACAAGACAACTCATAAAAGAAAGCATTTAATTTGGGGCTCACAGTTCCAGAGTGTTAGAGTTCATGGCAGGGAGCATGGTGGCAGGCAAGCAGGCAGACAGACAGACAGACAGGGCACTGAAGAAGTAGCTGAGAGCTTATGTCTGATCCACATGCACAAGGCAGAGAGAGAAGATCTGGGCCTGGTGAGGACTCTTGAACCCTACCCCTGATGACACATCTCCCCCAATGAGGCCACACCTCATAATCCTTCCCAAACAGTTCCAACAACTGGGGACTGAACATTCAAATATATGAACCTATGAAGGCCATTTTCATTCAAAGCACCACAATGTATGACAAGGTCCTATAACATACATGGTGTTCTGAGTACCTGGGGTTTTTTGTTTGTTTGTTTTGTTTTGTTTAAAAGGTGGTCAGCAGGTTGTGGTGGCAAACATCTTTAGTCCCAGTACTCAGAAGGCAGAGGTGGGTGTATTTCTCCTAGTTTGAGGCCAGTCTGGTCTACATAGTTAGTTTCATACCAGCTAGGAACACATAGCAAGCCCTGTCTAAAAATATAAAACAAAACTAAATAAATAAAAAGACAGCTGATCTTTGGAAGGGTCTATTCCTACTGCTTGGTGTCCTGAATTAGAGATAGGGAATAGATGTCCCTTCAGAACTGCCCTTTTTGTGATACAGATAAAAGAAAAATATATTCATAATTTGGGTTTCACTTTTTTTTTTTTTTTTTGAGACAAGTTCTCACCATGTAGTCCAGTCTGGCTTCAAACTGTAATTCTCCTGTTTCAGCCCCTTGAGTGCTGGGATCACAGGCATGCATCACCATGCCCAGTTGAATATGTTTATAATTTAGAAAAGAAACACAGATTAAATGACTCATTTAAGTTATGGACATGGTACGGAAGGAAAGAAAAGTGGATCCTGGCTGTTCACTTTTTACTTTCTCCATGTTACCTTCTGTTGTCTTGGAGCCAGAGTGGTTCTCTTTAGAGAACCTGCTGTTACCTGGCTCAGGGATGTTACAGCTCACTCAGCCAAGGCTTTTGTGCTACTTCTGGATACTTTATCAGAACGTTTGGAACACTAGAGAGGCGTATTTGTGTGTGCGCACACAGTAGGCTATTATGTATGTGCAGAGATTGCTAATGTTCATTGTTTTACTCAGTTCCAAGGGTTGAACTAGATTCTGTCTCTGAAAAAGATGAAAATAGGGAGGCTAGATTGTTCAGCAGGTTAAGGTACTTGCCACTAAGCCTTACAAACTAAGTTTCTTCCCTGGAAACCTACATGGTGAGGAGAGCACTGACTCCTACAGGCTGTCCTCTGACCTCCACATGCATACCACGTGGATCAAAGACCTCAACATAAAACCAGACCCACTGAACTCGATAGAAGAAATGGTGGGAAATCCCTTGAACACATTGACGCAGGAGACAATTTCCTGAGCAGAACACCAATAGCACAGACACTAAGATAGACAATAAATGGGACCTCATGAAACTGAAAAGCTACTGTAAGGTTATGGATGACATCAGTAAGACAAAAAACAGCAGTTCACTGACTGGGAAAAGAATGTGGTGGTATTATGTTCCCCAAAATATTGTGCACCCCTAATAAGCTTATCTGGGGTCAGAGACAGAACAGCCACTAGATACAAAGGCTAGAAAATGGTGGCACTCACACCTTTAATCCTGGCATTCCAGAGGCAGAAATCCATGTGTTCAAGGATACAGCCAAGCATGGTGACTCACGCCTTTAATCCCAGAAAACGAGCCTTTAATCCCAGGGAGTGAGGCAGAAAGCAGAAAGGTATATAAGGCATGAGAACCAGAAACTAGAAGCATTTGGCTGGTTAAGCATTTGGCTGGTTAAACTTTCAGGCTTATGAGCAGCAGTTCAGCTGAGATTCATTCCAGATGAGGACACAGAGTTTTCCAGTCTGAGGAGACAGGACCAGCCGAGGAACTGGCGAGGTGAGGTAGCTGTGGCTTGTTCTCTCTCTCTGATCTTCCAGTGTTCACCCCAATACCTGGCCTCAGGTTTGATCTTATGAGTAAGACCATTTAAGATTCATGCTACACTACCAAACCTACATCCGACAGAGAACTAATTTCCAAAATCTATAAAGAACTCAAGAAATTAGGAATCACAAAAACCAAATAATCCAATTAAAAATGTGGTACAGATCTAAACAGGGAATTCTCAGCAGAGGAATCACAAATAGCCAAGAAATACTCAAAGAAATGTTCTACACCCTTAGCTATCAGGAAAGTGCAAATCAAAACAACCCTGAGATTCCATCTTACACCTGACTGAATGGCTAAAATCAAAAACACAAGTGAAGGCTCATGCTGGTGAAGATGTGGAGCAAGGGGAACACTCCTCTACTATGGTGGGAGTGCCAACTTGTACAGCCACTTTGGAAATCAATATGGTGGTTCCTCAGAAAATTGTGAGTTGATCTACCTCAAGACCCAGCTATACCCACTCTTGGGCATATACCCAAAGAATGCACCATCCTACCACAAGGATACCTGCTTAACCATGTTCATGGCAGCTTTATTTGTAATAGCCAGGAACTGGAAACAACCTAGATGTCCCTCAACCGAATAATGGATAAAGAAAATGTGGTACATTTACACAGTGGAGTATTACTCAGCTGTTAAAAACAATGAGATCTTGAAATTTGTAAGTAAATGGATGGAACTAGAAAAAAAAAATCATCCTGAGTGAGGTAACCCAGATCCAGAAAGACAAACATTGTATGTACTCACTTACAAGTGCATATTAGCTGTAAAGTAAAGGACAGTCATGCTACAATCCACAGACCCAGAGAAGCTAAGTAACATGGAGGGCTCAAGGGCGGGGGGGGGGGGGGGGGGGGGGGGGGGGGAACACACACACTTGGATCTCCCTGAGAAGGGAAAATAGAATAAATTGGTGAGTTAACAGGGGTGGGTGGGGATACAGGGTACAGGAGGGATCAGGTAGGGGGGATGGAGGGGGAGAGTACTGGAAGAGACAACAGGAAAAGGGCATTTGGGGGTGAGGTAGAAACTCACAGGAGTCTACAAGGGTTGTCCCTAGCTAAGACTCCTAGCAATAACGGATATGATATGGAGCCTGAACTGGCCATCTCCTGTAACCAGGCAAGACTTCCAGTGGAGGGATTGGGATCCCAACCCAGTCATATAACCTTTGACCTACAATTTGTCCTCCCTAGAAGATGTGCTAGGGTAAAGGTAGTGCAGAAATTGGGGGGAGTGACCAGCCAATGACTGGTCCAGCCTGAGTCCCATGCTACAAGAGGGAACCCACCCCTGACACTATCTGGAGCACCAGGACCCAGAGGCTGGATAGCCCAGAGACCTAGGACAGAAGCAAACACAGCTGGCAGAAAAAAGAAAATTCAATGATGCCTAACTCTATTTTGCTATATTCATAGATTGGTGTCTATCACAATTGTTATCAGGCTTCATCCAGCAACTGATGGAAACAGATGAAGAGACCCATGGCCAAACACTGGGCGGAGCTCAGGGAATCCTGCAGGAAGTGGGGAGAAAGGATTGTAGGAGCCAGAGAGATCAAGGAAACCCACAGAATCAACTCACCTGGGCTCCTAGAGGCTCACAGAGACTGAACTGACAACCAGCTAGCCTACATGGGACTCACCTAGGTCCTCTGTGTATATATTACAGTTGCATAGCTTGGACTTCTTGTGGAACTCCTAACAATGAGAGAAGGGGCTGTCTTTTGGGACCCTGTTCCTTATACTGGGCTCCCTTGTCCAGCCTTAATATGAGGGGGAGGGGCCTAGTCTCTCGGCAACTTGATATGCCATGTTTGGTGGATATCCATGGGAGGCCTGCCCCTTTCTAAATAGAAACAGAGGAGTGGGTGGAGTGGGGGGCAGGGCTGGGAGGAGAAGGGGGAGGGGAAACTGCAGTCGGTATGTAAAACAGTAATAAAATCATTAAAAAGAAATAGGTTAAGATTAATATGTAGCTCTCTATAGTGAGGCAATATATGTTGAATTTGTGGAACTAAAAACAATAACAAAGATAAACAACTGATTACATACTTCTTGAAGATGAACTGTTGATGACAGACCCATTATGGAGAGTGCCTCACTGAACAGCTAGCTAGACATCTCAATGGTACCACCATAGCATGTTCTCTGAAAAGAATTCTTAACCATTTCAGGGTATAGTGATCTCTCCCAAGAAACCATAAGTCCTCCTCAGCTCCAGAAAGATCCCAGAGGTGGTCTTGCTTTGCCTTGTAGCTCTCCTCTCCACAGGGCAGCATGTTGTGCTCTCGTGGGTAGCATCAGGCCCTCACAAGAGGACTGGAGTTTATGCACAACCAAGTAGACTTTGTTTCAGACGACCTTTTGTAATACTAGAAAACAAACAAATAGGGTAGGGAAGAGGACTTCAGCCCCAAGCAGTACCCAGAGAATTACGAATGGTAAGACTATCCAAAACCATAACATACATGACAGAGAATTCTAAATAGCATTCATGTTAAAGAGAAGTGATATAAAAAGAGACCAAGATAAATAATGTCTTTAACCAGAGCTGAGGACATGGAAGAGAGAAATAAAGGAATTCCTAAAGTGACTGGGCGTGGTAGCCCATACCTATAATCCTAGCACTTGGGAACTGAGGCAGATTTAACCCAGCTGGCTTATATAGTGAGACTTGCCTCACAGCAAAAAAAAACCCTACTGCAGAAGGTAGCACAGCCATCTTATTGTTGTGAAATATCGAGACTCCTTTTCTTTTATTTATTCATTTACTTATTTATTTGATTTTGTAGGGTAGGGGTTCAAGACATGGTTCTTCTGTGTGCTTTTGATGCCTGTCCTGGATCTTGTTCTGTAGTCCAGGCTGGCCTCGAACTCACAGAGATCCGCCTGCCTCTGCCTCCTGAGTGCTGGGATCAAAGGCGTGTGCCACCACTGTCCGGCCGAGACTTTCTAGATATTTGCTGATCTTCTATGTGCACAATGATACTGATGTTAACTAGCATTTGAGGACCTACTTTTTCCTGGACCTGTTTTCTCTGGTCAGTAAAGTAGCCTCAGACCTAGGCAGTCCTTTATGATGAAAGTGGAAACCAAAACTCATCCAAAAGTCCTGTGGAACAGATGTGCAGAGGCGCTTGAGAATCACAGCACACTTGCTTTGCGTACTCCCTTTGACCCACTCTGAAAAACACCTTCTCTCTTACAGGCATCCGAAGTTGAGAGACAGCTCTCCATGCAGGTCCATGCACTCAGAGAAGACTTTCGGAGAAAAATTCATCCACCAACCAGCACATCATCCGGCTGGAAAGCCTTCAGGCCGAGGTGAGGCTCCAGTGTGGCCACACTTGAAGCTGTGCACTGAGTCTTTAGAAAAAGAGTCTCTGAGCTTGGGAATAAACCCCTGCTCTCTATAAAAAGTACTGGAGCATCTAAGAGACATTTCTGTGATAACTTAAGTGGAGAACACTTGTCCTGGCTCCTGTGGGTAGCCTGTTGTCTAGAAAAATAAAGAGGTTGAAAGTTACAGCCGAGGGAGTTGAAATCATGAATAATCTTGACAAGAAACAGCCTTGCTAGCCCCACACACAAACTGGGGAAGGACATTGTCCCCGTCTTTCCTCTTAATCTAGCTCAGTACAGCACCATGTTTCAGCATCACACAAAGCAGTCTCATTAACTCACCGAAAAGCCCCACAGAATAGAACAGAAGCTTGCATTTTATAGCAGAGGATAACAGCAGGTGCTGTTGAGGAGTCAGTAATGAGGGTACTGAGTATGATACCTGAAGCGTGGTGGTGGTGTAGGTGGTGTAGCATATGCGAGGCCAGATTGTGGCAGCAAGGGGCTGTGCCCCTGGCTAGAGCAGAGGAAGAAGAACGTAGTGCTTGGGGACTGTACTGCAGGCAGCATGGGTGCTGCAGACAGCAGGAGTCATCCCGCAGAAGGGGCTCTTCCCGGGGCAGATTCCCATCCATCCCACTCTCAGGACCTTCATCCCCTTGGCTAATGAGACTTTGAGAAACAATGAAGAGCCTGACAGAAGGAGCCCACCCCACCCCCCTCTGTGGTTAAGGGATCAGCCATTGTGACCGATCCAGAGAAAGCTTCCCTGCATCGTAAGGGACCTAAGGATGTTTTTCCTAAAGTCTGTCAATGTCTTCTCTTTTCTGCCTCCAATCCCCTTCTTTCCTCCTTTCCCTTGGAATTCCCCACCGCTGTTGAGCAGCAGGTTCTTGAAGTAAGTAGAGATCGCTCCAGTGGGGTTTTGGCATGCCTGTCTGTGACCATCTGTGTGCATGACTTGCCATTCTACCGCCCCTGCCAGGCGCCCACTCCTTCAAGTTGCCTGCCTTCCTCTTTGCTCCACCTCTTCACTTCCTCTGGCCCCCCAGGAACAAGTTTCCCAGGAACGTTTACCACCAGATTTGCTCACAAGTTTTAGGGTATGTAGGGGTTGGGTGAGGAAGTTGGCAGCCTAATACCAAAACCCTGCCTTCATCTAGTGGCACCGCTGATTGAAAGGCTAAGCTGTGAAATCTTTCATTTTAAATAAGGAACTTCATGAAACCGTGAAGTGTTTCTTGAGGGCCAGTTACGTATCCGAATCATGTTACCTCATTACTTTACTGGAAACCTGGGAAACAAAGATGATCCATGGGAAGGAGAATTGAAAGGTCAGAGGGCACTTAAGTAAAAATGAACTAGAGTGAAAACTCCCTTTGCGTGGGTAAGTCTGCTTCAGTGAGAGGAACAGCGGGCCATTCACCAAGGCTTGCCTCTTTTGGTCTCCTACCCAGGTGCACACTCGAGAGACAGTCTGTCTTTGTTTGGACAGACACCCGACCTCTCTGGACAAAGGCCATATACCCCGCTTCCCCAGGACAGCATCCTATCTGATGGATGGATGGCCAGGAAGGATTTGTGCCCTGAGCAAAACTCTAATGCAGAGTGGGGGGCAGCCAAGAGGCAGAGGGAAAGGGAGAGCCCAGGGACCTAGAACAGTTAAACACTTACTTAATTCTCCCCTAGAAAAGTGCTGAGCTCGGTCCCCAGAGCTTACTCAAGGAAGAGCCTTAAGGCATTCTCCAGACTAGACCACAGAGAAGGGGAACACCTTGACCATGCCAGGAAAGTATTTCCAAGCATGCAGGTGGATGAGACATAAGTGTGACAGGGACCTCATAGATGGGAGGAGCAGGGTCGGGAAGGATCTTAGGACTTCTGGAGTCCTTCCCTCCCCTACAGCCAGTTCTATTTGGAAAAGTTTTCTGGAGCCCCTGGACCTGGGAGTGTCCTGGGTAAGGCATTTCTAGCCTTGAGGAGCAGTGATTGAGCTTCCTCCTTGCAAACATGGAAACCAGAGAAGACTGGGCATCTCTTTCCTTGGCTTTCTCCCTGCCACTGAAGAGAGCAGACAGACCTTACAGAGAAATGCATGTGTCTTGACATTGACTTCAATGTGCAAAAAAAATGAGCCTTTTCCAGAAGGGAGATCTCTCTTCTCTTTACAGATTACTTGTTCAAATTACCCATGAGGCCGTTGTCTCATTCTTTTCCAGGGCCTGGGCTGATATAGACACTCCACCTTCTATACCCTGCTGGCTTCTTGTTAGCCAGGGCTCTGGGTCTGAGCTGGGACGCTGACCCCAGGGGAATCAGCAGTAGGAAGAGGGAAGCAGTGAGTCTGCTGGCGAAACACAGCAGCTCTTAGGGAACTTCCTGGAGTAGGCATATCAGATCCTGCTCTGCCCGAGTAGGGCTGAGGGCAGGCAGGGTGGGGCCTTCTCTGACTTATCTCTGGAATTTACAGAGCACTAGCTAGCCTTCCTCTGCCTGGCAGCCCACATGCTGGCTTCCCCTGGGCTAACTCCTACCCCTTCCCAGGCACCTTTCTGAAGGGGAGGGACTTTCCCTTCAGCCCAGGATTACACAGCTCTGTTCTCCAAGTCATGTCTCTGGGCACAGTACCCAGAGACACATACCTTCATATCTGGGGCCAGTC
Organism: Peromyscus californicus insignis; assembly: GCF_007827085.1. Lineage (NCBI taxonomy): Eukaryota > Metazoa > Chordata > Mammalia > Rodentia > Cricetidae > Peromyscus > Peromyscus californicus. The sequence goes on along the minus strand of NW_026294540.1, from coordinate 5,988,969 downwards.
CCTCCTCCTACGCTCACCCAGATAGAACTCCATCCACACCATCCTGTGGCTCTCCCTCTTTTCAGATCAAGATGCTGTCGGATCGGAAGCGGGAGCTAGAGCATCGGCTCAGCGCCACCTTAGAGGAGAACGACCTGCTTCAAGGGACCGTGGAGGAGCTGCAGGACCGGGTGCTGATCCTAGAAAGGCAGGGCCACGACAAAGACCTGCAGGTACAGGGCAGAGATGCTGTTCCGTAGAGCTGGGGCCAACCGGGAGTGCTTAGTCAAAAAGGAAAGACTGTGAGGCCAGCACCACTGCTGGTATCCAAGGAGGTGGCTCTGAGATCTCCACAGGGGTCTTGTAATTCCCTAGGGGGGTTCCACCATGCCTGTAGCTGGGTAAGTACATTGTGGTCCTCAGGTCATCCCTTCCATGTGTTCTGAGCCACCACTGGTCCCTCGAGCAGCGTCACATAGTCCTTTCTAGGCTGTCAGTGGCCGGAGCACTCAGTCTCCTTCTGACCTCCCTAGCATTTGTGAAATCCGCTAGAAGATTTCAAAGGGAGCCCGTGGATCTCTGTTCTCAGCTCCCAGTGCTCTCTGCTGCTGCTGCTGCTGCTGCTGTTGCCCAGCAGAGGGATTTAGTTGGCTGACACAGAGCAGAAACCAGGAACCTTCCCACAGAACCCAGCAAGACATTCTCAGCTTCTGCCTATTGCCAGGAAAGGCACAGGCCAACCCCTTTGTGAACCTAATTGGTCTTTTTTAACCTCCCTGAGGGAAACTGCTTCTTAATCATGTTTGTTCTTGTTTGGGAACTGCCACCAGGCCTCAGATGAAAATCCAAGCTTAGACTTGACAAGAAATAACCTCCAAAACAGAAAAATAATCTCCTAGTCTCCCCAGAAATAGAGGGTAGCATCTGTTCCCAGGGTGCTTTGCTGGGCTGGTCCTACAGAGTAGGAGAGCATTATTTCCCCTATGCATGGTGAGGAGGGTACAGTGAGTTGTTTTGTGTCACTTGTGGGAAAGTGGCTGGGCAGGTAATACTTGAATGCCAGGTAAGTCCCTACCCAAAGACCAGGCCACAGAGGCCCCACTGGGTTCCAGGGAAGCTGTTTAGAAGTTCTGATGTGAGATGACATTTTAACTGAAGCTGAACATGGTGGTACATGCCTATGATCCTAGCACTTAGGAGGCTGACTCAGGAGAAATGTGAGTTCAGAGTTAATCTGGGATGTATAGCGAGTTGCAGGCCAGCCTAGGCTGTATAGACACTGTCTCAAACAATAAAAGGAAGCACCTTCTGAGTCTGGAGTCTCTAAGAACACCTGTCACTGCCTCTGTAACTCAGCTGTACCCAAGCAGTTGGCCTCTCTGAGGGATGTTTAGTAGTTGTTTTTCCCCACTCTGATTTTCGTTCTTTCAACTAATGACTTTCCGTGTAGTAGGGCCTCGACAAATGCTGAATAGAAGATGGGACTGGGTGGGTGGGGCTTGGCCAGCAAGCATAGACCCTGGTTTCTATCCCCAGCACCACAGAAATGGAAGAGTTTGGGGGGGGTGGGCGGCAGGGGGGGGGAGAACATGGTTCTGGTTCTAAAGCCTCACAGCAGGTTTTGGAATGCAGAGGAATTTGCCCATTTTCAAGGTTAATGATGACGAACACCAGTGTTGGAGGTCACTTTCTAGTGATTGGAGAGCTTTCACAGGCTTCTCTGAAGCCTACAGAAAACAAATCGTTTATCCAGAGTCATGTTCCAAGCCCTGATAGAGTGGAAACTAGAAACCTCCCCATCGACCCCGGTACAGCTGGTTCTCCTGTTGCTCATCTACCCTTGCCAGTCCCCTTTGGGTCCGCGGGGAAGCACTCCTCTGCTAACTGAGATAGGACACAGAGGAAAAGGGAGAGAAGCACAAAGCCCGGAAAGAGCCCAAAGAAACTTTGAGCCCAGCATGAAATGCAAATGAAAATTAGTTCCACTCCCTGAACCTGGAAACGGAGGGAAAGAACCAGACCCAGTGTGGACCTCCAAGTGCTCCCCGGTGTGGGTGGCCTGTGTGTACTGCTGCATCAGGAACCCGAGGTCATGCCTGCTGATTGGCATGCAAGAGGAAGAGAGGTGTCTTACACACATACAGGGCCCCCAGCAAGTCAGAACATCCCCACCCTTTTTGGGGATCATATTTATTCTCACCTTTCCTACATGTGTAACTTCTGTTTATGTAAAAATCTCCTTAAGTCACCACTAGTTACTAGTGTCCTCCAGGAAGTCCTGTCACCAAAGTGGCCTCAATTGACAGAGGGAAAATAAAAAATCCAGCTGACCTAGGTAGCACTTGAACAGTCCTAACCCGGATTTGTAAGATGTTGAGTCAGTGGCCTTGGAATGTGTTTAATCCCTTGATTTGTAATCCTCAGATAAGGTTGAGTAGGAGGCTGAGCAGTAAAGGCAAAGTCTCCATCAGCAGGGGAGCCCTTTTGATCTGTTCCACTGTGTGACTGAAGTCCTGCTGTCAAAGACCTTTTTATACGTTTATTGTGTGTGTGTGTGTGTGTGTGTGTGTGTGTGTGTGTGTGTGTGTGTGTGTGGTGTCGTGTAGATGCACACGCCACAGTGTACATGTGGAGGTCAGAGAAGAATTTTTCTCAATCACTTCTTACTTTCCAACACATGGATCTTGAGGGTCAGACACAGGTCCCCAGACTTAGTGACAAGAGGCTTTGTCTACTGGGCAGTCTCTCCCATCCCAAAACAGATTTTTAAGCCACAGATCAAATTCAGCTATGTTTTTTTTTTATTTCTTTGTTTTTGTTTTAAGACCTTAGAATAGGGGTTAAAACTCACACTGTGTACTCACTTCATACCAAGCGTTTTGTTAAACTGTTTTGTTTTGATTTTGTTTGAGACAGGCTTTCACTTTGGCTCTGGCTGACTCAGAACTTGATAGGTAGACCAGGTAGACCAGGGCTGGCCTTGGGTTTGCATCAGTCCTCCTGTCTCCCCGTCAAGTGCTGGAATTACAGGTAGATGTGCCGGTCTGCTTTACTAAACTGCGGGAAAGACTTTGCTTTAATACCCAGTAAAGAAGTCAGTTGTCCTTCTAGGGGGCTCTTAGCCCTGTACAGAAATGCATAGGGCCTGACCCTGGCAAGTGGGTAGGTCCATCAGCAGAGTGCAGACCCCCATCACTGTGGCTAACCCATGAAGCAGATGCCCTGGGGTCTAGACTTGGCTCTGGCCCTGCATGTGCAATTAAGCAACTCCTGTGCCATCACACACCATCTTAGCCCCCTCAGTGTCAAGAGAGGAGAATGTCCCCTTTAGTGCTGTGAACTTAACCACTGTACTAATAAAAGCATTTCATGTCATTCCTTTTCATACATAGAAATACACTGTCATCTTTCTTCCTTTTTTTTTTTTTGTTTTTCAAGACAGGGTTTCTCTCTGAAACAGTCCTAGCCAGTCCTGGAACTCGATCTGTAGACCAGGCTGGCCTCGAACTCACAGAGATCCACCTGCCTCTGCCTCCCAAGGCATGCACCACCACAGCTAGGCTCACTCTCATCTTTCTTATAAAAAAGTGTTATTTTTTTTTTTTTCTGATTTTTTGAGACAGTTTCTCTGTAGCCCTGGCTGTCCTGGAATTTGCTCTGTAGACTAGGGTGGCCTTGAATTCAGAGATCTGCCTCTTTCCTCCTGAGTGCTGTGATTAAAGGCATGTGCAGCCACGCTCATCTAGATACTATTTCTCATTTTACAGAATTCCTATAATTACCGGGCTCTTCCATGGTTTTGATTGGGTTTTTCTGCACATCTGTCCAGGTGGTGAATCAGTCACTGACCAGAGAATGAGGCACCTCCTGGCCTTTTGTTCCCTTGCTGTTACAATTAATTAAACACTCTGGAGTGTGTGTGAGTAATTGAACTAATTGTGTCCAGTTCATGAGAACTTGTACTGAACTGTGGGAACTTCTCCTCCTGAGATGTATGTGGAGTTGCCTAGAGAATAATTGTAAAGCATTTTGCCACTTAACGTGCTGAATGCTTCCTAGGAATGTCTATTTCCTGTAACCCTGGTTTGTGTCATTTTATTTTATTCTTTCCTTCCAAGTTTTCCTAAAACTGGGGCTCGAGGAGTGTTCCCACTGTCCCAGCAGGTGTTGCTGATCCAGGGACTAGGCAGAGCGACTTGCCGGTTCTTGTCCTGTCAGCAGCCGGGCTCTAGCCCTTCCTAGTTAGGGCTCTTCCAGGCCACTAGCCAGCCACTTCCTGGCAGTGATGGCTTGAAGGTGAGGCTCCAGGCCCCAAGAGGATTGGCTAAAGTCCGTGTGAAGCACTGGCTCCCCTAACGAGAGCCAGAGCTCTGAGTGGCCGCCATCCATGCCATAGCCTCTGCCTCTGCAGGAGGCACAGTGGCTCCGGGAGGTCTAGGGAAAGCAGCACAGCCCACTCTGCAGTGGCCTTGGGCATTCAGGACCACAGCACCCAGCACTGAGCTTCGTTCCCAGCCTGACCCTCGCTGTGTCCGTCCAATGGCAGTCTGAATGCAGGAAATACGTGTGCACACCACACTCCCACACCCAGCTGTTCCCTCTTTTTTATGAAACAACGACGGCTCCAGATAGACCACTTTATTTAAAAAAAAATTAAACCCCAGGAAGTTCTTCACCCACACTAACCTAAGTGTGTGTGTGTGTGTGTGTGTGTGTGTGTGTGTTTACAAGCACACACATATATGCATGTGTTCATGTGGACGCCGCCTGAGATTGGTATTGGGAGCCCTCCTCAGTCACTCTCCACCTTATGTTTGTGAGTGTGAGAGCCCATGTGCCATGGAACCCAGAGAGGTCAGAGGACAATTTCTAGGAGTTGGTTCTCTACCCTCATTGTGGGTTCTGGGAATCAAGTCCAAGTCCCTCAGACCTGTATGGCACGAACTTCATCTGCTGAGCCAGACCCCACCCTCTGCCTCATTTCTTTATAATTTTTTAATTGAGACAGGGTTTTTCTGTACAGCCCTGGCTGTCTTGGAACTCACTGTGTAGACCAGGCTGGCCTCGAACTCACAGGGATTAAAGGCGTGCACCACCATGCCCACCCCTTTAATCTTTTCCATCACTGGGTTCTTCTAGTAACTTTTCTCGTGAAGTTACTGAAGGAGTGAATTGTTGGTTCTGTAGAATTCCCCAGGGCTGGGTCTTGCTGACTGTGTCCCCCACACACCCTGATAGGTTCCTCCCAACTCTGTTGTCCTGTAAGTTGGCGGCAAGTCGAGCAGTGGGGTCAGGTCCTGGACACTGCTTGCTGCGGTTTGGATAGGCTGCCCAGCGTTTGCTCTCTTGCCCACAGCTGCACCAAAGCCAGCTGGAGCTCCAGGAGGTGCGGCTCTCGTGCCGGCAGCTGCAGGTGAAAGTGGAAGAGCTGACGGAGGAGAGGAGCCTGCAGAGCTCCGCGGCCACCAGCACATCCCTGCTGTCGGAGATCGAGCAGAGCATGGAGGCCGAGGAGCTGGAGCAGGAGAGAGAGCAGGTGCTCAGGCCACTGTTTGCTGTCAGGAGGAGTGGGCCCAGGCTTCTCATCGTCCTCGGTTCAACACTGTACTGCCACTTGGCAGAAGGCCCTAGGGCCTGCAGGCGCTCCTGTGGCCACGGGCTGGGGCAGTGCTCCACTACTGAGTGGGCACTGACACCTTGAGCAGAACAGCCAGAACACAGTGTCCTCTGCTCAGTCCGTCCCTCTGTGCCTTCCGTAGTCACTCCTTCCCCGGCCAGGCCCTGATTCCAGTCACTGTAGCTAAGTATGTAACAGAAACGCTTTACATGGCTGATTAGTTGATGAGAGGGAGGATAAGAGTCTGGTCATGGGCACTAGGAAGACTGAGTCAGAGCAGTTACAGCAAGGTCCAGGCCAGCCAGGGCTACACCGGAATCTCAAAAAGAATTGAAAGTCTACGATGTACTAGGTCCAAAGTAAGTATGATTTCTTAAGATAGACTACTTTAAAAACCAAGACAAGATCTTCGCTCCTAAAAACAGGGCTTCGGGTATCTGGTTTTGGCTTTCGGTCCTGACTAACCAGTCCTCCCTAGAGTCTGTAACGAGTAACCCTTTGTGACACAGCTGAGACTGCAGCTCTGGGAAGCCTACTGCCAGGTCCGCTACCTCTGCTCCCACCTTCGAGGGAGCGACAGCGCCGACTCGGCCGTGTCCACGGACTCCTCCATGGACGAGTCCTCCGAAACCTCATCCGCCAAGGACGTGCCTGCTGGCAGCCTGCGCACTGCCCTCAGCGAGCTCAAGAGGCTGATACAGAGCATCGTGGACGGCACGGAGCCCTCGGTAAGGGTCAGCTGCAGGAGCCAGCCAGTGTGCGGTGGAAACTCCTGCAGGTGGAACAGCAAGCCTGCGCTGGAGCCTCCCGCATAACTTGTCGCCAGAACCCCGAGTCAGTAGTTGATAGTACTGAGTACCAGTACCCAGGAAGTAGGGTCCATGGTCCCCTTCCTGCAAACGCCATGACAGTGGCTCTCAACCTTCCTGATGCTGCAATCCTTTAACACAGTTCCTCATGTTGTGGTGACCCCCAGCCATAACATTATGTTCCTTGATACTTCATAACTGTCATTTTGCTACTGTTATGAATCCTAATGTAAATATTTTTGGAGATGGTCACCAAAGGGGTCAAGACCCACAGGTTGAGAACCACTGTACCATGGCATAGTCCTTTTTTTTTTTCATATACTTATGCACAAGGCATTGGTGGCTAGAGTGGGAGAGTTTTGCTTAGAAACATTGAAAAGAGAAATTTGTATCTGGGTAAAACTCCCAAGTTGCTCTTCTGCAGTTGGTCCTGATAGTGGGCAAGCTTTAAAAACTAAGCTTGGTCGGGCATGGTGGCTCACAGTTGTGATCCCAGCACTCAGGAGGCAGAGGCAGAGGCAGAGGCAGGCAGATCTCTGTGATTTGGAGGCCAGCCTGGTCTACAGAGTGAGTTCCAGGACAGCCAGGGCTACACAGAGGAACCCTGTCAGAGAAAAGAAATTTCAGCACAGGAGGTTGAAGAGATGAACAGGGCCTTTGAGAATCCCAGAGGAGGCCTCTCAGGGGAAGAGGGATATTCCTCTGGCATCCAGGGTGGACTGACATTTCTACAGCTTCATGATGGAATTCTCCCTGACTTCTCTGTTTCACCCTCCCAGAGTTATGTCTGTCTGTCATATTAGAGGCAGTAAGTCAAAGGGCAGGTGTGTCTGTCTGAACAGCCTCCTTGATTTGCAGCTAGATGGGAGCAGGAGGCCGCGTCATTGTGGGATAGGGAAGCCGTCAGTGGCATGTGCATTCCTAACATATACACCTGCTTCTCCCAAAGCTTGGAATCACAATGAGCTTTTCCAGGGTAAAATTAAACCCTGAAAACTCTCTCCCTAACCTCCCCCGTTTCATCCTCTCTCACTTCCCTCCATTCCTCCTCATCTTTCTACTCTCTATTACACCTGCCTCCGTCGCTCCCCACTAATGGCTGCTCACCTTCCTCCCTACTACTGGCTTCCCTCTTTCTGTCAGGGCGCCCGGAGAATGGACGATGAGTCATTAGAAGAGCAGATAAGGCAAACCAGTGAGGACTCCAGAGCCCTGAGAGAGCTCATGGAGGGAGAGAGGGGTAAACTGAGGCAGAGCCTAGAAGAGCTGCAGCAACTCCACAGTCAGGTGAGCACCATCATTTCACAATGCAGAGAACATGCGTGGGTCCCTTACCCGCTCCCTCTTTGGTGAGATGCAGCTCTCCTCCATCACATTCTCGGGGGACTGGGACCCAGAGTTGAGGAACTGGGTGTCTTCAGGAGACAAAACCAGTCCTCACCCTGCCCACGGAGACGGGCAGGGCTGTGCTGGCTGTGTTTCCTGAAGTGGTGTCCACACAGGTAGACGTTGGTGGGTGCTAGCGGGTGGGTGCTGACCACTGAAGCCACAGCTCCCAGCGGCCCAGGCCAGCAGTTGTCAAGGAACGGTTGGTCCTTAGAGGGGTCAGCTGAATCACCTTTGAGAGCCTGGTGTTCAGCTCTTGGGAACGTACCCTTGCCCTTACTGTTCCTTTCTTGTTTGACCGTGACGCCATCTCTCTTGTGAACACTAAAGGACATTGACACGCTGATCTGAAAAATGTTAAAGGACTTAGGAGGTGCTCCACCTAGAAAGCAGCTTTTGACACACTTTCTCTGGACCAGACTTACGTGCAGGAGTGAGAACCAGGGGAGCACCTGTACCCAGCCCCACTTACCTGCCTATCCTGGCCTTGGTAAAAATGTCCTGCACTTAAGATTCCTTCACTATAAACTCTTTTTTACTGTCATCTTAGAAAAATACACCTACAGCCATTACTACTCTTCCTGTGAGGGCCCAGAGGGCAAGGGTGGAAGGTCACAGCTGTGGCTGGCTCCTAGTCAGATACAGGAGTGGGCTAGGCAGTCCAAGGCATGTTCCTGCCTGAACTCTAAGATCCTCAGAGGGTGATTCAGACTTAGGACAGATCTTCTAAACGAAATGAATAAAACACCAGAGAGAGCTGGATCCAGAAGTTCTCTGAAGGGGTGTATAGTTCAGTGGCGGAGTGCTTGACTAGCAAGAGCAAAGACCTTAGGTTTGATCTCCAGCACTCCCAAAAGGAAAACAAAAAGATTGTTTAGAAGTTCTTTGGAGTTGGTGGCGCACAGTGTAGTGACACATGCATGTAGTCATAGTGCCTTGGAAGTAACAGCAGGGGGTGGGAATTCAAGGCCGTCCTCAGCTCCATGGTGAGTTCGTGGCCAGCCTTGACACTGTCTCAGATAAACCGAGAGGGTTAACGTTGTGTTGGTTGGTTGGTTGGTTTGGAGGTGGCGTCTCGCTGTGCTGCATTTGCTAGTATTGAACTCTTGGGCTCAACAGCTCCTCTTGCCTCAGCCTTCCAGGTATATGTCAGTGCTTCTGACTCACTGATTTTAAATAAGTGCTTGCTTATTAGTGTTCGATACTTTTTTCTTATCAGAGTTAAAAACTAAAAACTTCCTGGAGGATAGTATGTCATTCAGAAATACAGCTTACATATAGGTTGCCTAGAGTTTAGTTTGTAGCTTTAGGAGGCCATGTCTACTAAGTTTCCTTAGGAGTTCAGTTGAAGTCAGGTGTGGTGGTGTACGCCTTTAACCAGCACTCGGGATGCAGAGGCAGGCCAGCCTGGTCTACAGAGTGAATTCCAGGACAACCAGAGTTGTCACACAGATAAACCATGTCTTGAAAAACAAAAGAAAAAGTTCAGTTGGTAACTGGTTTAGGCCAGTTCCTGTGAGCTCCCTTTCTGAGAGTTCCCTGGACTCTACCCATGCCCCATGTGGACTGTAGAAGTGAACTTCTCTTCCAGAATACTCAAAAGAAGAAACCCCTTAGCTACACCTGCACCCACTGATGTGTTACCCACAGGAGTCACACTAACACCCAAGGTAGGGGTTAGAGTTCAGACTTAGTCCTAAAAATGGCAGCCAGCACTGGGGTCGATCTTCCTCTTGCAGAGTTGGTTCACCATCTGCCCTCTGACCATCTGACCACTCTATGCCTGGCGCTGAGGCTAGACCCTCAGCACATGTGACCGCTGTGTGCAACGCCTGCACTCTCGAGTCTCTCAAACGGTGTGGGGACGGCAGCTGGAGCGGTCTCTGCTCTTTGGTGGTAGGGTGCAGACAAGGTTAGCCAGGACTGAGATTCCAGGAACAGCCAGACCAAAAGTTAAGCCTCATCCAATCAATGATCCACTCTCAAGTCCCATTGCTTTCTCTCGAGAATGTTCTTTACTCACCTGGAAACTGGGAAGAAGTCAGGGTGGGTGTGCTTCATGCTACAACCTCAGAAACTAACCGGACTTTTAAGTAAAAGACTGTAATAACTGCTAATTATCAGTTGGAGGCAAACTCCATAGCCAGCATGAAGATGCACCACCTCTCTCCTCTGTCCCCAGCATCCTCCTTGACATTGATGAGTGCAGAGCAGCCACCAGCAGATGGAGTGGGTCTTCAGGACTAATTGTAGAACATAAAAGACAAGCGCCCAGGAGCTCAAGGGAGGGCTCAGCAGTTAAGAGCACTTGTTGCTTTTGCAGAGGACTCGGGTTCAATTTCCAGCCTACATGGTGGTTCACAGTCACCTGTGACTCCAGTTCTAGGGGATCCAGCACTCTGTCCTGATCTACATAGGCACCTGGCACACACATGGTATACATACATACATGCAGGCAAAACACTCATTCACAGAAACTACATCAATCTAAAAAAAAAAAATGTAAAGAAAAACAGATATCCATGAGGTCCCTTTGCCCCTGTTCACTTGGTAGCCTAGGCCTTAGGAGCAACCAGACAGTCTTTTCTGTCAGTCTTTTTTGCAAGATATTCAAGGCAAGTGCTCAGGGCTTCTCGGAATCCTTGGTGTTCTAGTTGGCTTTCTGTTGTTGCAATGGAATGCTCATCTGGCTTACAATCCAGTCACAGTCTGTCATTGAGGGAAACCAAGGCAGGAGCTGAAGCAGAGGCCGTGGGGGGAGGTGCTGCTTACTGATTTGCTCCCCATGGCTTGCTCAGCCTGCTTTCATACACAGTCCAGCACCACTTGCACAAGTGGTGCCATTCACAGTGGACTGGGCCCTCGATTAATAGTTACTCATTAATCAAGAAAAATGCCCCACAGACATGCCTGCAGGCCATAATGAAGGCATTTTCTCAGTTGAGGTTCCCTCTTCCCAGATAATTGACAAAAACTAACCAGTCCACCACGTGGTATATACTGTCTTCATCCTCCTGGCCACTGCCACTTCAGACCTGCCTTCTTTCACAGCTAGCTTTGCGTATTACTTGCCCATTTGTCCACGCTCCTGAGCCCAGCCACCTTCACATGGTGGCAGTTTTCCTGTAGTGTGACTTGAAAACAAGGTACCTCCTGTGAGTCATAGGCAGCTTCCATATCAAGTCCCTGGCCACCATGTGCTTCTGCACGCTGCCACCTTCCTTCATCTCAACTCTTTCTCACCTCTGCACTACAAAGGTGAACGTGATCTCTAACAGAGTAACTGTGCACACTCCCAATGTCCTCTCCTACTTCCCTGCTGTCTGGAAGACCCTCCCGCCTCCCTGCTCAGTTGCTGAGCAAGTTTCACTTCCTCCTTGGAACTCTCTAGATCTTCCTGGAAGACCCCCTGGCTCCACCCTATTGTATAACTACATTCCCATCTTGTTTTCCAGTAAAGCAGATCACAGACCCCATCATGACCAGTACAAGTTACCACTGAGCTTTTTTTCTCCTGGACTTCCTAGCACAGGCCACCAGACTAAGTTCAAACGATTGTTGGAAAGATCAAGTTTCAGGGCTTCAGGGTAGGCTTTTTAATGTTGTTTAATTGTGAAGCCCTGTCTTATTAGAAGGTGAATGGTGGGGGTGTAGCCTCAGTGCGTGTAGAGACAAGTTTCCTGACATCCACTTTCTTGACAGCCATCAGACCTAACATTAGTGAAGAATGGGAAGAGTGGAGGCCACATCTGCAGCCTGCAGTGTGAGGGGGCCTTCGGGACATTTGCGCCTCACTTCAACTCACTGGGGTGGGCAGGGGGTTGTTTGTGTTTTTCTGATTTCTGTATTCCTTCCTAAGAAGCTGGCTGTTGGGTTCTAGCTTCTTCAGGTTTTCTAGACCACAGTGGAAAGCTTTTCTGGAGTTTTATTTGGCATATATTGGGTGTTGGTTGGTCCTGCCTGGTATCGTGCCCAGCCTGTGGTTTTACTTTTCTGCCCCTTATTCAGCTGTCCTGAAGCCACACCACACTCCTTTGATCCGAAGAAATCTGTCTTTGCACATTCTGTCTAGGTCCAGGGTCAGGCTGCCAGACCTGCTGGTACCTAGGGTAATGCTGAACCTCTCCACAGTCACATCTACCTGGAGTGAGGTGCATATGCAAACCAGAGCCTTTGCAAAAGTGCCAGACTGCACATTCCCAAGGCTTAGAATCCTTGTGTACCAGCTGTTAGCTCCAGGAAAGGTGTAGCTTGTACAGTCAAGTGCAGAGCGGGAGGCCCAGGTCCTTACATTCCTTGTCAGACTCTTAAGAATGTAAAATTTGAGGCTAGGAGAGATGGCTCAGCAGTTAAGAATGCTGGCTGCTCTTCCAGGGGACCAGGGTTTGATTCCCAGCATCCACGTGGCAACTTGTAACTATAACTCCATTCCAGGGGTCCATCAGTCTCTTCTGTTGTGGGTACCAGGTATGTGCCTGGCTCACAGACGTATGAGCAGGCAAAAACACACACACCACACACACAAAAATCTTATTTTAAAAAAATGCAGCAAATTTCCTGTTTTCTCATCATTGGATGCCTTTTGCATTTGTGCAGAGTAGCTGCTGGCTCTGTCTGGGATCTTGATCTTCAGTCTAGTCCTGGAGTCCAGGTGGCAGCTGTCCCTTAATGGAAGGATCAGACCTGTATGGATGGATCCTCCCTTGGAAAAATGTCAGTGGGTGTGAAACACTTACCAAGAGAGTGGGGTTGGGCATCCCTATTCATGTCTGATCCTATCAGTCTTCATTGCTTAACATGTTTATTGCAATCTCTACCAGACTGGTTGCACACAGCAGACATTTGCTCTGTGTAACTGAAATAGAAAATGAATGCCTTGGAATTAAATCTGATAGCTTATAGGATCAACAGCAAGAACAACTGGATAACTCAGGTTCCAAACAGGAAGGAGGAGTCCTGGGAAGCCAACAGCAAAACCAGCCTGCTGCCGGGGCGCTCTGCTTTACTTCTCCCAGTTCTGCAGGATTTGGGGGGGGGGGGGGGGGGGGGCGGTAACTGGCGACTCTAGGTCACATGTCCAGACTGCAAAGGAAAATAGATGCCTGGAGGTCATCTCGGTCTCCCAGCAGGACATATAACCAGGAATGTCCCCCAAATAGTAAAGGTTTGGATTGATGACTACCTCAAAATGTCAGCTGTTCATTGCACAAGTGTTTTAGGATTAAGTACTATTTGCAGCCAAGTTCTGGGATGTACAGATGGATAGGACATGCATCCAATGATATGGTGTATTTGAATGAGGTCACTCTACTGGGGGATAGGATGGAATGTGTTGCTGAAACAGCACTAGAGGCACTCTTCATTGCCAAATGGTAACTCCCAGGTTGGTCATGAGGACTGAGCAGGTGCCATTCAGTGCAGAATGGACCACAAAAGAGGTAGTAAGATCAAAGTGACAGATTATAGGTGTGGAAATGCCATGTGGCTTTGATCTACGGAGCTGAATGGGAAGATCAAGCTGTCCCAGAATTTGAGACCCTGCCTCCAAAAAATGTGTTCCAGAGCCCTGATGCATGTGTGATCTCTTTTACTATCTTCCTCTCAGTCAAAGCAGTGGTGTGATGAGGACACAGGGAATCTGACTCCACGGCTGCACATCAGGTTCGGCCTCCTCCCTAGATCCTAACCACTAAGCTGAAATCAGGCACAAAGCATCCTGCTCGGGGGAGAAGGGCTCTGCATTGGAGCCGAGCACCAACAGGACACTACCAGCCTGCTCCCGTACATGCCCTGGGACCTGGGGATGTCTTTTTTTTAAGATTATTTTCCAGATTTATTTTATTCTTAACTATATGTGTATCATATGAGGATGTCTGAAACCTTCAAGATGGAGTTACAGCCCCTGTGAACTGAGGGTACTAGGAAAAAACCAAAACAAAACACAGGTCTTCTGAAAGAGCACCAAGCATTCTTAGACGCTGAGCCATTTCTCCAGCCCCTCAAAATTGTGGTAGAGGTCAGAGGTCAACTTTGTGGAGTCAGTTTTCTCCTTCCATCTTTATTTGGGTTCTCGGACCCAAATTCAAGTGGGCAGGCTTACATAGCAAAATCACCTTTACCCGCTGAGCCGTCATGCTGGCCTCTGGGTGTCTTTCCCTCGTGGAGAAAGCACCTGGGATGCAGCAGCGGTGGACCCTTCATTTTCCTCTCATCTGTTGCTAGGTGACGCTGCTGAGTGTGGAGATGACCGCGCTAAAGGAAGAGAGGGACCGACTCAGAGTGACATCTGAGGACAAGGAGCCCAAGGAGCAGCTGCAGAAGGCCATCAGGGACCGGGATGAGGCCATCGCTAAGTGAGTGGAGATGGGCTGTTCACTCTTACTCGCTTGTGGGTTTGTTGTGTGCTGTGTCTGTGTGATGACTGCACAGCTCTGCAGCCCTGTTGTCACCCTCCAGCATGGAAGATGGGGCACACAGGCCACACCCACTGTTTACAGGAGCGCTGGGATCCAGACCATGTCCTCATGCCTGTGCAGCGGGTGCTCTCCTCTGAACCGTCTCCAGCCTCTGCTGTCATTGCTTTGTCATAAAATCTAAGTATATGCTTGTTTTTAAAATTCTGGTGCCAGGCAGAGGGATCACACGCACCTGGGAGGCAGAGGCAGGCGGATCTCTGTGAGTTGGAGGTCTACAGAGTAGTTTCAGGACAGCCAGGGCTGTCCGTTACACAGGAAACCCTGTGAAAATAATAAGTAGATAATAAATGGGAATTCTGTCATAAGCCCACCATAGTGTCATACATTTGTACTCCAGAACTCAGAAAGTATGAGCAGAAGGATCTCCAGTATAAGCCAGACTGCACCACAGAGCACGAGTTTGAGACCAGCCTAGGTTACATAATAAGACATTCTCTCTCTCTCTCTCTCTCTCTCTCTCTCTCACACTCACACACACACACACACAGCACTAGGATAGGGTTAGTGGCCCTGCTGCTACCCACATCACTTGGTCCCCAGGTAGACAATGCTAGTGAAGGTTGGTTCTGTGACTTGACACTTTTCCTATGGGTGTGATGGTGTATTTGCAATATATCTATTGTGTAGTTAGTTGGGGTTTTGTTTGTTTTCTTTTTTAAACATCAGATGCTACAATGCATGGCTTAGTATATTTCCCACTTACAGCTTAGCTTTCCAGTGTCCTTCTGTGCATCTACCACCTTATTATTTTTAGGGTTTTTTTTTTTAAATTTATTATGAGCACTTTTTTATTCTGTTTTGTTTTTCAAGACAGGGTTTCTCTATGTAACACCCGTGACTGTCCTGGATCTCACTCTGTAGACCAGGCTGGTCTGGAACTCACAGAGACCCACATGCCTCTGCCTCCCAAGTGCTGGGAGTAAAGGCGTGCGCCACCACCACCCGGCTTATAAGTGCATTTCTTTGCATTCAACAATTCAGAAAAACGGAGAGGCAAAGGGATATTTTTACATGGTCCTCATTTTACTAGAAGTTGGTTAGTTGGTTATGCATGCAGCTCAGGTTAGCCTCTAACTTGAAATCATTCCCTGGTCTGAACCTCAAGGACCAGGATTGTAAGTATGCACCACGACACCCAGCTGATACTCAGTCATGTGCTCCCTTCACTGAGGAGATACAAGTTGAAAAAAAAAAAAATGTGTCTGTTCTCAGATGCCTGTCTCACTGTCTACAGAGGAAGTAAAGGGTTTTTGTTTGGGTTTTCTGAGTCAAGGTTTCTTGGTGTAGCCCTGGCTGTGCTAGAACTAGGTTTGTGTATCAAGCTGGCTTTGAACTCAGAGCTCTGCCTGCCTCTGCCTCCCCAGGTTAAAGGCTGGGAGGAAAGTAAGGTTTTCCACTGTGCTCACTAGCATGGCCTTCAGACCTGCTGATCCTCTGGATCTGACATCCTTTCTGCTTGTCCTGAAAGCTGGAGAGCCGGCCTGAGTGATACTGTGTGTCTGTAAACAAGAGTCAGCTTCTCACCGTGTGCCTTTCGGTCTTCATCCCACTTTACCTTTCTGCCCGTTTTCTTCTCTGATCAGACCTCACGTTGAGTTGTCTATCACTTCTAGTTCATTTTTTGGAATCGAGTATGATATATCTCAGTAAGGCTCTTACACCTACCTGCCCGTGTATGCTGTGGGATTCCCAGTACGTCTCTGGTTCTCGGTGCCCGGACATAAATACGCAGCGGGGGGGGCTCCCCAAAAGAGTTCAGTCTGAATGGCTGGGGTGGGGCTGCTTCTTTACCTGGTTGTTTAGTATGTATTCAAGGGAGAGAGGCTCCCCTCACTAACCTGGGCTGAAGGAACCTTAAGGGGTTCCTTATCTCACACAATAGGTGAGGTCCAGGAAAGCTGCTGGCAATTTTATCACCTCACAATTGAAAAGCACTCAGGTCTGGGGTTCCTTTTGAAGACCCCCTTTCCCTCTGGCACGGCAGCACTGCAGCTCTGCCAGGCCCCTGGCCCTGGCGTTAGTCAGCACATTCCCCTAGGTCCGGGCTGCCCACGGCGCCATCTGCTGGCACCTCCTGAAGAAGCTAGAGCCGCTGCGGGGTGCCTGGGAACTGTCAGGCAAATCGCGTCCATGGCAACCGCTGCCATGAGGATTTCTGCTGTTCTCTAACAGCCAATGGCAGCGGGCATGACGGAAGCAACCTGCAGCGTCTGAACCTTTGCCCATTGGACAGGCTTGGTCCTATCCCTGTTGCCTGCAGCCGCAGTGGGCGGGGCCGGGAGGAGCCCCGAGTTGTCTGGAGCTGCCTATAGGGCAAAGTGGCCCGGCTGGTGGATGCGCCACTCCGGGGCAGGGTGGGGTGTGTGGGGCGTGGAGCAGTGACTAATTGCTGGGTAGAGGGCAAGGCAGGGAGGAAGTCTGGTCTGAGCTCTTCACAAATGAGACTCACCTACTCCTTCCGGCTTTGCTCGGGTAGTGTGTTACTGTGAGGCCAGAGTGGTGGCTCCTGCAGGGCAGTCCTGCAGCTCCCCACGGTCTGTACAGTCCGCTTTCAGGCAGCGTGTGCTGCTGCTGCTGCGTTTGCAGAGGCGGCAGCACGGTTAACTGCACACTCCCTCAGACCCACCCCAACGGGTCCGGTTTTTGCTTTGTTGTTGTTTTGCACTGAGCAACTCTAACGTAATAATGTTGGGAAGGTGAGCAAAACAGTACCCAAAACATGCAAATTTGAAAAGACTGAAGCCTGTGAGCCAAGTTAGCACCAGTGACATCCCAGACGTACTGCGCTGTGTTTCTGCGTGTGTTGTGTGTTGACACACTGGCAGTTTTATGTCACAGAACTCGCCCTCTCCTGGTTCCATCATGGTTAACTGTCAGTAAATACCCTATATCTGGGTTTTTACTGGGGCCCATGTTATATTGTCTTTTTTAATTTTGAAACAGTTCCTTTAATCCCAGCACCCAGGAGGCAGAGGCAAGCGATCTCTGTGAGTTCGAGGCCAGCCTGGTCTACAAAGGGAGTTCCAGGAAAGGCTCCAAAACTATACAGAGAAACCCTGTCTCGGAAAAATAAAAAATAAAAATTAAAAATAAAAGTTCCTCAATTATTGGATACTGGAATTGCTAAACTGTGGTCACCATTATGTGGCTTCCTTTGAACATCTTAATCTTAGGGGCAGTTCCTTTGGGGGAGTGGCCAGTCCAAAGGAGTACCTCCCCACAGCAGGAGAAGGTTCCCACCCTCAGGTTCCCAACCTCGTGGGAGGGGTCAGCAAGCAGCTGCTCTGTGAGAGGCCCTTGATCCCCTCTGGTCTCACACAAATGCTGTCCTCTTTTAACCAGCCTCAGTGTCTCGTTCAGAGATGAGAGACCGTCACTTACCACAGCCTGGTTAGGGAGCATGCTGCAGTCCTTGAAAGAGTTTAGTTACAGTGACCCTGTGGTGTGGGGTCAGCCCCTTTCCTTACCCTCAAGACTCCAGGCCTCCCAGTGAAGAACCAGGTGCTTTTGGCACATGGTGCCCATCCTCATTGTGGTTCATTTCTTTGCAGGAAGAATGCTGTAGAGCTGGAACTTGCCAAGTGCAAGATGGACATGATGTCCCTGAACAGCCAGCTGCTGGATGCCATTCAGCAGAAACTGAACCTCTCACAGCAGCTCGAGGCTTGGCAGGTAAACAGCAGCCTGAGGCCTAGGTGGGCAAGTGCCATGAAGCATCTCTGAACCAACATCTGTAGTGGGAGTTTTGGCAAAAGGGCCTATGAGCCCAGGTGACCAGAAGCTTCCGTTCTCACCTGTGGAGTTCCCGGGGAAGAATGCCTTAGCGTGGCCTCCAGACAGAAAGCCCAAACAGCCTGTTAGGGACATCCTACCACCAGACATGGAGTGGGCCTTCCTCAGCTGCTCATTCTGGTTTGTTTAAACTAAGGTTGGGGCTGGGAAGCCCCATGTGACTGAGTGAAAACTCACAGCTGGGTCCAGCTCAGCAGTCCTCGGCCGTTGCTGTCCTCACTCTCAACGGTCTGCAGCTTCCTTTTTCCATGGACACTGTTCGCACAGGGCCTGGAGAAAGTGAGTCAGGGTGTCTAGCTCTAGGACCACTGTTGTCAGGGTCTCCTGACACCCTGCTGCCCCGGGGCTGTGACTCATGGATGAGGTTGGGGTAGGCCGATGTCGGGATGTGGGTCCACTGGTTAAGGTCTCTCTTCAGATGGAAAGGCACCTGTGACTGAGGTGAGCCCCCATGGCAGGCAGAGTAGTAGTAACCATTACACTATGGCTCTGTGGGGCTGGCAGCCAGTCCTGACTACACCAGCAGGTCACTGGCTCCCTGGCTCCCAGCAGCAGCCGACTAGCCGGAACCCTGGCTTACCACAGCTGTTCTCTCTTCTCTCCCAACTACAGTTTGCTTCCTCAGGGCTTTTTACTATCTGGCTCCTTTGGTTTCTGATCTAGTGGCCTTTCTCAGGTCCTGTACCAACAGCTTTAGTTGGACACCCCTCCTGCCTTTGAGGTGAGATTGAACCTCGCATCCATTCATCTCTTCCCTCCTCCATCGCTGTCCTGCATCTGCCACCTCCTCATGGACCACTGTGTTCTGTGTCCCGGAACCTCCCATCTCAGTGCAGTGTGACGTGCCATCGAGCCCCAGCCTTCTTTCCCTCATCAGTGCTGGCAGGCAGTCTGGTAGCTCTGGCAGGCTCATGCCCCCTTACCACAGATGGCTTTTTACCACAGGAATAGCAACAGGCGTGGGATCATGACCAGCGCGTGCGTGTGTGCGTGCACGCGTGTGCGTGAAGTTCCAAGGAGATATGTTCTGGAATTTGCTTGATGAATTTGGCTATTTAAAGTATAAAAATGCAATTTGAAGTGACCGTGCCAGGGAAAATTCGGCAGCATTGAAAGGGCTTCTTTCTGAAGGTCTTTGACTTTTCTCTCTGGTGCTGAACAACATACTTCATTGAGTTTGTCCTCAGTGTAGAGAACTACGCTAAGATTCCACATCGAGGCTTCGAAAGTAGGAGCCGTGTGCCGAGTGCCGGCAAAAATGACACAGGGTTGATCTGAGAGGCAAATGGAAAACCGGGCTGGCAGGAAGAGGAGGAGGAGGAGCCGGTGAGGAGCAGGGAGGAAGCTGAGTGTGGTGGAGGGTGGGAATGGAAGGAGAGGAGAGGTGTGCGGGCTGGCAGGCAGGGACAGTGAGGTCTGTCCTCACCACACTGCCTGGGACCGACAGGTCAGAAAGGCCCTGTGGCTTCATTCTGAAACCTGAGAAGATACGCGGGTCACACCCACAGATCAGAACCTGACAGAGAGACAGACAAGCTGCTGGGCAGCGGGGCCAGGCTCTCCAGGTCTGTGCCCTCACCTCATGCGTGGCTGCCCAGAGCCCCAGAGCCCATCTTTCCCTGCTGCATGGAGCTCACCCACCATGTGCTTGGATCCCAGCCACTGAGTCCCCACGGGTTTGTTTTAGGCTCACAGCTGGGTTAAAAGCTGAAGGAGGCAGGAAGGCGGTGGTGTGGTTTGCCGTCTGGTGATGACCACCGAGCTCCTCACAAACTGTTAGCAGCAGAGCCCACTGTCAAGCAGGCCCCTTCTACAGTAGTCAGAATCTGGTGACTAGAAATGAGCTGCTCTTCTGTAAGACAGGGCAGGGCTACTTGTGCTAAGTAACCAGCTAGTCAGAGGGCTGAGATCCTTACCCCATGAAGAAGCTAACAGAAGTCGGACTGAGGTGGAACAAGACAGTGTCTCAAGATGACACTGCCCACAGCAGTGAGAGCCTGGGGGCGGGGCGGGGGGGGGGGGGGACAGTCCCAAACATAGCCACCATTGCTGGTGTGTGGGCATTAGCGACAGCCTGGAAGTGATCTGAAGGGGGAAATCCGGACCCAGGTAGCCTCTTGGGACCAGGTCGTTGACAAGCTAAGGTCACTCTGGGCTGACTGGATGCCCGTGGTCTGGCTTGCCACCTCACCCTCAGACAGCCCCATGAGCTACTATAGCATGGGGCTGTTCTATTATCGAGGCCTCAAGACGCTGGCTGAGACTGTGTCCTGGCACGGTACCAGCATTCACCGCTTTCTTGGCCCCCAGCCCCAACTACAGTGCTTACTCATCTCATCCCATCGTCACCTGCCATGACATCTGTCACCTCCCTGTCCAACCCGAGGGCCAGGTAAGAGCAGCTGCTTATCCACATCCTTTCCTTCTCTGCAGGATGACATGCACAGGGTCATTGACAGGCAGCTGATGGACACGCACCTGAAGGAACAGAGCCGGCCTGCTGCTGCCTTCTCTAGGGGCCACGGCGTAGGGCGGGGGCAGGAACCCAGTACCATGGACGGCAAACGGCTCTTCTCCTTCTTCAGGAAAATTTAAGTGGGGAGGAATCAGGCCATGGAGGATGGAGAACTAGAGGCAGTTGAAGAGGGCCTCCCGTCAGCTTCAGCTGGAGCCAGTGGGTTCCAGTGGGTTCATTGCCTTTTGTTAGTGTGACGGAGACCGAGAAGTAGGGCCTGCCTTATCCTCTGAAGGCTGCCCCTGCCAAGGGACAGGAATAAATCCTGTCCCCACTGCCCAAGCCAAGCCTCAGCCTGGGCTTCCCCAGGATCCTGTTAGTGAGCAGGGCTCAAGCCACTGCTCACGCAGTCCATTGATGGGCTCTGCCACTCAGACCCAGCTCATCACAGCCCACCCTAAAGGCTCTGCTGCCTCCTTGGATTTTGACCATGGGGACAGACTGAGGCCTCCTGTGCATGCCTCAGGAGGCCTGAGCCTCCATTCCTGCCCCAGCCACTTGCCTGGAGTAGGGGAGGCACAGCCCCTCACCCATGTGCATGCACCTCTGCTGGAGTCCCTGTATGGCAGGAGCCCCAGCCTATGGCTGTAGGGCCTAAGAACCGGGTTACCCAATCTCCACCGAGGCCATTCTGTACCCCAGGGAAGGTCCTGTCTTCTGGCTGCCTCCACTCAGCTTCCTCCAGGGCAGACAGTCCTTACCCCTAGTAAGGCCTGGGCCCGGCAGCGTTCCCATTGGCCCTCTAGAGGCTTTAACCTTCCAGACTTTTCCCCTCGTGGGGTAGGGTTGGGAGAACACTTGTCTTCCACAGCTCCCTCCCACCTCAAATACAACCTGGCCAAGTCGAGCAAGTTCAGGCCACAGGATGGCCTCCAAGGGGACTAGTTCAACCACCCACACACGGAAGGCAGCGTGGGTGCCACAGGGTGGATGGGGTAAGGCTGCTGGGAGCCCCCCGATACTGCCCACCAGGCCTACCGGGGACAAGGCCTGCAGCCTGCTGCTTCTGCTCCTTCTACAGCAGCCGTCCCGACCTCTGCTGAGGCCCCAGCTCCGAGGCTCTCTCCGAGGCTCTGGGCCCAGCCTGCAGCTGCTTACCACTCACGAAGCCTCCTGCCCTCCACGGGGAAAAGCACAGCAGGGCTGAGCAGAAAGAATGTACTTATAGATATGTACATACCACAGTGCTGTAATTTTGTATGTAGCAATTGTGTAAATACACGTATGGATTTTATAATACACATATATAAATCTATAAAGGCATATTTTTAGAAAAACAGCGCACCACTGCTTCTTTTGAAAATAGTCTGAATAAGAATAAAATTAATTTCTACAGACCTGCTGCCTCAGTTCCTGGGTGTGTGGAGGGTTGTTGGTCACCAACCTGCTTTGTGTGTCACAAGCCACCACTGGCTGCTGCTGCTGCTGCGGTGGCGGCCGGGTTAGTACCGAGCCCAGAGGGTCCTTTGTGAAGGTGGTGGGGTCTTGCCCCACACCCTCTTGTCCAGCATGGCAGAAACTTCAGCTGAAAGAGCTTGCTCTAAGCAGATGCTTCCACTGCATCCTTCCGGCATGTGAAGAATAAACATGGAGCTTCCCCTGACATCCTCCCACACGTGCTCTGGGCCCAGAAGGGAACCACCATCCTGAACCGTCCATTCATGGAGAAACCAGACTTGGCCCTTGACAGTTTCCCAGGCCCCTTGATGGGCACCTATGATCAACAAGAGCTGGACCCAACAGTGGAAGAAGCCGGGTACCCAGAGCACAGCTGGAGGAGAGCAAACAGACCCTAGAAGGAAATTTGGCAGCTTGAACCTTTATTTTTAGTATTTTTTTTAAAAAGCATAATTAGAAACTTTCAATACAGAAATAATCCTAGCAAACCATTTAAAAGTTTGTTGGTTGACAGGAGTTTCACATCAGGTCCACCAGGACACCAGTTGAGCCCTGAGTCCCCCACCCCCACCCTCACCCCACCCCACCCCACTCATGCATGTGACACTCTGCGGGACAGGCACGCTGTTGTCACCAAGTCACCCATCACCTGGGCCTTAACAGGCAGATGCCAGAAGCCACAGAGGCACCTAACTTGGGCTGGATGCTCCAAGATCACCCTCTTATTGCTTGAATTGGCAAACACCTCCACACTGGTTCCCACGTGCTCAGAAGCATGTGTGACCCCTTCTGCCCCGTCAGCCAAGACAGTCCTGAAAACAGAATCTGCCTCAACTCCCAGCTCACCTGGATCATATGGAGCCGCCTACTGCTTGGCCCTGAAGTGTCCTCCACGGCACCTACCTTCCTAGGCCCAGAGCCCCCAAACCCAGCCTGCAGCTCAGAAACACAGGCCTGCCGCACAGAACCCAGCTTTTGACAATCTGGACAAGTGGAGAGACAGGTGAGAAGAAAGCCCCAGTTTTATTGATTAAAAACCCGTCCACAGTGTTAACATGGAAAATCTGCAGTAATCTGTGATGATTGTCCGGTCAGGACTGCCTGGAAATCGCCTAGGAAAGGAAATCTAAAACACATCATGGTGTCCAAATCAGTTCTTCCCAGTTACGTGATCCTTTAGGGGAGAGGGAACCAAGTGTCCTGGGGGAAGGGGGAAGTAATCAAATGGAGACTACCCTGATTTTTACTTCAGGGGACTGGGGGCGGGGGGTGTCAATACTGGCTGCCCCCACCCCACTGCCACTTCTTCCCAGTGGCCAAGAAACCTTCCTACCGCCTTCATACTAAAACAGGTCTGTCAGTAACGCAAAGGTGCCTGTCCCCGCTTGGAGGTATCCTCCCATATCCAGCACCCCCTGCATGTGTCAAGGTGCCTGGTGCTACATTACAAACTGGCTCCCCTGGGAGGCCCTTGCACACACGGGAGCAAGGGTGCAAAGCTCCTCTCTTCCCATGAAAGGGAAAGAGCTTAACCCCACAGTGAACAGAAGCCATACACCTTTTCTAAAAGTACTGAACCCAAAGTGGGACAGTCACAACTTTTGCTAGTGAGCCAATCAAGTTGTCTCACGGAAATAACTGAGGAACTTAATTTGCTTGATTTGGCTTCATTTGGCTCTATCTGTTAAAATAAGGCTCCCCCTTACAAGCTCCATCTCTGAACACAGGTACCCCTACCTTTCTGCTGGAACTGAAACATGTTGGGTAAGTGAGAAGCCACAGCTCCCCTGGTTTGTAGCAGAGGCATCTAGAAGGCAGAATGAGAAACCTGTTGGCCAAATGGGCAAGACTGACTTCCTCTGTGGAACTGAAGGCCTAGGGCCAGCCGAGGGCAGGGCCTGTGTGGAGGCCAGGTTCCCCAGCTCCCAGAGCAGCTGTAGGACAGGAGCCATGTAGAGTGCACTCCATGGGCCCAGGTTGGCCAAAGACTCAGCTAGGACATGAGGCTGGCTCCTCGGGAAGCTGCCGTCGAGATGGGACAGGAGGGCTTGGGAGGGTCTGTTGCAGCAGGTTGGCAGGAAGGAGGCAAAAGCCAGAGCAGGCTGAGGGTGTGCAGCTGGTTAATGCAATATACACTATGTACAAACTGGTTAATCAGTCCGCTCAGCTGGCAGCGTCCTCGACAGGTCCAGGCGCCTCAGCAGGGAGATGGGCACCAGTGGGGAAGGGCAGGCTCGTCCAACACCTTCTTGGCACTCAAGGGGAAAGGGGAGGAAGTGCCGATGGCGCCTCCCGGTACAAAAACGTGGAGAGAATTCTTTAAATAACGGCACTAAACTGAGACTGTCCCCCGAGGAGCCTCGAGGCCTCGGGCTGGGGAGGGTGCAGTGCAGTCTCTGCGGTGGACGGGGACATTAGCAGCAGCGTTTCTTTCGTTTACTGTTTTTCGTGAGCTTCACCACATCGTTCTGTTGCTGCTGCTGCTGTTTGGCCAAGTTGTCTTTCTTTGCTCGTAGAACCAGCTCTGTGATGCAGTTGAACATCTGGAGAGGTGACAGGGTAAGGCCGACCTGAGACCTAGTGCGGAGCCCTTGCTGGCCAGCACAGCCACCTCCCCAGGCAATTTTCTGTTCCTCTGTGAACTGTGTGTGTGTGTCGGGGTGTCTGACTGTGACTGTGTAGCCCAGCCTGGCCTTACAGTCACCGTTCTCCTCCCTCTGCTTCCCCGGTGCTAGGGTTACTGGGGTGCACTAGGTGCCCTCAACACACACTCTAGGGCAGTGGTTCTCAGCTTTCCTACCGCTGCCACCCTTTGACACGGTTCCTCATGGTGTGCTGACCCCCAACCAAAACTACTTCGTTGCTACTTCATAACAAATTTTGCTACTTTTATGAATCATAATTAAATATCTGAGGTGCAGGATATCTAACATGCGGCCCCTGTGAAGGGTTGTTCGAAGGGCTGCTCTAGGAGGAGGGAGTGGGATCAGAAGTTAAAGGGAATGCTGAAAGACCACAGCTGTCTTGGGGAAGTCAGTCTCTTGGATATTTTCCAATCTTTTTTCCTATATGTGGGTGTGTGCATGTGAGTGCAGTACCCACGGAGCTGGAGTTACAGGCGGTTGTGAACTGCCTGGCATGGGTACTGGGAACTGAACTCAGGTCCTCTGTAAAAGCATACAATCTCAATCACTGAGCCGTCTGTTCAGTCCGTTTTAAAACAGGAAGAACCCACCAGAACCTCTGACAAAAGTCCGTAGTTCTGCGTGTAGATGGGAGGAAGCGCTGGCTGTCCCCCTCACTGTACCTGGGGCCAGACAATGCCTGTGTCTAAACCTTTCCCTGACTGCCAAAGTCCTGCTGCCAGGACTCAGCGAGGCTGGGGCAGCCACCAAGCCACAGGCCTGACAACGCTGATGTCCTCAAAACCAGAGGTGAGATGACTCGGTGTCATGTGGACCAGGGGTCGGATCACAGCACCCCCATTACAAGCTGGGCCCCACAAGCACCTCTCACTCCAGCTCCATGGGCTCTGATGCCCTCTTCTGGATCCTGTACGTGCGAACTGCACACACTCCACACAAATCTTTGTTATAAACAGCTGCGCTCACCATCTCCATCTACTGAGCAAGCACAACTTGGCTCGCTTGATCCTCACAACCTGGGGAACCACCTCACTCCTGTGCACAGATGAACAAGTGAATCACCCGGAGCTCAGTCCCAGGTGTGGGTCCTGGCCTGGCTCTGAGGAGCCTGTGCTTCCAAAGCAGTGGGAACCCAACTTCCCTGGTACTTCTAGACTCCTCTGGGGCCAGTGAGTGGGCCAAGTGGAGTTTGTGGCAAAAGCTCTAGCTTTTCTCCCTCAGAATCACAGCTGCTCTTCAACAGGTGGAGCTAAAGTGAAGAAGAGGCCTCCCGGGTGGACGCTCGGTCCACAAACCCTAGGAACCTCTCAGCAGGCGCCCACTTGAGCTCAGAGGCCGGGAAAGCAAGCAACCCAGAGGGACAGGGAGGAGGTGGTGGTGAGGGGCTCGAGAGAGGGCTGACGGGAAGCCGCTGGGATAGAACCTGCAAGGCTTTGGGGTGGCAAAGACCTGGGCTTGATGCCAGCTCTCCCTGGTTGATTCTTAGGGCTGTTGAGTGAGGGGATCCCACCTCAGAGGACAGCTGAGCTAAGACAGACTGGGGGCCTGCACAGCGCCAGCCGGCACTGGGCACTAAGTAACTGCTGGTCACTCACACCTGAGCAGACCTGAGTGGGGAGAGCGCTGTGGTAGAGAAGTGAGGTCTGCTGAAGGCGCACGGGTCCTCACCTGCCCCTGACGGGGATCAGGCAGAGCTTACCTCTTCCACGTTGACATTCTCCTTGGCACTGGTCTCAAAGAGCTGGATCCCCATCTGCCCAGCAAATTTGTAGGCGTCTTCTGTCTCTACCACCTTCCGCTCAGGATCGTCATTCTTATTACCCACTTGAAGACAGAGCACAGTCAACCCCCGGCAAGGGCACCAGCCGCTGCTCTCCCACCATTCCCACCCTCGGGGTCCAGCCTCACCTAATATTCGGCACACATCGTCACAGTTCTGGTTGATTTCATGAAGCCATCGTTTGACATTAACAAAGGACTCGGCACTAGTGACGTCGTAAACCACAATGACCCCATGGGTCCCCCGATAGTACCTGTAGGGCCAAGATGTGCATCAGGGCTTCGGCCCAGGACAGAGAAGCTGCTTCCCTGGGACCCGCTTGCCACAGCTTGACAGTGGCTGGGGAAGGTGAGGTGCCCGGGGCCAGGGCCAAGCCCTGCACCCAGCCTTGACCACCAGCCACAGCCAAGCTTGACCAGCTGGACAGCACTGGCTTCTCAGGCCTGTCCCTGGCAGCAGTGGAGAAGGCTGGGAACAGTCTGAGATGGACCAGGCAGGAAGAGTCACCGTAGGTGACCGAGTGTACCACCAGCTGGAAACTTCTTTGAAGTTCTCCTTCTGTTTTCATAATTCAGGCAGTTTTTGTATCTGACATCATGTTATCCCCATCCTGGTTAAACATTCACACTCTCAAATCTTGGTAGTAAAATGTCATTCCTGAAGGCTGCACCTTACAAGAAGCCATGGCAAGGTGTGTCCCTTTCCCCTGGTGGGCAGGTGACGCTTCTTTTCCTGCTCTTGGCTCACTGCCCCAGGGACAGAGTGTAGAGGCTACACAGGCCTCCAGCAGTTGTAGGAAGGACTCAGGTAGAGCTGCATACCCCAAACCTGCCAAAGCTCTAGAAGGAAGGAGGGTGCCACCACTCCCCTCTGAACATCCGGTCCCCAGAAGGCCACGGCAGCACCAACCCTGAAGCACAGGGCCAGCGGCCAAGCAACTCGCCTGGCCCACTCTACCTAACCGCCTAAGCTGTTTTCTGAGCCTTGTCTCTAAAGCACCCATCCTTGATCACTTCGGTCTCAGAACGAGACTCCAAACCCTGAGGGCAGGCTCCTCCCATGCAGCTCTACTGGACAGCACTTCCCCAGCCTGGGTTCCAAGATGGCTACACCAGGATCCACAGCCAGACTGGTAAGGGGCACCCAGCCATCTAGTCACCTCTCTCTAGTCAAGACCTATCTGAGGACAACGGTCAAACCTGGTCCCATCTCTGAAAGCCGTGGACTCTGGACAGGCTACCTGGTTTCTTTCCATCCCTACCCCTTACCTCAGTTTCTTCAATTATAAAATAGGGGTGCTAGGACAAACTTCTGCGGGTGGCTGTGAGGAAGAGGAGGTAACAGATGCCACCCCAAGGCTGGAGCAGTGTGAAGACAGTGTTGGGTACTCTTATTATCAGGACCGGTGCTCCTCCACAGCCATCTGGAGCCCCAGATGAGGGGGCAGAACCAAGAGTGGGTGGGCAGGGCAAGGCAGCCCAAGGGCAGGACACCAGGGCCCTGCTGCACACTGCCCGAGCATCTGTCCACCCTCAGACACAGTGGAGCCCTCCCCGGACACCCTACTCCGTCTACCGTCTACAGAGTCCAAGGCTCTGAGGGAGCCTGACAGTCCCACTATCTCAGCTCGGAACCCCTGAACCACCCTGCCTTGGTCCCTAGCAAACCGCTGCCCTGAGCACCAGCTCAGCACACAGCACAGCTTGGGTGCCTCTGGGGCAGGTATGGGAACCACGTGGACAAAAGCCACTCCTGCAGCAGAATGCCTCTGTAACCTTACCTCTGCAGAAGACACCAAGAAATGGCACATCACTGCCCTAGCTCCTGCCACTCCAGCACTCCAGGAGAGCTTTGGCCAGGGAAGGGCCTAGGCTGGGCCAGGGGTAGAAGACAACAGGGCTCCCAGTCCTCTGACCCAAGGGTCTCACACCCACTGCCTTACTCACCTGACGGCCGCTTAGTCCAGAAATGGGTAGATGTACATTTGAGACAGGGTAGTGAGGCCCTGTCTCAAATGTACACACACACACACACACACACACACACACACACACACACACACACACACGCCTTTGTCTGTAAAATGGGGAAACAGTAAGCACAGCACACAGAAAACCAGAAGTGACCCATGAAGAGGCCAGAGTAGGAGCCCTGGACTTAAGCCTTAGCACCCAGACAAATCCTAACTAGAGATCACACAGAGCAGAGTTAGAACTCCACACTGTTTCACAGACACCTAAGAAGCACGTCTACAGGACTCAACATGGAGTGGTTTCCAGTGGGCAGCTGAGTTCCACAAGCACCCCAAAGGAAGGCGACCCGCTAGACAACAGATGTCCCAGGCTACGTTGGCGGTAGAAGAGGGGCCCACATACCGATGGTCTCCCAGGCCTCCAGAGAGGGAGAGCCGTCTCTAAGGAGTCAGGGCGGGTGACAGAGACTGTACAGAACTGACACCCACAATAACTGTCAGCGGTTCACTGGGCGCCAGGGAAGGACCTGTCACTACTACCCAGTGAGGCAAATACTGTTGCTATAGCCACCTGAAGAGAGAGGAGCTGCCGGCCGGAAAAACGAGGAGGGCACACAGTCTGTATCATGGCAGGCACCAGGGCCAGGTGCTCAGCCACTGCACGTCCCGAGCCCTAGTGGCCCCCACAGCACACCACGGCCTTCTCTTGTGCCTGCAGGAAGGGAAGGCCCAGCTACCACCCCAGCCTCACTTCCTCACATGCAGTGACATTTCTACCGCACTGTTTCTGTTCCACACTGTCACTCAACGTCACGCAAACATCCAAGACAAGGGTCCAAGGGACTCACGTGGAGGTGATGGTACGAAAGCGCTCTTGCCCCGCTGTGTCCCAGATCTGCAGCTTCACCTTCTCCCCATTGATCTCCACAGTCCGGATCTTGAAATCCACTCCGATTGTGGTGATGTAGCTGCCTGTACGAACGCAGCCCATTACTCAGGGTAGGGAGCCCTCTGGTCCCCAGAACCCCACCCCATCTCACTGTATGAGCCCCACGCAGGCAAGGCCCTAAGGACAGAGCCCTGAACAAAGAAAGCACACCTGCTCTAACAGGCCCCCGATGCAAGTAAGACAGGACCCAGTAACACAAAGGAAGAGACAGGTTCAGAAATACATGCTACCAAGGAAATTAAAATGGAAGCGAAAGGCAGGGCAGCGACATGGCGGCTGTGACCCGAGAATACAGCAGACCTATTCATCCTGGGTCTCTCTTTTCTATTTTTTTTTTTTGGGGGGGTGACCTTCAAAATTGACTGAGGACCCAACACTGCACCTTCCTGGGGAGATGGCAGCAAAATATCCATGGTGAGTCTGGGGTCTGTGAGGCTAAGGCCGGGGTGGGTGGTGAGTGAGGAGTCAGGGCCGGTCCTCCAGGCCTTCATGTGCACTGTTGTTCCGTGTGTGTGACGGTGGGCCATGAGGTTTCACCCGCGCACAAGATGCTACTGAAATGGTGCTTCGGACATCCGTGTGGAAGACGCATTTAAGAGCGGCTGCCGACTTTCACAGTCCAGTATGGTGCAGGCTTACAGAGGCCTGCCTAAAAGCATGGCTGTCATTCCATCCGGAACACAGCAGGAACTCTTTCAAAAGACAGACACAGATGGCCACGTGAAGGGTGGCAAGGGCATGGGAAAGGCCAAAGTTCAAGGTGAGGCAAAAACAGAAGCAGGAAGTTGGCGGGAAAGCTTAGCAAACGTGGTGGAGACACAGCCCCCACCAGGGCGAGCCCCCAGAAACCAGGGCGAGCCCCCAGAAACCAGGCCGGCGTCTGGTATCTCCAGGGCAAGCAGCTCCTCACACGTGAACATGCAAAGCAAAACAGAGTCAACACACAGCACAAGAAGAAAGCTGGAAACAGGTTCTCAAGACCAGTGGTTCTCAACCAGGGTGGCTTTGTTCCCCAGAGGACACATGGAGTAATCTGGAGACAACTTTGGTTGTCACAGCCCAGAGATGCTGCTCCACACCCCAACAGAAGGCCTGGGTTCAATTCCCAGCACCCACATGAAACTCACAACCACAGACACACATGCAGATAAAACACCCAGACTCAGTCAGAGAGAGAACGAACTGACAGGAGCATAGATGACCACGGCTTCCTTGAAAAGCCATTTGGGAACTTGGTGAGGTGTCTCAGATGGGTAGAGTGCCTGCTGCCAAGCATGACGACCTGAGTTCAATCCCCCATGATGGAAGGAGGGAACCAAGTCCCCAGTGTCCCCCGACCTACACACACACACACACACACACACACACACACACCACGGTGTGGTGGTCTGACTAAGACCGGCCTCCATAGGCTCACATATTGGAAGGTTTAGTCACCAGGAAGTGGAACTGTTTGAGAGGATTTCAAGGAATAGGCGGTGTGGCCTTGTTGGAAGAAATGTGTCACTAGGAGTTTCAAAAGCCCATGCCAGGTCTAGGCTCACTCACTCGCTCACCCTCCCTCTGCTTATGAATCAAGAGACAGCTTTCAGTTACTGTTTCAGCGCAATGCAGGCCGCCATGCTCCCTGCCGTGATGATAATGGACTGACCCTCTGAAACTGTAAGCTAAGCCCCCAATTAAATACTTCCTTTCAGTGCGGTGATCATGGTGTCTCTTCACAGCAGTAGAACAATAATTAAGACACATGACATGTCCCCTTTGCCCTCAGCTTCAGTCAGATAAGGGTTTTTTGTTTCTCTGTGTAACAGCCCTGGCTGGCCTCGAACTCACAAAGATCTGTCTGTGTCTGTCTGCCAAGTGCTAGGATTAAAGGTGTGCACCACCACCTCCTGACATAAACAAAAGGTTTTTTATAAAGAAATCTGGCAGTACCAAGCAAAGTTTAAACACTCTTAGACCCTGTGACCTAGTAACCTCAGTTCTGTGTGTACAAGAAGAAACAATGTATCCCAGAAATGCAGCATTGATTAAAACAGATGTAACCAGAAGCCACATGCCCTGAGTGGTGGTAGTGAAGGCCAGGGCATCCAGACATGAGCAACCTTCCCAGTCACTACAGAACGAAAGGAAGGCTGGGCATGTAGCATGTATGCCTTTAACCTCCCTACTCGGTAAGTGGGTCTCTGTGAGTTCAAAGTCAACCCAGTCTACATAGCAAGTTCCAGGCCAAACCAGAGATCCATAGAGAGACACTGTCTAAAAACAATCAGAACCAGGGTGGGGGGTCTGTGCACGGCAAGGCTGGAGCATGTTCCTGAACAGCAGGTGGGGTCAGGAAAGGACACCCACACCCACACCCTGAACAGAGGCTCCAGGGCAGCAGAGGGACAGTGCAGGGACAATTGTCATTCTTACGTTATGGACATCTTCCTATTAGACATGGACTATCCCTAAGACTAAAAACTCCTAAATGTGGGGCACAAATGGACCCTTGGTAGGGAAGTGAGGACCAGCAGGCGCAGAATTCTCACCTAAGCCTCACCCCACTTGCCCTCATCCAACAACCTGAATGATAAAGTCTCCTGCATCAGACAGAAGCAGTGGGTTCTGGAACAGGGTAGGAGATTTCAAAACCCAAGCACCCCAACAGCACCCAGGAGGACTCACCTGAGAAGGTGTTGTCTGCAAATCGTAACAGCAAGCTGCTCTTGCCCACACCTGCAAGAGAGAAGGCATGGAGGTGAGCAGGTGGGGGGAGCTCCCAGGAGACCATCCTTTGTCCTCCGTAAGAAGCCCAGCGGGGCCGGAACTCTTCAGGACCAACCTATCTCGGCACACACCAAGAACATCTCTTCCAGTCAATCGCTGACCTTTTCCTTCGCCCTCGTGTAAGACAAGCTGCTCTCAAATCCTCTGGGGGACATGACAGCCACTCACGCCCAGGCCCTGTTCTGAGGGCTGCCCCAGACAACAGAGACAAGCAAGAGGAAGGTCAACCAAACGAGACTGGTCCACTGAATCCTGCTTCCGGATTCAGCAAGGGCCTCAGCAAATCTCATGCCACTTCAGTTTGCAAGGAACTGGAAAGCTGGAGAGAGTCCTCGGTTTTATCAGGGCATTCTGCATGTGAAGAAACTGAGGCCCACATGACCAGAACCAGCTGTCAGTCATCGACCCCTAGCTGAGTCAGTATGGCTGAATGGTGAGGCGGGGTGGTGTGAGATATCTATACACTGTATGAAGATGTACTGCTGTGACTGGGTTAATGAAAAGAGCTGAACGGCCAATAGCTAGGCAGGAGGTCTAGGCGGGACTTCTGGGCAGAGAGAGGAAGTAGGAAGAAGAATCCAGGCATGAGGGAGAGCAGCCAGCCAGTGCGGAGGAAGCAGGATGGGCAGGACGGAGAGATGAGGTACCAAGCTACACGATGGAACACATTTCAAAGTATAGGTTAATGTAGATTGTAAGAAGTAGTTAGGAACAAACCCTAAGGTAAGGCCAAGCTTTCATAATTAATAAGTCTCCATGTCATTATTTGTGAGCTGGCGACCCAAGGAAAAATCATCTACACAAGGAGTCTGCTGGAGACCTACTTGGCTTCCACCGTGAGGGTTTGGACCACTGCACTTGGCACAGCAGCACCTGGCTGTGCCTTAACCTGCCTTCCTCTTGACCGCCACACACACGGTTCTGATTGGCCAGTGCACCGACCTGCCTCCTGTCCTCCTGTCTCCATTATCCAAAAGTGGCTAGATCAAGCAACCTCAGAATGAAAGATTAACACACACTCAAGTCTGCATGGCAGCTCGTGATGCTCCCAGAATTCCGACTGTGTCTCCTCAGATGAGGAGAGCAGGACTTGAAGAATGAGCAGCTGACCTAAGATGCCTCCAAAGGTCAGACCCAGATCCAAATCCAGGCCTGCTAAGCACCTCTGCTGGCATCCTAAGGGCTTGTTGGCTTGCTCCTTCCCTTTCTACCCTTCCGTTCTCCCTCTATTTTTTTGGGGTGGGAGTGGGGTGGGGACAGAGTATTATGTAGCCCAGACCACACTTGAACTCACTGTGTAGCCGAGGATGGCCTTGAATCCGATTCTTCTATCTCCACCTCCCCAGGTGTGCTGGGGATTGAACCCAGGACTTTGTGCACGTGAGGCTAACACTCTACCACCTGAGCTATATTCTTAGCCCTTGATGGGGGCACTTTCAGCCCGTTTAGTAGAAATGCAAATGACTTCAGTTTCTTTGAAAAGCAATTTGACAATACCAAGAAAAATTTAAATACCCCAGACCCAGTGACCGAGTATCCTCACTTCTGTGGAACTGCCACACAAGAACAAACACAATGTCGCCCAGTGATGAAGCATGACTTAAAACAGAAGCAGCCAGAAGCCAGTGGATGTCAGCCCATCATTCTCTTGCATCTTTTTCAGGAGGAACATCAATTGATCCCAGAGCTGGTACAGCCATCCTTTCTGTTCTGTTCTGTTCTAACAAATGCCTTCAAACGTACCACATCCTAACCTAGGACCCCATAAATGCCCTGTGACTGAAAGCAAATTTGAAGTGTATGTGCCTATCATGAGAAACCCAGAGTCTGACTCCAATTCTCAAAGACGGCATTGCCCCACCCCCCACCCTCAAATAACCAAGACTGCAAACCACCGCTGCAGACTGAGCTGCTGTAGAAACACTGGTTTCTCTAACCTAACCCCAGACATCCTCTCCAGGCCATCTCCAGTGAGCAAGTCGGCAGGGCCGCCCAGAACTTGCTTCTCTGAGTCCACCCGGGTCCTACCTTCCCCAGAGGGTCTGAGGGTGCCGGGCTCCTGAGCACACAGCTGAGCATCCAGGGCACCTGTTGCTCAGCCCTCCGGCGCCCAGGGCTCAGCACCACTTCCTCATTGTGCTGCCACGAGGCTTCCTGCTAAACCCAAGGAGAGCCCAAGTTCTGGGCTGGTCCTCGTGGTGCTCTGCCTGACACTAACACCCCATTGGCCCTGTGGCCTCCTCTGCTTCCTCCTGAAGCCTTCTAGGTCCAGCTTACTCAGCTAAAAGCTCATGTCTGGCCATTAAGCAGTGAGTTCCCTAAGCACTAAGGACCTAGACCTTGCCGCCTTCACCCTATGCATCCACTTGGTGCTGTGAGCTGAACCCAGCACTTAATACCTACCACCTAAACACCCTCCACAAACTGATGGCCGAACAAATATCAGTCTCGGTGAAAGCCGGGGAACGTCATGCTATTACAGCAGCATTACCAAGTGCCATGAAGCAGCTTTCAAACCTTAGGGGCAGGAGACAGCAGAATCCTTTTTCTTTTTTTCCCCTCAGACAGAGTCTGGCTGTCCTGGAACTTCCCAATGTAGACCAAGCTGGCCTCAGACTCACAGAGAGCCACCTGCCTGTGTACCCAAGTGCTGGGATTAAAGATGTGCAATACTATTAATATTACTGTTGTTATTATTATTCAATTTATCTGAGTCTCAGACCGTAATAGACAAGAGAAAGGTGCCATTGGCAGTGACAGCAGAACCTGAAATCCCTGGCTGCAGGATGACCACTAGTCACGGCAGGGTCTGCTGCCATAGACCTGCACCAATCTCCAGCACTGTCCTCCCGAGAGGAACAGAGACCACACCACCTCCCAAGTAGCCTAGCTGCTGTCTACCCTGCACACGCACCCAGCAAACAAGTGCGAGGCATACTCTCACCACAGCAGTACTTCCCGCCAGCCACCTAATGCTACGGTCTGCTGCCCTGCAAGGGGCACGGGCACACCTCAGCACACTTGTGGCCTCTTGGCAGGCAAGCGATTTCACCCTTGGCCGTTACCGCCCCCGTCTGCCTTTGGGCCTTCACCCCGGCTTTGTCCCACTGTTTCCCTCGTAGGCCACAGACCCATCAATTTCTCTGCTTCAGCACCGGCCTGCCGTAAACTCAAGTGAAGCGCTATCAACTTCAATCCTGCCTCAGTGACCACCTTCTCCTGTAACCTCAGCCAAGCCATGCCCGCCTCCCAGCTCCAGTCTACTCATCTGGTAAGGGTTTTAACTAGGTCTCGGATGGCACACCAGCCTCCAGGTTCTAAGAACGAGAGTGACTGGCATCGGTGGGCACCGTTGTAAACCAAAGTCAATGCCACAACAGCTAAGAAGAAAGTAGAGAATTTCGGCTACAAAGAAGAGATACCCAAGCCAGGGAAGGCATCCCAGAAGTGTGTACGGTGTGGTCCGGCGGGAAGAAGGACTCGGTTATAAAGCAGCTAGCACTGAGGGCCTCCAGCTTGCCGGCCCACCACCACCTGCCCTGGCAGTGTTAATGGAGACCAACCCTGGCTCCCGGCTTTGCTGCTGGAAGCTGTGTGATTTGGGGCAGTCAGGCAGCTCCTCTAAGCCTTAGTTTCCTTATTTGACAAACCACAGAGGCCATGGGTGAGAATCAGATGAGAAAGTGTCTGTGAATCATTTGATAGACCTTAAGAAGCACACACTCAGGGGGCCCAGGGCAGGCAGGTGATGATGTCAGGCTCCCCGCTCAGCTGCAGAGCTTATTTTGAACTCCCCTGGCTACCATCTCCCAGTTTCCTAAGTGTTCAGCTCAGTGTCAGGAGACATCAAACAAAGTGTCTCCCTCCTCTCCCCAACCCAGGCCTACACACTCATACTGAACTGGGAGCCAGACCACACAGACCCTGACCAAGGAGTCTTCTCCCACACCTGACTTCTGAGGGGAAAAAAAAAAAAATCAATACACCATGTAAAATACACTGTAAGAAAGCAAGCCAAAACCATCTCCTGGGTTTCACAGAAAAGCCAACAAGCTACATCTTCTTGCTGAGTCTGGCACAAGACATCTTCAGGAAGGGTAAAGACCTCTGACCACAGCAGGCTGACTTTAACTACAAAAGGAAAGAGATCACCATACCGTCAACCACTCAGAACCAAGGCCAGAGGAAAAAGCAAATCCTCAGAGTCCAGAGGAATGCCATAGGCTATGTCCAAGTTCAAGTTTACACAGCTTGCTCGGTTCTGTTTCATTCAAACTGCAACCCACCAGCCCTCCACCTTTCTAACTCCATCCCCGCCCACTGTTACTCTTCCACTTCACTGGTTGGTTGGGCCCTAACTTTTCCCGAGATCTTCCCTCCACCAGCAACCCCTGAAACTTCAGCCACCTTCCACCAGATCCAAACCACCAACCACATCCCAACCCAGCTTCACGGGTTTCCACCAAAAACCACTCACTTGAATGACCCATCTATGACACTGCCACCCAAGCCAACATCCGGAGTCTCAAGGGACTTGCTGCTTCATTTCCTTAATGATCCACAGGCTCTACCACCAACTTGGCTGTCTCAAGTCACATGACCCTCTATCCCACACTCAACTGAAGTCTCATCTATAGACTTGGCTGCTCCCCAGCCTCCTTCCAAAACATCCTACGGTCCTAGCACCTCAGCTACACTCCCATAAGCATCCTGGGACCTGCCTCCCTGAACTCAATGTCACTCCACAGACCTGGTCACCTGCCATACTCCAAACATCTCTAAAACGCTTCATCCTCGGCCAGAAACCAGTCTGACTTTCCTAAGGCTGCTCTGTGTTCATTCACCGAACACATGCATTTTAAGCACTGGGTACCAGAAGTTGCTCTATGAATCAGCGATGGAGCGGTACTGAAAGGAGTGTGTATGTGGACGAAGCACTTAGAATATTGGATGAAGCATCCCCGGGTCCCCCTCTGGTATCGCAGGAAGGTAACAACTGCAAACGCTGTCCACCCACTGTGTGCCAGACACCGTTCTCATCACTGTCTGTGCTAACATCAGCTGCGTGCTAACTACCATCAGCCGCGTCAGGCAGATCTACTACTACTCCATTCTACAGATGAGGGAACCGAACCAACCAAAGACTTTGCAACGATTCTGCAGGAATGTGCTTATGGCTTTACCTGCCGCGCCTCATCCAAACGCACAGCAACCCGGAGGGACAGGTGCTGGAAATACCCCCATTTCACAGAGGGCTCAGTCCTCACAGGGAGACTCATTCTGACAACACTAACAGTTACTTAGGGGTTACTTTCCATCGGGCCAGGCGCTAAGCACTTTCCTTACTTTTAGCTCAACCGAATACTCACAACGCCCAGTTTAGCAAGTCCCCACTTCTCAGATGCAGGAACTGAGGCTCAGAGAGGTGAAGCCAACTTGCCCAAGGTCACGGAGTGAAAAAGCCTGTTTGCCCGGGACTCGAACCCGGGTCTCCCCAACTCCAGCGATCGCGCGACTTGACCAAGGTCACACGTGAGGCAGGAGCAAGCGCCGGGGCGTGCATCCCGCGCGCTTCGGCACCCCGACCCGCAGAGGAACAGCCCGGCCGAGCCCCTGACTGCACCCCCCCGGGGCCTGCGGCCGCCGCGCTCCGCGCCTCCCGCCCCGCGCGGGCCGCGCCTCCCCGTCCGTCCGCCCGCCCGCCCGTCCGCCCGCCCCAGGGCCCCCGCGGGCCGCGCCCGGCAGGGCCCTGGGCGCCTCCGGCCCCTGCGGCCCTCACCGCTGTCGCCGATGATGAGCAGCTTGAAGAGGTGGTCGTAGTCCCGGGCCATGGCGGGCGGGGGCGGCGCGCGCGGGCGGGCGGGCGGGCGGGCGGGCGGGCGGGCGGGCGGGCGGGGTCGGTCCTGGCCTCGCGATCCGCAGCTCCCTCCCGGCTGCTCCGGCAGCGGCGGATCCACTTCCCGAACAAACAGCCGGAACTGACAGAAACACCTCCCTCCGCTCGCTCCCCCCACCCTCCTCCTCCTCCTCCTCCTCAGCAGCCGCCGCCGGTGCCACCGCCTCCCTCCTTCCCGCCCCGCCCCACCACTGCGCAGGCGCGGCGGCTGGCCCCGCCTCTGCGCAGCCGCAGCCCCGGCCGGCCGCGCCCTCTTCACGCACGCGCAGTGCGCCTGCGCCCCGACCGAGTACCGGGCGAGCGCGGCCGCCGCGGCCCAGAGGAGCGAGCCGTTCCACGCTGGCCCGACGGAAGGGAGGCGGCGGCGGCCGGCTGCGGAGCTGCGTCCTAGAGGTCAGCGCCGGGCGGAAGTCGCCTCCGAGCCCCGTGACCCCGACGCTCCTGGCCGAACGGGTAGCGGTTCCGAATTCGGATCCGTAGGACGCACCCTGGTCGCCTGCGCCCGCGCGCGCGGCCGCTCCTTCGGCCTCGGTTTCCCCGTGGCCGAAGGAACCCCGGGGCGCCGGAACTCAGCCGTACGCAATTCAGAAGCAGCCTCAGGTTTTTCCAGTTTGGGTGGATGCCCACCTGCGCTTCCCGGGGCGCTGCCACCGCCATCCGTACTGCAGACTTGCGCGGATTGCTCCGTCCCTGTGCCTTTGGCTTTTCCCAGCAGGTTCTCAAGTAGCCCAGGGTGGCCCCAGACTCGCCGAGTAGCCGAGGATATCCTTGAACTTCTGATCCTCCTACCTGTACCTCCCGAATCCAGTTTTATGTGGTGCGGAGACTCGAACCCAGGGCTTCCGCACAATGCTACGCCAGCACTCTGCGAGCTGAGCTCCACTCCCAGCCCCCTCGTCATGCGTCATAACACCTTTCCAGTCAGGCTCCTGTTGGGATACTGCCGTTCTTTCGATCTAATCTTTCCCCATAAAAAGCAGTGCTAGTGTTTAAAAAAAAAAAAAAAGTACAAATGCTTACTAAATTCAAAGTCCAAATTAGTTTTTCCTTCTGAACCACTCCTCATAGTGACACATTAAGGTTTCTTGGACAGCAAGAAATACTTACTAGTTGAATGGAGACCTGCTTCCCCACTAATTTCTATGTGTGTTTAAGTACGTATATGTATACGCCTTGCGCATGCACAGTATACTTCTATCAGTCATTTAACTGCCTCCCGACCTGGTACTGCATCTGATGGTTGTACTGTTCCTTAACCACTCTGCTGCTAGTAGATTCACGCAGTTCATAATTTTATGCTATTCAAGGTGTTACAGGCAAGTCCTTGAACAGCACATGGAGTGAGTGGCTGGTGCAAGCCTTGAACTGTTTTTCCAGAAGCTAGCGTGGTCATGTCAGATGAGCTCAAGTCTGGAATCAGAAGGTACCGGCTGAGGAGTGGTGCTGTGGTATGTGTACTTGATGGAACTTCTGGGTCTGGGCAAGTTAATGCCATCCCTTTGACCAGCAGTTTTAAGAAACAGACGGAAGGGCCGGAGAGATACTTCAGCAGTTAGGAGCACCGGCTGTTCTTCCAGAGGACCCTAACTAAATCCTCAGCACCCACGTGGTGGCTCACAGCCGTCTGTAACTCCAGTCTCTAGATCTGTCATCTTCCAGCCTTGGCAGGCACTGCAGACACATGGTATATAGACACATTCAGACTAACATTCATACACAAAAAATAACCTCAAAAAAAAAAAGTTTAAATAAAGCAGATGGAAAGAAAGACATTTTAGGCCGGGCAGTGGTGGTGCACGCCTTTAATCCCAGCACTTAGGAGGCAGAGGCAGGTGGACCTCTGTGAGTTCGAGGCCAGCCTGGTCTACAGAGTGAGATCCAGGACAGCCAGGGCTACACAGAGAAACCCTGTCACCAAAAAAAAAAAAAAAAGCAAAACAAAAAAAAAACCAAAAAGAAAGTCTTAGGTTAGACTTGAGATAAGCACCCGGTGTCTCCCCAGCCTGTGAGGCAGTGGATCACATCTGCATATCTGCTCCCAGGTCAGGAGGGTTGCCGTTTCGAAGTCCACCCCTGCAATGCTTTTGGACAAGCCACATAGCCCTGTCTCAGAGCCTGTTTCCTCACAGAATATTGTAGATGGGAGGCTGTGTGGCCACCGATGCTAATCGGTCATGCTGCAGGGACTTCATCCTAGAACTGTTTGCTATTCTAGACTTTAAGAATTTCCTAGGCAGCAGCCTGATGACGTGGCTGCTGGACACGCCAGGGATGTAAAGCAGAATTGGCCATGGGAGATGAGATTCCCAGTTTTGCCCCAGGTGTCATCTAGAACCCAATAGGTGTTAATCCCTCCATTTATTCTGGAACTATTGAATGGTTTCTTCCTATTTATATACCCCATGTTGTAAAGGATATTAAACTTTTTTCCCTCCAAAAATTTGCAGACTCAGCAGAGCTCAGATACATTCATGAGGAATTAAAAATGAATGATAGAGTACAGAAGACACAACAGCTGTCAGATTTCTCCACCTAGACGTCAGAAGAGACAAACCGTCACTGTTAGAGTGACGGGAAAGATCCCAGCATAAAGATTCATGGTGGCACCAGAACAGAGGTGGGCTTTGAATGTCAGCTGTACTTAGACAGCAGCTGTCTGAACCTGTGAGAATCATCAGTTTTGGCTTGGGGAGGGAATTCCCTGAGGATATACCCTTGGAACCCCAAAATGAGTCTCCCAGCACATTCTCTGAAAACACTGCCTCACCTTCACTCAGCTTCATCAGTAAGAGCTCTCATCTCTAAGCACGTGTGCTGTGTTGTATGTAAACCTCCAACCTGATCAGGACCGCCTGCGGCTGGAAACCTCATCTCAGGAGTCCTGAGCTGTGGCTAGAGGAGGCCTGCAGCTGCTTCTACCTTAGGAGCTGCAAGAGAGGACAGGAGTCTCCCAGCAGAGCAGCACCATGAGCTACACCGCAGACTCACGGTGGCGGCAGCCAGATAGAGCTGCCGGGCTGGAAGTGTATGATGAACAGGAGGGGCAGATACCAACAAATCAACACAGCAAACAGTGACAGCCAGACAAAGCTGCTTTTAAAACATCACCTCACCTGGATTCATGCAACAAATTCAGTCGATTGCGATGGATTCATTCATTAATTCAATAAATATGGGTGTGCTTGCTAGATGCACCCAGAAGCAAAACACCACCCACATCTTCATGGTGGGGGAAGCAAGTCAGTAATTCAACCATCAATGGGGGCTGGAGAGACGCCAAGGCAGTTGCTCTTGCAGAGGACCAGGTTTCGTCCCCAGTACCCACACAGCAGCTAACAATGTCTCTAACTCCAGTCCAGGAGAACAGTCGCCCTCTACAGGCACCAGGCACAAAGACATACACTCGTGCATATTTTCTAAAAAATAAAAATATTTCTTCTTAATTTTTAAGTTAAAAAACACAATTATTGGGGGCCTACTTTATGCCTGGCACTGGTCTAGCCGCCAGAGATTTAGCAGTAAGCAAAATTCAAAAACCTACTTGCACACTGTTTGGGAGAATGGGCTGTGGGTCAGAAGAGAGAAGCATAGAGGAGAAGGGGCTGGGGGCCAAGGAAGCTCAGGGTGGCAGGCCTTGTTCAAGTTTGGCAGTGAGCAGAAAGCAGGTGGTAAGCAGAGGGCAGAGGATGACAGTGCATTCCAGGGCGAAGAGCTGCTGAGCGATGGTCAGGAGGACTGGGAAGGAGGGTGGCTCCTCGAAGTCAGCAGTGCTCTCCGGGTCAGGAGAGGCCTGGATGGAGCTGTGATATCCGGGTACGTCCGAGGGCCATAGGCTGTGTTCGTGTAAGAAAGAGGAAGTGACCATGAAAACCACGCCAGGCTTTCTGTGGTACTGCAGATAGATCCAGGGCTTCCTGCACACTAGGCAAACGCTCGACCAACTGAGCTACGTCACCTGGCTGTGCTGTTTCCTCCTAGTTACTATTACTGTTGTTATTTTATGTTTTCAAGAGAGGGTTTCTCTGTGGGGCTCTGGCTGTCCTGGATCCCATACTCTACCACCGCCTGGCTAACTCTTTTCTAACGAAGATTTTTGTTGTGGTTTCTAGAACGCAAGCGTCTACAGGTAAGATACATTCTTTGGAATGGATTGTTTGATATGGAGTCTTTGATAATTTTGAAGTGTAAATGGGTCCTGAGGCCAAGCTGTTTGAGAAAGGATGTGACAGATGTCGCCATGCCCCAGCCGCCCACCTCCCTTTGGGGTGGGAATCTTAAGTGGTAGGAAGGATCGAGTGTAGCTCTCTCAGGGGAGTAAGGCACTGTTCAGAGACTTCCACACATTGGTTGTTCTGTTACCATCTCGAGAGAAGCCACACTAGACAGGGTATGGGGACTCGGTCTGGCACACTCAATTAGGTCTCAGAATCCTCCTGACACACTCCTTGAACCAGCACTTTCTTCCTAGGCTTGAACATGGTAGACTCCCTCCCCACCTGAAGGCAGGGGAGCCCCCCTAACAGGACTCAGAAGCACCCAGGGAAGCACACAGTTCTCTTCCGCAAGGCGGAACCTAGTCATTCCAGAGCCACACACAAACCCTGGCGCTTCTTCTGTTCAAATCACTTTCCAGATTATTTTTGTTGGATGGCACTGGGGCTTGGTGACTAGAAAATCAAGAAATACAGCCCCCCCCCCAAATTCTGCCAACAGAACCTTAGAGACCTCCTTCCCAAGGGCACCTCAGCTCTACTCTTCCTAAATAAGGAGTGCTGTGCTATATGGGGAGTGACTGGCGGCCAATCCCTTCCTGCCATGTACTGGCAAAAGAAATCATCACCATTACAATCATGTCTTCCAAATAAATCTTAACAGCTTTTCAAACTATGGGGTCCAGAAACTGAAGGCACATTAAAAAGGCCTTATGCTCACCTGTGTCCCACCTGGCACCATGACTGGCTGTCGTAGTGTTGTTCTATTGCTGTGAAGAGGCACCATGACCACAGAACTCATAAAAAACAAAAGAACATTTAATTGGAACTTGCTTACAGTTTCAGAGGCTTAGTCCATTGTCATGGCAAGGGAGCATGGTGGCACATAGGCAGACATGGTGCTGGAGAAGTTGGAGAAGTAGCTAAAAGTTCTACATCCAGATCTGCAGGCAGCAGAAGAGAGACACTAGGTAATGGAATTTTCCCAAGGGAAAATCCCTCCCAGGGTCCTGGGGAAGACGCTACATCTGGCGTAGGGTTATCTGAGG
The DNA here is from genome assembly GCF_007827085.1 of Peromyscus californicus insignis. Lineage (NCBI taxonomy): Eukaryota > Metazoa > Chordata > Mammalia > Rodentia > Cricetidae > Peromyscus > Peromyscus californicus. Next base: position 5,945,723 of record NW_026294540.1, on the reverse strand, counting down.
GAAAGGAATCTATATACACCATCCTCTTTCCTCTAAGACAAAACTCTATCTATGCAGCTTCAGCTCCGTCCTCACATACAGCCAGCTCCTCTCTGTACCTACTGGGCCTGCCTGCCATAGTCCTAACTAAGCTCCTATGCTTTCGATCTCATCTTCATCCTCTGTTCCTTCATCCTCCATCTTTCCTTCCTTGCTCCTTACCCCTGGCTCTGAGAAACTCTGCTCCTTCTCTTCTCCCTGGCCACACAGCTCTGCCTGGGCCAGGAGTTCCACTCCAGTCTTTACTACACCTGGTTCTGCAAAAAGCCCTATTGTCCTGAGTAAATAGCTCTGGTTGTACTAGGCCTGAAGGCAAGGGATGGTCTGAGCTTCATCTGCACAAGAAACAAAGCTATGCATCTACAGCCTGCCTGTCTCCTAGGCTCTGCAGGGGTGTTAGTTACCTAATGGATCAGCAGTAAGTCTGAGAAGCTTAATTGTTTGCCAATGGCCTAGTAGTATATGGGCACACAAGAATTTCATAGCAGAAGGCAGCTGATACATATTAAAAGCTAAATAACACCAAATATTCCTTGATAAATGGCTTCCTCTAGAAACATTCCTTGATTTTTCTAGGTATAGCTTTGATATACAGCTGAATCTCTATAATATGTTCTTGTGGCCCACTCCCAGTGACACACCTCCTCCAAGGTCACAACTCCTAAGCCTTCTCAAGTAGTGCCTCTCCCTGGTGACCAAGCATCCAAATCTATGAGCCTATGGGGCTATTTTTATTCAAACCAGCACACTGGCCCTTTCCCTGAGTCTCTCACACTGTCCACATGAGAAGAACCTGTGTGCCCAGCTTTGTGCAGAGCACACCATGTTATCACTCACTGTGGACCACCTGTGGTGGCTGTACACCACATCTGTTAGAGAGCTGGATGTCGGGCAGCACAGGGAGGGTTGGAAGCCGATTGCAAAGCCCCTGGGTCTCCGACGCACCCAACTGTAGAGCATTTCCTTCAGCGTCAGAACTAGTTATAGTTGTAGTTAGGATGTAGCACCAATTCTATTAGAGCACAAACAAAATATTACATTAGAACGTGTTACAACTAGTCCTTTTAGACTGGGCCTGGGCCTGGGGGGCAGCTTGGCCTAGCCCCATGTCATACCTCCAGCACGGCAAAAAGCTAAAGCCTGGGGATTTGAAAACTGTCGGTAAAGTGCCTGCCACCCAAGCACAAGCTCCCCTAGGTGTGGCAGCCTATGGCTACATTCCCTGTGCTGGGAAACTGGAGGCAGGAGGATCCCTGGTGCCCAGCTGGATCAAAGAACTCCAGCTTCAATGACAGGACCCTGTCTCAAAAAAATAAGATGGAGAACAATCTAGGAAGGCACTGTGTGTGGCTTCCATACATGTGCACATATGCACACACACCTGTACCTGCATATAGACACACGCCTATACATACTCCACAACAAAAGTAAAATCCTTCTTTTCCCTTATTTTTTTTTAAGATGGAATCTTACAGTTCAGATGAGCTTGAATTTACAGCACTTCTGCCCTAGGCCCCTGAGTTTGGGGATACTACTATAATATATACTATATTACAACTTGTTGCTGTTTTAGAAAAACTTGAAGCAACTTGAACAGCCTCATGGAACTATACTTAAAGCATTCCTGGCTGGGTGTGCTGGTGCACCCCTTGAATTCCAGCTCTCGGGAGGCAGAGGCAGGCAGACATTTGAGTTTGAGGCCAGCCTGGTCTACAAAGCAAGTTCAGGACAGAGAGGCCCTACTTTAAAAAACAAAACACACAGGGTGGCGGTGGTGGCAGCACAGGCCTTTAATCTCAGCACTTAGGAGGCAAAGACAGGCAGATCTCCGAGTTTGAGGCCAGCCTGGTCTACCGAACAAGTTCCAGGACACACACAGCAAGTTCAGTTACACAGAGAAACCCTGTCTTGAAGCACCCCCCCCCCCAAAAAAAACCCAAAACAAATACACACAAACAAAACAATAACAAAAAAACCCACAAGCATTTCCAAATGCCTACCTTGTTTCAAAATCCATCAGGTAAATACCTCCAAAGACCAAATCTAAGTCTCTGCAAAGCCCTGCTTCCTGGGCTTGTGAGCCCTGTAGAGAAGACTTAACTTGCAAGGCTGATCTGAGGAGTGTCTCAGTCATATCATAAGATCCATTCCACAGACCTGGACACCAGTTTCCCAGGCTCCAAGTTCAAAGGTTGGGAACACTTGGTTTAGACAATTACCTCTTAGTGATCAAGGTTACACCATTTTGTCACCGATTTGAGGACCCTGCCTCTCTAAAGACTTTCCCAGCCAGTACCCTGCAAATGAGGTGAGGAATTTGTCAGAGTGCAGCTCCAGAAGCTAGGAGAAACCTGGGGTGCGTGGAGCCCTGGGCCAGTCACCCGGACCTGGCTCATACTTTTACCCAGGGTCTTCCACTGCCCCATTTCCTGGGAGTGCCAGAACAGGAAAGTTCTGGAAGCATTGCTTTGAAGAGTAAAAATGCTGAAGCCTAGCCCACCACAAGGTGAGAGGACGGCACTGCCATTTCTGAGCCACATAATGCTGGGCATGTGGCCACTGTGCCACAATTTCCTCCTGGAAAACAGTAGCAAGGGGCTGGAGAGATGGTTTAGCTGTTAAGGGTTAATCACACTGGCTGCTCTTCCAGAGGACCCTGGCTTGCTTCTCAGCACTCACATAGCGGTTAACTCCCATCCATAACTCCAGTCCAGGGGACCTGATGTCATCTTCTGACCTCTGTGGATACCAGAAATGTGTATAGTGTGTAGGCATGCATACAGGCAACACACACATCTTAAAACAAACAAGAGACCCTAGTTTATAGAATGCTTCAAATAAATGTTGAGTAGTACAATTATACTAATACCTAAAGGGGAGCTGAGAACATTTTGAGCATTTCCAAATTCCTCATTCTACAAATGAGGAACTGGGTATGAAGAGCTCCAATGCTTTGTCAGACACTAAGCAGCTGCCAGCCACTGGGACAAATAGTTTTTTACTCCTAGGGAGCCAAGCTCCACTTCCTCCAGGGCTTGTCTGGGCTGTTTCCAGGGCTGCTGTGCCTCCAGACAAGTCCTTCCAGCCTGCCCACTGTTGTGACAGTCCTTAGCCACTGGACTTCCTGAGGGCTTTCACCCACCTAGCACACCAGAGGAATGCAATTCAGCGTGCTCCAAGAGACCTGAGTCATGTCTGTGACAACCTCCAGACGTCTATTCTGAACACAGTGCTCATCCTCCTCCGGTTTCTGGAACTGGAAGCTGTTTTTCCTTCGGATTCTGCTTACTGGATGTCCCCCACCCTCTGCACATCAGGTTGCCCTCCCAGCTAGGATGGATGTAACCCAAGCTGGTAGAGGAAACACTGAGGACAGCCCGCTGCCTGGAAGAGGCTTCTGGGCTGAGCACCTAACCACACTGCCTGGGAGAGGTGAGCACACATGCAGACAGCTTGGTTGACAGATGCCCTAGGCAGCTGGGAGGACACTGGACCATCTGAATCCCAGTTGCCATGGCTACCAAAAGCCAAAACCATTGGCTGCTTGACTACGGGGACTGACTCGGCTGACCTCTCAAGGTCCCTTCCAGCCCTAGGATTCTACAGTTACCCCCCAAGCCAGATGACACCAGGTCTGCTGTGAAAGAAGTCCCAGACATATGATGCTCAGGAATAAAGGATTCTACCAGACACATCTTAGAGGTCATTTTTTCTCACAAATTGCTGTAAGTCAAAAGCCCAGTTTCGACCTCTGCTACACTGTTAGTGACATTGGTCTTTTGTTGTTTTTCGAGACAGTTTTTCTGTGTGGCCCTGGCTGTCCTAGAACTCACTCTGCAGACCAGGCTGACCTCGAACTCAGTGATCCACCTGCCTCTGCCTCCATAGTGCTGGAATTACAGGTGTGCACCACCACTGCCCAGCCAGGCACTGGCCTTTTTAACTTTATTTTTCTAAGACATGTTCTGATGGAGCCAGGCTAGCCTTAACTATGTAATTGAGAATGACACCCCCACCCCAAGTTCTCCTACCTAAGTGCTGGGATTACAGCACTAAGTCACCACTGGTCCAAGCCCAGCACTGGCCAGCAATTTTGATAAAGGTTTATTTCACACTGGGACCATGAAGCTTGCTGCACTAGGGGGTGTGTCACAACCTTCTAGGAATTAGGAGGAAGGAAGTCATTCATAAACGAGGCAGACACTGAGCTGCAGCTCTGGTTCCCTGTTGCACGTCCCTGGGCTGTAGGAACATGGCTCCACAGAGGGGACCACCGTCCCCACCGCCTTCCCACCAGGACAGAGTTGGGAAGTAGTCATTCAGCCCCTGACTTCCCCACACTGCGGGAGATCTCAGGCCTGGCTGTGCGCTGAGCCTGGGCAGAGAAGCCAGTGGATGAGGCTCTGACGGCAGGGCTGAAAACCAGAGCGAGGCTCATACTTCCAACAAGAGCAGAAAACGTCCCTTGTTCTTGACGCAGAAAGCTTCATGTCTAATGGGTGTTTGGAGATTATAAACAATCTAATTCTTGCCTGGCCTGGTACACACCTTTGATCCCAGCACTGGGAGGCAGAGGCCAGTGGATCTCTGAGTTCAAGGCCAGCCTGGACTACACAGAGAGAGAACTTGTCTCAAAGGATGACAACATAAAGCCCGCTTCTTTCAAGATGAAATCAAAGCCTTTATTAAACACTCCTCCTTCGAATGGCCTATAACCCCTAGACCTAGAACTGAGGAGGTGGATGAGTATCACCTTCTCCAGACAAGTCAGATCCAGTCAGGCTGCAGAGAAAGCCCAGACGCAGCAGCCGGCAGAGCTCTGAAGCTGTGCCCACTCAGACCCTGGGCAGACCCTGGGCAGACCCTGGGAGCTCCAGCACAGAAAGGGATCTGGGCTTGTGCCTCCTGGCCAGGCCGGGCTGGGCCCCCTAGCTGCCATACTGAGGTTTATGCGTATGCTCTTCTTTCTCTTCTCCAAAGACAAGGGCAAGAGATGGAGGAGGCAATTTTCAGTTGTGTGTGGGTTTGATTTAAGGCTTTGGCTCTGATCGGCTGATATACTAAAATACTTTCTGGGAACACCATCTCCTGAGCTCCCCCTTGGAATAAACGTATTTTCAAAAATGAAAACAGTGAACAAAGATGTGGAGCGGAGTTTCTGCAGAGGACCTGGCCTGTCACGTCAGGATGGTGTCGTCCACCTGCTCCGTGGAGTCGGCCTGGCTGGCCAGCTTCTTCAGCGACCTCCGGTTACACTCATTCAGGGCCTCCAAGCTGGCCGCGTCCAGGATCTTGGAGAGTGACTGCGGGGAAGATGAGGAGGAGACGGGAGAACACAGCTATGGGTGGGTGCCAAGCCGGGACTGAGCCACCAAGGCAGAATCTGGCAACGCAAAGGCTTTGGATAGACCAGAGACAACTCAGAAAATATCTCCTCGTGCCTTTCCTAAGCTGGGGAACACAGGCTGCAGCTTTCTGTTTGACAGTGGCTGGTGAGGAGGGGGCGAAGGACACAGCGTGGGGCTCAGATGGGGCAGCCCTGCCAGGTTTCTGGCATGCACTTGGGCTCCATAAAAGAGAATTGATTTGCTGCTGAAATGAGTCTGAAAAACAAAGGATCTATGTTCCTTCCAGGCACCTGAGTCTCCACCTGCCCCTGATAACCGACATACACGTGGCAGAGAACGGGGCTTTGGTACCACTGTACAAAGGACAGCAGGACACATGCTCAGAGTGTGCTGCTGACACTCCAGACCGACTCCCACCTGAAACAGCTCCTCGCCCTGCCTCATCTTGAGCAGGTTCACGATGGCCTGGTCACTGTAGGCCCTCACTACAGTGTTCTTGTCCTTGGTGTTGTCAAGAAGAGCCTTCAGGATGGGCTTGATGGCCTGCGGCTCCAGGGGAGGCCGGGGCTCTTTATTTGCCCACCAGATCATCTTCTCGGCAACCAGCCTGATGTCACTGGAAGGGTTCTGCAGACACTGTGAGAGGAACCCAGAGGGATAGATACATCCAGTCTGCTTCTCAGAAAAGCCTACACTTCCAGGAGGGACATTCTCTCTCCACTGTTCCCACCCCAAAGGTAAGTGTGACAAGGTCCCTCCCTCGGCAGGTGACAGGGTGTCTTCCTTCCCCCTCTCACCTAGTGTTGCTAGCCCCTTGGCTCACAGTCCCTTGGCTCACAGCTCCTGGCCCACATGAGGTTCTCCCTTCCTCACACAAGCTCCATTCCTTCCTGCCAGGCCTTGGTTATTGCTGGCCACACTGTCTGGGATGTGCTCGCCCTGGGTTCCTCACTGACATGATCCTCCTCACCCTTCACCTGTCTAACCCAGGCCTTTCTCTGAGAGGCTGCGGGGAGCTGCTTCCCTTGTTCACTGCCACTCCTTCAGTCAAACCCAGCAGGCCCTCAGCAAATGAATGCAGGCTGACCGGGTCACAGGCGGCCCATCCAATCAGACCCTTTCTAAACTCTCACAAGTGGGATAGGCATCTCCAGAGGATGGTGGCTCCTTTTTGGAACCTCATTACTCAGAGATGTCCAAGCACAGCAGCACTGTAACTGCCTAAGGCTGTTCACAGGGTTTCCAGCATGGCCCCATCCGACTAAGACGTTGATCTGGCTCTGACCTCTGTGCACACTGTGTCTGAGAAGGGAGCTGTCGGGCAGGGAGAGCCCTGCTGTCACGTCAGATCACCGGGCACCTTCACCTACTCCCTTCTCTTACTCACTTGTAGCCCAGGATAGCCTAAGTTCACAATCCTCCTGCCTGACTCCCAAGTGCTAGGATTACAGGCATGTGCCACCCCATCAGGCTCCCCAGCTATCTTGATTAGAGCCTGGGACCGACACAACAGTCACACTGCTAAGTGCCATGCCAGCTGAGGGAGGGAGACAGGCAAGGAGATTATTAGAATTCAATTCAATCCCCAGGCATGGAGGCATGTGCCTTTAATCTCAGCACATGGGAGGCAGAAGCAGGCCTCCTTGAATCTGTAGACTGGGCCAGCTAAGGCTGCATGGTGACTCCCTGTCTTGGGAACCAGTGAGATGCTCAGCTGGTAAAGGCAACTGCTGCCAAGCCTGACTAGAGGACTGGACCCTCTGGACCCACATGGGAAGAGAGAACCAACTCCTGTACGTGCCCTCTGACCGCATGCGCCTCCCCCACCTGCTGCTACAAAAACAAAGGTTCTGTTTGTTGGTTTGTTTCGAGACAGGGTTTCTCTGTGTAGCCCTGGCTGTCCTGGAACTCGCTCTGTAGACTAGGCTGGTCTCGAACTTAGAGATCCTCCTGCCTCTGTCTCCTAAGTGCTGGGATTAAAGGCGTACGCCACCACATCTGTTGAAAAAGGGATTCTTATCTTGATTTAGAGTCACAGGTCTAAGAATCTGACCAAACACTGAATATACAGCCTGAGAAAAATACACACAGAAACACTCTGCCATCTATCCCCAGGGGTCCAAAGCTCCTGGACACCATCACAAAAGAACTCACTCCAGTGTGATCTGGTCCTAGGGCTCCTCATCAACTGTCCCCACTCACCTTAATGAGTAGGCTGGAGAGTCTGGGCGGCAACTGTCCACCTCCTGTCTCGATGTGGTACTTCATGAGGAAGCCCATGCCCCGAATCCCACTCACAGCAATGGGGATCTGTGGAGAACAGCAGGAGATACACAGGGTGGAGCCCCACCCCATGCTGCCTTGAAGCAGCAGAGCCAGGTAAGCGTCCTGCCCCGGGGAACTGCAGGCCCCTCGACACCCATCTTATCCTGGATGACCCCTCACCAACAGCTCCTCCTCAGCTCTCATTTAAACATCTGCCAGGTGGCAGAGCAGAACAAAGCCAATGGTTCCCCAGAACAAGGATTAGAGATCTTCTGACCAAGAGGGGCCATCGACATCCTCTAACCCAATGTCTCGGTTTAGATGATTAAACTGGAGCCCAAAGGACTCATTCACTCAGCATCCAAGTTAACCAGCCACAGTGGAACCCAGGATCTGGACACCCAGCTGGACACGCCCCTCTGGACAGGGCTAGTGAGGAATGGCAATGGAGGGTCAGGGGAGGACGGGACTGGGCCTTACCCTGTCTGCCACGGCATTGCTGAGGATCATGTCCTGAACCTCATTGCTGTGTTTGCCTGCACAGAGCCTGCTGGGAGCCACGTTCACAGCCACAGAGAGCGCCAGGCTCCGGCCATGCCGAACCATCCAGTCAATACCAGATACGTCAGCTGGACAGAAGGACACAACTGGCATGAACTTGTACTTTACAACACACCCCCCACCGAGACCAGGGTGCAGACTCGGGGACCAGAAATCTCTGCTTTCATAGCAGCTCCCGCAGCTGCTCCTGGCTTGTGGCTACAGGAGCAACAGACAACCCAGTCTGCTTCAGCAGCTGGACGCCTAAAGACAAGGGCAGTCCAGGGCTCCAAGATCCTTCAAGGGGGAGGAGACAAGTGTCCCAGGCTTCTCCGCCAGGCCTGTGCAGTGACCTACCCAGCAAGCACTGCTGAAGGACAGTGTTGAGCTCCTCTTCGGTCAAAAAGGCACACAGCTCCCCAAGGCAGCCAGCTGAGGAGATCCGCGTATTATCCTGACAGAGAAGAGAGGGGAGTGACAGGGAGTGTGGCCAGTGCATCGGCTCCCCAGGAATGAGGGCAGAAGGACACCTCAGCTCGGGAACTCTGAAGCCATCTTCACTCTAGGCACCCACATTCTCAACACCAGACTGGGACCACCAATTCATTGGACTCTATGTGGTGGGGAGTTAGATTACACACTGCACTCCACTTAGAGAAAACTCCAGTGTGTGCGCAGATGTCAGTCATCATCACAATAGCAATAGTTCTGCATTTACACAGCACTGTGCTCCTCAGGAGTCTGAATGCTTCACATTCAGCATCTCAATTGCCATCCACCAGAGCACAGCCGGGAAAGAAGCCAGCAGACAGGCGAGCTGCCGGCACCGCATGTCCAGATGCCCTCTGCTGCGGCGGCGGCCCCTCACCACGGGGTCAACACGCCATACACACAGTCTGCATGGTGGGAGAGGGGCAGCGCTCGATACAGTACTTGTGGCTTTACACATGGTAGGTGAGTGCTCTTCCACTAAGCCACATCCACAGCACCCTAGGGCCAGTGTTTCCTGTCAAAATCAAAGCCAGACACACAGAAGGCTCCTTGCCTGCTCCATGGCCAGCTTACTCCAAAGACCAAAAGAGGAGATTCAAAGTAAATTGCATTTCATTAGTAAGTCTCAGTCTGATTGTTCCCTCCAAACCAACTGTGCTGGCTAGTTTTATGTCCACAACACAAGCTAGGGTCACCTGGGAAGGCAGACCCTCAACTGAGAAAACACCTCCATCGGACTGGCTTGTACGCAAGTCTGTGGTGCATTTTCTCAGTGATGGATGGGGGAAGGCCCCGCCCATTGTGGGTGGAGCCATCCCTGGGCGGGTGGTCCTGGGTTCTATAAGAAAGCAGGCTGAGCAAGCCAAAAGGAACAAGCCAGTAAGCTTCACCCCTCCATGGCCTCTGTATCAGCTCCTGCCTCCAGGTCCCTGCCCTGTTTGAGTTCCTGTCCTGACTTCCTTCAGTGAGGAACAGTGATGTGGAAGTGTAAGCCAAATAAACTCCTGCCTGCCCAAGTTGCTTTTGGTCACAGTGTTTATCACAGCAGTAGTAACCCTGACTAGGACACAAACAACCAAGTGCGGACTCAGTGACTAAGGACAACTAAAGCAGGCCAGCCCTTGACCCTGAACCTAAGTATGAGCTCGCAGAACAGGCTGCCAGCGATGTGGGCCTTCCAGCAGCGGCACACGTAGTTAGAACTACCTCGGACACCCTCTCTCCCTGTGGGCTATTTTAAATTCTGCTGTGGAGAATGCAGATTTGTCTATAGTAACCTTTGCTTGCACGTGCACGGCCCTGTAAAAGTTCTAGGAGACTGTGACCAACGACGAGGCACTCCTACAGGTACTCATGAGGAAGCTGGGGCTGTAGTCGGAGGACAGGCCACTAAGGACGGCAGGCCTGCAGAGCCACAACACAGCGGTACAGTACCCACCATGGGTGTGTGCACAGAGAGGGTATGAAGCCACATAAGCCAGGCTTGCCAGCTCACACCTGCAGCACCAGCATCAGGGAGACTGAGGCAGCAAGATCACAAGCTGGAGACCAGCCTGGGCTACCTGCAAAACCTTACATCCAAAATCAAAGATGCAGGGCTGGAGAGATGGCTCAGTGGTTAAGAGCACTTCCAGAGGACCTGGGTTCAATTTAATTCCCGGCACCCACATGGCAGCTTACAACTGTCTGTAACTCCAAGATCTGACATCCTCACCCGGACATACATGCAAGCAAAATACCAATGCACAAAAAAAATAAAGATAAATTTAAAAATCTGTTTAAAAAACCAAAAAACCAAGGCTGGCTCAGTGGGTAGAATGCCTGCCGTGAGGACCCGAGTTCAGACCCTAATACCAATATAAAAAGCTGCGAGCAAAGACGGGTAAACCCAGAGGACTCACAGGCCAGTCAAGCAAAACAGGGGAGCTCTAGGCTCAGAGACCTGCCCCCCCAAAATAAGGCGGACGCATGATTAGGGAAGACACAATCCTGAATCCCCCACAAAGGCCAGCACATCACTCCTCCCCACTCCCCCCCAAATCAGCCCTGATAATAAGACCACCACAAGCAGAGGGCTGTCTGTGGGGGGACAATAGAAGTCTTCCCAGAGACTCAGCACCCTCACAGATCGGGAGTGGAACAGACGCTTCCAGAACTGGTAGGACCAATGGAACCGAACACAAGCAGGAGCCCCAGGCCCTCTAACTTGGTAAGTGTGGCCACCGAAAAACCTTGCCCTCTCCACTGCGAAGACCTTCGCATGGACACATGCTTTGGCACCTGCACCCCAGCTCACAGAGCCAGGGCCCGCAGCACGTGCTGCTGAAGAACGGCTCTGCACAGACGTCTCCTGGAGCGGGAAAAGCGATTGACGAAAGCTCTGGAGCCTGAGCTGCTGCATCCGTGGGACAGGCGGGTCAGGTTGGGCAGGGGCTCAGTGGGGACACCTGCTTAGCATGGACAAGACCTTGGTTTGATCCCCAGCACGGTCCAGACAACAGAACTCTAGAAACATCAGTACCAACACACTCCAACCCCTCCCAGCCTGAGTGAACATGGCAAGTCCTGCAGGAACTCCCACACAATGTGCAGGAAACACCCGAGAAGGGAGAAGCAACAGAACTCCCAGGGTAGCCACAGACCTACAGTCATACCTCATCATGTCCCAGCATGCTTAGCAGGAGTGAGACGATGTTTTTCCGGATGGCAGCGTCTACTTTGGCACCTGCACCCTGAATCACAAACCTCAGGGCCTGCAACATGGTGTCTCTACAGAAGAAATGCACCGCTTGAACCCCAGGCTCTCCCACACTACTGCCCTCCACCTGCTCGGTCGGGCATGGCCTGTGAACATGGCTCCCGAGGCAGCACTGTACCTCACACCTGGGTCCTCCATCACACGGATCCCGTTGAGCAGCTCTGTGAAAAGGGGGTCCACCTTGATGTGGATAGAAATGAGTTTCCCTAGAGCATCGGCAGCCTTCAGGCGCACGCCCCGGTTGGAGTCCTGCAGGGCTTTGGTAAAGGTGGTCTGAAGTTGGGGCAGGAAGGGCTTCAGCGCAATTCCAACCTGTGGGAGAAATCCCACACCCAAAAGTCATGACTGTGGTGTACTAACGACATGACCACAACAATCAACCACCAGGAGCTAGCCCAGCTCAGAGCAGTAAGACCCAAGCACACAGGAAAACCTGCTTAGCGGTACCCACTTTCAGATTCATGGTGGGAATAAAGGAGGTAAGGGAGGCAATGGCAGGCACCGTAAGAGGGCACCCTTTCACAGCCCTGGCTGGAGCAGGCTTTAGCCCCAAGAACAAGCAACGGCAGGTGGTATTATGAGTCGAGTGGGTGAGGAGGCAGGCTCAAAGGTGACATGACTCTAAGGTCCTCTGGTCACAGAGCTACGGCAGGCCTCTGCACTGAGCCAGTACAGTGTCTACGGTCCAATCCCTCTGCCCACATTGGGATATCTCATGCTGGTCTCCCAGACAGGTCTGTTCTCCAGGATCCAAATGGAACAAGCTCCTAACTCACTTGCCTTGGCCAGCAAGAGGCTGAGTGTCTCCAACAGAGCTGCTTTCACATTCCAGCTGAACCGGTCCCCAAGGATTCGAATCAGGGGGCCAGTGATGCTGACCACAGAGGGTCTCAGGGCGTCAGCTGATGTCAGGCGGATCACCAAACCCAAGGCCTTGGCTGCTTCTTCCTTCTGCTCAGGACTACCAGTGAGGACTCCTTCCCGCAGCACTGGAAGGATGGAGGTTACTCCCTGACAAGAGACCAGAGCTGAGTCCAGTTCAGACGCCCCAGGCCCGCCAGTTTCCCACCCAAAGCAAGGCACTCCCCACAGTCCATAAAGGGGCTGAATCAGGGTCACTGCCACGAGGGTGACCCGACTGGAGGACAAAGAACCCCACAGGCTGACAACAGGAAACAGCGCCGCCACCTCTGACCTACTGGCTCTGGCAGAGCCGGCCTCACAGCTTAAACCAGGGGCACTGTGAACCCAGTCACAGGAGGCCACCACAGAAGCAGCACCTTCTCCAGGACACACGGAGCACACCAGACTGACCCACTGCTACCTCAGCTGACCTGCAGCACACCTCCAGCTGGGGTGCAGCACCCTGTGCCTCCCGGCTCTGGCTCACCTTCTTGGGAAGGCAGAAGCCCGGCACGTGCTCGCCTTTGCTCTCGTTGCCTATGAACCGGATTTCCTTATGCAGCTCTTCTATCAGGGCCAGCTGGTTACCAGCATCCAGCTTCTGCAAGAATTGGAGAGACGCATCCATGAGGCACAGCCCTTCCTCTCAAGGCATGGGCCAAGGAGAGAGACAAAGACTGGCCACAAACATGCCCGTGCTGAAGCTGAGTAACAGTGACATAAACTTATTGTCTGAACCTACTTTTACGAATATCTGGAGTTTTAAGCCTACAGTACAAACCTGTAGTCCCAGTACTTGATAAGTGAGGTGGGAACATTGCTTGAATCTAGGAGACCAGACTAGGCAACAACAAGACCCCAAACAAAACCAAAACAATAGGAGCTGGGGAGCCTAGAATATTCTGCAACCACAAGACAGTTCTAGGGTCAGTGGCCCCCTCACCTTGGTGATGGCGTTGAGGGCATCCCAGCTCTCCTCCAGAACCACAGGACTGGAGTCATTGAAGAGGCGGATCAAGCCAGAGACCAGGCTTCGAAGGTGGCTGGTGTAGTCCGCCTTAGAACGGGAGCAGTAGATGTTGAGGATGACTGCGGCAGCCTGCCTCATGCCCACCTCAGGGCTGCGAGTGGCCTCCAACAGGTCCTCAATGATGATCCGGTGCCCGGTGTCGTCCTCCACTGAGAGGATCACAGCCTGACAGTTGGCCATCTCCTGAAAACCACAGGGACACGTGTGCTGAGCATGGAGCCGCGGGCAAGCAAGGAGGGCTGTGACGGCTGTTGAAAAGCTAGGGGTGCTCATGCGCCCTCACCAGCTGCTCGTCTGGAGTCCCAAGCTTCTCCTTCAGGGCCAACATGACTGCCGGGAGGATCACGCCAAGATGACGGGTCAGAGCATCGCCTGCCACGGACGAAAGGAAAGCCAGCACCCGGGTATTGACAGGTGGCGTGGTCAGCTGGAGGAATGATGACAGTATCAACCTGATGAAGACTGAACCCGCTTAGTGCCAGGCAGGCCCAGACTGGGTTCTAGGACAGCCCACTCCCCTGCTCTGACCCAAGGGAGCCCACTCCCCTGCTCTCCTGCTCTGACCAAGGGAGCCCACTCCCCTGCTCTGACCCAAGGGAGCCCACTCCCCTGCTCTCCTGCTCTGACCAAGGGAGCCCACTCCCCTGCTCCAGTACATCTTGAGAAATAAGGGCGCATCCCAGCTCACTGCATCTGCTTTGTCAGACCCAACATCTGTGCGTGCACAGGAGGCCCTGGAACGGGGTATGTGTGCCATGTGTGGGGATGTACCTTGGGCACCAGGTAGGGCAGCACCACACGGCTCTTAACAGCCATAACCTGCTTCAGACCGTCCAGGGCAAATTCCGACACCTCCTCGTCATCCTACAGAGGAACACAGGGACGACTGTGGGGAGCTGGTTCCCACGGCCTCTCTGCTGCCTCCTCCACTCACCTCCTCGCCTCCCACGTTTACTTACCAAGGACAGGCACAAAGCCACGTCAGATTTGTGGCACCCACTCCCAAGTTCCCGCTGCTTGGCAGAGTCCCCCGTGCTTCACTGTCACAGACAGAAGGCCACACTGGTCGGTGGGGGAGGCCCACTCACCAGCTGCTTTAGTAGAAATGGGAGAATGTCCTCCAAAGCCTGGTGGCCGATGGTGGAGTGCAGCTGCTCAAAGGTCTTGGCTGCCGCCTCTCGGACTTCCTCTAGGGGATCACATAAAGCCTTCCTCGCCGTGGGCACGAGGGACTCAGAGAAGTACAGCACCTAGAACAACATAAGCACAAAACTAGACTCCCATAGAACCAACAAGGGAGCTGACTAGGGCTCAAACTCAGCCGGAGTCCCTCTGCTGATAGTTCTACCCGATCTGACCATGAGAAACTGAAGCAAGAACAGACACAGGACACCTGATCATCCCCAGGAATCCCTCACCTAGACTCAGCAACTGAAAAGCTCACCGTCATCACTAAGTCCCAGCTACTTCCGGTCTTCTACAGACTTGACCAACCCCAGCAAGGGCCCCGGGACCTGCCCTCCAGCTCCCAGACTGTTTTGCTCACCTCCTGGAAAGCCAAGTTCCTCAGTCTCAACTCTGCTAAAAACCTTTAGTCTCCAATAGACCAGGTGGGGGCTCCGTGCCCAGGAAACACACCCTTCCCTCCCCTGCCACTCTCTCGCACTGAGGTGGCACCACACATGTAACCTAGTCGGTAAAGTGACAGAGACACATCTACAGCAACCTCCAGAGTGGAAGAGTCATCTCCAGTTTCCTAGGGCCACTCGAGGAAATCTTCCTTAGTTTTTAGCTAAGAAGGAAACAGTCTGCACACAGGGGCAGCCCCCTCCAGAGTGAGGCTGGCACCCTCCCCAGAGCAGACCATCAGTCACCCACAGCTGCATGGGCTGCAGGGCCCTGTAAACATACTCACAGCGTCCCGGCTGGTAGACTTCATGATCTCACTCAGCCCGATGCACACGCCCTGCCTCTCATCACTCTTCTGAGACCTCAGGCCTTCCTCGAGGATGGGGATGATCTCAGGGAGGATTTTCTCCCCGAGCTTCCGGACCAGGTCCCCCAGTGTCCTCGCTGCGATCTGTCAGCAGAGGGAGGCAGTGCCCATCAAGTGTCTGCAAACCCCAGGGCACCAGAGAGCAGTTCCAGAAGCTCACAGGCTTCGCGGACTGAGGCTACCTTCCCGGAAGATGCTGCAAACACAGCAAAGGAAAGCCAGTGCAGGCATCAGGGCCCATGCCTGGAATTCCAGTGGGGGGAGGCTGGAGCAGGACCAGGAGTTCAAGGTCAGCCTGAGACAGATTCTGTCTAAACCAAAACCAAAGACAACAAAACAAGATGGGCTGGATGGATGGCTCAGTGGTTAAGAGTACTCACTGTTCCTCCAGAGGACCCAAGTTTGAGCATCCACATCCGGTAGCTCACTACTGCCTGTAACTCCAGCTCCAGGGGATCCAACACCCTCCCCATCTGGCTTCTGTGGGCATCTACACCCATGTGCACATAGTCACATAATACTTACTTACCATAATTTAAAAATAAAACAAAAAACCCAGCCCTATCTTCAGGGCAGTGTGGAGACCAGTCATGGTGGCCAAGCCTGTAATCCTAGCACTTGGGATGCTGAAGGAGCAGGACCAGGAGTTGAGGTTAGCCTACACAATACTTGCCCCCCAAATAAATCAAATACTTATATAAACATTCAAAACGAGGTTAGCCTCACATAAAACCACAGCACAAGGCATGTCAGCCTTACACATGAAGATGAAGCTCATCACAGAACACAGGGAAGGCCAACCCCCAGCTCACGGAACATACTTAGCCCAGTGCGTTTGCTCAAAAGGAGCTCAACTGGTAACAAATGACTTAAGGAAAAAGATTAATTTTGTCTTTGAAGCCACATACAAACCCTCCTTTAAAGCTAAATACACGATTTGCTTACCAGGACCAGGCATTAGAAGTGGGCCAAAGCGACAGGCTGAAGTGAATTATTGTAACAGACTGGGCACTTCCCCCAGCCCCCGACTGACCCTGTCTCTCTCTGCCCAGCACACCAGCTCCATCTCAGGCCTGTCACTCCAGCTACAAGAGCCTTGCCCTGGCCTTCCACAGGCCGTGTCTCATCACGGCGCCTCTGCACCTAAGGCAGTTCTGATGTTGTCTTCCCACCTCTCAGGCTGGTCACTGCTTACTATTTCATATTCAAACCATTACACATTCAAACATCACTTTTTCTAAGAAGCATTACTGACCCCCTTCGCTGGGCCATGTGCCCTTACTGTGGGCGTGAGTGTGAGTTGCACTTACCACAAACACATCTGACACACGCATGTGACTATCTGATCAATATACATCATTAACAAGGACAGGGAGGGAGGCCCCTTTTCTTCCCATTGTGTCCACAGACACTCGGCCACAGCATGGCACACAGTAAATATCTGCTGAACGACTAACTAACTAAACGTTCCTGTCACAGAGGAAGTGTCCCCCTCAAACGCTGTAGATCCAGCTCTCTAGCTGGGCTCTGGGAAGAGGACCTTGGGGTCCAGCAAACTCACCGTTCTTTTATCTGCACATGTACTAGCCAGAAAACCCAGCAGGAGGCCAAAGAGAGTGGGCAGGATCTCACGCAGCGTGCGGGGCGTGTTGGAAACGACAATCTTCCACACATGTAGTGACGCCTGCCTCACCACCAGTTGAGTGTCTGAGCGGCCCATGTAGAGCCCCGCCAGGACCCGGTTCCGCCGATCAACCCCCAGGGCAGTGATGATTGCCTGTAACCCACAGAACAGACAGAACGCCGGTGGTGAAGCCTCCAGAGCAGGGCATCGGGGCATCGCTCCCACAGGCACGGGAAGGAGCCCAATGCCAGGCCTCACCTTGTTTGACTGAGCAGTTCCAAAGTTGTCATCCTCAGAGGCCGTCTCTGTGGTCATCTTCCCAGTGACCCCGGAGATGTGGAACAGGAGGTCCCCAAGGAGCTGAACAGAGCTGAACCTGAAGGCAAGACGGTGTTAGGACTGACCCAGCACTACAGAGACTTAAGACTTCAAGGGAAGGTCCCCAAAACATCCACGGTGGCTAGCTCAGCATGGGGACAGGAAGACAAGCTTCTTCTGTTCACACTACCTCATGCATTTCCCCAATTTTCTACTAGTAAGCAAGTTCCTTCAGTCATGAAAGAGGAGGGCCGAGTGCCACCACTGGCACAGCACCTGCCTGATATGTAGGCCGTCTTGGATTCAACCCCCTGTACCACACGGGGGGACGAAGAATAAACTATTGTTTTAAAAGTATGGATAGAGGCTTGAGAGACGGCTCAACAATTAAGAGCACTGGCTGCTCTACAGAGGACCCAGGTTCAGTTCCCTGCACCCACAGGGTGGTTCACACCATCTGTGACTCCAGGGGCTCCAATGCCCTCTTCTGATCTCTTTGGCACCAGGCACACATATGGAGCAGACACACACACACACAGGTAAAATATTCACGCACATTAGGTAAATCTTTTCATAAAATGAAGAGCATGTGCGACCCAGACACAGAACACATACCTACAGTCCCAGGACTCCAGGGCGGAAGGAGGGTGGAGTCTGTGGCCAGCGTGGGGTCCACAGTGAGTTCAAGGCTACTCTGAGCTACATACTGTTTCAACCAAACAAATCAAACCCAACCAAAGTCCTCTGTGCGCACATTCTCTATCTTTAAATCAATCTCCAGTTTTTTGGATAAGCCAAGCTTCGGATGGGGACATAGCTCAGTGGTGGAGCGCTTGTCGGAATGTGTGAGACCCTGGGCTCCATCCCCAGCGCTGCCAAAAGCCAAAGACAGAAACACACTATAGCCATCTGGGGTATGACATCCACTTTGCTGGTTGCAGCCACAATTTCTGGCAGACAGCCTTCTGGACAGACAGAGCTTTGAACACCTCACTAGTTACAGTCTTTGAATAAATTCCAGAAGTAGAATGTCAAAATAAAAGAGTACTCTCATTTAAAGAATGGTTTCTTGTCATTTTGTTTTTTGTTTTTTGTGAGACAGGGTTTCTCTGGGTAGTCTTGGCTGTCCTGGAACTCGCTCTATGAACCAGGCTGGCCTCGAACTCACAGAGATCCGCCTGCCTCTGCCTCCCGAGTGCTGGGATTAAAGGTGTGTGCCACCACCGCCCGGAACAGAAGAACGTTTTAAAAGGGGCCTGGAACAAAGACTGCTACAGTGCTGGGCATGGTGGCGCACACCTGTAATCCAGCACCAGAGAGGCTGAGGCAGGAGGACTCCAAGACTGAAGCAGTCTGGCTACAGTGAGTTCTAAGCCAATCAGGGAGACCTTGTCTCAAAAAACAAGACAAGAAGCCGGAGATATCTCAGTTGGTAAAGTGCTTGCCAAATACTCATGATCCCTTGTACCCATGTAAAAAGCCAGGTGGATCCTTGGGCCAGGCAACCTAGCCTAATCAGCCAGCCCCAGGTCCCAGTGAGAGATCCCATCTCAAAAACCAAAGTGGATGGTTCCTGAAGAATGAAACCCAAGGTTGACCTCTGACCTTCACACGCACGCGGGCATGTGTGCGCATGCACGCACTGGGAGAAGGGGGAACTAACTCTGCTACAGGAAAACAAGAGTGATGATCTGTCTAAAAGCAAAGGTGGAGACAGGCGAGAGTTCTCAACTACATGAACTCAACCGGGGTTTCTGAGATTCAAAGTTGGAGCCGCCAGCCTTGGGGCCCCTTCTCACCGTATTCTCCAGAGGTCATCAAAGAGGCCTTGCTCCAGCTGGGGCAGTAGCAGGGCAATGGCTGTCTCAGCATACATAGAGATGACCCGTTGGCCTGCACGTAGGGCGGTGTCACGAACAAACTCATTCTCATCAGCCAGAGCCTAGACGTGCAGAGAGCCATCAACCAGGGCTGCCTCCTCCGAGCACCCAGACCCAAAGGAAATGGGGCTTTCTGAGGAGCAGGATGGGGACTCCTGCCACTTGGCCCCAAGCTAGCGCAGGAGAGCAGTAGCATCCTCCTCACTTCCTCCCTCCTCAGGGGTGTCACTGGTACCTACTTTGAGAATACAAGGGATGATGGGTCCCACATAAGGGGTGAACTTGTCCCCAAAGGTGATGGGCAGGTAGTTGAACATCATGATGTAGCCATCTCGGACATGGGGTGCGATGTCTACTTTGCTGGCTGTAGCCACAATTTCTGGCATCAATTTCTCCAACTTCTCTACTCCTAAGCCAGCCATTACCTCAGCCAACCCTGAAGGACAAGAAAGGAATCAACTCGCTGGACTGGAAGCCCCTCAAGAATATTCTGTGTCTGGCCCCTGGGCATGCTCTGGTCTTACCTTGGGCAGCGCCTGAGCGATCCACAGAGCTCTGCTCATAGGTCAGCGTCTCCATCAGCCATGGCAGCAAGTCCTCAAAACACGACTCCCCCATGCCCTTCACCATGGCCCCAAGAGCCTTTGCAGATACCGTGCGCACCTGTCATGGAAACAAGAACAGAGACGGTGAGGAGATGCGGCTCAGGGAGGGCTCACACAGGAGCAGGGAAGACCCCGGCCTACCTTCTCCTCCCCTGAAAGACACACACATGGTCTCGGGGAAATTTCTAGATACTGGGCTACACCCAGACTCACCTCAGGGACAGGGTCCAAGAGCGAGGCTTTCAGGCCAGGTGTCACACTGGGTAGGTAGGGAGCCAAGTCCTGTAACAACACAAGATGCGACTCGGACAGAGCCCCAATTCCAGTCTTCTCCAGGCCCCTCCACTGTGACCCTGACATCGCCATTCTACAGTCAAGAGTGACAGGAAGGGCCTCACAGCTTACAAAATGTCTGGGTAACTGGGTAGGACACCTCTTCTGGTTGTTTCCTTGAAGGAACTGCTCAAGGAAACACACAAAGGACCCCTCCAACCCTGTTTAGCAGGCTCAACAGCCAGAGGTCCAGTCCAGCGGAACCCTCCATCTCTTTCTTGGGGCCGCGGCCCACCCAGATCCTGAAATCATCAGGAAATTATCTCTGGTACTTTGCTGTCAGAATTTCATTATCATCTTTTCTTTTTCAACCTTAAAATGTTTGTCTCTTGTTATAGCATTCAGATTTAGGGAATAATCTTCAAAACAGAAAATGCCTTCTGGGGCCAGCAAGGTGGCTCAGTGGGTGAAGGAGCCTGCTGCTAAGACTGAGGATCTGAGTTTGATCCCCAGGCCCCACATGGTAGAAGGAGAGAGCCGACTCCTTCAAACTGTCCTTTGACCTCCATATTTGTGCAGGGGTGTGTGTGTGTGTGTGTGTGTGTGTGTGTACGCACACACGCACGGTATTAAAATGTAATTTAAAAGCTAAAATATAAAACTGCAAGGCATAGTGGCATATGCTATTAATTCCAGCATTCAGAGGCAGAGGCAAGCAGATCTCTATGAGTTCAAGGGGAGCCTGGTCTACACAGCCAGTTCCAGAAGAGCCAAGACTGCTTAGTGAGTGAGTGAGTGAGTGTGAGTGTGAGAGTGAGAGTGAGAGTGAGAGTGAGAGTGAGAGTGAGAGTGAGAGTGTGAGAGAGTGAGAGTGAGAGTGAGAGTGAGAGAGAGAGAGAGAGAGAGAGAGAGAGAGAGAGCAGACTCAGAAGGACAAACATGGTATGTACTCACTCATAAGTGGATACTAGATATAAAGCAAAGAACAATCAGACTGCAACCCACAGATCCAGGGAGGCTACATAGCAGGGGGGACCCTAGGATGACTATGGCTTAGAATAAGTTTTGGTTTTACTCAATCACTGGACAAGTATCAGTAAAATATTTCACTATTAGGATAAGAATTTGTACTGCATCAAGCTGATGATAGAAAAAAAATTAAACAAATAAATTTTTTAAAAGAGGGAGAAAGAGAGAGAGGAAGCTATTCTTCCTATTTACTTATTTATTTGGGGGACAGGCTCTCACTAAATAGTTGTAGCTGGCCTGGAACTCACTCTGTAGACCAGGCTGGTCTTGAACTAACAGAGTACTGGGATTAAAGGCATACGCCACAACATCTGGCTTACAATAGCTCTTAAAATAGGAAAAAACAGAAACAGCTCCCCTCCACCATGGGATACTATATAACAAGTAACTTATGTAAATACGGCACACAAACTTGTTGGGGTGTTATATACTACTAAATCATCAGTTGGGGGAAACTTATAACTTAAGAAATAATGTTCAGGAGTGTAATGTTCTTTCGCTCTCTTTCTCTGTTGATAGGGTCCTGGTACGTAGCCCGGGGTGGCCTAGAACTTGTCATGTAGACCAGGCTAGTCTTGAACTTGTGGCAATCCTCCTGCCTCTACCTGAGTGCTGTCTATAAAAGCATGTGCAATCACACCTTGCAGTAATGTGAAAACATCGACAGTAACGTCTCTCATGTTGGAGGAGACCTGTGGCATTTTGTTGCTGTTTTTCTGATTTTCTTCCCGTGACAAGGTCTTTCATGTAATGCACACCAAGCGGACCTCTGTGAGTTTGAGGCCTGCTTGCTCTAACAAGAGTGTTCCAAGATGCCAGGGTTTCTCAGAGAAACCATGTCTTGAAAAAACAAAAAAAAGTATTCTGTATGTATGGATGTTTTCCCTGCACGTACATCTGTGCACAACAGACATCTCAGGGCATTGACCTCCCTGAAACTAGAGTTAGATGTTTGTGAGCCACCATGTGGGTGCTGGGAATCAAACCCAGGTCAGGGTTCTTCACTGCTAAGTCAGAGGTTCTCAACCTTCCTAATGCTATGACCCTTTAATACAGCTCCTCGTGTTGTGGTGACCCCAATCTATAAAATTATTTTTTTGCTACTTCATAATTGTAATTCTGCTACCGTTATGAATCGTAATGTAGTATCTGACATGCAGGATACCTGATATGCAACCCCTGTGAAAGGGTCATTCAACCCCTTCCCCCACTCCAAAGGAGTCACGACCCACAGGTTGAGAACCACTCCAGCCCTTGGGATTTTGTAATCCTCCTGTCTCAGCTTCCCGAGTGCAGAGACGACAGGCATACATCACACATACAGTTTCAAGTTTTTTAATTTCCTAAACTGTCTAAAATAGAAATAACCTCACTTAGCGGGGCATGGCGGCACACGCCTTTAATCTCAGCACTCAGAAGGCAGAGGCAAGCAGGTCTCTGCGAGTCTGAGACCAGCCTGGGGTACACAGAGAAACGCTATCTTGAAAAATAAAACAACAACAACAAAAAGAGAACTCCACTTTAACTTCTTTTGTGTATCAAGGCAGAGCCGTGGTAGATGGCAAAATGCCAAATGCAAACTCCTGGAACAAATGAATAAACAAAGCAAATCTCCAACTAAACTTAACTCTTCTAAGAGGCTTACAGAAGCACATACTCCCAATCAGAGAACACGCCAATGAAGGAAAATTGAAGCTGCTTGGCGAACACTCCTGAAAGGTCCGAGGAGAAGGCAGCCTGTTCTCTGCCCAGTGTGTAGCAGAGGCCACGGAGACAGACCTTGGCCAAGCACAGTTAGTTAAGTCCTTGAACCACTGCACTCTGGGAGATGCCCAGATTTCCACCTCCCACCCTAAGTGGCCCAGGGTTCCCTGCAAACATAAGCAGAGACAATGCCCACATGTCTGCTGTGGACTGGAACTTTGCACCCTAAGCCAGCCGGGCTACTACCTTCTGGTCTGTCAGGGAGTACATGTTGCCAATAATCTGCGCCGCCATCTTCCGTGTGTCTGTGGACCGGTCCTGGAAGGCTCTCTGGACAATAGGCATGATGAGCGCCAGGGACGGGGCATCAATGAAGTGAACAAACTTGGTGTCCAGCAGGGTCTGCAGGCATTTCTGGGTCTTCCTTGATGGGTCCGTCAGGGCATCCAGCAGGACCGGGGCAATGGCTGCATATCACAGAGGGGAGATGCTGGTCTGTACAAGTCTGGGAAGTGGCAGGGCCTTAGGGAGAGCAAGAAGACTGGGCGCCTCAACTGGGGAAGCCAGTCTGCCTGGAGGAGCAACCCCTGCTCCACAAGAAGAGAAGGTGGCAGCTGGCACCCTCTACACTGTAGCTGAGACTGAATAGGACATCAAAGACTAGTTTCCAGAGGAGGAGCTACAGCCAGTACGGAGCTACCTGGGCACCAGGGGCTTTCCTGAACCAGCAACCAAATGGTGAGTTCATAGAAAACAAAAACAAAAATTTTAGACACTGAAGGCCCAAGAGCCAATGGCAGAAATAAAGCACTCAATACTTAAAGCAGCCAAGGACCAGATAAAATGACTTCCATATAAACAGCTCAACAGGAAGACTCCAAGGAGTGTCTGGTCTATCTTCTTCACATACCCAGGCAATTTAGTCCCTGAAGACACGTATTAGCCAACAAGAAATTAATAACCTAATTATAAAACAAACAAATGATATGGATAGATAATTCTCAAAAAAGATATGGAAATAACCAAAAATGACATAAGATGATGTTCAAGTCACTGGCCTTTTGGGAAATGCGAACCCAAACCAGAAGGACAGGAAGCAGAGGCAGCCAGAGCTCTGTGTTCAAGGCCAGCCTAATCCACATAGTGAGTTTTAGGCCAACCAAGGCTACATAACAAGACCTTGTCTCAAACTCAAACACATCCCACAAGGGGATGCCACTCAAACTTGCTAGGATGATATAAGCACAAAGATAACGGTTTTATTTATGTATTTGTGTACACACACACACACCGCAGTAATAAAAATAAAAAGAGGCTATTGTTTTGAAAGTGAGGGGCATGAGAGAGGGTAGCTGAAGGGGTTGGAAGGAAGAGTGGGAGGGAAACGTGATATGATTCTATTTCAGTTAAAACACACGTTTAAAAAGGTAAGTGCTGGCACCGGAAACCGAAGCCCTCCTACCCTGCTGCTGCAGGATCAACGGGGTGCGGCCACCAGGACACTAAGTCCACAGGGAGTTCCAGGCCAGCCTGAGCCAGAGTGAGCTACTGTGGCAATATAAACCAAAACGCTGGCGGAGTGTGGGGGCAGCGCATGCCTTTAATCCCAGCACTTGGGAGGCAGAGGCAGGAGGATCTCTGAGTTCTAGGACAGTCTGGTCTACTGAGTAAGTCCCAGGACAGCCAGAGCTACACAGAGAAACCCTGTATTAAAAAAAAAAAAAAGAAAAACCCAATACACTGTATGTGTAAATATGTACAATTTTTACTTAACAATTTGCCTCAAAAAGTCTGGAAATTTTAAATAAATTTTAGAGGCTAAGAAGCCATTGGAGGGAAGCCTTAGGGAGAGGTGACAGAATATATATGACATGAACACAGGAGGGTAAATACCAGGGGCACACAAGTTTAAACGGGGTGTAAGAGTACAGAGAAGGGGAAGGAGGGAGGGCATGAGGGAGGATTAACCAGAATTAAGGATATGATATAAAGTCATATGGAAAGCCACTGTTCTGAAAACTAATTTTAAAAATAAATAAAAAAAAAAGTCAAGCACATGGCTCAGACCTCTATCAGCATTCAGGAGGTTGGTCAGGAGGACTGCCCGAAGTTCAAGGCTAGCCTGGACTACACAGTGAGACCCTGTTTCAAAATTTAAAAAAATAAAAATAAAAATAAAAGAATGTTTAAACCAAGGTATGGATCCTTACTAGACTGCACGTCTGCTTTACCAATGACAGAGGTGGGCTTAAACCTCCCGCCTCCTTGTGGTGTTACATGTTGTGTCTTACACACCAAGGCCGCCACACTCTGTAGGACACTGAGAACCAAAACCCTCCTCAGTGTGCAAGCCGCCCTCCCTCTCCCCTCTCGCCTCCCCCAAGGAAAGCTTTCCTGCTCTGGACGAGTCAAAGGACGGGAAGGGGGGGGGAGGGGGCAGACAAAGGAACAGGAAAGGCAGGCATGAGAGAAAACCAACACTCCAGTCCTCTACCTTCCTTTATAAACAGAAAAGGAAGCTGAGTGTGGTCGCTCATGTATTCACATTTGGAAACCAGAGCACGTAGATCTCTGGGTTTGAGACCATCCTGGTTTACAGAGACAGGTCAGCCAGCCAAGGTTACATAGAAAGACCCTACACCAAAACAAAAACAGGGATGGAGAGGACTGCTCTTGCAGAGGACCAAGCTCAGTTTCCGGATCAGGAGGTTCACAACCACCTGTTAACTCCAGCTCTGGGGGATCTAACCTGTGCCACCCCCACCCCCACCCCCACCAACACGTATATGCACACACACAGACACAGGCCTTAAAAATAATACAAAGAGGGGCTGGAGAGATGGCTCAGCGGTTAAGAGCACTGACTGCTCTTCCAGCGGTCCTGAGTTCAATTCCCAGCGCTCACATGGTGGCTCACAACCATCTGTAATGAGATCTGGCGCCCTCTTCTGGCCAGCAAACATACATGCAGGCAGAACATTGTATACATAATAAATAAATAAATCTTTAAAAAAAAAAAAATACAAATAGCCAGGCAGTGGTGGTGCATGCCTTTAATCCCAGCACTCAGGAGGCAGAGACAGGAGGAGCTTTGAGTTTAAGGCCAGCCTAGTCTACAAAGTGAGTTCCAGGACAGCTAGGACTGTTTCAGAGAAACCCTGTCTCAAAAAAACCAAAAATAAATAAAAATAATAATAATAATAATAATAATACAGATAAATCTGGAAGATAGAGCTAGGCATGTGGCACACACCTGTCACCCTAATTCTTGTGGGCTACAGGCAGCAGGAGGTTGTCAAGTTTGAAGCCATCCTGGCCTACATAGAGACCCTGTCTCAAAACATAAACAGCAGCTGGGAACACAGCTCAGTGGTAGACCACTCATGCAGGATGGGCAGGCCCTGGGTTCCACCCCCAACACACGCATGCACTCGGCCACATCATTTCATTTCCTAATGAAACATACATGTCTAGTCATTTCATGGCTCCACTCTATGTCCCCGGCACCCATGCTCAGAGTTGAAGCTTAAAATGACACAAGTGATAACGTCAGTCAAGGTGGTGGCTGGCTTTTGTCGCCAGCCCTCAGAAAAGAAACACACTACGGGCTGGGACACAGCTCAGTTGGTAGAGCCCACGCTTAGCATGGACAAAACCCTGGACTAGTGTTCAGCGCTGCCTAAACCAGGTGTGGTGAAAACTCCTATGATCCCAGGACTTGGGCGATAGACGCAGAAGGATCAGAAGTTCAAACTCCTCCGAGGATGCTAGTCTGCACACACAGGCCAGCCTATGCCAGAGACCAAACTCACACTAAAGGATCCATCTGGGCCAGTGAGATGGCTGCCAGTAAAGGCACTTGCTACCAAGCCTGAACGGAGCTCCATACGCAGGATGCACACGGTGAAACCATGGAGGAAACCAATTCTCATTAACTGTCTGATTTCCACACATGCCAATGTACACTTGTGCCTATATACATACATACAACACTAAAAAATATTACAAATTCCTTAATTAAAAAAAGAAAGAACAACGCTAATTCTTTTGCCTGATGAGGACAATTCCGAAGAATTCAGGGTTTCCGATGGTGCTGGTGTGCGGCAGGCTGCCAAGGAGTCTGCAGACCTCACAGCTCAGCCAACTACACAGGGTCTCTCAGAGCCCAGCTGCTCCTGAGCCAGTGACTCGGTGCCCCTATCTATGAAGCCAATGACATCGGCTCCAGACCAGTGGGAGAACTGCCTGCTTCCGAAGTCCCTTCGACTATTTAGTCTAAGGAAAGGGCTTCCCAAGCAGTAAGGTTATTTCAACACAGACATATTTGTCCCCACAGGGCAGCGGTCTCAGCTGACACTCCCTAGAACATAAGGAGAAGGTAAGGGGTGCAGCTGGAGTAAGTGCCCCACGGGAAAAGCATACCCAGGATCTCCGGGTTCCTGATGACAGAGCCAATCTGCCTGAGTGCCTGCTGTCCCGCCTTCTGCACTTTGACGTGGGAGTCCGTCAGCACCTCTGTGAGCTTGGGCACAATGTTGGGTAGGCAGGATGACAGCTGCTTAGGAGCACAGTACGCCATTGCCCCAAGTAGCTCTACTGACCCTGCAGACAGAAGACAGAGCCACTCAGCCCTGGCCAGCAAGGCACTGTGCTGGCTGTAGGGGGGAGGGACACCCAGCTTGCTTCCCTGCAGACTCTTCAGTCCCTGGAAAGAGGCCCACTGCACTGTGGGACTCCAGGTGAGGAGCAGGCAGTATAGGGAAAGAGATGACACCAGGATGGGTGTCCTGGCTAGTTTATTGGCAACTAGACACAAGTTAAGTCATTTGGTAAAAGGGAATCTCAATTGAGAAAATGCCTCATAAAATTTGCCCATAGGCAAGTCTTAGTACATTTTCTTAATTAGTGATTGACATAGGAGGGCCCAGATCGTTGTGGGTGGTGCCATGTCCAGGCAGGATGGTCCTGGGTGCTATAAGAAAGCAGGCTGAGCAAATCATGAGGAGCAAGCCAGTAAGCAGCACCCATCCATGGCCTCTGCATCAGCTCCTGCCTCCAGGATCCTGCCCTGACTTCCCTTCCTGATGGACTATAATCCCAAATTTCTTTTGGTCATGGCGTTTACCACAGCAGTAGAGATCTAACTAGGTCAGTAGGGAGACTTAGTTTAGTCCTGTGGGTGTTCCAAGGGTTAATTACTGGATTTCTCTGGCCTCAGTTTCTTCATCTCTTATATGTGCTGTTTCAAACTGAAAGGCAAAGCCTGAAGGAACAGCAGGGAGGCCATGCAGGAAGGTCCCAGGCCCTGACCCTCCCAACCAGAATGGCTCTAGTCTGCTTGTTTTAGAAGGTTCCAGATTACAGCTTTCAAGATCAGGATTTCCTCAGAGCTTCGGCTTTTGCATGACAGTGTAACCGAGCTACTCTGCCATGTCCACAAACAAGAGCTGTGACGACCTACATCCCTGCTGAGGGTCATTTCCGGAGCAGGAAGCTGAGACAGACACAGAGGGGATGGCCTCACCAGCTTTAGTTCGCCAGGACTCCTCCTCCAAGGCAGCTAACAAGGACGGGAGCACCAACTTCACGCCATGAGCACTCAAGTTGCTCATCACAGCCTTGGCACAATCATCTGCAGCCTCAAGGGAGGAGAAAAGACATTCAGGGGCCTCCTCGCCTGGGCGAGCACTGAGGCCTGACACTCACCCTAGTGTCCCTACACTGACCAGGACTGTAGCTGTGTCAGACCCTGTACCCAGGTCCAGAGGAACAGCCAAAAACACATCTTAAAACGCTTCAGCACTAGGAGCTGGAGAGCTGGCTCAGCAGGGAAGAGCAATTTGCTTGGGACAGGCAGTGGTGGCACACAACTTCAATCCCAAGACTTGGGAGGCAGGGGCAGGCAGATCTCTGAGTTTGAGGCCAGTCTAGTCTACAAACTGAATTCCAGGACAGCCAAAGCTACATAGAGAGACCCTATCTGGAAGGGAAAAAAAGAAGAGCAATTTGTTTAGCAACCTGAGGACCAGAGCTAGGATTCTAGTAGCACACAGTAAGCCAGGCACTTCACACATATACCTAAACACAGCTCTGAAAGAGTCAGAGACAGGATTGCTGGGGCTTGCCTGCTTCCAGCCCAGCTAAGAAAATGTGAGGCCCCAGTTCAGGGAAAGGCCTACCTCAAAATAGGGGAATGATACAGAGGAAAGACAGAGGACATATGACATCCTCTTCTAGCTCCCAGTCCACACATGGGCATGCTCGCAGACAACTACGTAACACACACGCACACACAAATCAAGTCTTCAATGTGTGAGGCAAACAGAGAGATCCACAGCAGTAACCAGTGTGCCAGGTACAAGCCGAAGGGCCTCTGGCAGTGGGGGCTGGGACCCAGCCGGCCTGGGCACAGTTCCGGACTTACCTCGCGTACGTACTGGTTCCCATCCCCGAAGCACAGCAGCAGGTGGGGCAGCACGTGGACCACATAGGGCTCAAAGAGCTTCCCCAGCATGGTGCAGAGCATCTCGAAGGCAAACAGCGCTCCTGGGGAGAGGGGGACAGTGCTGGGACACAGGGGCCAGCACCCGCGTACCTCCTCAGGCTGTGGCGGCTACAGGACTCGGGACAGGGATGCGGCCGAGTGTGACAGGCAGGGAGTTTCCAACACTTCCTGGTACCGACAACTAGAAAGGCCAAGCTTCGCTCAGCTAAGGTGCTCTATTACAAGTCAGAAAGTAGGCAGGGAGACAAGCCTATAATCCTAACACTCTAGAGCCTGAGGCAGGAGGACCACCAAGTTGTAGGTTATGCTTGGCCACTTAAGAGATCCTTACCTTGAAATATTAAAGTAAGGGCTGGTATGGAGTTCAGCAGTAGAGCAGCCTGTCTAGCACGGGTGAGGCCTGGGGTTCAGCCTGGGGTTCAGCGCCCAGGAGTGCAAGAAAGAAAAAGGGGAAGGCGCAGGCCACCCCCCGACAGACAGGGCTGGGATGGGTCACACAGTCCCGCCTCCCTTCCTCTGCAGTGTGGGCCCAACTTCCTGGGCTGTCAGCACCGCGCTCCGGGACACCCACCCTCTCGCCTTCGGAAATTCTTCTTGTCCTGGATGGCATCGGTCAGCGCAGCCATCATTTCCTGCTGCTTCAGGGAGAGGATGCCCAGGCCTTTTACCAGGCCCGCCAGCCCGTAGGCAGCCCCTTTACGTTCTGCATACTTGTCCGATTCCAGCAGCTGCTGCATGAGCCGCTGAATCATGCCCCCAGCATCCTCCTTGACGGCAGGTACCAGAGGTGGCAAGCAGCTGGCAACAGACTCCTGGACCTGTGGGAGGGCCGTCTCATCAGCGCAAGCAGCTCCGTCAGTGACGGGTGTTGCCGGGGGCCCGCCCAGCAGCACTGTCTCCCACCCAATCTTAGCCACTGCTCAAGTGTCTGAGCATCAGAGAAGCAGTGCTTCCTACAGACTCATGACACATGCTCCCCAGGGTGCATACTGCAGTCAGTGAGTGACAAGAGCAGCAGCCCTACAGTGCTGCTTCCCGTCTGAACCACAGCTTCTTAAACTGTGGCTCACAATGCCCCCATGTAATGTAGGGACTGTGAGGAATTGGGAAACAGTTTCTGATGCACAACGGTCAAAATTAACTCAAAATCAAACACGTAAGACTCCGAGGTACCCCTGGCAAGGCTCAGGCTTGTCGCCTAGGGTGACCTCACCACAGCCTCGGTTCTGAACACACGAGCGCACTGTCCGGAGAGTGCCGTCACACCACCCAACAGCAGTGAACCCTGCCGCAGCCCCTCAGCTCCCATTGAGATGACATGTGTCGGGAATGGCAGTGTCTAACTGTACCTATGAGGTTTTCTGCGCTCAGAGAAGCACCGTGGCTCAATTACAGAAAACAGACTTGTAGCATTTTCCTCTCGTCATTCCTCAGGGTGTAAGTGTCAAACTGCTAGAGCTGTGGATCACACTGTGTTAGAAGGCTTAATTTTTTTTAAACTATTGGAGTTGGGAGTGGTGGCACATGCCTTTAATCCTAGCACTTAGGAGGCAAAAGCAGGTAGGTCTATGTGAGTTCAAGACCAGCCTGGTCTACATAGTAAGTTTCAGGCTAGCCTTCACAAATAAAAAAATAAATAAAATAAAAATTGATTTAGTTGATGACCCAAGCTTTATAAAAAATTATTCTATAAACTTTGACTTGACATTAAAACAGAATTTCCCAGGCTAGAGAGATGGCTCAGAGGTTAAGAGCACTGACTGCTCTTCCAGAGGTCCTGAGTTCAATTCCCAGCAACCACATGGTGGCTCACAACCATCTGTAATGAGATCTGGTGCCCTCTTCTGGCCTGCAGTCACATATGCTGTATACAGAATAAAATCTTTTAAAAAAAAAAAAAAAAAAGCCAAAACAAAACAGCACAAAAAAAAAAAAAAAAAAAAAAAAAAAAAACCAACCACAATTTCTGAAATAGCCTTAAATATACATCTAAAAGAGAAGGGCCATGGAGACGGCTCACCCAAGTAGACCAGCATTGCCACCAAGCATGATGACCCGAGTTCCATCCTGGGGACCCCCACAGTTGAGAGAAACCTACTCCTGCAAGTTGTTCTCTGACCTCCACACTCACACTGAGGCATGTGCCTCCTCCCACATAAATTAATAAGTAAAATGTTATATATGCCTGCCACTTTTATCATGTATTTATGCAGAGTGGCAATTTCAACACTGATTATAAAACAAAAATTAACTCAAATTGAAGTTCTACATCCTAAGTAGTACCAAACATGTAGGCAAAATTTGTTTATATAAAAATAAGCAAGTGAATCCTCTTTAGTACAAAATCTGTTCTCATCTTTGGTATACCATGATTTTTATCGTTTACTAAGGAGTTGTTTTGAAAATGTTATGGTTTATTACCACTGACATTCAATTTGCATGTCTATTTTACATACACAAATACCCAGCATTGAGTAAAAATGTCTGTGATAAAAAGGGGCTGTAAAGCCGGGCGGTGGTGGCACACGCCTTTGATTCCAGCACTCAGGAGGCAGAGGCAGGCAGTGAGTTCTAGGTCTGGACCAGGCTGCCTGGAA
Source organism: Peromyscus californicus insignis (assembly GCF_007827085.1). Taxonomy (NCBI): domain Eukaryota; kingdom Metazoa; phylum Chordata; class Mammalia; order Rodentia; family Cricetidae; genus Peromyscus; species Peromyscus californicus. The sequence goes on along the minus strand of NW_026294540.1, from coordinate 5,913,817 downwards.
CTCAGAGATCCACCTGCCTCTGCCTCCCCAGTGCTGGGATCAAAGGTGTGCACCACCACCGCATAGGTCAGATTTTCTGATTTTTCATTTGACAATTCTGAAACATTTTCCAACTGTGACTTGCACGAAGACACCTTGCAGCAGGGAAGACCCAAATGTCAATCAGGGAATCCCTTGTAAATGCATGATTTTCAGACAAGAGGAAAAGAAAAACTCTTCACACTGTGGTTGAGAGGCCTTAAAGGTATCTGCACCATGTTAAGTGGCACATGGAGAGGGCTACAAGACACAACACAAATGGAGCCCGTCTGTGGGGTTTTTGGTTAGTTTATTTTTTGAGATAAGGTCTCACTATCTGGTACTGTGGTCTATGCAGACCACACTGGCCTCAAACTCATACAGATACGCCTGCCGCTGCTAGGATTAAAGGAGTGCACCCCCACGGTAGCTTCTGTCTGAGGTGGTTGGTTGTTTTTTCTTTTCTTTTCTTTTTTGTTTTTCAAGACAGGGTTTGTGTAGCCCTGGTTGTCCTGGAACTCACTCTGTAGCCCAGGCTGGCCTCAGACTCACAGAGATCCACCTGCCTCTGCCTCCTGAGTGCTGAGATTAAAGGTGTGCACCACCACAGTACAGCTGGGTTGTTTTTCTTTTTTTATCTTTGTGTCTTCAGTGCAAGATTTACTCTAAACACACAAACATGCATGCGCACGCACACACCAAAACACAAACCTCTAGCAAATGAGCAGGAAAAAATGAAATACCTAGGTTCTTCCTGGAGAGGAGATGGCTGCTGTCAGCCACTCAGCTGCTAGCATCCTACAGCCTATCCACAGTGGATTCCCACTCCCCCGTGACTCACAGCCCCCACGATGGGAAGTACCTGCTGAGAAGGTGTAGAGAGGGCAGCAATGAGCTTGGCAACAATGGGTTTTACTTTGGGGTCACTCTTGTCCAGGTGCTTGGCCAAAGAACCCATCAGGACCACCACACTCTGCCGCACGGCGTCATAGCTGGCATCATTGGGTGCATCCTTCAAGAACTCCTCAAACACTGGCAGCAGGGAGTTGACATTCTCCTGAAAAGGCCAGACAGACCCCAGAGCCACAGGTCAGCCTCCAGGCTGCAGCAAACAACAGGCTTTGCCTCTGGGGCTGACCATGCTGGCAGGTTTTCCAGCTTCCAGCAGGCCAGAAGCAGACCCCTGAGGGTTACATCCTCTGTCTTTCTGACACAAATGAAATTCCCGCCAGGTGCTGGTGCCCTGTCAGCGTTTCTGGCACTCACTTCTCTTCTCAGTCTCACCCCACCTCCCACAGCTGCTCAAACTGCTCACCTTCCCATGGGCATTGAGTGTTGCGAGCGCTGCATCTAACATGCACTTCCGGACATCTGGGTTTCGGTCATTGAGGGCATCAGGGACAAAAAACTGAAAGAGCGGTTTCACCTGAGAGCTATCCAAATACTGCGAGAGCTTGTTCAGGGCCAAGGCTAGACCACACCTAGGAAAGAAACGGGAGCTTGTAGGTGGCAAGGGCGAGTCAAGGGATCCCACACGGATGGAGGACAACAGCAAACAGCTGTGGGGCAGGGTGCGGCATGCAGCCCACCATGAGGCAACTGCCCAGTGTTCTGAACAAGCCGCTTGTGAAATGGAGACCAGCCACTGGCCTGAGGTTACCTCCTGCAGGAAGGATGTCCTGAGGCAAGGACCCATTCTGCCTATCTCCCTGACTATGGGAGGAAATGTACACCACTCTACCTGTGAGACAGGCTGAAGAGGAGAGACCTTGATAAAAGAAACCGATGCAACAGCCCTTGGTCGGGAACAAAGGCAAAGTGGAATTACTCTCCTCAGTCAGAGACAAGACACAGAAAGAAAGCACGATGGCCCCACACAACACCCCGTACCAGCCACAGCCACAGGAGTGGAGAGCGCGGCTGTACTGCCTGGTTATGTCGCTGGACATGGCCAGAGTCGCTGGAGAGGAGGAAACTTCAATTGAGAAAATGACTCCAGAGGATTGGGTGTAGGCACGTTCTTTAGGGTTCATGGTAGAGGGCCCACCTCATTATAGGTGGGGTCATCCCTGGGCAGGTGGTCCTGGGTTCTATAAGAAAGCAGGCTGAGCAAGCCATGAGGAGCAAGCCAGTAAGCAGCACCCCTCCATGGCCTCTGCATCAGCTCCTGCCTCCAGGTTCCTGCCCTGACTTCCTTTGATGATGAACTGTGATGTGGACGTGAAAGGCAAATAAAACCCTTTCCTCCCCAAGTTGCTTTGGTCATGGTGTTTCATCACAGCAACAATAACCCTAACACAGTGTGGTCAGCCATTCAGGAAGCTAGCCCTACTGTTTCATGAAAGCCCACTGTGGGTGACAAGTGTCTTCCCAGGTCATATTTGCTCCTAGACACTTACCTAACCTCCACCTACTACTTCACAGGCTGAGAGAATGAGTCAACATCTGCTGAGCACACTGCACATTGCTAACGGGCTAGGGCTAGTGCTTTACCAGGTAGGTTCTAGCAGTGTGTCCCTCACACAGATGAGGAGACAATGTCCAAAGATGCAGAGCTGGTAGACAGGGAGCCAGCACTGATGCAGGTCTCTCTGACCCAGGTGGCCCGACTTCCCGTCTACTTCAGCATCAGCACATGCTACCCCCTTGCAGCACCCACCCCAGTCCAGCTAGTGTATCTCAGAAAGCTTGGCAACAAGATCAAAACAGGGCTTTACCTGGCTTCCCACTGGTCTGGGGGGGACTCTGAAATCACTCGCCCCAAAGCATCCAGCACTGGGGGCGGCCGCTGCAACAGACAAGAGACTGTGCTCAGTGCTCCCCCCTTACCCCAGGGGCATCAACAATGGCCCGGACCCTGTACCATGACACAAGCTGAGCAGAGCACATTCACCCACTTCCCCTGCCCCAGACCACAGCAGCTGCCCAGGTCACTCACATAGAGCTTCTCCTGGTAGATCTCCATGAGCCTGCCCATGACTTCTGCCGCCTGCCGCTGGTACCGTGCCACCGCCTGGGAAAGGGCTTCAGCCCCAGCCTGCCTCACGGCTGCCTCATGGTAGATCACATCATCGATCAGCAAAGAACAGAGATCTGATTGTAGATCGAGGCCCATGGTTGACCAGAGCCTGCAGCAGACCAAAATTGAGGATTGGTCAAGCAAAGGCCTGAAGCATGTTCCCCGGCAAACCCTGCTGGAAGGACTCTGACCTCTCAGCCAGCTTCCGGATCTCATCATCCTTGTCAAACTTAACGACCCAGAGTCTTCGCAGCAGGTTCAGGCCGTTCTTTTCATCAGTGTCAGGTGCTGGCAATACCAGCTGGAGCTCCATCAGCCCCTGGGAGGAGGAGGAGGATCAGACTGTGAGACTTGACATCTCAGAGGGGAATGTATCCGTCTCCTCACTTCTGCTGTCCTAAACACAACCATTAACTGCGTGTGGCTAATAAAGGAAAATCAACTACAAGTAACCGCAAGTCAGGCAGGCATGGCAGCCAGACCGCAAACACCAAGCTTAGTGTTGGCCTGCCTGACTTGCAGTTAGGTGTTGGACAGAGCCGGGCTAGAAGTGCTGGGAATCAGCTCAACTGGTGACCTGCTCAGACCCCTCAAGTAGTGTTTTTTGGGGGGATCTAGGGGTATAGCTCAGTGGTTCAGAGGATGCATCATGCCCCTCAACCCAGCTTTTTTTCTTTTGTGAAATGATGACGTATGGTGGTAAAAGTTTTTGTTTTGTTTTTAAGACAAGGTCTCTTTATGTAGCCCTGGTTGTCCTGGAACTCACTATGTAGACCAGGCTGGCCTTGAACTCAGAGATCTGCCTGCCTCTGCCCCCAAATGCTGGGATTAAAGGTGTACACCAAAGCTTAAGAACTTTTTTAAAGTAAAAATTACCAATTTAACTCTAAACATGGCTGACAAGAGCTCAAAAGGTGTTTGTTAAATTAATTAAACAAAAAAACAAGCAAAAAAAGCATACGCCATCATTTTTCCCCACAATAGAGGGACCTAGCATTTGGGAACCACAATCTAAAAGCCATCCAGAAATGCTAAACAGAGGCATACAGCTGCATCAATGCCATAATCCTGTGAGTTAGGTCAGGGGATGGTTATTGTTAACTGTCAACTTCACAGACTCTAGAATCCCCTAGAACATGGGCCTCTGGGCATGCCAATGGGGAATGATCTTGATTTTTATTATGTTCATTGATGTGGGAAGATGTACCCACTGTGGGTGGCACCAATCCCTAGGCAGGGAGTCCTGGAGGACTGGAGGAAGCCGGCTGAGCACAGACAGCACGTATCCACTACTCTTTTTCTGATTGCAAATGTTATGTGCCCACTGCTTCAAGCTCCTGGTTCCTTCCCTAACCACATGGATCACAACCTGGAACTATGAACTACAGGAAACCTTTGATCCCTAAAGTTGCTTTTGTCAGCATATTTTATCAGTACACAGAAGAAAAATAAAATGGACAGTGCTACATCATGACAAGCTTAGAAGGACCCTAACCCACCCATGATCTCCTCTTCTCTTTGCCTCCTAGCCCTGTCTGAGGTAAGAGACATCCTGCCCGACGTTCCTCACGCAGCTCCAACACTTGCCCAGAGTAACAGGAAAGCACAGACGCACCCGGAGCGCGGTCTCCCGCACGCTGGTACACGGGGACTGCAAGGCAGAGAGCAGCACGTCCACCTCCTCCTGCTCCGCGAAGGCACAGCCGTCCTCGCCACTGCTGCTGGCACACAGGGTGGTCAGGGTGTCTGAGGCTAGAACCTGCGGACGACATCGACACACTGGCTCAGTTCAGCAGCTCATTTACACCAAGGCAGCTGAACAGGTGAGCTTAGAAACCCCACCCCATCGCGCCTCTAGGGCGAAGTCCCATAGTCAAGCCAAGCAGTGGCATCCCTTCTACACAAGAGGGCCAAGAGAAAACTAGGTCTTGACTACTCATTCCTGAAGTCGGAGTCACAAAAAAACCACAGCACAGGCCAACTGGAAATCACCTGTAGGCGAGGAGAGCCTGTCCCGATCACCCACGTCAGCAGGCGCAGCATGGCCACTCGAGGCAGCAACTCTGGACCATTCTGGGAGGGAACAGGAGAAAAGTTATGATGATAAAGTAGGAAAGGTCTATATCCACGCCAGGCAGCCAGTCAACTGCCATTCCCTCACCTACATGAGGATATCCTGGGTCACAGCACTGACTTAGTCACCATAGAAATGTCATTAGGTTTATTTACAACCATGCCCGTAAGTGCTAACCTAGACTATCACAGGCTCTGAAGCTTGCTTGACACTCCCAGAGTGAAATACTGATGAACTGTGAGCCTAAGAAGAAATACTCAGCTTTACAAGAAAGAAAGAAATGCCAAACAAACCCATCACTCAACTGAGTGTGGTGATGCACACCTTTACCCAGTGCTTTGAGGCAGAGATAGGAGGTCCTCTGCCAGTCTGAGGCCAGCCAGGGCTACACAGTGAGACTCACACCAAGACTCACACAAAGCTTATTAGCGTTGAAAAAAAGAACTCTTAGTGAGAAGCTAGCTCAGTACACATCATGTAACCTAGCAACTAAAAACCAGCATGTGCTACAGATATGCCAGAGACAGGCAAACACAAACAGAGCTGTTCAGATTAAGGAAAAGCTACAGTGCTCAAACAGCCACGAATAGGTAGTAGGTTAGATACAGCGCAGTCATGCACGGCATAGGACCTCAAGCAACGGTAAAATCAGAACACGCCAACACGGACGCAGACTTAGGGAAGCAGCAGCATGGCCCCTTTTATATTAAAGAGCCATTGTCTGTTATGTGGACTGCGGCTACTGACAAAACAGCAAAACTCAAGGAAGGGAACCTTTGCCTCCCCAGACCCCTCAGACCACGGGACGAGAGAGCCTGCCAACCTCGTCCACTCGCTCGGGTGGGGTGTCAGGGGAAGCCCTCAGCTGCGCGTGGATAGTGAGGATCTGAAGGATCTGGGCCATCTGCTCCTCCTCCTCCTCACTGTGGTAGGGCATCTCAGTGAGCACCATCTTTAACATCGGGAAGACCAAGGAGAAGGCCGGTGCGGACAGGGGTGCAGCATCTGTGAGAGCATCAGAGCAGACAGAAGCTGGGCGACTGAGCAGACCGCGGTGGGGACGATGCCGGAAGCCTGACACCAAGCACAGTGCCAGGTACAATGGCTGGTGCTAAACCAGCCCCGCTTCTACCCCACGGAGCAGCCAGTTCCAGAAGGTGAGACTGAACAGAAGCAAACAAGGAAAACCCAGGCCAGGGAGGGAGGACTCTCCCGACAGCAAAGGCACAGGAAGCCAGGGACGCTGTGGCTCCTGCCTCGCTCCCCACACCAGCTCCCACTGCCCCTTACCTGGCTCACCCTTGCCCACCCTGTTGGCGATGGTGTGGGTGTGCAGCAGCGACACTGCCCTCCTCACAGCCACAGCGAGCTCTTCTTGGCACCAGGACTTATCCAGAGAACACTCTGGCTTCAGCAGGCGCAGCGTCACATGACTCACCAAGGTGCCTGGGAGAAGAAAGACAGGCAGCAAATGACCACACGCAAAGGCGGCATCGGGGCAGAGGCAGCCTGTCTCCGCCCGCCCCTGCTCTGGCAGGTGCATCAGAAGAAGGGAGGACGGCAACAGCTGCTGCCCCTTTGTTTTTTGCGGGGGTGATGTTTGTTTGGGAACATGGTGTCACTACGTAGCCCAGGCTAGCCTAAAACTCAGGATCCTCCTCCCTCTACCTCCCAAGTTTTGGGATTACAGGTATGCAATACCATGTCTGGCAGAGCTGATACTTTTGACACTAAAGAAGTCAGTGTGCTGGGGGGCACGTGCCGCCCAAGAGTCACTGAGCCCACAGTAAAGCTCTAGCTACATAGTTCCACCATCAGGCAGCTACTAATACTTCTGGCAGGTTCCACATGCACCAACTGACATTTCTTCTCAGAACAGCTTGCAGGTGCCAGCCCCCATCCTGAGAACATTCCCTTTAGGCTAGGAAGAAAGTCTGCTTAAAGTTTCCAATGACTCATACGAGTAAGACCATTGTAACTCCTCCTGCTTGGCTAGTGTTTCTTCAGAGCTAACAGAGAGCTAAGGGTCGGAGATCGCTGGCCACACCACTGACACATGCTGCCTATGAGCTCTGAGCACAAGGACCAGCCACAGCACACCAAGCCTCTCTCACTACCCCCGAACCTGACTTTGTGGAGAATGGCCACAACAGAGGGCTGGGGTGTGGCTCAGGCACCAGAGCGCTTGCCTAGCACACACGAGGCCCTAGACATGGTCTCCAGCACTAAGCCAAAGCTACTACAAATAGATGAGATGCTAACAGCATGTAAAGCCTGCTCCTCAGAAGGCAGAGAGAATGCAAAATGGAGGCAAGAGGAGACACTTCACTGCTCTTGAGCACATCCAGTTTGAGGCTCCACAGGCTGCTTGCATGTGGAAACAAAATTCAGCAGCTTAGGCCACCACATGTCTCCTCACAACACCCACAGGCACCTCCAGCCCACTTCCCAAACATCCCAGAGATAACCAACCACACACCAGCAAATAAGGACTAACCCAAGGCCTTGAGTCTAGGGGGCATGACACAGGCAGCCAAGGACAGGAAGGGGCCTTTGACCCTGGGAGCAGCCAGGGGAGATTTCAGCAAGGGCAGGAAGGCGTCAACCAGAACAGGGATGTACTGGGTCAGGCCACGCGGGTTCCTGGTCACGATGGCGTCTAGCAGTCCAAGTGCCGCCTCTAGCTCCCCATCCAGCTGCAAGCAGAGGTACCAGGAGAGTCAGCGGAGTCCAGTCGGAGACAGCAGAGAGCAGGGCTGGGCCGCAAGCATCCTCCTCACCTCCTGCATCCGCCTCCGAATCTGCGCCTCCTTGTCCATCTGGGCCTGCAGCATCTCCTTCTGCTTGCTGGTCAGCTGCACCTCCTCTTTGATACCTTTCTTCCTCTTTATCTCCTGAAGGGCGGTCAGGAGCCAACTCTATCACGGCACAGAGCTGCCTCCCCAGCACCACAGGAAAGCTAGCGTCCTTCCAGAAGGACCTCCAGGCCAGCCTCAAGTCTAGGACCAGGGCCCCAAGCCCAGCACATGCCCTCCTCCACCCCTATAAAGGTCACGGCCACTGGATAGCTACAGAATGGACACAGTAGCAAAAAAGGAAACTTGAAAAAGGGATTCTCAGCTTTAAAAGACGGAGAGAGAAATGTCACAGAAACAGCAGGCCCCTCAATGATCTCCAAGGGGCATTCTGGTGGCCACATGACTTCAGATCAACCTGCCCTCAGACCCACCCAAGGCTGTTATAAGACGAAGACTGCTTGGGTGGCAGAGAGATCACTCAGTCTTTCAAAGTATTTATCGAGCATCTACATCATGCCAGGAACTGTTTGAGATGCTAGAGACACCAGGGAGAAAATAAAATCTCTCCCCTCACAGAGCTCACAATCTAGCAGGTAAAGTTAGACAATAAACAGGAAACAAACATATAAAATGACTGCGGAGGGTGAGGAATGTCCTAAAATCTACAAGCCAGGAAGAGAGTGAAGCACACTGGGACAGACGGGCAGGGGGTCACTTCTCTGGGAAGGGCAAGCGATGAGCTGGGCAAGACCGAGGGAGAGCGTGGGCTGCTGACGCAGGCAGGAGCTCTGTCAGAACCAGCTCTCCAGAGCTGACTCTGTCAGTCACCTCAGGGTGCCTTAGGCTCCACAGCAGCAGGCCCTGCACTTGCTATAAGGAATCAAGACAGGCCTGTCTTTAGAACGTGAGGGCAGGCAAGACAGAGCAGCAACATCCAGTGAAAACCCGGTTTCCCTCAAGTCGGGGCAGAGGAAGCCACAGAGGAACAATAAGAAGTGTTGGAGAGGACCAGGGACAAATCAGGGGACAGAACACAGCACGAGCCAGCGGCCTCGAGTGCCAAGCTCGGGGGACTCACCTCCTTCAGCTCCAGCTCAATCATCTGCTCCTTAAAGGAGTAGGCTTTGTTCTCTCGCTTCATGTTGGCCTTTTTGATGCTGTCCTGCTGGGCACTGAAGTACAGGGGAAGCAGTTATCCGGCTTCAAAAGGGCCACCAGGCTCCTCAGCCTCATGACGGCCACCAAGCCGGGCCGGCAAACCTTCATATTTGTTTTTCCTCTGTGTGTCTGTGTGTCCATGCATGCGTGTGTGTGCTCCCAGGTGTACGTGGAGGCCGGAGGTTAATCTCCAGTGTCTCCCTCTACCACTCTCCATGGCATCTCTTAAGACAAGGCATCTCACTGAACCTATATGCAGCTGACTTTTAACGAGGCCAGCTGGCCAGCAAGCACTTCACTTAGGTCCATCTCCTCAGCTTCTTTTTTTGTTTTTGAGACCCTGTTGCAATGGAGGCAGGGCCTCTATATAGTCCTGGCTGGCCTCCAATTTACAATCCCTGTACCTCAGTCTCCAAAGTGTGGGATTACCGGCACGCACCACCACACCCAGATTCCAGGTAGCTTAAGTACTATGGAGCCGGGCAGTACTAGATCCAGATTCACCAATATCTAAGGCCTAAGCACCAGTCTTGGAATACAAGCAGCTACTTCTGCCACGGACAGACAGACAGGCTGTTTTGTCCACTCCTCACAATAACCCCATGAAGATGTCTCCATCAAATCAGCATGAAAGCCAGAGGTGGGGAGGAGAGATAACGGAGTAACAAGTGAGCAACTGAGTCTCACCTCTGGATGATGGATTTATCAAACAGCTCTCCAGCAGGGGTCTGCATGATGGCAAACTCCTCCCGAGTCACGAGGCACAGTGCAGGATTCTGCACAGTGGTGGTGATAGTGCTGATGAGCTGAGGGAGGACTCGGTCAGGGGACAGGATGGAAAGGGAGGCCATGGCGTTCATGGAAGACTGCCAGACAAACAGACACAGTCAGTCTATGACCAGAATAGGGTTCTGCCACACCCAAATGACCCCTGCAATCGGCTCCCCTTTCTGCCTTGTGCTTTGAGTAATGCCCACCAACTAGCTCGGCTCAATGTAGTCTGAGCCTGCCTTACTAGACAAGCCCTGGCTCTGCCATTATCACTGATAATGGTCCAGGGCAGCTGCCCCACCATTTCTAAAGGCAGGCATGTAACCCCTAGTCAGTTGGGGCAGTGAGACCCCATGCCAGCTGCCAGTACTGGAAACTGTGGGCTTTCCCATTTGGAGCTGGTGGGAGGACAAGGTGTGAGCCTGAAACTCTTTCTTACCAGAAACTTGAGAAGGCAGTTTCCGTGTTGGAACAGAGAGAAAGGACTCAGAGAACCGATAGGTTTCATGATGGAGGAAGTACAGAAACCACCTCTACTCTCCTAAGGACACCAGCTGAGCCTTGGAAACAACATCCCAAGCTACTCACATCCTGAACACTGTCCGTAAATGAGGCCCTTTTTGTGCTCCAACAGTCTGCATTTCTGTCACTTACAATCAAGGGGCCAAGCCTATATACGTCACCATTCTTCCTGTTTCTGTGAGCCCTCACTTCTTGTGCCCTAGGAGTCCCCCGGCCCTGACAGAAGTACAAACCCAGCTCATGGACCCATTACCTGGTTCAGGGGACTCTGGGTAGTGATTCTGGGGATGATCTGATCCAGGTGCCTGGTGATGAAGGCTTCAGGGTCAATCTTCATCCTGGTGAGAAGCGCTGGCCAGAGTGCAGACTGCATCGCCACTGAAGGAGAGAAGCTTCTTGAAGCTTCTGCCTGGACCACCATCACCCTACCCAAAGAGCCGCCCACTGCTCCATGCCCACCCTACCCATAGAGCCGCCCACCGCTCCATGCCTACCCTAGCCACAGACCTAAGGACGGGTGATGAGAGATGATCAGCATCTCCTGGGCCAGCTGCTCAGTGCTCGAGATGTCACCCTTGAGCCCTGGCACCCCAGAGATGACACACAGAGCTTCCTGCAGGACCCGTGGAGGCACATAGGTCTTGCCCATTTCAGTCACCTCCCCAGCATCTGTCACAAGAGCCTCCATGGGCAGCACCTTTAGAGAGAGAACAGGTGAGTCCCCACAGAGCCCTAGGCAGGGCAGCACACAGAGAGCATGCAGAGCCACTGAGCCTCTCCTGCTGGAGTGCAAGCGATGCCTCGCTTCCTGCCCTGGAATCCACAGGCTGTGAGATGTGCCCAGGTGTGGGAAAGACACCCAGGACATCCACCTAAAACAACCTAGGGGAAGACCAGGCACACACGCTGCTAAGGGAAAAAGGGTAAAGCCTGGCACCTAGAACGCTTCAACAGTCCAGGTCACTACCATCTACTCCTGGTTCTTCCTGCTGCTGCCTGATAGAACCCAGACAGACTGGAGAGCTAGATAAAAAAGAAGGCAAGCCGAAGGGTCCAGGACACCATGAGAACACCGCCCACAGACTCAACCAGGCAAGGCCCCCGGAGCTCACAGACACTGACGAAACAATCAAGAACCCTCTGTGGGTCTAAGCAAGGGCCTCGACAGATAGGTTACTGGTGCCCAGTTGGTGCTCCTGGAGGACCAGACAGCAGGAGTTGGGGGGACCTCTGACTCTTGCCTACACTCGGGTCCCCTTTGCTCCCAATAGATCGCCTTGTCCAGCCATGATATGAGGGTTTGTGTTTTTTGGTTTTTTTAATGGCATTTGTTATGCCATGTTCGGTTGATATCCCTAGGAGGTCTACTCTTCCTTATCTTTTCTTTTTTTTAAGGGAAATGGAGAAGTAAATCTAGGGGAGAAGAGTGGTAGTGGGAACTGGGAAGAGGGGAGGTAAGAGAAATTGTGATCAGGACGTAATGTATGTAAAGAATAAAAAAAAAATTTTTTAAGATTTATTATGTATACAGCATGTATGACTGCAGGCCAGAAGAGGGCACCAGATCTCATTACAGATGGTTGTGAGCCACCATGTGGTTGTTGGGAACTGAACTCAGGACCTCTGGAAGAGCAGTCAGTGCTCTTAACCTCTGAGCCATCTCTCCAGCCCAAGAATAAAAATTTTTTAAAAAGTGTTTTAGAATAGTAGCCATGGCCACCTCTCCTTCGTCAAAACGTGTTATTAAAACTGTTTCAGACTCTTAAAAAAAAAAGGGGGGGCTATAAGCCTTCCTTGCCTTTAAAGATACAGTGAAAAGAGCAAAATTGAGAATAAGTGTGTGTTTAAAATTAAGTGTTTTAAAACAATCAAAAAGAAAATATCCAAAAATATTTTGGTCGAACTACATCAAAGGTATGGAAACGGGCAAGAAAGTCTCTAACAGGCAAAGATGTTACCGAGGCCTGGTGGAATCACCCAGTCTGAGCGAGAGGACATGCCAGGAGTGGCCCCGCTAAAACCCTAGGGCAGAAGCACGTTGACTGAGTAGTCCCAGAGCCCAGAGTCGCACCTTGTGAGAACTGAGGACAGTCTTCAGCTCCTCCAAAAGGCCATTGGCCAGCTTAATGCCCCCGAGAGAGGAGAGCAGCTTCCGGACGGTCTGCTGTGCCTGCCTGCGCACATGCCAGGTCCGGCTCAGGAGCACCGCCACCAGGACCCGATAGTACTGCCTGCAAACACAGACACGGGGGGCCTAGGAGGTGGGGATGGAGCTTCCCACAGCCAAACCTGCCTCACACCCACTCCCCAAAGCTGGGCCAACATCTGCTTTGTTGGCCCAAGAGAAGTGAGGCTCACGTACTGAACTTTGGTGTTAGTGAGTCTATTCGGGTGGTCAAGGAAAAGCCTCTCGGTCAGATGCAGCACAGTACACAGGCCTGTAAGGGAAAGAAACAGTGCAAGCCTCTTTTTCCAGACAAGATTTCTGTGTAGCCCTGGCTGTCCTGAAATTTGCTCTGTAGACCATACTGGCCTCGAACTCACAGATCCACCCGCCTCTACTCCCAGCTTTAAGTGGGATTAAAGGTGTGAGCCACCACTGCCTGGCCAGTGTAAGTCTTTCTGAAACAACTAAGTGGGACCAGTGAGCTGGCTCATGGGTAAAGGAGTTTGCCACTAAACATGATGACTTGAATTCAATCCCCGGAACCCACATGGTGGAAGGAGAACCCACTCCTGAAAGCCGGCCTCCAACTTCTAGGGAGGCGCGTGTGTGCATGCACACACGCACACAGAGAAAATTAATTAAATAACTAAATGTATTCTTCCCCAACCCCAAAAAGACTGGAATGAACTAAAACATTAACAGCAAAATGTAAATGTGATTAACACTAGATGTAAAGCTACAGTTCATTTTTATTTCTTTTTCTCTATTATACATATACATATTTTGAAGTAAAGAAGGTAAACACTGATTTTAACTGTTAAGGGTTACTAGCGGGCAGTGGTGGCGCATGCCTTTAATCCCAGCACTCAGGAGGCAGAGGCAGGTGGATTTCTGTGAGTTCAAGGCCAGCCTGGTCTACAGAGTGAGTTCCAGGAAAGGCACAAAGCTACACAGTCTCGAACCCCTCCCCACCCCCCACGCAAAAAAAAAAAAAAAAAAAGGGATGGATGGATACTACCAAGGATACAGAAGCAGCAGATGAAACTGGCTGTCGGTGGCTAGCAGGACTGAGTGGCCAGAGGTCAGAGCAGGAGGTAGTTTTCAATGAAGATTCCCTCCCACCTTGTCTCTGAACTACGTGAGTGTCATTCCTAATCAAAAGCTAACTAAAAATAAATTTAAACCAGAAAGTGACTAATAGTTGTAGCTCATTAATAGGATGTTGTGATTCGTGAGTCAAAAGGCTTTTCAAATCACTAATTAGCAGCAGACTCCTGTGAGGCAACCTAGAATTTTGCACATACACTTGGAGATCACTGTTCCTTTCCTGCCAGGGTGGAAACCGGTCGTTTCTGTGTCGCCTGGTGGGGGAGCAGAGCTGCCACAACTCCACCGGTACTCCGTGTAGGGGAACCCCGACAGTACCAGTTACCCACTCAGCTGTAATTGCAGCTGCTGTCACAGCTCCACGGCTGTCTCTACAGCCCGCCCAGGTCTGCCTCCCTACTGAGCCTGACTCTCCCACAGGAATAAACTCAGTCAGAAACAGCCAAGCTGCTGGTCAGATCATGGTTCTGAGCGCTCACAGAGGCGCTGGCCAAGCAGGTGCTCAGGAACAGGTCCCCCCCAAAGACCTGTCAGAGACCGAGAAACTCACCATCCTCTGAAGCCAGGAGCAGAAACTTCTCAGAAGTGAAAATCTGCTTCTTTTCATCCACAACCAGCTGCCAAAAGTTGTTCAGTTTGGCTTCTGCAAGAAACCAAAGGTCACCCATGACCCAGGGCACCATGTTCCCCACATGGCCCTACTGAGCTGAAGCTACTGGGCAGGCTCTGTGAAAGACACTCTGGGAGGACCATTCCTAAGCTCATTGTTCTCCTATTCTGAAACCAAACGTCAGTCCTTCTGGCCTCACCTGCAGTCTGGACAACTATATGGTTCTCTGCTGCCTGCGGCTTCTCCTCTGGAATTCCCACTACCCAAAAACCGGGACGAAACACCCGAGGTTCACACAATGCAGCTCTTTCAGCCTTTCCCTAACTGTGGCCATTCCTTCATGAGAGTCACGTCCTTCCAGGCTCTCCTTCCAGCCTCTCCGAGATCTATTCAAATGCTTCCTCCTTCGTGAACCCTTTCCCAACACTCATCCCTCAAACAACCAACCAACCCTCCTTCAAATGACACACATCTACCTCTGTACTCCCACTCCAGAGCACGCACCCTGAACTGTGCTGAAGTGAGGTTGTGATCACGTTTATCTCCACCCAAGGTAGTCAAAGGCCTTGGCATATACAGTGGATGTAACAGCATGCAGAGAGCGAATCCTAGTTCTCAATACAGGAGCAAGGTCAGGCGAGAGAGAGCACAGGCAGACGGGGAGGCCGCTAGAGGCTAACGCTGGGCACCCACTCCAAAGGTCCATATGCTAAAAATATGGCCCCCAGCTTATGGCACCACTGGCAGGTGGCAACACCTACAGGAGACAGGGCTTGGGGGAAGTAGGTCAGTCACTGGTGCATGCTCTGGAAAGAGATGCTGAGACCTGTGTCTTTGCTTTGCTTCCCAGCCAGCAAGAGGGGAGCAGCTCTGCCCATCCACACACTCCCTGCCTGCCACAGATCCAAACACAATGGGCAGCAGAAAAACAACTGCCCCACCACGTGACTAGAACCTCTGACCAAGGGCCACACTAAATCTCCCATCCTCAGCTAGATTTCTCAAGCTGACTAGGACAGAGCAGAATCCCAGCAGGCAGAGGAGAATGGGAAGGCTGTCTTTAATCATTTCCACACACGGGTGACAAGTGAGATGGTATACACAGTATGTTACCCAGCATGTAGAGATGATGTGACCAGCTGTTTGAAGTTCCTGCCTTAGCTCTCCCACAATGGCAGAGTACAACCTGGAATTGTAGCTGAAATAAACCTTTCTCCCCAAGATGCTTTCGGTCAGAGTGTTTATCACAGCAGTAAGAATGAACTAGACTATCCTACGAATATGTAAGTAATTAAGACAAAGTCTAGGAAATGACTCAGTGGTTAAGAGCACTAGCTCCTCTTCTGAGGACTCAGGTTCCTAGCACCTACATGGCAGGTCACAACTGTCTATAACTGCAGGTACAGGGAATCTGACGCCCTCTTCTTTTTTTTTTTTTTTTTTTTTTTTTTTTTTGGTTTTTCGAGACAGGGTTTCTCTGTGTAGCTTTGCACCTTTCCTGGAACTCACTTGGTAGCCCAGGCTGGCCTCGAACTCACAGAGATCCGCCTGGCTCTGCCTCCCAAGTGCTGGGATTAAAGGCGTGCGCCACCACCGCCCGGCCTGACGCCCTCTTCTAACCTCTGTGGCACTGAGTACTTGTGGTGACCATACATGCAGGCAAAACACTCACACACACAAAACAAACAACAGACCCTAAGTCCTAATACTCAACCTAGCAGTCCAAGTATCACAGACAAGCCCAGCCCAGAGCACTGAAGTAACAGGGCCAAAGACAGTGAGTGAGAGGCCCGGCTGCACTCCTGTTGTGACCCTGAGCTCATCCCTACAGGTAACAGGCAGCCCTGGAGTGAACAGGCTGATGCTGAACATCCAACACTCGACCAGGACTCTGCAAAGAGTGCTGTCACCTGGCACCTTGGATGCATGCAAACCCTTACCGGCCTGTGAGTCAGCCACAGAAAGCTTGGAGAGCAGCAAGGCTGCAGCAAACCCCTTCAGTGACCGTGGGAACCTGAGTGTTCTGGGAGGCCGCCTTCTCTACTGTCTGCATAAGCAAGGGCAGAAAGTCCAAAGCCTGCAGGAGTGTGTCACCTGTGGAGACAGAAGCATCTTAGAGACATACTGGTCTGCAGGGGTGATGGGACTACTTAAGACATTATCCACCGGGGTTTTCTGAGTATCTCAAAGAACTGGAGTGAGAGTCTGGGACTTAAACTCTATAACCATAAAAGTTAAAGGTAACAGAATCCTATTAATCTGATCATCTGCTGCTCCTCCACTGGATAAGGAAACAGAGAGGCCACGTAAACTGTCCAGGGTTGTCAACAGCTGGTTGACAAAGAACCACTGCTAACGTCATGCCTAGCAACTCCAATCCAGTGTTCTTCCCATACAAGACAACCTCTAGCCAAGATGCTACCCTGTGAAATAAAAAACACTAAAAATAAATAAATAAGCTAGGTGTGGTAGTGAACACCTTTAATCCCAGCAGGTGATATCTGTGCGTTCTAGGATAGTCAGGGATATGTAGAGAAACCCCATCTCTAAGTAAATAAATTTTTAAAAAAAAGTTAAAACTACACCTAAACACACTCATTTTGGTTTTTGTAACTACTCTCATACTCCAGACTGGCCTCAAATTCAGTATGCAGCCAAAGATGACCTGGACTCCTGCCTCTACCTCCCAAGTGCTGGGATTACAGGCCTGAGTCACAAGATCCAACTGTGCTGTTTCTCGTAAAGCATGGTTCCTGTCAACTCGGGACAAGCATGTCTCCTGACAGGTTCTTGTTCCTACTCTTAACATGTGTGGGCACAAAGTTCATTTCCTCTGTCTAGCGAAGGCTCGGGGATCTTCTTGACGTTTCTTTAAACAGTAATTCATGAATTTAAAATCAACACATCATTTAAAAGAAATGCAAGCTTATATCAGAGGGAAGAGTCAGTATCAAGAGAGTTTTAGTAGAGAGATCAAATTTTTAGTAGAGAGATTCCCCTGGCTGTTTGGAATGGAGACGGCCATCCCTGCCAAAGTCAGTAGCTGTGTTTAGCAAAGAAGAGATGAAAGTGGCCATTTTTTTAAAGGGTTCAAAAATCAATCAAGTTTACATAGCATTGACCTTTTAAATTCATGATCCCAGTACAACAACAGGTTGTAGGTCCTTTCTGAATAAAATCCAACAAGGGAACCACACATGGTGGCGCACGCTTTTAATCCCAGCACTCAGGAGGCAGAGGCAGGTGGATCTCTGTGAGTTCAAGGCCAGCCTGGTCTACCGAGTGAGTTCCAGGAAACGCGCAAAACTAGAGAAACCCTATCTCGAAAACCCAAAAAACAAAATAAAAACAAACAAACAACTGTCAAACAAGGGAAGAAGTCACTACTGTGCAGACTGGGAGAATGACTCAGAGCCAGTGAGGCCCAGTCAGTGAAGCCAAAGAGAAGGCCCCGAGCGGTGAGCATGCCCGCCCACGGGCTCAGTGGTCCTCCTATGGAGGCCGGCATCTTACCTCGGAAGGAGGCCAGCATGCACTGCAGGTAGGCGTGCCTCACCGCGGAGGTGGAGGTTTTCAGGCTGAAAACTTTCTTGAACCAGTCAGTCAGCTTCTTGGGCACTTCTGTAGTGAAGCGGTTGCACCAGAGCACCAGGACAGAGACAGCGTGTACCAAGGTCCCTTCGTGCACTAGGGCAAGGGGCACAAGTCCAGTCGGTCTGATGTCTTATAACCAGGGGAGGGAGCAGGGACAGTTCAGACCACTCCCAGCCCCGCTAACTCAGGAGGTGAGCCTTCAGAAGGCCTTTTAGAAGGCTGGCTGAGAAACCATGGTCAAGAATGGGTCCAAACCGCACGCTCCCCAGGCCACAAGGAATTACCTTCCTGCTGGAGGAACGGGATGAACAGCTCAGCCACCGACCCATTCAGGACTTGACTGGAAGGCCCAGATACCACGTGATGACTGAGGCTTCCAATCCCTGAAAAGCAGATTCTCTGGTTGGCCCCTCCCCTGCACAAAGCCACAGCAGACAAGCCTCCTGCCGCGGCCACCAGGGTACTCCAGGCCACGGACCTCCGCTGGGTGCCCCAGCAGCCACGCTTTTCCCTGGCCGTTATGGACAGTCCTTCAACTTTCTTCAGCCTCTCCTTTTACAGAAGCCAGGCGTCCTGCCACCCAGCTGGCAGCAGAGTCCTGAGGCAAGCTGGCACAGCCAACACTGTTGGGCATCGGGGTTCAAAGGACTCTCCTTACCTGACATTACATTAAACCTCCCCATTACCACAGCACACTGCCACAACCCGGGGTGGTCTCTACCTGAAAGGACGCTCATCTTCTGGGCTACAACCGTTAGCTTGCCTTCTGAGCCTGTGAGGAAATAACAAAAGTGCTCATTCATGTTGGCCTCACTTCATGACACACATGTAGACTCCCGAAGCAGCCTTTCTGGTGTGAGCTGGGTTTAAAACAGCCTTTGAAGACATTTGTTTTCTGACTAAAAGTATTATTTTCTCAGGTAGGCGGTGGTGGCGCACGCCTTTAATCCCAGCACTCGGGAGGCAGAGGCAGGCGGATCTCTGTGAGTTAGAGGCCAGTCTGGTCCACAGAGTGAGTTTCAGGACAGCCAGGGCAACAGAGAAAAACTCTGTCTCAAAAAACCAAACAAAAGCACGACATTCTTACAGGAAATATGAGAGACAGAAAATACAAAGAGAAAAACGAGCTCTATCACTATGTTCCCACCACTCAAAGGCACCATTAACATCCTCGTGTCTGTCGTTCCTTTCTCCCGTGCACACAAAAGCACACTCTTAGAACCACCTCTACAGTCATGGGTGTGCTCCATCAACAGCTTCTCCCGGAGTAGACTCGGTCAAGTTCCCTCCACATCCCGGTGCCAAGGCTAGGGGCACATCTGCTGTGTGTCACCTGCCGTGTGTCACCTGCGGGGTCGGGAAGGCCTGCTCACCTCCAAGGATTGCGAACAGGTGCCTGGCCAGGGCCTCAATGGCGGAGGAGTCGCTGCACTGGCGGGCCAGGTTTCGCACGGCCAGCACAGCCTCATCCATCAGGCGGGGGCTGTTGGATTTCAGCTGATCTGGACACACAGAGCCACCGCTCAGAGGCTGCAGCAGCTGAGCATGCAGACTCCAGTCCCAGCTCGCCAACCTCCTCATCAACAATCTCAGCAAAGAAACCCCTCCCCCTGCTGGTGGTTAAAGCCTTATTTTTCTTTTTTCATGTTTAACATTTATTTAGTTATGTCTGGGGGAGGGTGGGTGCCACAGCACGCACGTACAGGTCAGAGAACAGTGTGTGGGAGTAGGTTCTCTCCTTTGATCATGTGGTTTCCAGGACTGCACTTGAGCTGGCACACGCGTCAGAAACCACCTTTAACCAAGGAGTTGTCTTCTTGACACTAAAGCCTATTTCTAACATAAGATGTGCCCCACCCCCTTTTCAACCCAAACTACCGAATACGACATAACTCAAGGGGCATCAAGGGGCCGCAGAGGGGTCAGCCTACTCACTAGCCAAGCCTTTCACGATGTCCAGGGCATACTGGCTGAGATCAAGTGTCACTGATGCCAGCAGACTGGAGATGGCTAAGGGGACAGAAAGCAGTGCTCCTCAGTGCCAGTGCCAGGGCCCACTCTGCCCCACTCCCCAGCAAACACCGCCCGGAGTCTGCTGGTTAGCGCCACAGTGACATGACCACCCTTCACTTCCCCAAGGCCACAAGGTCGTCACCCCCTTGAGCCAAAGTTCTGCTCTTCACACCAAATCAGTCCAAACTGTCTCGAGAAAAGGCTCTGAATCTCAACAGTCTCCAGCCTCCACAATATAGTCAGTATTCTAAGTGGATACTTCCCATAGTCTTCTAACAGCGCCTGATAGGGCTGGAGTAATGGCTCAGCACTAAGAGCACCAGTTGCTTTTCCAAGACCAGCATCAGCCAGCTCACAACTGCCTGGAACTCTAGTTTCCAGGGGGCTGATGCCCTCTTCTAGATTCTGTGGGAACACGCACTCGGTCAGGCATGCACGCACACACAAATAAATTTGAAAAGAAAGCCCATGACTTTCAACATATTCTGGTAATGGTTCCTATCTTGCCCACGGCTCTCACCAGGTGACGGTGAACACATCTCACACTCAGAACACAGGATGCTCCCACTGCCAAGCCAACAGGAACAGAGTTGCTCAGGCAGCACATCCCCTCCCGCCCACCTGCTCAGCAGGAACCTACTTTCAATAACATTCTCCGGGCTCCTCAGCAAGGACTTTTGAATGGTGGGCAGAATCAGATCCTTAAACTCCGAGTGGGACATGAACCGGAGCAAGGGGGCACAGTTGTCCTGCGAAGACAAAGAGTCAAGCACCCGGGCCTCCCGGGAAAGAGTGAGAGTAAAGAGCAGGTGGTGTGCAGAATTTAAACGAGGATTTGATACTGTCTGGGCGGCAGGTGTGCAATCCACTCACCAACAAATACTTCGGAGGCTTCACTTTGCACATGAGAATGTTCTTCACGTAGAAATCCAGCAGGGCGCTCTACAGGACACGAGGTCCCAAAACTTCAGCATCAAGCAGTGGACCCACTTCCCATGGCCTTCCACCCTCCCCTGCTCGCCACTGAAAGGCGAGGAGCAGTCTTTTCCATGGCTCCCGGGTCAAAGTTCAAAGACCTTGGCAGGGTGGCCCTGCCTGCTCACAGCTGGAGGTCTCTGAAAGCTCTCACCCACCCCCAAGATGAACCCCACTTGCCTTCTCCATGCTCCTTCCTACTTGCTCTCTGCCCAAAATGTTCTGCCCCTCCTTACTAGCCAACTTCACTTTACCCACTAAGTTCCTTCATTACAGGGACACATTCCCGGACCCACAATCCAAGTCAGATACCCATCTTGCATATTTCCTTTGTCACACTTATCAGATACAATTAACTAGGTGACAATCTGTCTCATGTCAGAGTCCTCTGATTCAGTCTCACAAAGATCACATCTTCTGCTCACCGCTGCATCCCCAACTCCTGGCACACTGCTTGGTGCATGGGAGCTGCCCACAGAGGTAAACAGTAAAGTCTCACCCCAGTGACTACACCAGGAGCCACACAGGCTACAGCCACGAGGACAAAGCAGGTTTCCGCTCCTTCCCTCCAGACCCTGATGCAGCAAACCCACTCTCAGCACGCTGGGCACTTGCCTTATGCTGACTGACCACGTCCGTCTCTTTGTGATCCGTGCAGAACTGCACCAGCAGCCCCAGCATGCCAGCGTAGTTCTGGTTGGGTTCTAAGCTAAGGATGGCTGAAAAGTACTGCTCCACCAGCCCAGGGTTCTGAGGAGGAAGTAGAAGGCGGTGAGTCAGACGGGCAGCAGAGGTACAGAAAAGGTACGCCTCCTACCTCCCACCAGCTCCACTCACCTCCTTCCACAGTTTAGTGAGCTTCTTCATCGCGCCATCCACAGCGTGCTTGTGGGAGCCCCCCAGCACCTCCAGCAGCAGCAGACACTGCACCTCCACCTGCCAGGGCAAGGGAACGCTGGAGTCAGGCTATGACTTCGAAGCATCCTATGACTCAGAAGTCTCCTACGACCCTCATGGTCTGCCACAGACATCCATCAGGCCCTCCAGATCCCAGCTGCATCTCCACCCCACTGGAACCCAAACCTCTTCTACCAACCCCTTGTCCTAAATCTGCCCCTTCTCTAAAAGGGTTGTTTGTCTGTCTGTATGTCTGTACATCACAAATGTACAGTATCCTTGGAGGTCAGAAAAGGCTATCAGATTCCCTGGAACTGGGGTTACAGAGAGTTGTGGGTGCTGGGAATCAAACCTGAGTCTTCCCCAAGAGCTGAGCCATCTCTCCAGCCCCCTAAATCCTGTCTTTTACCTAGTACCCTTCATTCATGTATTTATTTAATAAATATTTGTTAAACACCTCCTATGAGCCAAAGGATACACAAGGAGAAGAAGGTGCATTTTTGTACCTTATAGCTCAGGGAGAGAAAACTATTGAATAAAGACACAGATGGGGATGTAGCTCAGAACACAGCATGCACGAAGCCTCAAGTTCACCCCCAATAACAAAAAAATTTTTAAAAGACACAATAAACATTCGTCAGTAAGACCGCTACCATTCAGGAACAGAACAAGAGATCCTAGTTAATGTACTTATCTGCCTAGACTTGTCTTCATTAAGGACCAAATCCTACAGGACACCTTTGATTCCAGGACTCAGGAGGCAGAGGCACCAGATCTTAGTGAATTCCAGGTCAGTCTGTTCTACACAGTGAGTTTGAGGACAGATAAAGCTACACAATGAGACGCTGTCTCAAAAACAACAAAAGAATACCTTTTTTGGGGAGTGGGGGGTGTTGAGACAAGGTTTCTTTGGTAGCCTTGGCTGTCCTAGAACTAGCTCTGTAGACCAGGCTGGTTTTAAACTCAGAGAGATCCGCCTGCCTCTGCTTCCCCAGTGCTGAGATTAAAGGTATGCACTACCATCACTCAGCAGGAAAAAAATCTTAAAAAAAATAAAAGACCACAGATACTTAACGAACAATAACTAACCAGCAGACACTGTGGTCAGTACTGTATGAAGTAAGGTGACTGAGCACACACCTTTAATCCCAGCACTCAAGAGGAAGAGGCAGGTGGATCTCTGTGAGTTCCAGGCCAGTCAAGGCCCTGGTTAAATCTCCAGCACTGGCACCAGAAATTGTCAGATCCACAGAAAACATTTCAATAGTCACAAAAACTAGTAACACAAGGGACCACAGTGGCTAGAGACAGTTACATCCTTCTACACGATTATACCCTTATCTACTGTGCTAATAGCATATCCTTCTATACTTGTTGAAGGTGTCTATAATTAAACAAGCTTGCCGGTATCACCTTGAGGATTGTATCAGGGTTCCCCCTCTGGGATGTTCCAGCCCTTGCTCAAGAGTCCCCTCCCCTGCTTCCTTTAGCACTGCCCCGGACTCTACACTGTATCTCCATCTTCCTCAACAGCGCACAGGCTCCACAGATGCAAAAGGCCTCAGCTTTACTCACAGCAGCCCCGGCTTTTAGCAGTGCCAGCCAGTAAACGGCTGAATTATGTATATAATGACAACAGAATCCGCACAGGAAAAGCCCAGACTCTAGTCACTGCAACAGGTCACACGCTCCTGCTGCACTCTGTCCTATAACGACACTCACCAAGCTGACTGACAGCACAGGTGACAGCTCTAGGAACTCAATGGGGATAGGGCAGAGACCTCGCCCGCTGGTAACCACCTTAGTAGAAAGCCGTTCACTAACAACGAAGCCCACACCCTGTGGAGGGCTCCAGAGTCAAACGCACACCAGCTCCAGCACAAGGACTACCGCAAGTGTCCGTGCTCTAATTCACCACTAACCCACTGCTGGAGGCTCCTCCACAGCTGTCCCAAGTGTGCTGGGTAAGAAACTCAGCACAAGGCCATCTGTCTGCCTGCCTGGCTGCTTCACCTTGAGAGGACTTCAGCTTTCCCATGCTGCTAGTCATTACATCTACATGCACTGCACTCTACAGTGTCTACAGCCATTGCAAATCTCTCTAAAACACTCTCTAAGGGAGGGAGGGAAGTGGCTCTGTCGAATCTCATGGCCAAAAATTAGATCCACAGCACCACCCTCAAGACTCCTCCAGAACCATCAACCACTCCCCTGACCTACACTCAGCCTACCTAGACATCCACGAGAACCTCCCAGCCCGGCCTGCCAGGCCATCTCTGGAGTGCAGACAGGTGGGAAGAAGAAACAAACTGTACAAGGAGCAGGCGTAGAAAGAGAGAAGGGAGTTAGATGGCCAAGACAACGGTCAGAAAATGGCATGATCTACATTACTCATCTGCATTCCTGTATCTTCTGGCATCCCTCTTTTTAGTTATGGCCCGCACGTCTTACCCATCACTGCACCCAATGCCTAGCATCATGCCTGACCCAGAGAAGCCCAGGAACATTAGCGAACAGACATGTGACTCCTGCTGATTTACACCACCACCAAACACACACCGCTGGACCACTTCAACCTGGGAGAGCACGTGGCATGCAAGAGATGCCTAAACTTCACACAACTGCGTACAGCTGACCCTCATGGCTCCAAAGACAAGGGAACCTACCAGCTTGCTCCAGGTGTCTCCTCGCCGCTTGGCTTTCAGGGGAAAGACAACGCGGACCAGCAGGCAGGTCCAGGTCAGAGCCAGCAGGGCGGCCGAGCCGCTGCTCTTGCTGCAGAGGAGAGGGGAGAGACAAAGGCACACCTGAGGCTGGCAGAGCACACGACCCTCCCTGGACTTAACAGTTCAGAAATTTGTTCCCCAACAGCATCAGGGACAAGTCACGGCAAGAGTCCAGGCCTCACTGGCCAACATTTCATCACTTGACATTTGCAACAATAAAAACAAGATGAGGTTGGAGAAGGCTCAGATGTTAAGAGCGCTGCTTGTCCTCCCAAAGGACCTGGTAATTCTCCCAGCAACCCCATGTGTGGGGTGTTTACCCACCACCCCCACAGTTCCCCAGAGTTTTCTTTTTTTTTTTTTTTTTTTTTTTTTTTTTTGGTTTTTTTCGAGACAGGGTTTCTCTGTGTAGCTTTGCGCCTCTCCTGGAACTCACTTGGTAGCCCAGGCTGGCCTCGAACTCACAGAGATCCGCCTGGCTCTGCCTCCCGAGTGCTGGGATTAAAGGCGTGCGCCACCACCGCCCGGCCCCCAGAGTTTTCTTGAGTGCAAGCAGCAGGAAATATTAGATAGAAGGATTTATTGCGGAGAATTTTGCAGAGATAAACAGATAGAAAATAAAGGATAGGCAGAGCCAGGTGGATCTCTGTGAGTTCAAGGCCAGCCTGGGCTACCAAGTGAGTCCCAGGAAAGGCGCAAAGCTACACAGAGAAACCCTGTCTCGAAAAACCAAAAAAAAAAAAAAAAAAAAAAAAAAAAAAGAAAAGAAAAGAAAAGAAAGGAAAGGATAGCCTCGAGAGGGCCTGGAACCTTTTCCAACAGGCCCCGACTGTCTCTGCCCCAGGGTTTTTATAGAGACGCCAAGGGGCGGAGCAAAAGACCTCCTCCCCCAGCACAGCCAAGTGCAGACCATCTCAGACACCTGCACTCAGGCCCGTGGTCCTAATCATCCTCTATGCAGACCTGCTGGGTAAAGCCACGAGGAACCTGAAAACGGGCTGCCACACCCATGGCAGTTCCCAATTGTCTGTTCCAAGGGACCTGACACCCTCCTCTGGTGTCTTTGGGTACCAGGCATGCACATGGTGCACAGACATACAAGCAGGCAAAACACTCATACACATAACTTTTTAAAGAATGAATGAATGAATGAATGAATGAATGATTGAATGAATGAATCTGGCTTTACCCATCCAGTGCCTTGGGCCCACTGACTCCCAGCCCTGCTCCTCAGGGAAAGCCATTTTCTCTACTAACCTGGTTCCTCTCTCCACACAGACACGCTCTCAGTAGCATTCAGAGTGTAAAAGGTAAGAGCCAGATTCTGTGCTCACACCTGCTCATTTGCACAAGCCTACCTGAGCAGAACTCCACAAATCCCTGGAGGCCCATGGCCTTCGGCTCTTACCTTGGAACACCTGCTTTGGAGCCGACACCCGAGGACTGAAGAGAGTTCAGGAGGTTCTTAGCGGTGGCCTCTGGCTGGGCCTCAGCCAGCTGCTGGATGGCCGCCTGCAGAGCTCTGCGAGAGGCTGCATCTCTAGAGCAGGAAGGAACGGGGAGGTAAACGACGGGTGACCTCAGCACAGGCAGGACTGCCTACGCCAAGCACCGGCCTCACGGGGGAAACTGACAGTACTCGACTCCAGTGCATCCTGGGTGATGGAAATAAACTAGATAAATCACCGTGCCCTGGAGTTCTAAAAGTAGCTGGTAAGAGCAGAGGATGACAAGAAGGGCAGAATGGTATACGCCCCATGACTTCAAACTAGGCACAACTAATGACTGCATACATATGCTGAGCATCACGGAGGTAGGCACCGTCCAGGACTTCACACTAACGACCACCCATGAGGTATATAGTGGCACCATCTCCATTCTGCAGTGAGGAAACTGAGGCATAGAGAGGTGAAGTAACTTGCCCAGGATCCAGTAGTTAGATCTAAGAAGTCTGGTTCTAACAGCTGGGCTCTACCCACTACCCACCCCTCTCCCTGTAGGACAGACACACTCTCGACACTGGGGCTCTGGTGGGACTCACCTGTACCGATGCAGAGTCAGGCAGAATAACTTGCAGAGCCCCTTTACTGCTCCCTCTGGCAGATCTGAAAGCAAAGTTTACACAGAAACTCAGCAACATGCACAGTGTGAGCTTCTGCTTACACTGGGCCTTCTGTCAGACACCCCAGTAAGCCCCCGAATCTTTGAGGTAAAATCCCAAGGAGAAAAAACAGTATCAAAACACACGGTCCAGCAAAGCTCAGAGTAGCATGGCCACTTGATAAAGCAACGACACTGAAGAAGCAAACACAGACCTCGATACTTTTCCTGTCTCTGCAGAGCAGAGGGTCAGCAGTTACAGCTGCTCCGCTTCCTGACATGAGCATCGGCTTCACCCTGTGCTGTTTCGTTTATGATCTCTTGGCAGGTATCTGCTCATGCACAGTCTAATAAGTGGTCTAAACATCAGCAGAAAGGCCAGATGTGGCGACACGTGCCTTTAATCCCAGCAGCAGCAAGAGGATCTCTGTGAGTTCAAGGCCAGCCTGATCTACATAGCAAAGTTCCAGGTCCACCAGCTACAGGGTAAGACTCTGTCTCAAAAATAAATAAGTAGACAGACCGACAGAAAGCTAAACCAGGTGTGGTGGCACATGCCTGTAGTACCTCCCAGCTACTCAGGAGACTGAGTAGGAGGATCGCTTGATCCCAGAAATTTGAGGCCAGCCTGGGCAACACAAAAACCCTGTCTCAATAACAAAACAAAACAAAACACACAGGGCTCACACAAAATAATAATTAAAAAAAAAATTAAAGTGAAAAATTAAAGTACCATAAGCTGGGCATGGTGATGCATGCCTTTAATCACAGCACTCAGGGAGGCAGAGGCAGGTTGACTTCTGTGAGTTCGAGGCCAGCCTGGT
Source organism: Peromyscus californicus insignis (assembly GCF_007827085.1). NCBI lineage: Eukaryota > Metazoa > Chordata > Mammalia > Rodentia > Cricetidae > Peromyscus > Peromyscus californicus. The sequence continues at coordinate 5,886,444 of NW_026294540.1, read as the reverse complement.
CTACATAGTGAGTTCAAGGTACCATGAGGAGCCAGCAAGGGAAAAGCATCTGTAACTAGGCAGTTTCTGAAAGTCTAACTTGCCGAGGGATTAGTCAACTACAGGAAATGCAGAGGGAGGCAGGTGCTGAACGGGATTAACAACAAGAAAGACGGTAAGAAGAAGGGTGGACTGAGAGCACCTGGCACTCAGTGCTGTTCTAAGCGCTTCCCATACATTAACACATGCCATCCCCACAAGGCGGGCCCTGCTGTGAAACCCACCTTACAAAGAAGAAAGTGAACAACAGAAACCCACAGAGGCCAGCCAGAGGGGTGCCTGGGCTGAACAAGGTGCCTTGCGTGCTGGAGAGTCAATGGGACAAGCACTACCTGTCAGTCCAGAGCATGCCGTCAACAGAGACACTGGACTGGGAACATCAAGCCTGGGAAGCTTTCTCGGCGTTTCCCATTCAGGCGCCCAGATGACAGAGAGGAAGCAAACGTGGTAGAGAGAGCCAGCCCCTGTAGGCTCTAAGGAAAGCAGTAACAGAGCCGGGGCAGGCCGACAGAGCAGTAATGATGACAGGAAACATAAGCTGCAGTGTGCCACTGCCACACACTGCGTTGAACACCTGCAAATGTTTTCATGTACCCCTCACACTGATCCTAGAGACATCACTAGCTTCACGATCACCCTGGGCTCCGAGTGTTAGAGAACGCAGAACGACAGCTCCAGTACCGGAGGCTGGCTGCACTCTCACACCCCAGCACTTTACAACTCACTCCCAACTACAGGACTGCAGGGTGCCAGAAAAGCACAATCACCTTCAAAAGATTCAGAGTGCTTCACACACTCAAGACATACAAGTCAAACCTGCTCCATAAAGTGGGGGAGCAGGACGTAGTATCTGGCAGTTCCTGTGCAGGGAAATTCAACCATTACGGCTCCATACACGTACACATTTGGTGTCTTCACTAACGAGAGCCTTGCTGATAAAGGACCATGGATGACCTCCAAGGAAGCACAAAATTAGACACCACAGCCCTAACACACAGGAGGACAGCTCAGAAGCTCAGCAACTAACTCCACTTCCAGCTTTCACAAGCTTGGCTGTCCCCCAGGCAACAGCAGGTTCGAAGCAGCAAGTGAGATGGTGAGAGGAAAAGCCAGGTGTGATAGCTCACACCTGTAATCTCAGCACCCGGGAGGATGGAGCAAGAGAAGAGTCGTGAGCTAAAGCCAGCTGGCTCCATCCAGCGAGACCCTGATTGGGAGGAAAGGAGGGATGGAAGGCCGGCTGGCCAGTCAGCTCGTTTGTTTAAATTCGGTGATAGTGCACACCTGTAATCCAGTACCAAGTGCTAAGAAAGGTGAATGGCAGTTCAAGGCCATTATATGGACCCTTTTCTCAAACACACACACACAGAAAGTTGAGTAAAATTCAAACACATGTAGTAAATGTTCTCAGAGAGCTTTAGACAACATGGATCTCTCAATCCTTTTTTTTTTGGTTTTTCGAGACAGGGTTTCTCTGTGTAGTTTTGGTGCCTGTCCTGGATCTCGCTCTGCAGACAGGCTGGCCTCGAACTCATAGAGATCCGCATGGCTCTGCCTGGCAATGGATCTCTCAAGTTTAACGGATCTTAGGGTCCTTAACTGGCCAACCACCTGCTACCATTTTCTTACTTCTGTGGACATACAAAGAAGTGTCTTGGATCAAAAGAAAAATGTCTGTGTGCCCAGTGTAATGCTCAAGAAAGACTAGTGGGGTTTTTTTGTTGTTGTTTTTCAGTTTTTTGAGACACGATTTCTCTGTGTCGCAGCCCTGGCTGTCCTGGAACTCACTCTGAAGACTAGACTGGTCTCAGACTCAGAGATCCACCTGCCTCTGCCTCCTGAATGCTGAGGTTAAAGGCATGTGCCACCACCTCTGCCCGGCAAGATTGGTGTATCTTTCAGAAACATTTGAAATCAATATAGTTAAAACCATAAATAACCTCGGCACCTATCCACACTAACCCTACGGTTTCAACTGTTTTGAAGCACATTATTTAAAAAAAAAAAAAGCATGAAGGCAGAAATCTTAAAGGGGGAAGAAGAAGAGATGAGAGAGTACAACTGAAATTCAGTACCGCAGGTGGAGGCAGATACACACCTTTTCCAGCAATGCATCTCCCCAGCTCACTGAGAATCTCTCTCCGCTCCTTCACACTAGCTGTAGTTACCTTCACGGCAAAACGCTTTAGTGTCTCGGAAACCTGTGAAGACCAAAGCCAACAGCAAATGTCATCAGTCAGACCACAAACAACGAGGGTGTGCACGCAGAGTGTGCACACAGCACAATGGCCACATTCCTGACAGCTGGGGCTGGATAATTACTTGTCAGAGGACGCTGCCTCTGTGCAGTACGGGGATTTGGCAGTATTTCTCAGCTCTACCCACTAGTTGCAGCCAGTAGTAGCCGATTCTCCTCCTGCCCCAGTTATGACAATCAAGTCTCCAGACACTGTCAAATCTCCATGGTTTAGATGCACTATTTTAATCCAGTCAACATACCTTTCTCAAATGTAAGCAAGGCAAAAATCCAAAAATCTCTAGACAGAAAGTATCCTTTCAGAAATACCCCAAATGTCACCCCTGGTTGATGGCTGCTAAGGGAGGGGGAGCATTGTTCTTAAGGGATGTGACCACTGGTAGGCTGCCCCAGTTCCAGCATGTGGCCCCACAGCCACGTGCACGTAGGCAGCACTAACTGGACCAAATACCAAACCTGAGGACCCATACGGTAAAGGAGAAAATGGACTTCCACAACCTCCACACACACACAATGAGGCATGGGTACACAAAAGTACACTCATGCATACATATATACACACTTTAAATAAGTAAATGTATTTTGAAAGCAGGGGGGCGGGGGCTGGAGAGATGGCTCAGTGTTTACGAGCACTTGCTGCTCTTGCAGACGTCTGAAGTTCAATTCCCAGTACCCACATGGCAACTCAAACACCTCTAACTCCAGTTCCAGGGGATCTAACACCCTCTTCTGGCCTCTGCAGACACCAGGAACACATAAGCATGCACGTACATACATTCATACATACATGCACTAACACATACACATGAAATAGAAAAAAAATTTTTTAAATGAGCATGAATGTGAGAGGGGACTGTATTGGGGTACTTGAGGAATGAGAGGGAGCACTGAGGTGGACATTTTCAAGACCAAGATATACTCTAACAGAACAAGTAAATTTCTTCTAAAAAGACAGTACAATCCAGACACGGTAGCACATGCCTTTAATCACAGCAGGAGGCAGGAGAATCTCTGTGAATTCAAGGCCTGCCTGCCTGCCTGCCTACTCTACATAAAGAGAGCCTGTCTCAAATAAATGAATGAATGATGGTACTTTTTTCACATGTAAACTATACCTCAAAAATTCTGAAAACAAAAACCTGAATATGATCCCAGGAAATGGACAATTATTTTAGTTAGGCAGAGATCTAGAACTAATCAAAACTAAAAGTGTTGATTTGTGATTTAAGATGAAGTAAATTTAAGAACTATGGATAAGACTGAGAGAGAGAGAGAGAGAGAGACGAACTAGGTTTGTGGAAAAAAGAAGAGTCCAAATCTAAGGACTATGTGCCCTGCATGCTCTCCCTTCCCACTGTCACACTGACCTCCCGGGGAGAACACAGTACACACGCCATTCTGACAGAACAGTCCCAGCTCTGCTCTCACTGGCTGAGGAAACCAAGTCAAACGTGTCAGCTCTAACCTCGTTTATCTACCTGACGCAGTGAACAGCACTCACCCCATAGGATTGGTATGGAAAGCACAACATTGTGTACTAATACTGCTGTACTTCAAGGGCGGCATCGACAGGCCCATTCAAGACAGAAGTCTCTGCCTCAAGCAGAGCCAATGGCCACAGCACCTGTGTTCTCAAACCCAAACTGAAACCAAACAGGTCTATAAAGGGACACCAACATGCCCACAGCCTTCCACATCTGAGTTAGCACAGTTGCAGTCTCTTGCTTCAGGCAGTTTGTGAATATTCTCTGAAACCTGGGAAAACCTGCTCCTGAGCAGTAGACTGCAAAGTTCATGTGATCAGGCTGCAGGTCCATGAGGCAATTAAGTTTGAAGTCGGGGTGGGGGGTTGTTTTGGGGGTACTTCAAAGGAAGCCCAAGTAAGTAACGAGTCAAGGGTGCAGAGACACAGAACAAAGCCTTTATTTCCACTTTTATTTTGGAGAAGGGCGTTTACGAGTGTGGAAATTGGGAACCACCTGCAGGAGTTCCCTGAGTGGGTGCTGGGTCCTGGGCTTGGCCATCAGGTCTTACTGCAAGTGGTTTCCCCACTGAGGGATCCTGCTGGCCCCTGCTTTTTCTTTCATGCTTAAAGTCCTGCTCTAATTCTCTTGGCAACGAAGACAACAGCATCCAAACTTGTACATAAACTATTTCTTGCTTTGATATTTTTGGGAGTGTTCTTTTGTTTGTTGGTTTGGTTTAGTTTTCTTGAGACAGGGTCTCTCTTCATAGCCCTAGCTGTCCTGGAACTCACTACATACATCAGGCTGGCCTTGAACTCAGAGAGTTGCCTGCCCACCAAGTGCTGGGAGCAAAGGTGTGCACCACACCTGGTCCTGCTCTGGCTATTCTAGGTGTTCTTGGTTTTACTTTTACATAGGCACACAACCCACGAGTTCTAGGTCCGGCCCCCACGCCTGAGCCTAGCCGGCACCTCAGCAGTCACCTCCATAACTCTAAATATGGAGGCTTCCTCACACTGGGACTCTTGGCCGCCATCCTCTGACCCCCCCACCCACCCACCCCCCACCCCCCGCACACACACATACACTCTCCATCCCACCAACAGCAGTCCTCAGTTTTATAAGAGGCGCCAGCTGGGGTGGTCAGTGTTCCCACTGTGCACAAATAGTAGTACCCTCCATTTAACAGCCTGTGCTCCTCATCCCGCCCAGCACTGCTTCCCTGGAGTTAATACCTGCCCTTTCCACAATCGCCTGTTTGCCTTGTTTTACCTAATCTTATTCATCATTCGACTCAAACTCTTAGTTGTGTGTCTTCATTCCAGAAAATTCTGTCCCTTCTCCTGAAGGAGTCTCTGAAGTTTCTGTCTTACTCCAGTCTGGCAGGTGACCATCTACAGGGTGTAAATTCCCACCAAGTGTACCACAGTGTCTGTGCAAAGCACACCCTTCAGTTCAGAGAGTTCGTGCAGTGTGAGAAGGTTCTGGCATCATATTCAAGTTTGTCAAGACCCTGAATTCTATACTGAAATCATTCCCTTCAGAGTCCTGAAGCTACTGGACTTCTCCACTGAATACTAACCTTTAGCTGTGGCTATGAAGGCATCAAAACACTTTTGTTGTGTTCAGACAGGGTCTCACTGTGCACCTAGGCTGGCCTCCAACTCCAGTCCTCCTGTGTTGGGATTATAGGAATGCCAACTCTGACTGATCTTTTGGAGGACACCTGGTTTTTCTTTCTAGAAGCTTCTAGATCTTTTTTTTAAGATTCTGAAATTTCATAGTAATATGCTTTGTTGTGAGTCTATTTTATCCATTGTGCTGAGTCCTCTGATCTAGAAATGTCCATCCAATGGGGGAACGTTTCTCCAATGACTCTGTTGACAGTTTCCTTAGAGACTGACCTTGGACGAGTGGTCACAGCACTGGGTCCACAGTACCGGGTTTTATGGTCACCAGAGGGAAAACTTTAGTTTCTTTTCAGAGTAGAAAATCTGGGAATCTGACAGCATCTAAACCTAGGGTTCAAATTCTCCTTAACCCAGTCATCCTCACTTCCATGTTAACTGACACCATCAACTACACCTCTCAAAGATTCTGCAGAGAACCTCAGGATGGTTCCTGAGTTTCCCAGCTGATGGATTAGGACTCACTTCCTTGGTGTTCAAAAATCTGCATCTCTCATTTCTTCTTCTGTTTGTTGTTTGAGACAGGGTTTCTCTGTGTAGCTTTGGCGCCTGTCCTGGATCTCGCTCTGTAGACCAAGCTGGCCTCGAACTCACAGAGATCCACCTGCCTCTGCCTCCCCAGTGCTGGGATTAAAGTCATGGGCCACCACCGCCCTGCAAATCTGTATCTCTTATTGTCACTTTCAGGCTTCCAAAAGTTTGTTGCTACTGCCTGTGTTCTCCATCCCCCTCTCTATTTGTTGGGTTTGCTTCTGTGGTGCTGGGGATCAAACACAAGGCCTCGTACATGTCAGACACACATTCTATTGCTGAGCCATGACCTCAGCCCTACAACATCCTGTAGGAGAGGTGCTAAGGATGACACCTAGGGGCTAATGAATGTTAGACAAGTGTTCTACCACTGAATCACCCACAGGCCAGAAAGAGGTGGGGGCGGAGGGGGGCATAACGTGTGTGGAGGTCAGAGGACAACTTTCAGGAATCAGTTCTCTCCTTCCACCCAGGGTTAGCAATCTAACTCAGTCTGGCACAGAGCAAGCACTTTCACCCTACAGACTGCCCTCGGCCTTACAATACAGTAACAGTAAACTCCTTTTGGGTTTTTCCTCTTTCTTTTCTCTGAGACAAGGTTTCTCTGTGTAACCCTGGCTATCCTAGAACTTGATCTGTAGACCAGGCTGGCCTCAAACTCAGAGACCGCCTACCTCTGCCTCCCGAGTGCTAGGATTAAAGGTGAACTTTGCCACCACCGATTTTCTTTCTTTCTTTCTTTTTGTTTTTGTTTTTGAGAAAAGGTCTCACAGTGCGGCCCTAGATGGTCTGGAATTTACAGAGATCCACCCGCCTCTGCCTTCCAAATGCTGGGACTAAAGACATGTGCCACTACACTGTCAATAACATAGCATTAAATTCGTGGCTATATTTTCCTCTCACATTATCAAAGAACTTTTCATATTTGAAAAAGAAGTCAAGGCTCTTCTTAATCAGAAATTGAGAGGCTGAGAGTGTAGCTTGTAATAAAGCCCTTGCCTAGCATGCAGGAAGTCCAGGGCTGGATCCTCAGCATGGCAAAGGAAAAGATGAAAAGTCAGTAACCCCCTGGAAATCTCAGTAACCCCCTGGAAATCTCGTCACAACAAAGCCGAGGAAAAGTACTAAGATCCTTTAGGAGTCATACTGGATGTTAAAAAGATCGGCAGCCATGCCTTCCAAGTTCACAGACAGCGCTGTAGATAGTGCTGAACAAGAAAGAGAATTTTCCAAAATGACAGAAAAGCTCTCCTAGTCTGGCCAATACACACCAGCCACTAGTCACATGTGACTACTAAAATGTACTTAAGAATTTTTAATTTTATATCATTTTGACTAACTTAAGTAGGCCTTATGGCTATTTTGATAACATGGCCAAGAGTTACCTACTGAACACAACTCTAGAGAGAAGATTCTGGTTTTTGTTTGGTTTTTTGTTTGTTTGTTTTGTTTTTCGAGACAGGGTTTCTCTGTGTAGCCCTGGCTGTCCTGGAACTTGCTCTGTAGACCAGGCTGGCCTTGAACTTCCAGAGATCCGCCTGGCTCTGCCTCCCGAGTGCTGAGATTAAAGCCGTGCACCACCACCACCTGGCTGAAGAGAAGATTCTTTTACCCGTGAGTATTAATGTTAGACATTCAATCTTCTGAAAACACTAAAAAGTTTTACTTCTTGGGATTCACTATGACACAGCTCTAAACAAATTACCAGCCCCTTCCTCAGGAGACCCTTGCAAAATATCTTTTGAATGTTCAGGTTAAAGGCCCCTCTTTGGTCAGCCTCAAGGCACAAACATAAGAATCAATTCATCTCACCCCAGAGACCCAAACCGTCTTTTATATACCAGTTTCTGCCAGGCAGGGAATCCCAGCACTCGGAAGGCATGACTACAAGTTCAATGGCAGCTTGATCTACATTTTTTTTTTAAATCTACATTTTTTTGAGTTGTGTGTGTGGAGGGGGTGGAATAAGGAGAGAAAGTTTCTTTTTCCCCTTTATATTCTTTTCATCCTTCCACGCGGCTACAGAAGAGGCTGGGATGGAAAAAGGGGGGTGTCTTCAACTGCTCCATACCCACAGGTGTTGTTAACACTCAAAGGTGACAAAACCCTCCTAGGTGAAGGGACCCAGTACCAGCAACCAAACTACACGGAGCCCTACTACCTTGCCTCAGGAAATCTCCCCAACGACCCTATGAAATAGAAATTATTTCAGCAGAATTTTACATTATAAAAAGATTGAAACTTAAGAGGAGGAATGTCATTTATCTCCTGCCTCCGAGAAACCAACGCGCAGAGCCTCAGCTCCAAACCCTTGTGGACATAAAGGCTACAGTGCTAGGTGGCCGCACAGAGTCGGGGGGGACTCTGCACCGCCCCGCGGCTCACGGTCACGGGGCTCTGGAGAACCGTGGCACACCCCGAGGGGAAGCGCAGCCACCGCCCGGGCGGGAGCAGGCCCAGCAGGGCGCCAGCTGCCCCGAAGCCAAGCCGAAGCCCCGGACTCCTCGAGCCCCAGCCTGGGTCGCTGTGCTCGCCCGGGCCGAGGCGAGCCTCCAGCTGGGAGCCGCCTGCCGCCTCTTCCTGCGGCCTCCGCCGCCGTCAGCCCCGCAACCTCGGAGCCGGCGCTCCCGCCGCCGCCGCCGCCGCCGCCGCCCGCGCTCCGGCCCCGCCATCCATCCGCCGCGTTGGCCCCGCGGCCGCCCGCCTCACCTGCGTGTCCGCCGCCATCCTGCCGGCGCCCACTCCGGAACCGCTTCCGGAGCGCTTCCGGGTCATGGGGGCGGGCCCACGCGGCAAGGCGACGCCTGGCGCCCCCGGGCGGGAGGGCGGCCACAGCCAGGTCGCTCGCTGGAGCCCCGGGATGCAGGCTCATCTCAGCCTGACCTCAGGAGAGACCCCCTGCTGCTGCGGCATCGTCGGGGATCCCGGATCCAGCCCCGACACCCCCATCGGGCGGTTCCTGAAGGGTCTGCGCTCTTCGGCGGAGCCACTAAATGCGCTTCCTGGACTCCGGGAACGGAACCCGGAGAGCCCGTGTCCCGTCCTGCAGTCCAGAGAGGACTTGGAGGTTAGAACAGGTGGATGAGGGGCAGGGGAGGGATGCAGGGATGCCTGGGGAATTGCTGCTGCGCGGTCTGAGCCGTACTGGGGGCAGGAGTAAGGGGCAGGGGTAAGGAAGAGCTCCATGTCTTTGGAGATTTAATTTTTACTTGGACTCTGTGTGCTTTAGAGAACGCGGTCTCCAGGCTACCTGTTGGCCCTCAGCAGTGGCTTTCAAACTGTTGGCACGTAGTTAAAACAAGTTAACTATACTGGTTTGTAGTGAATAAGCCACAAACTTTATAACTAATACCAATATGGCATATGATTTAGAAACTGGAGAGCCAGTTTCTAAAATCCTGAGCTTTTTCAGACAGACTTGACACTTACTGAATGCCTGCATGAACTGACATCCAACTACTGCTTTAGAGGAACGGAGGTCAGACCTCTTTCTCTACACCTTCACCTGTGGATGCACACAGGTAATATATTTTGGGAAGGCCTACAACCTGTAGCTTTCTAGTTTGAACCCTCCCAACTAGAACCTGAACTATATACACTACCTGCAGTTATCAACTGTCCCTGTATTCAAGCAAGGCCAATTGAATTTTTATTCCATCTTAATGTACTTGGAAAAAAACAGTAGTCAACCCTCTGTATTCTACATCCAGATCCGACTGCACATCTAAAATACAAAATTCATTAGTGCCAAACACACCGTGGTAACTAACTGCTGCACCCATTTGAGTGAAGGAGGATCAATTTCTGCACCAACCTAAGGTCAGTGCCTAATCCCAAGATCCTATGGGGCTGGTGAGGTAGATGGCTGTGAACTGAGCTCAATCGCTGACTGATGTGGATGCTCCTGAGCTACATGCAAATTTCACCAAAACCATGACTCTCAAACTGGGATTTCAACCTGTTACCACCCCTAGCTCAAATCCAGCATTTTACTCCTGCCTCAGCCTACAGGCTGGGGTTTCAGACCCAAGCAACCCCGGTTCCTCAGCCTGAGTCCTTGGCGTTCAGACCAAGCACTTATAAACTTGACCACCCACTAGCTTTGATATCCTATTAAATCCAGAGATCAGTTCTTGATAAAGGTTCAACTTTACAGAGTTGGTATTTGTAATTGGTGATCTTCCAATATATCCCCCATGGGTAAGGGGAACTACTATAAGATAAAAAGGCCAGGCTTGACTAACAGTGAGAGACCCTGTCTCAAAAATAATTTAGGAACAAAGACGATGCCAACAAGTACCATATCAAACACAAAGGTTTTTGTTTTTTAACCCTTTCAGTTTCCTAAACCTGAGGATACAAAATAAATCCAGGCAATTTTAACAGAAGTAGCTTTTATTTCCATGTTTCTCAAATTAAGCTGACTGAGTTGGTTGTTTTGAGGGGATTAGTCAAAGAGACCAAATCCCATATCCTCATCTGATTCCTCCGACTCTTCCTTGGCTTCAGCCTTGGCTGGGGCTGCAGCAGCAGCAGGAGCAGCAGTGGTGGCGGCGGCCACAGGGGCAGCAGCCGCAAATGCAGATGGATCAGCCAAGAAGGCCTTGACCTTGAAGAGAAGATGGTCAATGTGATCTTCCAGTCTTCAACCCACTCCCTTCCTGCCTTTGTGTGGCTCCCAGCCAGTCAAGCATTCCTGTGTAGCAGTTACCCAATCAGGAGGTCTTAAGCATAGTCTTTAGGGCGGGGACAGAAACTCTTTGGGGTCTGTCATTTTTAATGTGAGAACATGCAGACCCTTGTTCCCCATCTCTAAAAATACATTTCCCCCTTTTTTTATTAAGGACCCCACTATGTACGCATAGTTCAGGGCAGACTCAAACTTACAGCATAGACTTCCACACCCTGCTTTCAAAAGTGAACTCTTAAAAACTGCACTGGGGTAAACGGTGGTGGACCACACCTTTAATTCCAGCGCTGAGGCAGATGGATCTCTGTGAGGCAAACCTAGTTCCAGGCCAGCCAGTCTCAAAAATCAAAAGTGTACTGGGGATATATTAATACCTCGGTTGGTAGAGTGCTCATCTAGCAGGGAAGCCCCAATACTGGTAAAATGAGCCCAAACCTGGTGGTGCATATACTTATAATCTTGGCATTTGGATCCAAGGTCACCCAACTACGTAGTTTAAGACTAGCTCTGGCTACTCTCAACTGCCTTGCCTAAAGGTACCTAGTGTAGAAAAGAATGGAATATGAATTCACTAACTCAGCAGCCTGCCATTTGTCACCCTGATGTCAAGCCACTATGGTCCTGGAAGAATATCTTTACCTTTTCAGCAAGTGGGAAGGTGTACTCAGTCTCCACAGACAAAGCCAGAACCCGCTTGTACCCATTGATGATAGAGTGTGGCACTGAGGCAACAGTCGGGTAACCAATCTGCAGACAAACACTGGCAACATTTCGGACACCCTGCATGAGAGAAGAAACAAAAAATGACATTTAAGCTCACACCCTCAGTCTCCAAGCCTTCTCACACCAGATGCTCCTGGAAGGCCAGACTCAGTTTATGTTTACCTTACTCCAAACCTGGGTGTTCCATATACCATTTACTGCCCCTTTTTTTTGAAAATCTAAGCTGTTAACATAGTTACTGAGCACTGTCAGACAAAATGGTTAAACTTCCAGATGTAACTTGCCAATAAGTAAACTTCTTATAAATAGAGCTACTTGCAGTAACAGTTATTCCTTGGATTGGGGCCCAGGACCCACTGCAGATCCCAGAATCCAGTTCAAGTCCTTTCTATGTAAACTGGTATGACTTCGCATACTCTACACATCCTCCTGCAGACCTATGAAGGATGTTACTTCAACTCACAATACAGTGCAGATACTTTTAGACCTGCTCAGTTCGAATCTTTCAATCTTAAAAATATGATTGATTGTTCACTTAGTGTACTCATTTCTCCTTGAACTCACGCCTCCTGCATGAGAGCCTCCCTCTCTAGCACAGAGAACATTTTCTTCTCAAGATCGCCTGTTTATTGAGACAGGGTGTCTCTTACATGGACCTGGTGGTCCTGGGACTATGTAGACCAGGATAAACTCACAACAGATGGCCTGCCTCCGCTGGAATTAAAGATGCAGGCCACCACGCTATCACAGGTTATATATAATAACCTTTGGGTGCCCAGCACCCCCTGCTTCAGACTTCCATTTTTGCAATGAGAAAACGGACAGGCTGAAGATGCTTGGCACACACCAGTATCTGTCATGCTCCCAGCATTTAGGGGAAGGAGCTGGGTGGCATACCTCCAGGAAGCGGGAGTGCAGAGTCTGCTCTGTGATGTCGAGCACTTCCGGGTTGTAAATGCTGCCGTTGTCGAACACCTGCTGGATGATCAGCCCGAAGGAGAAGGGCGAGATGTTCAGCATGTTCAGCAGTGTGGCCTCACTGGCACCTACTTTGTCTCCAGTCTTTATCAGCTGCACATCACTCTAGGGAACGAGAGATCATCAAGCAGTTACCATCTGGACATACAATAAGGAGACCACAGCCTCCAAATGACCAACCCTCTCAATGTCAAGCTGGTCTACTCACCAGAATTTCAATGGTGCCCCTGGAGATTTTAGTGGTGATGCCCAAAGCCTGGAAGAAGGAGGTCTTCTCGGGCCCCAGACCAGTGTTCTGGGCTGGCACAGTGACCTCACACGGGGCAATGGCACCAGCACGGGCAGCAGCCGGCACCTGGACAGAAGATATTCAACAGTGAGAAGGTCTCTCCACTGATAAACACCAGGATCTGATAAACTCCACTGATAAACATCATCCAGTCTGATTCTCCCCCTTACCTTATTGGCCAGCAGCATGTCCCTAATCTCAGTGAGGTCCTCCTTGGTGAACACAAAGCCCACATTACCCCGGATATGAGGCAACAGTTTCTCCAGAGCTGGGTTGTTCTCCAGGTGCCCCCGGATGGCCTTGCGCATCATGGTGTTCTTGCCCATCAGCACCACAGCCTTCCCTCGCAGAGACATACGGATCTGCTGCATCTGCTTGGAGCCCACATTGTCTGCTCCCACGATGAAGCATTTTGGGTAATCATCCAAAAGTTGCTATAAAACAAGCCAGAAAGAAATCGAAGTTGAGAGTAAACAAAACAAAAACAGCAGAAACCAAACCCCTTCCCCACTCCTCCTTTCATGCTTCCAAACTGACACTTCTTACTAGGAGCCAGCCACCTGAGCTTAACACAGTCACATCTGATCCCAACTTCTTGCTGGTTATGAGTGGCACAAACTAAACTTCTGAGAGGCAGCCAAACATTACCTTTTAGCTGGGTGTGGTGGCACATACCTGCCATGCCGGTTGAGGCCTAATTGCTAATTCCAGGCCAGCCTGAGCTACATGGGGAAGCTCTACCTCAAAAAGTTGTATTTAGTTTTAACTTTTAAATAAGGCATGCCTGGTTGACTAAAATGACCAAGGGAAGAGACAGTTACGGCACAGAAAATAAACTATTGCAGAGCGATTTGGGGGAATTTATGTTGTGAATATACAAGTTACGGTACCCAAAGATCTTGTGTCCAAAACTGGTAATGGTAAATAAAGGAGACTAAAACACAGGCTAATGCCTACAAAGGCTGGCGGCAGATCTGATTAGGAACCGCTTCAGAGGGCTTTTGTAGTAAGTCACTGGACACCAGCTCGACTGGTCGGTCTCTGCTGTGCAGCATGCCCCCTTACAATGAGTCCCTCCTCGTCCTTTGCACAGACGGCAGGGTTCTACAGGGTGAGCCACCCGGTGAAGGAGCTAGTTCTGCAACGAGGGAACCCACACCGGGAACCTAAGATGACAGGATTTCTCTAGACAGCGTAATTCTGTGGAAGCGCCTGACAGGTTGACTGCCCGCCCAGTAAGAGCCCGGGGCGGAAGCGGCTCGTCCACGGCCCGCTCGGCACTTACGATGATCTTAAGGAAGTAGTTGGACTTCCAGGTCGCCCTGTCTTCCCTGGGCATCACGGCGGTGCGTCAGGGATTGCCACGCAGGGTTTAAAGACGATGTCACTGGGGAGAGAAGGGCAGCGTGAGCCCGGCCACCCCGACACCAGCCCCGGGCCCGAGGCCTAGGCCGAGCCGGCCACGCGGGACCTGGGCCCGAGGAGGAGGCCGCCGCCAACAGCGCGGGCCAGGCCGCAGGCGGGACGGGGCGGCCCGGTCCCGGGCCTTCCTCACCGCGCCCCGAGCCCACCGCCCCCGACCCCAGAGTCCCCATGCTCCTGCCGCCCTCCCACAAAGACACACGGGAGACCCCCAACCTCCAATGAGGACGCCTGGCGAGAGAAGGGCCGCGCGCCCGCGCGTGCCTTTTATATGGGCGCTAGGCGGCCTCGTTAGCCGACGACGACGACGTCCATACCTATTGGCTGCGCTATCAACCGTCCCGCCTCACCAAGTGAATGTAGGCAGACATTGGGTGACACCGCCGCCACTCAAGCAAGCAGGGTAAGTAAAGACTGCACCCTGCTGTATTAGAGGCGAGCTCCCGCCGCTGCTGCCCTCTGCTGGGCTGGAGCCGACTTGCAGCGTCACCGAACTAGTACAGCAAACTTGAGTGCTGAGACATGTCTCTTATTCTTCCGTTCAAAACCTACGTCCTCATCCGCACAAAACTCATCAAAGGTTCCCGTTTTCTCTGAATAAAAGCCTAAAACCTAGACTGTGTACACGGTCGTACACGACCGCTCCCACCTTCACCCTGCAATCTTGTCTCTTGCTTTCCTACTGAAGCATTTGTCTCTAGCCCGATCTCTGCGGTTTCTCCAGAGCATGCCCTTACTTCAGGGCTTTTGCCCAACTTTTCCATCTTCCTGGAATGGCGCTGTCCAGGATCTGCCTCATCTTCCTCATCTACCTCCTCCAAGTCCTACTGCAAATGCCATCTACTCAACGAGACTTGCCCTGACCCTTGATTTCAACTTTTTTTAAAGGAATATCTTTTCTTTTTTTCTTCTTTTCTTCTTTCCTGTTTTCTTTTTGAAGACTTATTTACTTATTATGTATACAGTGTTCTGTCTGCATGTATGCCTGCAGACCAGAAAAGGACACCAGATCCCATTATAGATGGTTGTGAACCACCATGTGGTTACTGGGAATTGAACTCAGGACCTCTGGAAAAACAGCCAGTGCTCTCAACCTCTGAGCCATCTCTCTAGCCCTTGATTTTAAATTTTAAGAGGTGAAAAAAAAAAAATCAAGCCCTACTGTTCACTCCCCTGCCTTCTCCCACAGCACTTACACGTCTACTCACTGTATAATTGATCACATTCTATTGTCAGCCTCTCCCTGCAGGAATGTAAGTGCCATCAAGGCAGCTGTTTTGTCCTGCGCCTTCAAACAAGAGGCATGTAAGTATTTGTTGAATGGAGAATGCAGGGTGGCCGGATGACCTGGATCCCTGACTTGGTTCTGTAGCTTGCCGTACTGTCTTAGGAAGCGCTTCTGCTCTGCTTACCATCTGCCTGCCTCCCTCATTTGTAACAGGAGGCTGTTACACCATTTCTGGGCTATAGGAGAAAATCAATACATGAGCTCCTTTCATTATATACGTTCATTCAACATTTATTTGGATAGTTGTTTTGCTTTTTCTTCGAGACAGTCTATGACTCTGTAACCTGACCCAGCCAGCCTTCCACTGATATTCCTGCCTCAAGCTCCCTAGTCACCACATGCTCCAACCACAGAAAGCTCAAGACACGGTTTTTATGAAAGATCCTAAGGCCAGGAGGGCTTTTCTTCCCATCTCCATGACTTCCCCGAGCAAGTCGGAAATCTCCAGTGAGCGTATCTAGGCCATATGTGACCAACTAACCTTTGCTGCAATTGTGGGCCCCAGTTCTGCGTCTCAAAATCTTGCCCTAGGCTCGCAAGGGTGGGGTTCAGGGTTCTTATATCCGGTCCCACCAGTTTAGAGCTGCTTTCACAGGCATGAAGCCATCTTTTCACACTGCAGTTCCCAAACCCGACTACACAGCCTCGGAGCTTCACAAACACATGCATCCCAGCCCCTATCCAGGTAGAGCCTACTGGAGTAGGACCCGGGAATGTGTGGTTTTTTAAGGTTTTATGTGTTTATGTGTTTGTGTGCCTGTGTAAATGTAAGCCACATGAGTGAAGACACCCAAGGTCAGAGCCTCTAGAGCTAGAGTTACAGGTGTTTGTGAGCTGTCAATCATTGACACTGGGAACTGAACTCAGAGCCTTCGGAAGAGCAGTACTTATTCTTAACTGCTGAGCCAGCTCTCCGGACCCATGAATAAATAAATGAATATATATATATAAATGTGTGTGTGTGTGTATGGGGGAGGCTGATATTGAGCCTAGGGCCTTGTTCATGCTAGGCAAGCAGCCTACTGTTTTAAGCTTCCTGGTGCCTTTGAAGATCAGCCCAGTTTGAGAACTGCTGGAGTCACTAACTGATGAGGTCGCTCTTAATGACAGCGTTTCTGCACGATCGGCACTGTGCTAAGTAAGTACTCATGCACACTGCCAATGTTACTGTCTCCCTCAATCCTGAGGTGCACGATTTTAATGAGAAGACTCCCAAAGGTTAAACCACCCGACATTTCAGAAGTACGATCTAGGAACAGGTTCAAAGCCCATGGGCCCAACTGTGCTACGGTCAACCCAAGCCTATGTCTATTTTTCTCTAAAAGCATTTTTCCAAGTGCATACATACGATTATGGCACATTTCCAAGGACATGCCGGCCCTGACAATATAAATACCATCTCTAATTGTAGCATACCAATATAACATCATGCTGTGGAGCCATTAGAAATTATGCAAATCTATATCCAGTGGCATGGGAAAGTATCCATAATGCATGACTGAGAAAGCCAATCAGCATTTCTATAAGGATGGATCCAGCGAGGGTTGAAAAAAATAAACCAAGTCATTCTCTCTGAGTGGGTGTTGAAGGTCACGGTCACTTCCAAGCTCCTTGTGATAATCACATTCAGAACAGCATTTACTGTATTGCCTGGAAAACGGATCCAAAGGACAGGGCAAACTGTGAAGCCACAGCTTAGGGTGGAATGAAGCCATCCAGTTTGGGGCCCAGAGATCTGATAAGAGAAAGCATGCATATATGGACGTGACCACAAGGGGGCAGTAGAGGCTGAGCAGCCACAGGAAGTCTGTGGCATCCCATAGAGAAGTTTAGACCAAGGTGGTGTTGCCTGGGGCCTGGTGATTTCCATCCTCTCCTTGATCAGTGAGTGGAATGCCACCCACAGGTCAAGGCGGGACACCCTAGAGCAGGGCCTGCCCCTGTGGGCCCAGTACAGCTCATACTGGAGCTAGTAGGCCACAGGGCCACAGGCATGCTCCCGGGATCCCATTCTCTGGCTTTTGGACCTCCAGTGAGGGCACGTCAATGATTTGCCTTCTTTCCGTGACTCTTCTGAGTCCAGAGCGATTTGGGTTTCTAGATCAAACGTCCAAGAAATAGCACCCGCACGGGCGAAAATAATGGCAAACTTTATTGGCATAAATCACAGGAATTGAAATGGAAAAAGCCAGGTTAGAAGTTTATAAGAAAAAAGTCAAATGATCACATATCCATTGACCCAGAGGATGGCCCTCCAGCTACCCGTCTCTTCTTGGAGAGGGGCCTGGAGCAGACCACTGTAAACAGAGCAGTAAGGCCTGTGGGTGGAAGTGCCGCCGCCATGTCAGACCATGTCAGACCTCTGGAGCGCCACGCTCACCTTCCCGGGCCTGGGCTGCTGCTAGCCCGGCCCTGACCGAGGATCCTTGTCTGGGATCCCATCACACTGGGCCTCGACTAGGAAGCTGATGTAATGTCTGGGTCCCCTGCCTGGGGACCCTTTGGACACGCCTGTCCCAGGGCTGGCTGCTCCTGCTTCATCCTTTGGGATGCGAGCTATGGAGCCTCCCACCGCTCTAACAGGACCTTGTCCCTCTGCCCAAATCCTACCAGGCTCCCTTCACCAACTTAGGGCATTCTTCCCAGAACCCCCACCTCCTCCTCAAGCATGAATCCCACCTGTGAGAGGGAGCAACCTTTGCCCCAGTCACCAGGAAGTTTGAGGAAGCGAGGCACCCAGGAGAATCGAGCCAGAGACCCTTCTGGTCTTCCTGGTCGAAACCAGACACCAGCTTTCCTGAGAAGGCGGAAGAACGAGCCCCAGAGGAGCAATGGGGCGGCTGAGAGTGTTCAGTGGGTTCTCCTTGTTGCCAGAAAGTTCATGGGGAGCACAGGCTGGCTCCTGATAGCTTACTCAGGCAGGGAGCAGACCCCAAATACAAACTGTGCCCTTTGCCTCCCTTGGGAACAGGACCCATGAGGTTCAAAGTTCCAGGTCCGAAGGGCTGAATGTCCTCAGACTGTTCTTAATGGAGAGCCTGTTGGCCTGGGCAGTGAGGGAGGGGGTTGAAAATACAGCAGTTTAAAAACAGTCCCGGGGAGCTGCGAAATTACGGAAGGGGTCTCAACTTGCTTGTGCTAAGAAACAAAATAAAATACAAATTGTTTCCCCATCCCAAGCCCTCAGTACAAAGCAAAGTCCATACGAGGCCACTGGCAGGCCCCGTGACAGTGGACATAGACAAGAATACAAAAGGGGACGTCCTTTAAATCTCTTCAAAATCATCTTGTAGAGAGAAGTAAAAGCAACTTGAGCAATACAAAGTCCAACCTCAGTGTAGAAATCTATCAAAATCGGTACAGTGTTGAGGCACAGGTGACCCTCCCCACCTCACAACATCCCCAGAGACAGAAATGTGGCTATAGAAAATATTATTGCTGGAGAAGCCTTTCTCGGTAAACCCGGGGTAGGTAGGTATAAACGGGGCAGTCGCCCAGACTCTGGGACACTGGGCGTGGAACCCAAAGTGCCTTTGGTGGCCTGTGGGTGAGTTTATGCTGGCATTGTCTCAAGGGGGCCCGGTGTCCCCAATATGCTCAGGGTAATTAGGTTGAGAGCAACTGGGATAAAAAGAGCCCCTGGCTGACCCTCTCTGCCCTCCCACTCCGACTCCACTGCTGAAGGTGACTGTGAGAGGCTCCGGTGTGGGGTGCTGGCTCATGAGG
Organism: Peromyscus californicus insignis; assembly: GCF_007827085.1. Taxonomy (NCBI): domain Eukaryota; kingdom Metazoa; phylum Chordata; class Mammalia; order Rodentia; family Cricetidae; genus Peromyscus; species Peromyscus californicus. The sequence continues at coordinate 5,867,347 of NW_026294540.1, read as the reverse complement.
ACACACTTAGGAACGACCGGGCCCCAACACAGAGCCTAGGAGAGCCAGAGAAGGGGAAGAAGGCCCCTGAAGCTCTCTGGTGTGGGTGAGAAAGAGGCAAGACCCCCCCCCCCCCCAGTCCTGCCCTACACCTGCCGTGGACAAGGTTCCAGTTTCTGTTGGATTGATTGGCCCGTCACCCCTGGGCGAGGTCCCTGGGTCACAGTAGCAGTGGGTGGCGCTGGCTGGGGAGGGGTGGCCGATGGGAGGGGCCTAGCAGAAGAGCTTCAGGAAGCAGCTCTGGCAGTAGGGTTTGTCATTCTGCTCCTTGAAGGTGCCCTTGTTGAGCTGTTTGAGGCAGAAGGCACAGACGAAGTGCTCGGGGTGGAACTTCTTGGCCATGGCGGTGATGCAGCGGCCGGTAATGGGCTTCTGGCAACCGGAGCACAGGGAGCCACGCCGCTCGTGGTAGTGGACCTCACAGTACGGCTGCCCATCATGCTCAAAGAAGCTGCCATTGACGAAAGGCGTGAAGCATTCCTGCCAGGCGGAAGAGGGAAAAGGCTCGGGAGCTGTCCCAGGCGCTGCTCAAGAGCCTGTCACCTCTGTGATGACCACTGTCTGCTCATCATTTCCTACGAGCTAGGCTAAATGCTTCCTTTTCCCCTGGAGGAAGCAGAGGGATGTGAGCGATGTGACCTGGCCAGGGTCACGACTGAGCTGTACGGCCTGTATTCAAACAGAGCTGAGTTCTGGATTAAAACAGATGGCAGCAGAGAGGTGTTGCCAGAACCTGACACAATTTAAAAAAAAAAAAAAAAAAAAGAAAGAAAGAAAGAAAGAAAGAAAGAAAGAAAGAAAGAAAGAAAGAAAGAAAGAAAGAAAGAAAGAAAGAAAGAAAGAAAAAGAAACCTGAGCTGGAATTCTGCATCCTGGATTTCCATTTGGAGTAGCATGCACGCACAGGTGTGAAAGGCACAGATGTGAAAGCCACAGGCTGCAGCCAGGTGTTTCCCGGGTTATTTGCCCAGAAGCCCTTGCCGGGTCCCAGTCACACCTGTGGGCTGGCTCCCTGACCACAGATGAGCTTGCCGGCACTGTCCACTTCTGCTGAGCCTCAGGACTGGCATCAAATCACTGCATCCTCACATACTCTGCTCAGTGTGACCAGTCCTGAGGCCTCCACGGCTCTAGTGCAGTGGGCACCTCTAACTTGCTCCTTGTCTTGAAGAAGTGCACACGTACACCGCACCCCAGCTCACTCTCTGACAGCCCTGCCTTCTCCCACCCCCTGCTCCCAGACCCTCTGGCTGCAGTAGAAATGCCTTACCCTGCACACAAAGCATTCGGGGTGCCAGAGGGTGTTGAGGGCTGAAATGTAGTTCTCCAGGATGGCGCGGGCACAGCCGCCACATTTGGGCGCAAACATGTCGAAATAATCTTTCCGACAGTAAGCTTTGCCGTCCTTCTCATGGAACCCTGAGGAGCAGGGGTGTAGGGGTAGATTTAGGGCCTCTAGACATGGAGCCACCCTGATTCCACCAGCGAGGTCACCCCACCTCCCTCCAGGACATCCCAGAACGTGACTGGCATGTCTTCCAGCCCAGCCCTACCTTCTGGACCGAAGAAGGCTCCACACTGGGCACAGAAGAAGTGCTCTGGGTGCCACGTCCGGTCGAGCGCTGTCACTACTTTCTGTGAAAACAGAAAAAGGGATCATGGGCAAGGTTCTCCTTCCCACCTCAGCCCTGCTCACAGCCAAGGGAGAACAGGTACTTCCAAAGGGGTCTCTGCTAACTGCAAATGCTAAGTATTCAGAGCTGCTGAAGTATAAGACAGGCAGACACAGACACACACACACACACACACACACATCCCTCTTCTTCAAACCTCATGGGCTCAAAGTCATAGGTTCACGCTTTTCATTGTGGCTCCTATTTTATAAGGAAAGGAAGACTCCAGGGCATCTCCCTGACATCACACATTGTGGAAAGTCAGACAGCTGGCATCCAGCCTGTTGTCTATCGGGCTCCTAATCCCTGGGTCCTCAAGCAGCCGAGCTCCATGATGGGAGGTGGAAGGGAGCTAGAGCACCAGGGCTGCTGTGACTCACCAGGGCCAGACTCAGCCCTAGCACTTCCTGTCTGTGTAAGCCTTGGGGCTGACACTTCTCGGAACAGAAGACTGAGGACCCCGGGGAAGATGGAAGGAGAAGAGGGGTCGGAGCCCAGCCTGGAGCCCCGCTGCCGCCCGCGTCCGTCCTGCCGCCCGCGTCCACGCGTGCACTCACATCCAGGATGGGCCCGTTACAGTAGTAACATCGCGGGGAGAAGAGGCTGTGGTAGTCCTTTTCACAGTACGGCTGTCCGTCCCGCTCGAAGAAGTTCCGGGACCCGATCTCTTCCTGGCAGTGGGTGCAGACGAAGTGCTCGGGGTGCCATGTCTTCCCCATGGCAGTCACAACCTGAGAAGACAGACACCAAGGGACTCAGAGCCAAGAAGACGGGAGCCGAGGTCCCAGGGCCCACCTCCCCTGCTTCTTACCTGCCCAGCAATGGGCTTCTTGCAGGCCCCACAGACCCCTTTGGCCACCGTGGCGACCCCCAGCTTGTTCAGGTCGGACTGCAGACTTCCCAGCATGCTGTCAAGCTGGCTTCCAGGCTTTGAGAGCCCCCCAGGGGGTGGGCTGCTCCCAGTTTTCCCCTGGGCCATGAACTGTGGGCACAGAGAAGGCTAGTCAGATTTCCAGGGCCTGGGGTGGGCGACTCACAGCATAACACACCTATGAGGCTTTGCATCCTGAACAGACGGGCTGGCTGAGGCAAAAGGTAGTGTCCTCTGGGGGAGGGAGGTGACATCAGCAGGCAGTCCTAGGGTCAAGGAGGGCTTCCAGCACCCAGCTGTATGACTAAGCCCAGGGAACACATGCCAAGCAAGAACTCAGTCCCCAGCCCGAGCACTGACCCCTCCCTCGTCCTGCCCTTCAGGGCTGCTCTGCCTGCTGCTGGGGGGCCAGCCGGCTGCCCACTGCCGCTCTCCGTCTGCTCTCTGTTCCAGGCCGTGCATCTTAGATGGGAAAGAAAGGAGGAGAAGACATTGTTTAAAAACTAAGATTCAGAGGCCTCACCACTGGATCATTTCACACAGGGAACACGGGATCGGAGGACTTCTCACTACTGGCCATAACCAAAAATGAGAGGCGGGGGGAGGGAGGGAGAAAGAGAGAGAATATATCTAGAGCAAAAGAACGTGAGAGAGGCCCACGGAGGAGAGAGAGAGAGAAGGCATGGGGCAGGAGAACGGGAAGTAAATACTGAGGCCTTGACAACCGCAGGCCCAGGCAACAAGGGCAGAGATGTCTGTAGTTTCCAGTATGGGAATGCCTTCCTCTGCTGAAAGTACCCCAAGGGAGAGGCCGGGGGTGGAGGTGATTTCCTGAGATGGTGTCTAGATACCAGGCTCAGGAGGACCCCGGTCAGGTTCTAAGGAAGGACTCAGTTAACACAGGGCACAGTCAGGACAGGAGCTGGGACTCCTGGGAGGCCTGCCTGCATCGGACGCAAGAGTGGGTCCTCGCTGGTCTGGCAGCCCACAGACCTCATGGTGTGCGGTACAGAGGTGAGACCAGGAGGGCCATGCCCGTCCTCCTCCTGGGGCTTTGCCCCTGCACTCTGGACCCCAGAAGAAGCACAGGCACCAGCCAAGGGCCCTGGACAGGAAGGGGTGGGCAGGCTGGGCCGGAAAGGAGAGTGGCTGGCCAAGGTGTCAGGGTGACGCTGGAGCAAAGGGTCAGGAGGAGGAGCCACAACAGAGAGGGTTCTTCTCAGAGGGATGGGAGAGTCGGGAGGGTAGACGACCTGGGAAGAAGAAAGGGGAGAGAGATACGGAAGGCAAGAACTCGGCAGCAGCCAGCCGAGGGCAGAGTCACGTGGCCGACCTTGTCATAAGCCATGAAATGCAGAAACCACCCCACCGCCCCAAAATCTTTTTCGGCCAGCACTGGGGCCAAGGAGACCTGCAGAGCCCACTTCCCAGGCCCTGGCCCCGGCCCCAGCATCTGCTGGCTACCTTCTCTACCAGCTGCCCCCCGGCCCGCCTCCCACGCGGCTGCACAGTGATGACAACGCCTTCCGTCAGCCAGTCCTGGGCAGAGGCCTCTGCCGCCTCCTCTGCCTCCAGCTGGATGCCCAGCCGGCCCTGCAGCTCTGCAATGAGCCGCTCCTGGGATGGGGTCCTGCTCAGGGTAGCAGGGTCCAGCCGGCGGCGAGGGGAGGGCTCCCGGGACATGGGATGGATGTGGCCCGTCTCCCGGCTCCTCCTGATCACAGAGCGGATCTGGGGGGAGGGGGGGGGCAAAGCTGTCACCATCCCATTCCAGGCAAGGTACAATGCCGTTTAGTCCACACTAGGGTGTCAAGGCGGGGCGGGGTGAGAGCCGAGCAAAGCCGAGGTGGAGGACACAGGAAGCAGTTAGGGCTGGCTCCGGGTACAGGCTGAAGACAGTGGTGTGGCCCAGCAGTCACTTCCAAGTCGGCCTCGAACCTTGGACACAGTACTCCACTTCCAGGGGCCTCCACCTCTCTAGCCTTAAAATGGGATAGCAGCATTTCCTTGGCTAACCTCACGGGGTTACAGCTCAAGAAGTATTTGACGTTCCTTTCCCTCCTTCCAACTTAAATAGGAAAATGAAGGCTCCTCTTTTCTTTACACCTTTTAACCAGTGTTTTTCTAGTGTATACTGTAACTTACTCATCATCTGCAGTGTTGGGGGGCGGGGGGGGGGGGAAGAGGGCATAAAGTTTGAATCATACAAGAAACAAGTAAGAGCCGGGCAAGATGGCACCCAACTATGACGCGAGCACCCAGGAGGCTAAGGCAGGACCGACAGCCAGGAGTGGAGGGGGGAAAGCTACTTTTCAGGAACTATCTCATCTAATCTTGTGGAGGACCTTGGAAAATGCGCTATTAGTACTCCCATTTCAAAGAAAGGAAGCTGAGCCTCTGGGCGGTTCCCCAGGGTCCCATGTTTAGCAGGTGTTGCCAGAGGGGTGTGTGGTTTTCACCATTCGGTTCACTGGGACGGGCACAGCCCTTCTAAAGGCGGTCAGTCTTAAGCAAGCAGGAGGTGGAGCATCACCTCTACATGGCAGGGTCCAGGGAACAGCACTGGCCCCGTAGGATCAGTGCCGAACACATCCTCAGGGCCACCGTCCTTGGCACTTCCTGCCCAGGCAGACATTTGTAGGGCTGCATGCAGTTAGCAAGGAGTGGCCCACACTCAAGTCCTGCCAGGGTCATGCCTAGTGGCTGCACAAGCTGGTGCCTGCCTGGCCAGCGGTGGAAATCCTCTCCGAGGTGTTGGGTGTGCCCAGGACCACGGCATGAGGAAACTCCAGCTCTTCCTTCCTGGCCTCCAGAGCGGCTTCGGCGGTACCTTCTGGGTTCCTTGGGTTCTCGAGTGCCTGGGTTGGCCCCTCCAGGCTTCCCCTGCAGGGGATCTTTCCACCTAACTGCTGCTTGTCAGCTGGGGCATGGCAACTGCTTCCTGGGGCCCCTGGTTCTGACTGTGCTCGCTCCTGCTGGCCACATTCCTTGGGGAGACTCCAGGTGTCTGGGAGGACAGCCTGCCTGTCCACTGCCACAAGAGCTGGCTCAGTCCCTTCCTGAAAGCTGCAAGCCACTCCATGAGGAGTCTCAGGCCTGGATGCTGTCACAGCCTGTGGCCATCTCCAAATGGGAGCCACAGTCTCCTCTGAGCACACGTCGTTGGCCAGTAGCCCCTGAGATCCTGTGCTCGCAGCAGGGTATGGAGTGTGGCAGAGGGGAGTCCTAAAGGGCTCACTCATGGAGTCCATGAGGTCATTCCTAAGCCGAGCCTGGCTCTTAACACCAGATGATTGCTGAGAACCCTCCACAGAAGGACACCTTGAGTTCTGAGTGTCAGATGTCCCCTCGAGACTGACCTCATCAACCTTTCTGGGAGCTACGGAAGGTAGAAGGATCTGACTATTTCCTTCCCTGCTGAGGATCTCTGGGGTGTGGCCTCCAGGGGAGGATTCCATGGGAGGAGGAGGAGGAGGATGAAGAAGGGTGAGGGGTGGGGACGGAGCAGAGCTGGGCAGCAGCCCCTGGGAGCTCAGCACCACAGCAGAAGAGCTAGTCTGGAGGAGAAAGATAAAGGCAAAGAGAGAGACATGGGGAGAGAGGTGAGGCGACAGGCGGGCACACCCCGAGTGTTCAGAGAGCCGCCATCCACACCGGCTGCAACACTAAGACACAGAGTCTTTGGAAAAGGGTCCAACCCCAGAAGTGCTCGCCCAAGCTCCGTGTCCTCGCACCTTAGGAGATCCGGGCAACAGAAAGCGGTCACAAAGCCACACTTACGACGTCACCCAGAGTGAGCACCAAGGGGACTTATGATGAGCTGCATGATGGGGAGAGAGCTCCAGAACTGGTTCCGGGTGCAAACCAAGGGGAAGCAGGCTCGGGCACCAGCCCCATGCTCCACCCACCCACCCTATCTCCCAGCTCACTCCAGCTTCCCTGTATCTCAAGTCCTCTCGCTAGGGCTCCAAAAAGCAGTGTAGCTTTCCTCGTGTGCACTGGGCTACAGGTCTAAGGAAGCAAGAGCAGCCTTAGGGGACAGGCACCAGCACAGCCAGTGCCGGATCCTGACTTGCTTCTCGCTGGCTGCTCGTCACCATAGCAACAAGGCTTCCGAGCCCGGACTCCACCCACCACCCAATCTCCCACCTCCATGTGAGCTCCAAGTATGAGTCCAGCTGAAGGGAGGCAAGAGGCACTTTCTGGGCCAAGAACAGACAGACCGCCTGGCTCCCTTCTCACATTCCCTAAGGTGTGCCCCAAAGGTCTCTGGCTGACCCATGTGGAGCTGAAGTCAGCAACTACTGGCGAGTTCTGTCAGTATTAATCCCTATCAAGGTACTACATCTTCTAAATAAAACATTGTGGGCTGGCAGGCCTGGACAGCCTGGGAGGGGAAGGTGGGACACATCATGCTGACCGGCCAGGCCCTTGGCAGGTTAGGTTTCCCACAGACTGGGGACTCGGGCCTTAGAGAAGAAAGTGGAGAGTCGAAGCGAGCCGCCTGGAGACGCTGGTAAATCCCATCCCCAAGGCGAAAAGAAAGCGGGTGTTCTGAGGACAGCTAGCGTGGGAGATACTGCTCTGGGGCGAGTGACCTCTCAGGCATGGGATCCTGATCCCACGGGGCCCAGCAGGACACACCCTCCCTCACCAAGAGCAGCTATCAACACAGGGCTCTTTGTCACTGTGTCCCAGCCTCCTGATTCCCTCGACCTGGTGGCGGGGATCACCAGGAGAGGGAGGAATGTCCCAGCTAAAAGCGGCTCTGATTTCTCTGCCTCCACTGGCTGCTAAGGAGCTCAGTCTCCTGTACTTACTACCAAGCCACTCTCCCCCACGGCCCTGAGGAGTCGAGGGCCATACTGAGGTAGGGTGAAGGATGGGGGGAGGGGGCAGAGAAGACAGAGGGATGGCAGGGCACCTTAAAATCTGACAGCGAAGCCATGAGCTCGTCCAGCTCCCTGGTGGCAGAGGAGGCTGAGATGCGTGTCTGCTGCTGGCTGGAGGTGACGCGCTGTGGGCTGCTCATCTCACCCTGGTTCACAGTGATGGCCGGGCTGTAGGGCGGGCATGGTATCAGTGTGGAGCCCAAGGGCCAAGCCCAGGCTTCACAGGGGACCAACCACATCAACACCACCTCTGACTCCAGGGAAGGCCACCAGCACCCAGCACCTTAGGGATCCCCATCCCTGGGAAAGAGCTACTGGCTAAGAAACTGCTGAGGTGAGGTGAGGTGAGCTGAGCAGAAGGCAGGCAGGTGGCTCAAACAGCACCCCTACAGGAAGAGAAGGGCAAGCTCCCCTGCCGAACACATGGAGCACCACTGTGTACCCTCTACAACACTGTACACAGATGAGAGATTATTACACATAATAGGCAGGTGTGGTGGGCTGAGGCAGGAGGATGACTACATAGTAAGTTCCAGAACAGTCTGGGCTACAGAGTGAAGCCCTGCCTCAAAATAAACAAGCAAGACCTGATGTTATCAGGTGTTTCCTGTGAGGGCCACAGTTACAAGTCAGTCCCCCCAAACATTATATACTATTTGGCCTCCCTCTATTTACTGTGTGGAATCATCTCCATTATACTTGTCTGCTCAACCTATTTTACAGTTTACTTCGTATTTTTGCGCCACAGTTTCAGGTAGCCCAGATTGTCCTGGAACTCTCTTATACAGATAGCCCAGATTGGCCTTGAACCCGCGATCTCCAAGTCTCGACCTCCCAAACGCTGGGATTGTATCCATCTATCACCATGCCTCACTTTGGGTTATTCCAACTTACAGAGGGAAAGTAAGACCTGAGAGCTGACTGTAGTAACTGGTACAGCAGGATTTAAAGCCTGTGGTACATCAGCAAACCTGTGCTAACCGTCTGAGCCACAGACGGCCTCTGCACGCACAACACCTGACTCTGCTGACTGATGGTGGCCGGTGTGGCAGGGATGGGACCCACGCGGCTCACACTGTACCCCCAGGGCCTGGCAAGGAACAGACACTTGAGGGAACAGGTGACTTCAGGGCTGAGCGACAGGTACCACAGCCTGGGGAGACTTTCAAGAGCTCCCCGAGCCTGGGGAGAGCCCAGTGGGTACTCACACGGGGCTGGGCACAGAACTCTCCAGTTCATCCAAGAGGCTCTCCACGCTGGGCCGAACATCCTCCAGGCCCCGGCCTCCATTTCGCTTCGGCTTCTCTTTCATCAGAGGTCCCGTTTTTCCTCCCAAGGAATTATTGTTCTCTGGGATGCCATAGAGAGGGCTCAAGGCTCCAGGCAGCGGGGGGCTTGAGTTGGCCTCATCTTGGAGAGAAGGAGACAACATGGTTGCTCATCCCTCAGTCCTCCAGGAACCCGAAGGCCGGCCCACACGTAGCCTAGAGCCCCAGTCGTACCTGCAGGGAAGCCTGGAGGGTTATGCTGTACAGCATTCAGCTCCAGTAACAGACGGTCAAGTTCGGAGAGGTTGCTGCCCAGAGAGGAGCTCATCACGGTAGGTGAAGGCTCCGCCGACTTCTGCTTGTTGGGGAAGCTTCGAGAAGCAGAGGAGAGAAGTGAGACGTGCCTGCCTGGCGCTGGATGTGGCTGGCAGGCCCCAGAGTCTCAAGGCCCCAGAGGTGGAATGTTACAAAGTCTCCTCAGCGAGAGCGGAGGGTAGGGAAGGAATGTGGCCAGGGGAGGAGGAAGGAAACTTGCTTCAGTTCCTCAACTACACAGATGCTGCGACAGCCCAGCCTGTCGCCGCGACACAGAGAGGGCAGGGGGCAGCCTGGCAGGGCCTGGCAGGGCCTGGGGGCCTTCTGTAGTTAAACCCATGGCCCTAGGGTTCCCCAGGAGCGGGGCTGACGCAGGGGCTGGCTCTGTACCTGTACACGTGCTCTTCCTCGCCTGCTCGGGAGCACAGAGAGCCGTCCTGGGGGTTGGAGGCACCGGAAGCTTTAGCACTGGAGCCGAACACTGGCGACGGGGACGGAGGCTGCGGAAGAGAGAGTCCTCAGGCCTCCCTCTCCCCACGGAGACACAGGAGCAGCCGGCCACCCCCAGGCAGCTCCTGCTCACAGCCTGCCTCACCAGGGAATTTCCACAGCTGGTCAGGTGATTAAGACTTGGTCACTGGCCCCTCACATGGTATGACTGGGACAGCCCAGGACCCCAGTCCATCCCCAATGGCTTACCATGTCCTTGGCAGATCAGCTCCTTTTACCCCTAAGTGCTCCCCACCCCGCCCCGGGCTTCTCAGACCCCCGCCTTACCTGCTGGTGAGTGTATCGGTTGCCACTAGGCTGCCACTGGTCTAAGGGGTCAAGGATCGTGCCATTGAGGGCCTCGCTGGATGGGGGCGGCGGGACAGGCGGTGGCACTGCAATCTCCTGGTAGGTGTGGTTTCCAGTTGGGTAGGAGTAGGGGGGCTCCTCTGACAAGAACACCGGCCGTTTGGAGATATGGGAGGTGGTCGATTCCAAGTCTGCCAGCAAGGCGTCTGCAAAGAGAAGGTGTCCACCACCGGTGAGAGCCGGCCCTACTTAGGGGCACTTCCACGGACAGTGCCCTGCCTGCCGAACTGAAGAGGTCCTGTCTGGCAGGCATCTGCTGCATCCACAGAAGTGGCCTGGGGTTCCCACATCTGATGCCCTGTCCCCTCCTCCCTCAGCGGTGAGGTGCCTGGCTCTGCATTCCTCCTGACAAGGAGGTGCTGCTGCCTGGTGTAAGCAAGAAATGCCTGCTGGAACTCTGATTCCCCCCGCAGGGCAACTGGGAGAACCAGGCGGGAGGAGCCCCAGAGTCCTGTCACAGCACAGGGAGGGGCTGGGGGACAGGGCCGGGCCCTCTCTGAACTTCCAAGCCTAGGCTTCCCCATTCTGAAGGCAGGAAGTGGCCCTAGGGAGCACCTGTCCTCCAGGTGGGAACAGAATTCCATGCTCTAAGCTCCTCCCTAGGCCCCAGGCTATGGGTATGGTATGTAGAGAGGTCAGGCTGGCATGAGGCCAGCTCGGCAGTTGCCACCCCCTCAACAAGCTGGGGGCAAGATTGCTCTGCTGAATGCTTCTGCCAAAGCCTGGCAAGCAGCCCAGCCCTAGAAACTCCAGGGCCCCGCGACTCTGCTTTTAACACGGGGGTGGGGGTGGGTGGATGGGGGGTGGGGTCAGCCCTCGAACGCAAGTTGCCATTACCCTGACGTGCAGTAGCCAACAAGGGGCCTAGGCTCTTGATAGGAAGAGCGCAGCTGCGGGGGCAAGAGATGGAGGTGTTGCGCCTTCCTGCCGCATGCCTCCCGTCTCGGGGCCCTCCTCCACAGTGCCAAGGCCTGGGTAGAGTCCAGCCCCAAATGCCACACCCTCCTTCCTGTACCGCTCCCAGACTTGTTCACTCTCAGCTTCTGGTGACCTGCTTCCCAGGCCCTCTCCGGTGACGATCAAAAAAGCAAAGGCTGCGTTGGTCACCATCTACTAGGCTCCGTGCGAGGCATCTGCACACGCGGTCACAAGTGCCCCTTCTGGTGACCTCAGAGGCCGACCTGTTCTCTTTAGAGCTGAGGAAAAGGAGGCTTGGAAGTGCCCCAGGTAATAAAGCAGGAAAGGGCAGGGTCCCATGACTCCTCAGACTCCCCAAGCCCCGGACACCAAGCCTGCAGAGGCTCAGTGGTTACAGTGGTAAGGGGTACCAAATCTAAGGAGCTGAGCTTCCTCCACGCCAGGGGCTGCAGCTCCCTCAGCTGTCACTCCAATCCTTGCTGGCACCCTGTCCCCACCCCATTCCCACAGCAGAGAAGAGGGAAGCAGGGACCTTACCGAGGGCCTATGAGGCCATGCCCTCTCCTAGCGGCCCCGATCACCCGTCACTAAGGTGGGCACACCTACCCTTGGCTCCTGCTGTATGGTTGGATGAGAACTTGTTTCAAGGCCAAGACCCTGGGTCCCGGTCTCCTGCTGCTGAAGAAATTCTGCTCCTGTGGCCCCTCCCCCTCCAGGTCCCCTGGAGGAGCTCTGACTTCCTGCCTCCAACAAACCGGAACTACGGGAGTCTATCTGTGTCTAGGTAAGGGCATAAAAGGAACTAATGTCCAAAGCCAATCCCAGAGGCGTCTCTAGGGCCACACCTGCTGTCCATTTCCTCTGGGCCCAACCCAAAGTAGGCGGAACCCCTCGCCCCTCTACCTCCATTGTGGCCTGAGCCTGCTGGGAAACGCTGCAGGTTTCAAAGAGCAGGCCACAAATACAGCCCTGCTGGGACTGGCAAGAGCAGTGGTCAGTCCTGAACACTTACCAGGATCAGGGGTTCACCTGTGGAACTTGCCATGCCCCCCATCAACACTACCATAGAGGGCTAAGCTGAGCTCCCCACTGCCAAAGCTGACTAAGGGAAACGCGTTCCCTCCGTTCCAAACACTCCACAGAGGACAACAGCCTTCCCTGCTGGACAGTGAATCAGGGATTCCACTGCCCACTCATCAAGGCCCCGCACCCTGCACCCATGGGGTGAGGCTGTGTCTGGCTTTATTGGTTGATGGGCTGGATTCTGCTCTGATTCCGTCCTTTTTCTCTATCTTTCAGGTACTAGAGAGAGAGAGAACCTGGAGCCTTGTGCCCAGTAATGTCCACCACCAAACTACACCCTACTGCTCGGGGTCTTGAGACAGGGTCCTGTTACGTCAACCAGGTGGCCGCAAACTCTCAATTCTCCTGCCTCAGTCACCACATCCAGCTTCCACGAGCCTTTTTCGTTTGTTTATTTTCTTGTGTGTGTGTGTGCGTGTGCGTGTGTGTCACGCTCACCAGTGCATGCCTGTGTGGAGGTTGGAAGTCTGTCAGGTATGTTCTTTTATCACATGCTCCTTTATTTTTGTAGACTGTCTTTTTACCTTTTTCTTTTATACTGTATATGTCTGGGGTATTTTGCCCACGTTTGTTTATACACTGCGTGTGTGTGTGTGTGTGTGTGTGTGTGTGTGTGTGTGTGTGTGTGTGCCTGGTGTCCACAAGGCCAGAAGACAGGAACTGAACCTGGGTCCTCTAGAAGAGTAGTCTGTGCTCTTAACCATTGAGCCATCTCTCCAGCCACTATTCATTCATTCATTCATTCATTCATTCATTTTTAGCAACATGTGGGGGCGGGCAGTCATGACACCTTTGTTGGTTGCCTGGTTTTCTGAGACAGGGTTTCTCTGTGTAGCCCTGGCTGTCCTGAAACTCGCTCTGTAGACCAGGCTGGCCTCGAACTCAGAGATCCACCTGCCTCTGCCTCCCGAGTGCTGGGATTGAAGGCCCAGAAGACAACTTAGCAGAGTTGGTTCTCTCCTTCCACTTTACATGGATCCGGGTACTAAACTCACGTCACCAAGCTTACAGCACCTTGACCCACTGAGCCATCCTGCTGTTGTTTTAGAGACATGGTCTATGTCCTCCTGGCTGTCCTAGAGCACTATGTAAAGCAGGCTGGCCTCGGGGGCTGGAGAGATGGCTCAGAGGTTAAGAGCACTGGCTGCTCTTCCAGAGGTCCTGAGTTCAATTCCCAGCACCCACATGGTGGCTCACAACCATCTGTAACGAGATCTGGTGCCCTCTTCTGGCCTGCAGTTATACATGCTGTATACATAATAAATAAATCTTTAAAAAAAAAAAAAAAAAAAACCAGGCTGGCCTCAATACCTTGTTTTTTGAGACAGGGTTTTACTAAACTGGCTGGCCACCATGTCCCTGGGATCCACCTGTTTCTACCCCCACGGCACTGAGGCTCTAGACACACACCGCCACACTGGGCTGTCACAAGGGAGCAGATGTGCTAAACTCAGGTCCTCGTGCTTGCACACCACACACGTTATCCACTGAGTCACCGGCCGCGATTGCGGCTTCCTTCCTTCCTTCCTTCCTTCCTTCCTTCCTCTCAATCTACGGAGAGGTTCGGGGCCAGCAAGATGGGGTAGCGTGTTTGCTTCTGTATCTGAGGGCTCGAATCTGATAGACCCTGAAACCCACATGGTAAAAGCAAAGAACAACTGCTGTAAGTTGTCCTCTGACCACACACACACACACACACACACACACACACACACACACACACACACAATCAAATAAAATATAATTTGAGGGGCTGGAGAGATGGCTCAGAGGTTAAGAGCACTGACTGCTCTTCCAGAGGTCCTGAGTTCAATTCCCAGCAACCACATGGTGGCTCACAACCACCTGTAATGAGATCTGGTGCCCTCTTCTGGCCTGCAGTCACATATGCTGTATACATAATAAATAAATAAATCTTTAAAAATATATATATAATTTGAAAGAAAAGGGGGGCCTGGAAAGATAGCTCAGGTGTTAAGAGCCTGCACCCGAGTTTGTTTCCAGCACCCACATCAGGCAGCTCACAACCTGCTCTAGGGGTCTCTAAGCCTCTGGCCTCTGCAGGCACCTGAGCTCGAGTACACAAACACACGCAGACACACACTCAAACACACAGTCAGAAAGAAATCTTTACAAATAAGAGCAGAGAACCACTCAGAGTTTACAGAGGAGCTATGTGGGGTATGGACAGTAGATGGGAGGGCCAGGTCCCGAACTCAGGCCTAGCTCAGCTGTGGGCCTACTGACCTCATCTTTAAGGCCCACTAACCACTCAGGTGTCTGTGCTGGACCTCTTTTCTTAAAAAAAAAAAAAAATATATATATATATATATAATTTGGGAGAGATACTTCCATAGTAAGAACACCAGCTGCTCTTGCAGAGGACCTAGGTTCAGTTCTCAGCACCCACAAGGTGGCTCACAACCACCTGTTAACTCTAGTGACAGGGAAAATCCAACACCCTCTCTCGGACTCTGTGGGCACTGCATGCATTTAGTGCACCTACATACATGCAGCAAAACACTCCTACACATAAAATAATGTTATTATTTATTTCTGTGCATGTGCACATGTCAGAGGACATGAGAGCGCGACCTCTCCTTCCGCTCTGCGACAGGGCCTGCACCTCATGTGAGTTTCTGTGCTGGGATTGCGGGCGCACGGCGCTGTATCTGGATTTACGTGGGTGCGAGGGATGGAGCTCAGGCTGGCGGGCTTGCCTGACAAATGCTGTTACCCACTGAGCCGCCCCTCTGGTCCTCATTGTGAAGAGTTCTTACTCTGCGGTATTGGTGAGGTTTATTAAGGGCCGGCCCACATGAAATGCATTAGTTGTGACCTCTTTTACTTTGTGACATTCCTAAAAAAGACCCTTGGTTTTTTTGTGAGTAAAACCTGGGTAAGATGTGAAGACAGCCAGGACCAGAGCCACAAAACAAGAAAGGAGCACCCAGCTGGGCGTGGTAGTGTTAATCCCAGCACTCAGGAGGCAGAGGCATGATGATCTGCCTGGTTTGGGGTCAGCGTGGTCTACAGAGTGAGTTCCAGGACAAACGGGGCTACAGAGAGAAACCTTGTCTCCAAAACAAACAAACAAACAAAAACTGAAGAAGAAAAAAAAGGAGCATTCAAAATGCTCTGTGTGTGTGTCTCACGGAGAAAGCACACTATTTCCCAATTTCCTCCAAATGTTTGCCTACCTGAGAGAGGAACTTCAGCAGGTACCCTGAACAAGCACAGCCTCTGACATGGCTTCCTCCTCTGCACCCTCAGTCCTTGCCTGGTGGCTGGAAGAGGACTTGGGGTCCCCATGCCCCAAGGCTCCCCACAAGCTGCTAAAGGAATATAGGAAGCAGCCAAAACCCAGACTGCGCGCGACTCTGGATTCCTATGCTGTAGATGCCTAGCATTTCCCGTAGGCAGCAAACTGGTTAAAGGCTAAAGTCCCCTTGAGCGCAGCAAACTCCTCCCTGGCTTGAGTAAACACAGCCAGAAAGAAGCTCCGCAAAGGAGTCTGTCTACCTGCCAGGAATTTCCCCCAGACTTCAGCCATGGCTACAACCTTTGCCTAGCTCTAAATATACACAGGGTACTGGAAACTCCTTCACCTCACACCCAACGGCCCCTTCCTTTAGCACAAAGGTCAGACACAGACCCACCACTACCTGCATCCTCCTCACATGCTAGAGAGACCTTAAACTTCTTCAGCATCACACTGCTCAATTGCTAGGTCCAGGCCTGACACCATCTCAACTCAAATGCAGGGCCTCACGCTTGAATCCACAGAAG
This sequence comes from Peromyscus californicus insignis, assembly GCF_007827085.1. NCBI lineage: Eukaryota > Metazoa > Chordata > Mammalia > Rodentia > Cricetidae > Peromyscus > Peromyscus californicus. Next base: position 5,851,641 of record NW_026294540.1, on the reverse strand, counting down.
AGGGAAAGCAGAGGTCACTGAGCAGGACTATGCAACCCTGTGTACGGAAGGGCAAAGAGAAGGTAGGCAGGGTGTAAAGTGCCCAGCGGGCCAGGGGCAAAAATCACTGCACTATGCACTACTGAGTAAGGGAGCGGACCATCTGCCGCTGACCACCAGAGGGAGCCAATGGTCCACCACCTTTCTGCCACGGGGCCTACCCTCAAGCAACCGCAGAATTTTCTTGCTGAGTTGGGGAAAGACTAGGGAGTCCCCAGCTAGAGTGAGAAGTTTCGGTCCCAAGACAAGCTGGCTGAGCTCGAGGCACAGAGCTGGCATGTAAAGTGGTCTGAGTGCCAAGATCCTGGGCATGTAAACTAGGACATACGGAGGTGTGACTGAAGGGCAGCATGAAGTTCAAGGGCCCCACAGGCGCAGGGACACAGTCAGTCACTTCTCTCTGCAAATGCAGGGTGCAAGCGCCCCCATTTCTATTTTAGAGCTGTGCCTAGCTCAAGCAACCGCTCAAAGCAATAGCAGCTTCAGGCCAGGAGGCTGTTCCAAGGCAGGCTGGGTAACACAGTGCACAGGTGGCCAGCCGAGACAAAGAGGCCCTCAGCCAGGTGTGGCGACACACTCAGTAGGCTGAGGCAGGAGGACTGCTGTAACCAACAGGCCAGCAGCCAGAGCTACATAGCAAGACCCTGTCTCAAAACAAAGTAACAACAACGATAATCGTTAAAGCAACTAGGCTCTAGTAACTAACAGAGACGGAGAGGTCTGCAGCCCTTCACACGAAGGCAAGGGAGGTGCCTCCGGGCCCACAGCCTACCTGAGGAGGAGCTGACACAGGGGCTCACCAGACTGCTCTGACCACATTCCTCGGCAAATGCTGCAGCTGTGCCCTCAAGTCTCCATGCCAGCACAGAGCTGCAGGTGCAGGGACCCCGGAGTCCCCTCACGCCCCCAACATGAGGGGTGTCTCCCAGACCACCTTCTGAGGACTCAAGCTCATCAACAGATACAAAGCAATCGGTAATGGATTAAGAAATTCAGTGGGACTAGAAAACAGCTCAGTGGTAGAACACCCTCCCTCCCTCCCTCCCTCCCTCCCTCCCTCCCTCTCTCCCTCTCTTTCTCTTTCTCTCAAGGTTTTAAGTTTATTTACTCGAGGAAGAAGAGCATTCAAATGCCCAGGTGTGGATGAGCGGGCCAGAAGACAACTTCCGGAGAGTCAGTTTTCTCCCTCTACCATATGGACCCCAGGGACTGAACTTAGGTTAAGTACCTCAGAACTTGGTAGCAAGTACCTCAGAACTCTTGTTTAGCAAGCCAGGGTTCAATCCCTAGCACCTCCTCCCTCCCCCCAGGTCCCCCACCCCCACCCCCGCTCCAACACAGAGCAAAGAAGTCAGGGAGGGCTCTTACACAAGCTGAGCCCTAGCGTGTCTTAGGTATGTGATAAAGAGCACAAGCTGGGCCCTCCCTCCTGGCAGTCCCTAGCCGTCTTAGGTATGTGATAAAGACTGTCAAAAAAGCAGGGTCCTGACGCTGACCCGGTGCCAAGGGAGGGGAGTCAAAGGTCCACCCAAGATGATTCCAGCTATGTGGGAGAAGGGGTTGGGCCTGGAGCTCTTCCCCTTACTTCCTGCAGGCCTCCGGATGGTACAGCCTGCATGCAGGAATTTGGAGACACGCGGCCGGCCTGCTCACTAGCTGAATGGGTGTCTCCGACACCTAGCTGGACACGCGTCCCGGAATGTCATCATTTTCAGCACAAGACAGGGATCAAACAAGAAAACAGGCACAAAGTGACACTTAGCAGTCAGTGACTGGGAGGTGCTGGGCTGACAGGAGCTCCTGCCAGAGGAGAGGAAAGGACCTCCCAGTCTGAGGACAAAGAATGCCCCACGAGTGTGGGACAGCGCAGGCAGGACCCTGGAGGGACACCTCCTGTGATGGCTATTCTTGGTTATCTATTTGACTACATCTGGAATTAACTAAACCCAAGCGGCTGGGCACACTGCTTTTCCTTAAGTAAATCACTTGAAGTGGGGAAACCCACTTTTAATCTGGATCTTTTTTTAAATTTTTTTTTTGAACTAGCACCCTCTGTAAGAGCAGCTATTAACCACTGGGCCTCTCCAGCCCCTCATCTGGAGCTTCTGAGGTGGGAAGGTCCACCTTTAATCTGGGCCACACCTTCTGCTGGCAGCCTGTATAAAGGACATGGAGGAAGGAAGTTCTGTGCCTGCTCGCTCGGGCTCTCACTGGCAAGACCGTTCCTTCCCTGGCATTAGAGCCTACTTCTTGGGGACTCTGGTGTGTAGAGGACACAGGGTCCTTGTGCTCACAGATAAGCACTGGAAAACCACGAATGTGAACGGTGCAGGCTGTCTCCTCAATGGAAGAATGTGTACCTGTTTTCCACCAGAAGGCTGGGAGTGGATGCAGTCAACAGCCTGGTGATCTGTGCTATCTGTAGGCAGGTCACACCCGAATCCCCCAGACTCTTCCCAGACTTATCTAGAGCACAGTTTCTCAGTCAATAAAACCCATCCCTAGGGTTGAGATGTCACATGCACTTTGTAGCTTGGTGCCTCTATGATGGCCTAGGCCACACCAGATCTTCTCTTGGCCCTTAAGCTTGTGGAAGAGGTCACAGGTACTTTGTGGAAGAGTCCCCCTGTAGTTTAAGCTTTACTGTGGTAACTGTCACCAGGAAACTTCTTTCCAAAGTGGTACTGTACTAAAATATGTCTTTAAAAAAACTGCTGCCAGGCAGTGGTGGCACACACCTTTGATCCCAGCACTCAGGAGGCAGAGGCAGGTGGATCTCTGTAAGTTCGAGGCCAGCCTGGTCTACAGAGAGAGTTCCAGGAAAGGCACAAAGCTACACAGAGAAACCCTGTCTTGAAAAACCAAAAAACCTGCCTGGAGTCGGACGCTAGAAGTTTGAACCAATCCCTGCTAAGTCATGTTGAGCCAGACTTCCTTCTAGCCTCAGACAGATAGTTAGGATAACTACTCCACCGGCAGTGTGTTTGCAGGGAGCCCCACACCGGGATACACTTAAGACCAGCTGAGGTAGCCAAGCTTGTGGACCAAACGACTTCTAGATTCCTGGATCTTCCGATGGTAGACGGCCATCGTTGGACTACCAGGACCGCAGCCTGTAAGCCACTTCATATATGGCCTTGAATATACGAATATATATTCATTGTGTAAGTTCTGTTATCTAGAGAACCCTGACTAACACCCCTCGCAACAGACCTCTACTTCTGAACCCGTGGCTGGAACGGCGACACATTAAGTCATCTTTCTCATAATCCCTTTCCAGCTGCAGGCTGCTCTGCCTGGGCCCTCACCACTCCGGGATCCACTGTCCACATCTCCAGGCTTTAGCAGAGAGCTGGTCCTCAGGTTCTCAGGGAGGCCCACTCACCATGCCGAGAACAGTCCACAGCAGCTCTTCCCAACGCCTTTCTGCAACCCAGCTTAACTCATGGCCTGGGGACGGCCCGGCACAACTTCCTTAGCTAAGCTCGGGAAAGCAGATGGGAGGAAGGAGCAGCCACATGCCTCCTGGGTGCCCAGGCAGTAAGGGACTGCCACACCCGAGGGCTTTCCCAGTGGCTGGCTGTCTACAGCGTTGTGTGAAACCTGAATCTCAGACACTAGACTCACAAGTACCTGCTAGCCGGACCCAGCAGATGTCGAAGCGGCCTGCCTAGCTTGTTATGCCCAGAAAAGGGCTCAGTCCCCTGCTGGTCACCTGGGTAGCTCAGGTGACCTAAGTGTCACAGGACTGCCAGACAGAGGGATGTAAGCAGTGAGGGGGGCTCAGCCTTCCCAAGGAAGGAGCTATGTAAACAGCAAGCCCGGCTCAGGGATGGCCGGTCTCTGGCCCCTTTGGTGAGACTTCTCCATTAGGAAGGACAGAGGAGTAGGAAGACAGCTCTGCCCCTCCTCCCCCCGTGGTTCCCAGTGGCTGTCCCCTCAACCCGCCAGAGCAGGAGAGCAGTTAGAGGAGAGGTAATCTAACCCACAGCGGGGTACTTTTATTCAGTGAGTAACTCCTCAGGAATGGGGAACCGGGTATATTTATCCTGGTAACAGTCCTGTCCTCAGGGAAGGCAGCTGTGGCCAGCCAGGGCCAATCCACAATGAAGATCCCTGGCCCGACCCAGCCCAGGGACCGAAGGCCGCAACACTCACTAGGACCTCAACCTTTTATATGGGGTTCTACCCCCCCCCCCATCAACTGTCTCCTCTCCACGAAGGAAACTCTAGGGATCGGCAGCCTTATTCTATCTGCTGGAAGAGAAGGCTGGAAAAGGACGAGAACAGCCAGTATAAAGAAGGAGCTGGGGTGTCATGCTGTGGGCCGGACTGCGGAGGGCCCAGCAATGGATCAGATACCTACCTGCTTGTCTTCCCTATAACGTAAAATTGGCACAATCTGATTTGCCCCCATGTCTCAGCAAGTTCTACGGAGGGAAAACAGGGTCACAGATGAGCCCCGTGAGCGCTTCAGGACTTTGTCTAAATCCAAGACACTGCTGTTATCCAAATCCCAGACAGGGGCTGCTCTCCCCATTAGGGACAGAGGAGATGGGATCAATACCACAGTGTCACTTAAATATTTCATAGTCATGCCTGCAGGTTATGAAGACTCAGCCACCCGGCTTCCTTAGCTGACTCATGCCTCACTCAACAGGATCTGGCCCGAAGGAAGTGTGGGCCCGGGTGACAGGCAGGAAACCAGGGGAAAAGGCTCTGGGGCTGACTGGTACAGAGGCTTCTTCCCAGTCTTCAGCTGAGCCCCGCCTGCCAGGGGATCGCACACGGTGAGTGTGCGAGCAGGTACCCTTTCTTTATTGGACGCCTGGCTTTGTACCCAAGGGCACAGGGCACAGGTGAGCTGAGACAGGAGAAAAGGAAGGCTGAGAGGCTACTGTGAGGTCACCCTAAGCTCCAGGACGAAGCCCAACTTTGCTGGGTCTCCCCTCTGAATTAGGTACTCAGCACCCACACAGGCCCCACTCAGCAGGCCCCAGCTGTTGTGGCCTCCCTTCCCGAGTGGGTTCCAAAACTTGCCCAGCAGGAGTGAGAAGTCGAAGTCGCCGGGCTCACCTGATGCTGGGTCTGGCAACACACCCAGGTGAGGAAGCAGCTACCTCATACCATAAGAACTAACTCATCATCAGGGTCCCTCCCTCACAAACCCCAGAATCCCAGGGATGCGTTTCCTTGGCCATATTTTATGCACCTCTTCTGCTCACCCAGACACACTAAACCTTTTTTGTTTTGTTTTTCGAGACAAGGCTTCTCTATGTAGCTCTGGCTGTCCTGTAACTCGCTCTGTAGACTAAGCTGGCCTCGAACTCCACCTGCCTTTGCCTCCCAATGCTGGGATTAAAAGTGTGTGCCACCACCCGGCTAACACTAAACCTTTTAAGGTCAAGTTGAGGGCCTTCCTGCAGGCCCAGCCCACAGTCCTTCAGTGGGTAAAACTGATTCATGTGTGAAGAGAAGCCGCCTGGAGCCCAGGAGAATCCTGTCCTGGAAATGTCCCCGGGTCTGTTCCAACAAGCCTCCCCTCCAGGCCCTTCCTGCAAGCTGGGCTCTTCCAAGCACATGAGTCTGCAGCAGAGGAGGGCGGGTCCTCAGCTGCTCCCCCTGCTAATCACCAACAGAGCTTAGGAGGGGCTCAGCAGTGAGTCATCTCTGGCCCCACAGAGACCTGAACAAAGAGTTCAAAAGTTTGCCTGTTCCTGGGATGAGCTGTAATCTTTCCACGGTGTTTATGGATTTACAGGCCCCAGTTACTCTGCTCCCTACTAGTCACATTCTGACTGATGAACACAGCCCAAAACAACCGGAGAAAGGCTGGGGCCTCCTCCCATCAAGCAGCTGGCTTGCGTCGGCCTGGCTACCCTCCTCTAGTTCCCGGGTGTAACTGGTCCCCAGGTTACAACAACTCTCCCTTCACTGGGCCCCTCCATGTCACATATCAGCCTTTTTATCACTTACAGCAAACACTATGGTCTGGCACCTGAAACCAAGCTTAGGCCCTTCCTGGAGTCACTGTCACCTCCCTGGGTTCTCCTAACCCCCTTCCAGTAGACGGAAATGATGTGAGCTTCCTGAACCATCCCTCTCCCTGCAACACACACACTTTTTGTTTTGAGGCTGTGCCTCCATGTGCAGTCAAGATTGGCCCTGAGCCTCTGGCCATTGGGCTCCGCCTCCCGGTGCTAGGATTAAGTCTACACCACCACTCCCAGCTAAACGTCCACCCCTCTGCGTGGGTCCCACACTTCACCCTCACCCCTCCTACCAGACTGCAGGCTCTGGGTAGGAACTTCCTCCCTACTCCTGGATCCCCACAGCACAAACACCCTTTCTGGCCTCTTACAGGACTGGAATGAGTGTGAGCTGAGAAAGGGGCAGAGGCACAATACAGTCCTCACTAGCAAGTCCTCAGATGCCTGCTCCTCCATACAGAACAGTACAGTATTTGCATGTATCCTTTGTACGTCTTCCTGTATATGGATATGTTTTGATTTTTGCCTTGAGACACTGTTTCACTGTATTACTCAGGCTGGTATCAATTTTCAATCCTGACTCAGTGTCCTGGAGAGTTGGTTCATGCCCGGTATACTTGTATACTATTTTCTTCTTGTTTGTTTTGTTTTTTCAAGACAGGGTTTCTCTGTGTAGTTTTGGTGCCTGTCCTGGATCTCACTCTGTAGCCCAGGCTGGCCTCGAACTCACAGAGATCCGCCTGCCTCTGCCTCCCGAGTGCTGGGATAAAGGCGTGCACCACTGACGCCCTGCTTGTATACTATTTTTTGTTTTACATTTTGTAAGGGCTGTAGAGACGGCTCAGCACTTAAGAGTGTGTGCGGCTTCTGCAGAGGACTCCGATTCAGTTCCCAGCACCCACATGGGGCTCACAACCACCTAGAACTTCAGTTCCGGGGGACCCGAGTCTCTCTTCTGGCTTCCTCGGGCACCAGGTGTGCACACGGTGCACATACAGACATGTATGCAAAATAGCCACCCACATAAAAATCAATCTTTTTAATATTATCTGTTACATTTTATTTGTGTGTGTGCATGCACAGATTAAAACCAGAGGACAATTGTGGAGTCCCCTCCCCGGCTGTGTCTCTCTCTACCAACAATACCAAATCCGGCCCAAACCTCTCCCTCCTCCACCTGCTTGTTTCTTGGATGTTCACAGGAGACAACGGGACCCAAGAAACGTCAGGGAAGGCCGGGCGGTGGTGGCGCACGCCTTTCATCCCAGCACTCGGGAGGCAGAGCCAGGCGGATCTCTGTGAGTTCGAGGCCAGCCTGGGCTACAAAGCGAGTTCCAGGAAAGGCGCAAAGCTACACAGAGAAACCCTGTCTCGGAAAACAAACAAAACAAACAAACAAAAAGAAACATCAGGGAAAACCCAGAAAGCCTTGTGAGGACCAAACTGACAAGAAGCAAGTGACAGAGAGAGGCAGAGCGCTTTCCCAGAGTCCTTTGCACACGCACTGTGAGACTTCGGTGGGCAGTTTTACGCAGCCCCACAAAGCCCCCACTGTCCACACATAAAGCCACCCTGTCCATGCCACAGATTTGGCTGCTCTGGTGTCACTGGGGGCTGGGACAGTCACACAGCTCTTTGTACGCCCTTCTGGAATCCCACCCCCAGGCACTGTGCTACCGTGGAAGAAACAGCCTCCCCGTAGAGAAGAGCATGACTTCGAGTCCACTGCTCACCAGCCTCGGTGAGAACTCACTAGATGGTCAGGAGCTTCCATTTACTCAGACACCTCATAGAACTCACTGAGTGACGGGAGGAAAAGCATGGAGAAAGCCATCATGAAGGCTGGTGATAAAATAAACGTGGGCCTCCCACTCGAACACAGAGGAGGAACACAATAAATAAATCCGCATCACCGATTTCCGTGTCCCCTGGAACAGGACAGGAAAGGAGCCGCAAGCCAGGGACTGCAGCCAGGGATCCTGGGAGCTGTGACAGATCGTCACTAACTCGGGCCTTCGTGCTGAGCAAACCACTGACCTCACCCTCTCTGCCTGGGGTTCATTCCAAGTTCTCCTTAGAGAACATCAGCTGAGCCCAGCAGTCTCCGACTCACTCCCCAGCAGAGGCAAGGCAAGAGCTGAGGAGGAGTGTTAGCACGCCCCATCTCCACCGCAGATGGGCCCTGTGACTCTGAACCTGGAGCTGCCCCAGCTTTCACCAAAGACCCCAGGGAAACAAGGCCAGGAGAGAGCAGCTACTGCCCCGTCACAGGGAGAGTACAGCGTGCCACAGAGAAACCAAAGAGAGGTCTGCATCGGCGAGACAGCGGCTCAGGACGGGAAATAACCCGTCCAGAGCACCCAGGCTTCCTGGACTACAGCCTGGAGGCTGAGGCCCAGTGAGTGACCTCTGCAGCCCCTGGAGGAACCAGGAAGGCAGTCCACAGGAGTACAGTGCTACCACCGCCTACCCCAACCCATGGCCTCTTGCCCACCCTTCTCTTCTGGAAGGGTCCACGTTCTAATCTGTTGTACTCCAGGCCAACTTGCACAGTGTTTGCCTCCTGGCCTCTAACCATATCACAGCTGCTCCCACCTGCGCACTGCCGATGGGAGTGTCCCCCAGGCAGACCTGCAGCCTCACGGACCAGGCCACAGGCAGGTGGATAGAGCTCTCCTCTGCACACCAAACCAGTCCAGCAAGGATGAGACAGACAGCTGGCTTGAACTCACAGGCGACTACACCAACCTGGATGTTCCCAATGGACAGTTAAGTGCATCCTCTAAGCACTCGCGAGCGCTCTCTCTCTCTCTCTACACACACACACACACACACACACACACACAGTAGTTCCAGGTTTGCCCTCTGTAAACGCTGTTCCCACCTGCCCCACGGGTCAAGGGCATAAGCGTGCTAGGGTAACAGAAGACCCAGCCAAGAGCTATCCTTGGCCCCGAATCTCGTGCCGGATGTACAATCACTCACGAGGCATAGCCCCACCCGTCACCAGCCAGCAGTCATTGGGTATTGACATATGGAATGATCCGCTTTGACTTTGAGAAAAGCAACTGAAGTGAATTCAAGATGACTCCATGACGGTCAGTCTCGTCCACACGAGCCCCAGTGATGAGTGTGTGCTCAGAGCACACAGGACCCCCTCCCCACACACACACACACACACACACATACCCTTGGCATCAGCTCAAACAGCCATCTCGGATGGCCGGGAGTTCTAAGAAATGAGGAAGCAGTGAGAGAACCAGGCCAGCTGCCCACAGCACTCCCCTGGTCAACCCTCAATGACACTTCTGCTTCCCTAGAAGCACTGACTGACACTATCCAGCCCCTGGTCTCCTCAGTCTCACAATTTAAGGCAGCCATCTGCTGAAGTCAGAGCTCCAGGAAATGCCGGGGGCCCCTTGACAGCTGGTGTCCCCGCAGACAGTTGGCACCTCCTGAAAAGGAACCCAGCCCACGCACAGAAGCTCTTGGTCCCATCCCAGTCCCCTGCCCACAATCACTCCACGCTTGCTCACAGGTGACCCGCAAACTCAGCAAGAGGCCCTGGGAGGACAACAGTGCCTCCCTACAAAGAAGCCACACCTCCAGTCACTGTCCTGAAGGGGGCAAAGCAAACCTCCGCAGAAGGGAAGGTCCTCTCCAGTTCTCAGAGTGGGAAATCTGCCTCTTCCTGGACAGGAAGGAAGCAGATGGTGGCTGTGAAGTCATACAGGGAACCCACAAGAGGAGAAAACGGAAAATAAGCTTTCCTGAAACACAATGTGTCCGGGGACCTCTGGGCTCAGTGGGGCTGACGGGGCTCCCATGCAGGAGCAATAAGACACGGAGGAGGATAACACAGAATACAACCCACACAAGGCCATGGGACCAGTCTGCCAAAAGCCCACCAACCCCGGAGCCTCTAGCCCCGCAGATGCCAGTCCTCATGGTTCTACTGGCTGAGTGAGTCTGTGCACTGGGCTCAGAGGCAGAGGGGGATCCAAGGCTCCTGCTTGGCTGGAGACCAATGGGGGCAGAGCAGGGTGGGACCCACCACACCCCCAGTCTGGGTTTTACTGCAGGAGACAGTCTGGAGCTCAGGGAATTCAATCCAGCAGAACAGGGACAGATGGTAAGAGCAGCGCCTGGTCGTAATGCCCAGAAATATCACACAGGAAGTCCCCATGTACACACAGGGAGCATTCCAGAGCTTGTTTAGAAGCTGGATTCTGAACCATAGAGACAGTCTTCTAAAAGAAGCCACATTCTGAAGGGAGGTTGGGCAACTGTCCAGGTAGACCGTTCACATCACCTGATCTCTAGGGTCTGCAGAGTGCTCTTCAGGATGAAGTGTGGAAGAAACAGCCAGTTCACCTGGGGTGGGGCCAGGCTGGAGTAAATCTAGAGCACCTGAATTACCTACCGCTCGAGCTCTAAGCCATGTATGGAGCACAGCTGTCTAGGATCCTCTTGGGTAAACTTCACAAGGACAAATGGGAAGCTGTGTGAATCACAGAGCCTCGTGGTTAAACAGGTTACCTCTGCTGGAACATAACTGTCAGCCAATCTTGGTATCCAGACAGGAAACGGTCACCGCAGAAGTCAGTGACCTGACCTGTCCCACTACTGACCTGTCTGATGCAATTCATTTGTCTTTATAAAGAAGGGAAGGTCCTGTCTCCATGGGCCCACTCCATTTTTTTGAGACATACCTAGAAGAAGCCTAAGCTGGGCTAAGATTGGTCCGATCTCCCTGACCATAAGCAAGATTTCCTGCTCCACATGAGGACAAATGTCAAACACAGACACAAAGAGCAGCCATAACGCTGGGCTAGTGCCCAGGTCCTCTGCAGAAGCGGGAAGGGGAGGGGCTCCCATGCTCCCCGAGGATCTATAGGGAATCCATCAATCTATGGTGGAGCCATTGATAAAGTGTCCGTGCTCCAGGAAGGAACCTCTTACTCACGCTCCTGCAAGCAAACCTAATGGAACTCCTTAGCTCACCAAAACAAATGGAAGGGGGGGGGGGGGGACACCAGAGGGAGTGGGCCAAAGGAGAGTAATGGGGAGTCAATACGATGAGACTGTGTACACATGAAAATGTCACAAGGAGACAACTATTATGTATGTGGAATGCATGCTTAAAAAAACAAAACATGAAAAGCCAGGCGATGGTGGTGCACGCCTTTAATCTCAGCACTCGGGAGGCTGAGACAGGAGGATCTCTGTGAGTTCGAGGCCAGCCTGGGCTACAGAGTGAAGTGAGTTCCTGAAAAGGCGCAAAGCTACACAGAGAAACACTGTCTCGAAAACCAAAAAAAAAAAAAAAAAAAAAAAAAAAAAAAAGACCCATGAAAAAGAAGACACCAGTAATACCAGTGACTGCTACCCTAAGAGCCAAGGGTAGCAGAGTGTACGCGTGGTGCGTGCGTGCGTGTGTGCGTGTGCACGTGCATGCGTGTAGGGAGGTAGGGGGTAGGAAGTCACAGCTGCTGTTAGGACAGCCAGAGCCTAGAGAGCTGGTGGGTGGGGTGGCCAGAGGCCTGAGTCCAGACTGCATTTGTCCCTCACACTACTCTACCACCCCTCACCTCTCTGGGCCTGCTTGCCTTTTTACCTTTTGGGTGGACTAGGAATTGCACACGGCCACTGGTCAGATAGACTTCCAGGACCTCTTTCAGCCATGAACTCTGATTCTCCTTCTCCAGGGGATTCTAGAGGCAGCAGAGCCAGACTCAGAAGTGGAGGGAAACAGAGTCCTAGTCTGAAGCCTGCCCGTGAATCACTTCATAGGTGTGCTTGTACCTAAGAAATCTGAAGAGGGCCGGGTGATGGTGGTGCACACCTTTAATCCCAGCACTCGGGAGGCAGAGCCAGGCAGATCTCTGTGAGTTCAAGGCCAGCCTGGTCTACAGAGCAAGATCCAGGAAAGGTGCAAAGCTACACAGAGAAACCCTGTCTCGGAGGAAAAAAAAAATCTGAAGGGGCCAGTGAGATGGCTGGGCAGTAACAGCTCTTGCCACTAAGCCTGATGACCTGAGTTCAAGGCCTAGAACCACGTGGTAGAGGGAGAGAACAGACTATGTCAGGTTGTTCTCTGACCTCCACATGTGTGCATGACATGCACACACTCCTGCACACACAAACCAGGCACCGTCCCAGCACTTAAGAGACAGAGGTGGGCAGAGCTCTGTGGGTTCGAGGCCAACCAGGATTACATAGCAAGTGCCAGGACTCCAGAGCTACAGAGTGAGAACTCTAAAAAAAAGGAAAAAGAAAGACATATGAGGAACCTGCAAGATTTCACATGAAAACCAAGACTTTCAGCCTCCTAGGAGCTCGCAACACAGATGGTCCCACACAGATGGCCCCTCATAAATGGCAGCTGCACCGACCGTTTTTCAACCTCACAGTGGAGCGAAGGCAACACCGTCCACTCAGTAGGAACCATGTGAAAGTTCTGAATGGCCACTTTCCCTGTGCTGATGGCACGTGGTACAATGTGTTCCTGCACTGTTTTTTTTTTTTTTTTTTTTTTTTTTTTTTTGGTTTTTCGAGACAGGGTTTCTCTGTGTAGCTTTGCGCCTTTTCCTGGAACTCACTTGGTAGCCCAGGCTGGCCTCGAACTCACAGAGATCCGCCTGGCTCTGCCTCCCGAGTGCTGGGATTAAAGGCGTGCGCCACCACCGCCCGGCCCGTGTTCCTGCACTGTTAAGCCATAGCCACGACCCCACCCAATCATGAGGGGAAACAAGTGGCACCCTTCTGGGTGCTGGGTGCTAGGCTGCGGGCCGTTCGGTAGACAAACCGAATCGAAGGCGATTTCAGCTTCACAGCTTTACTGGAATGTGAGTCTATCGGTAAGCCAAGGAAGGTCTGAACTGGTCGACTTTCCGAGAGAAGGGGCGTGGCTGCCTCCTTTGGCGGCAACATCAGCCCCTTTTCCCTCTTTGCTCCCTCACCACTCCCATCACCTGCTTGGCCTCGGCAGGTGTGTGGGTCTGTGACAAAACCAAAACGCAGCGTGGAGCTGTAATCATCAACAACGGGCCCTCAAGTCCGGGCTCCACCATCTGCCAGCACAGCCCCTCTGAGCTCAGTCTCCTCCTGTGCAAGTTGGGAGGGGCGTACTGGAGGTCCCTTACAGCCTGCGGACTCCCCAGCCTTCCATAAGCCGTCTGACGTCTGCCAGAGCAAACAAGACAATGGATGGAAGGCAGGTTCGGGGTGCCGAGAGCACACCGCTGACTGACGAGATGGTAGGGGATGAGAAAGTGCCTGCGGCCAAGCCTGGCGACTCGAGTCCACTCCTTGGGACCTCCATGGTAGAAGGGAGAGCGAGCCAACTCCAGTTGTCCTCTGATCTCTGCACATTCACCACAGCGCACACACACACACACACACACACACACACACACACACACACGTAAATAAATAAAACGTAACACAATTTAAATTTAAAGCACAGGGCCTTACACAGGTTCAGTGCTGACCTCACCAGGTGATGCCAGGTGGCGGGTGGAAGCTGAATAGCTGTCCCACCCACAAAGTTGACATCCCTGACGGCCCCACCTGAGCAGGTGTGAGAGAATGCCAGCGTGAACTGCAGAGAAGGCTCCCTGACGGCTGTCAGCTGGGTGCCTGGACTCCCCACACTCTCACCAGCAGTATTTAAGACACCAGTAACAGAATACTGGTCCCTGTCCAAAAGATTTTACTGCAGTACACTGTGGCTCACACCTATCATCCCAGAGTCTGAGGGGGTGGAATCACTAAGATTAAGAGTTCGAGCCCGTGCCGGGCAGTGGTGGCACACACCTTTAGTCCCAGCACTCAGGAGGCAGAGGCAGGCAGATCTCTGTGAGTTCAAGGCCAGCCTGGTCTACAGAGCGAGATCCAGGACAGGCACCAAAACTACACTGAGAAACCCTGTCTCGAAAAAACAAAACAAAACAAAACAAAAAACAAACAACAAAAGACTCGGTTAAAACTCCAGTTTCTCTCCCTGACTGACTCCCAAAGTCAAAAGATCACTGCAAGTGATCCAAGTACAAGTTTCCAAGAGCCCAGTGCTCAGGCTGTGGAAGCTCAGTGCACATGCCCAAGGCGGGGAAAGATGCTGCTGGTTCCCCTGGGTGTCTGGTCCAAGGCCAGCCTCCCAGCCCAATGGGCTCCCAACAATGCCGGCACCCAGGAAGCAGTCTAGGGATGGGTCTAACTAAGCCCTCCAATCCCGGACTCCAAAGTTAGGTCTTGGAGGGGCCTCAAGACACAACTCATTCAGGATTCACTCCAGAGGCCCTGGACCTTCCGAGTGTAGGCTAACCCTGCCCTGACATCTTCCTCCTCCTCTTCCTGATTCAACTCAGCTCCCATCCTGGGCAGAACTGGCCATTCCCCTGGTCCTCCCTCTCCAGAGAAAGGATGGAGATCGTCCTCCACACCCCACCAAGGAAGATGACTTTTACACAACCGACATCCGTGAATGACCTCCAGGAGATCTGTAAGCCACACTGTGTGTGTGTGTGGGTCCCTACCACAGTCCTCTGGGGAGAAAGCTCCCAATGGCCACAGTGCAAAGGAGATGAGAATTGGTGAAAGGGAACCCGGCCCGGGTCAGAGGTGAAAGCACGGCCTTGGCCTCACAGCTCACTGCTTCACACTCGGAAGACACGTGGTGCTTGAGGCTAAAGCGGTCCCAGCGTCACGCCAGCCCCAGGTGACGGGAATTCCTAGAACAGGATGGAGCGGTGCGTACTCCACAATGCTCCCACAGGCCACAGGGCACAAAATGGACCCCGTCTCACTTTTCTGGGTGAAGGCGTCAGAGCTCCTGGAGCTGGAGTTACAGACAGTTTGAGCTGCCACGTAGGTGCTGGGACTTGAACCTGGGTCCCCTGGAAGAGCAGCCGGTACTCTTAACTGCTGAGCCATCTCTCCAGCCCCCATCCTGTCTCACTTTGTACCCAGCCTCCCTGCCTGCTCTAGGTCTATCCATCCCTCACAGGAGGCAGCATCAATACCAGGATACCTTAACACCTCAGTATTCAACTGGTGGTCCCAATAAACAGGGTCTGCTGCAGACAGCACTACCTAGTGAGTCTATTATAAGGGAGAGGAGCAGAGGGCCAGGAGAGGTTAAGGATAATCTGGGAGTCGGGCAGTAGTGGCGCACACCTTTGATCCCAACATTCGGGAGGCAGAGGCAGGTGGAGCTCTGTGAGTTTGAAGCCAGCCTGGTCTACAAAGTTCCAGGCCAGCCGGGGCTGTTACACAGAGAAACCCTGTCTTCAAAATCCAAAAACCAAAAACAAACAAACAAACAAACAATCAACCTGGGAAAGGGCCAGGACAGAGAATGGAGCTCAGAGCGCAACTCCCAGCTTGGTTAGGGGAGTCGAGGGCCCAGGGCCTGCAGGAGAGTCTGGACTTACAAGGGCCTCTACAGAGAGTGCTTGGCAGGGGAACGCAGGACCAGGCCTGCCTTTTAGATTGCTCAGTCAGTGTGTGCAGGCAGGATGGGAGGGAGGCAGGGCTCACCAGGAGGAAGAGCAAAAGTTGCAATGCTGTACATGAAAGAAGGGAAAAAATCAACAAGACCTGGTACCTGAGTGTGTGCGGAAGGAGGAGGAGGCCTCTCCCGAGGGAGCACAGAACAGCCACCAGCCGGGACAGGAAGACAGGAAGACAGGAGCAACCAGGTGCAGGGGAGGACCAGAGGGAGATCCAGGACAGGCAGGAACAAGGAAGGGGAGAGATCCGGTCGGGACAGGAACCTTTCTTGCTCTACCCAAGTCTGAATCTCTCAGGGGCCTGGAAAGCAGCGGTTTGGAAAGTGATATGGTGCCCTACCTCCAGTTTGTCCTCCACTGAAAACAAGTCATTCCATTGCCAAGCCTTGGAAAGTTCTGGAGGCTGCATGTCCCCTGCTCCAGGGACTCTCAGAGATCCCTCCCCCTGCCTCTCCCTCTGATGACCGTCTCAGCAGTCCACGGACACAGCCAGCTCCATGTATGATAACTCTCTTCCAGGAAGAAGGGCTCGGCCAAGCATGTTATCAGGGGAGCCAGCTCCTTCCTGCAACAGGAGCTCGAGGCTGACCCCTGGGGCCCTTCCAGGCCTTAATCCGCAATCTCAGGCCCCCTGCTCTCATGGAAATATCCTCAGAACAGGCTGGGGAATCAGGTACATCTGAGCCCGCAGAGTTTTTACCTGGACAAAATTCAGCATCACACCGGAGGCTGGCAGATGCCCACGACCCAGCCTTGGCTCGGCTGCAGTATCAAGGCTACCCCTAAAAGGTCACTCTGTGGAGGAAGCACAGACTGATGACTGTCCTCAACCTTGTGATTCAATTAGGAGGACACAGGGTACCAAATCACAAATGATGAGTTCAACATGTGCACATACATGTGCCTTCACCCTCTCCACAGACCACCTTCCAATCTTGTCTAATCCACTGACATTCACACACCTCAGTTTCCTACTCCAACAACACAAGGATTAAAATGGTCTATGTTGGTTTTATGCTGGGGACCTCTGCTGTGAGAAGCTTACAGATGTGACTCCAGAATGGCCGTCTACTTCAAAGACGGGGCCTTTCTAAATGTCCATGTTTGTCTATGGCAACGTCACCCCAGGCAACCTGTCTCCTCTACGAGTCCTAAGTTAACAAACTGAACAACAAACAGTATCAGACACCATTTCCTCTCTGCCCTCACTCTGGACTCAGGGTCTAAGGACCCTTCTCCTTTGCGATTCCAAAGCATCATGGTCTTCCCTGAGGAGAGCACATGTCAAACTAGTCGAGACTGTCTGGCCACCCCCCACAGCCCCTGATCAGCCCGGGGAGGGCAGGGAACAGCATGCTCACATCCATCGGCCTCTCTGAGCAATGAACAGAGAGCCTAACACAAGTAGATGCTCGGGAGAAATGAGTTAATGACCCTGGACCAACAATCCTGCAGAGATCTACCTTTCCACCTCAGTTCACTCCCCGTCCCGGTCCTCCATGAGCACTCCCCCTTCTCACTCCTCCGTGAGCACTCAGTATATACAAAACACAGAGTGGACAGTGACAGAAGCAGGGTCCCTCCATCCTATACCAGGATATGCTCCATCTCCTATGATCTAGTTACCACCTCCTCCCTCCAACCACACTACCCCTCACTCTAAAAGAAGAGAAAGCAAAGGAATACTCCACAAGACTTTGTGGCCAGAGCACAGGCCCTTGTGAGCACTGAAGGTTTCAGTTCACTGTGTGGCCTGCCTGGTTTCCTTCAAAGTGGAAGAGGGGAGCTCACTGCTCTGGAATGAGGCAGCGGGAGCAACGTGGGCACCAGGAAGGGTCAGGGCCTGCCACTGGGCGGCACCTCGGCCTGGCGCTGGGGGGCAGGGAGGTGGGGGGAGCCTGGGTCCTGAGGAGCTGCTCACACCTTTCCCGGTAGAGCAGAGGAGAATAAACACTGTGAGCTGTGTTCTCTGAAACATGCCGGGCTGGAACGTGTGAGCAACATCAACCATGGGCTCTCCAGCACAGGCTGGTGGCATCGCTGACTATTATCCCTGCCCCAGGAAGAGAGGAGCTGCAAAGGGTGGGTGAGTTAGTGAGGCTCAGCTGAGCACTACGGTGAGGACACCAGCCAGGGAGGAAGAAAAAAATGTCGTTCTCACATTTTTGTTAAATTCTCTAGAACGGTGTTGTTGCTTATTTACTTGTTTTTGGTGCTGAGAACTGAATTTAGGGATCCATGAAGGCTAAACATGCACACTACCACTTAGCTACACTCCCAGCCAACCACCATCATGCTGCCACACACACACACACACACACACACACACACACACACACACACACACACATACACACACACTCAGTCTGGCCTCGAACTCACAGAGATCTCCCTGCCTCTGTCTCCCGAGTGCTGGGATTAAAGGCGTGTGCCACTGCCGCCCGGCAACTGAGAGCAGATTTAAAAGGCAGACAACACCGTGTGAGTTTTATAATGTACCAAGGGGCAGAATTATGACAACAAAAGCATAGTGGGGGGGTACAGAAATTTACTATATTACGAGATTTCTTACATCGAACATGAAAACAACTGATAGGTTAAGTCTGCAAACCATGAAAACAATAAACCAATGAATTATAGCACTGATAGTTATTTAAATGTTAAAGCCTACAGGCTCTAAGTTAAAGATGGATGTTGTCAGACTAATTAAAATGAGATTTTAATTATGCAGGCTATAAGAAACGAACTCTGAATACAAAGGCAGATTCAAAAGCAATGAGTGAAGATATGTCCTGAAAACACTAATGCTCAACAGGCCAAAGGCCTGGACACAGCTCAGTGGTGGAAAGTACTGTCCCTCCCCCAAAAGTCAAAGTGTAAGTGACATGACCTGTGCCCACCACTTGACACTTGAGAGACTGATACTCAGGGTCCCTTGAGCCTCGGACTCCAAGGCCAGCCTGAGTAACACAGGGAGACCCTGCCTTTTCAAAAGAAAAAGTTAAAGGGACCCTTTGAGGAAGACACAGGGGCAGCTGCTGGAGAACTCCAGACTGTCCTTGCCTGCTCCTGCCTGCTCACTCACTCTTGCCCAGGGACAAGTCATTTAGAGAGCTGTGCTGCAGCCGGGGCTTTGAAAGACAGCAGGGGCCGGGCGGCGGCGGTGCTCACCTTTAATCCCAGCACTCGGGAGGCAGAGGCAGGCGGATCTGAGGCCAGCCTGGGCTACAGAGTGAGTTCCAGGACAGCTGAGGCTACACAGAGAAACCTTGTCTGGCGGGGGTGGGGGAGACAGCATGGGAGCAGGGATGGCAATGGGCCACAATGCAAACCCTTGAGAAGGTGTGGGCTGACTTGTTCAGAGATTCAAAAGAAAGGCCTCTCAAGTTCAAGGACCAGTTTGGAAGCCTACCACTACACAAGACTTCCTGTGAGGAAGGTTGTAAGATGTAGGATTGTTTCCAGATGAGGGTCTGCAACCAAGACCCTGCCCCCCCACACACACCCCACACACACACACCCCGCTGTCCTCAAGGCTGTGGGACACATTGTGCCCATCTGTACTGCACAGAGCCAGGCGTCCAGTGAGGTCACCACTGCAGGTGTTCCCAACTGTCTTATTTAACTGAACAGCAAGAGAGAAGGGGGTAGGGGAAGGGAAAGGATAGGGAAATTAAAGTGCTTCTGTTAGTCACACACAAGGTAAGACTCCACAGTAAAAGGGACATTTATATATAATATATATATATTTTTTTAATTTTAACTTTATGTGCATTGGTGTGAAGGTGTCAGATTCCCAGGAACTGGAGTCACAGACAGTTGTGAGCTGCCATGTGGTTGCTGGGAATTGAACCCAGGGTCCTCTGGAAGAGCAGCGAGTGTTCTTAACGGCTGAGCCGTCTCTCCAGCCCCCTCAAAGGGACATGCTGTGATTACGAAAGGGCATCATCTTGACGAAGTAAGCATTCTAAAGGGGTGTCAGCCAATAACAGGGCTTCAAGCACAGGAAGCAAAAATGGACGGAACTGAAAGGGAAAGAGAATGAAAACCAGAGAGAAAAAGTAAATAACTCAGAACTGGCAGCAAGTCCGAGGGCCAATGGCTGTTGTTAGTCCGAGGCACAGGAGGCTGTGCCTTCCTCTCTGAGACACAGCGGTGGGGGGGAGACGCCACTCGCCACTGGACTGTTCACACTTGACTCTCCAGCACCCCCTCCCCCAAACCTCGGAACCTGACTCAGCCGCCCTCCCTTCCCCCATCCCACGGACCTGCAGGGCCACTGCCTCAGTGGCAGCACTGCCAAGCAAGCTCCAGCATGATCCACAGATGACTTCCACATACACAAAACACTTGCCCAAGACTGTCCGCCCCCAACGCCCGCCCCCCAGCGCACTTTGTATCACTCTCATGACAAGTGGGCATCAGAGTCCAGTGTGACCAGAGGGCTGAGTGGGCAGCAGGTTAAAACACAATCTCCAGCCTGGCAGTGGTGGCGCACACCTTTAATCCCAGCACTCGGGAGGCAGAGGCAGGAGGATCTCGGAGTTCGAGGCCAGTCTGGGCTACAGAGCAAGTTCCAGGACAGCCAGGGCTACACAGAGAAACCCTGTCTCGAAAATCCTTAAAAAAAAAAAAAAAAAAGAAGAAGAAGAAGAAAAAGAGGAACCAGAAAGAGCCAAACTGTGAATACACCAGATGCCACTGGATTATAGGGTTTTTTTTTAATTATAGTTTTAAAAATGGTCAATTTTTTACTATGTGTTCTTCATCTAAATAAGAAACACCCCAGCTCTTGGGAGGCAGAGAGCCAGGCAGATCTCTGTGAGTTCAAGGCCAGCCTGGTCTGCAGAGCGAGATCCAGGTCAGCTAGAGCTACAGAGAGACCCTGTCAAGAATGAATAAAGAGAGAAAGCAAGTGGGGGACGGTGCGGGGAGGGGGGGGTAAGGAGAGGACAAAAAGTTGAAGATTCAGCTCAATCACAAGATGCTTAGCAAGCTCAAGGTGGGTGTTTGGTCCCAAGTACAGAAAAGAATAAAAGTAACAAGAATTAATAAAAGTAACAAAAGGTGCCAGGTGTACCCCAGCACCAGCTCAGCACCTGTGAGGCTATGGGTTCAATTCTCAGCACCGTCGAGAACAACATAAACCAGCTGTGGCGGCACAAGTCTGTAGTCCCCGAATTGAGGAAGTAGGGGTAGGAAGATCAGAAGTTCAAAACCATCCTTGTCTACATTGCAAACTCCAGGCTACCCTGTGCTACATACACCCTGTCAAAATAAATAAACAAATAAAAAGGAGAGATGTGTCCGATATGCATACTGATACATTGTTTAAATCGACAGAAAATTATCGGGAAAGACCCATACCAAACTGCTAGCAGTGACCCCCATCTCTTGGCTACCGTAAATATGAACATTTGTGTACAGGTTCGAAAATGCTAGTTTTCTTTCTTTTTTAAATTTATTTATTTTATGTGCATTGGTGTTTTGCCTGCACGTATGTCTGTGTGAATGTGTTGGGTCCCCTGGAACTGGAGTTATAGACAAGTGTGAGCTGCCATGTGGGGGTGCTGGGAATTGAACCTCGGTCCTTTGGAAGAGCAACCAGTGCTCTTAACCAGAGCCATTTCTCCAGCCGCCCCCCACCAGCTTTGGGTGTGTTTGTTTGTTTGTTTGTTTGTTTGTTTGAGACAGAGTCTCTCTGTACAGCCCTGGCTGTCCTGGAACTTGCTTTGTAGACCAGGCTGGCCTCGAACTCACAGCTGCTTGCCTCTGCCTCCTGAGTGCTGGGATCAGAGGTGTGCACCACCATGCCTGGCTTGAATGCTAGTTTTCAATGTGAGCATAAATACAGAGACCACCGGGCAGTGGTGGCGCATGCCTTTAATCCCAGCACTCGGGAGGCAGAGCCAGGCGGATCTCTGTGAGTTCGAGGCCAGCCTGGGCTACCAAGTGAGTTCCAGGAGAGGCGCAAAGCTACACAGAGAAACCCTGTCTTGAAAAACCAAAGATAATAATAATAATAAAATAAATACAGAGACCTTCACTTCCACTTTGCCTTTACAATAAGCATGACTCTTCCTCGACAGAGACATTAAATAACAGTATCACCAACAAAGTGACATGAGGAGGGTAACTTGAGGCGGCACTGGGGCACAGGTGGAGTTCTAGAAGAAGGAAAACTCGAGCATCCGAGGATGAAGGGAGGAGAGGACGCCCGGGCTTGTTAGGCTAAGGCAGTACGGGGTTGAATTTGATAACTGACTTTCAAATGCCTTTACATTTTTACTCTCAAACATTTCAAAAGCCACAAGGCACGGCTGGGGATGCAGCTCAGGTGGTAAAGCCTTGCCTAGCATACATGAAACCTTCCCTGGGTTCAACCCCAGGCACGCACAAACTGAGCCTGGGCGTGGAGGCAGGAGGATCAGAAGTTCAAGGTCATCCTTGGCTACACAGCAAGTTCAAGGCCCTCCTGGGATACAGGAAGAACAGAAGGCCCACCCCAACAAAACCCCTTCCAACACACACACACACAAGCGTAAGTTAAGCAGCTCTGACTGAAGGAAGTAAAGGCTGGAGATGCCCTGAGTCTCCCAGTTCTGGGAGGGGCTGTCAATATCCACCAGACAGAAGATTCAGGGCAAACGTCCCAGGCAGTCAAAGCAGGGAGAGGAGACTGCCCAGAGCCAGGAGAGGACGCCCTCAAACCATCTGCCACCAGCCATGTCCTCCAGAGCCAGAGACGGCGATGTGAGTGCCATCATGAGCAGATGAACCTTGACACCCTGGCCGCACACTCTGCCTCAGGGTGAGGCCCAGAACAGCTGAACTGCCTCCTGGACAACGGCTCGGCTCTAGAGGCACAAACAGGATGTTTGGAAACCGATGACCACAAGTGACCACAGGAAGCCATGACAACCACCTCCAGGTGACACTGGTTTGTTCCTGCTTGGCCCCTTCAGCAGACCAACTTCATGCGCTGACTTCTCTTAAAGGGGAGGGGCAGGAATTCTTGGACAGCTCAGGACCCGGCAGCGGAGGCCATCTGAGGTAGTAGGGCAGGGAGAGAGAGGCCACCAGCTGTCCAGCAGCTGCCTCAGCCCAAACATGCAGCAAGGCTGACGTTCAGGACGGTGAAGAGACCACACATCCACTCCTGGGGGCAGGCAGAGAACTTTCCAAGACAGACAGAGTGTGACCAACAGAGCTCAGGCTGACAGCCAAGGAGCGAGTGTGGAGGTCCAGGCGCCGCAGCAGCTCCTTCACACCAGCCCAAAGAGGCCGAACCCACCCGGAACCCACCCGGCTGCCCCGGAGCTCAACTGCAAGGAGAGGGCCTGACCACCTGACCAGCCCGGGAGCCAGGAGCCCACAGGAAACTGAGTGGGGGCCACTGGACACTCCCATTTCCACTCAAGGCAGAGGAATGCTCCTGGAAACTGACAGGAAAAGCCTGCTGAGGATGCTGCACCACTCCAAACCTGAGCAGAGCCCAGGACAGCCCCAACAAGATCAACTGCCCTAGGGAGGGGACTGCCAGTGGGCCGGCTTCCACGGAAGGGCTGTACCCACCGGCCTATAGCCATACCTGCTGCCCAGTCAGTAAAACAGCACAGCGCTCTCTCTCTCTCTCTCTCTCTCTCTCTCTCTCTCTCTCTCTCTCTTTCTCTCTCTCTTTCTCTCTCTCTCTCTCCTCCCCCCCTAGACTCTTTGTTTTTTGAGACAGGGTTTCCCTGTGTAGTCCTGGCAATCCTGGAACTCACTCTGTAGACCAGGCTGACCTTGAACTTGCAGAGATCCGCCTGCCTCTGCCTCCTGAGTGCTGGGATTAAAGGTGTGTGCCACCACCACTGGCCTCTCTCTTTTTTTAAACTTCCATTTTCTTTTACCTGTGTAAGTATTTCGCCTATATGTGTATATATGTAATACATGCCTTCCTGGTACCCATGGAGGTCAGAAGAGGGCATTCGATGCCCTGGAACTGGAATTATGGATGGGTGTAAGCCACAGTGTGGGTTCTGGGAACTGAACCCCAGTCCGCTGCATGAGCAACAAGTGCTCTAAACTACTGAGCCATCTCTCCAGATTCTGTTTTGTTTCGTTTGTTTTGAGACAAGGTCTCATTCTGTATTCCAGGCTGGCCTGGAACTCACGGCCATGCTTCTACCTCAGCTACCCAAATGCTAGGATGACGGGTATATGCCCCAACCTCCAGCTTAACTCTCCCTTTCCCTACTGATAAAGAAGCCTGAGTGGCCAGCGTATTCTGAAGGCTTCATGGATGTCACAGTGCATCCTTGACAGCCCAGGGCTGACCAGGAGTAGACCTCAGAACAGCTCATGCTTGCAGCTCGAAGGTAGCAGTGTTTGTGAGTGGTTAGTCCAAGCCAAGCTAAGACAACCTCCTACCCTACTGCCTTCCCCTCCAGGCTGCCAAAGAGGAGGGCAGCAACGCCACAGAACCTTATGCTAACAGCACTGAAGTAAGGCCATTGCACCTCCAGGGCAGAGCCCCACAGTGCCATGAAGTGGTCACATTATGTTCTCTTAGGGGACCACCAGAATCACATTCCCCGGGCAGCTAAACAGGCTAGCAGCCAGACACACTGACACCCACTGCCAAGGTCACAGACGTGGGGTGGAAGTTTAAACACTGAGCCCCAAACCCTAGAGGAGAGTCTAGATGATTCCAAGAGTCACTGTTAATCACCACCATTGACCCAACACTCAAGAGTGTTTTAAACCAGGTATGGTAGAGCATCCCCCTAACACCAGGACTCGGAGGCTGAGGCAGGTGGACAGCCAGCCAGAACTACAAAGCAAGACCCTGTCTCAAGAAATAAAAAAAATGAGGCTGGGCTGTGGTGGCACCTGCCTTTAATCCCAGCACTCAGGAGATAGAGACAGGCGGATGTGAGTTTGAGGCCAGCCTGGTCTACAGAGTGAGTTCCAGGTCAGGCAGGGCTATTACATAGAGAAACCCTGTCTCGAAAAGAAACAAACAAAAAAACAAAAAATGGGGGCTGCTTAGATGGCTCAGCAATTAAGAACACTGGCTGCCCTTCCAGAGGACCAGGGATCGATTCCCAGCATCCACATGATGGCTCACAACCATCTGTAACTCCAGTTCCAGGGAATCCAACGCCCTCTTCTGGCCTCTGCAGGCATGATGCACATACATACATGCAGGCAAAACATTCACACACATTTTAAAAATTAGAAATAGGCCGGGCGGTGGTGGCGCACGCCTTTAATCCCAGCACTCGGGAGGCAGAGCCAGGCGGATCTCTGTGAGTTCGAGGCCAGCCTGGACTACCAAGTGAGTTCAAGGAAAGGCGCAAAGCTACACAAAGAAACCCTGTCTCGAAAAACAAACAAACAAAAAAAAAAATTAGAAATAGATGGGTGGTGGTGGTGCATACCTATAATCCCAGCACTCAGGAGGCAGAGGCAGGGGTATCACTGAGTTCGAGGACAACCTAGTCTACAGAGGGAGTTCCAGGACAGCCAGGGATACACAGAGAAACATGTTAAAAAAATCCCCCCCAAAAAAAAAGAAAAGAAAAAGAAAAGAAATAGAAATAAATGTATCAATGGAGAATAAAACACTGTTTTAGGAAAAGTTTCTGGTTTTTGGATGTGAGGGCAGATGCTCAGGGTGGAGACGACCTGCTGAAGTAGCAGCAGCAGCCATGCAGACCCAGCCCGAACCCAGAGAAGCTCACTGGGTTCCTCCAGAGGAGGAAGCAGTTTGCTGGAGGCCTACGTTCACAGTGGCATCTGCAGTTCATACCCATTTAATCAACCACCACCCAACACCCATCTCTTGGGCAACCGCAGCAAGCACAGGACAGAACTCTGGCTGGACCCGACTGACAGCCAACAGGTGCACCGTCCTCAAGGAGCTTACCGTAGGAAGACAAAAAGAAGTCCGTTGTTCTTTTTACGAGAACTTTATTAAGAAGCTCGGTTATGCCGATCTGCCAAGCCGTACTTAAGTGGAAGGGTCAGTGGGTTGCCTAGTTTTAATCAGGAAAAAATAAAATCTCTCTGGGGGGGGGGGGGGGGTGGTGGTGGTGGCACATGCCTTTAATCCCAGCACTCAGGAGGAAGAGGCAAGTAGATCTCTGTGAGTTCGAGGCCAGCCTGGTCTACAGAGTGAGTGAGTTCCAGGACAGCCAGGGCTACACAGTGAGACCCTGTCTCTGAGAAAAAAAAAGAAAAAGGTGGCTCACTACATTAATAGAGGCAGAGGTGCGGGGAGGCAGATGCGGGAAAGAGGCCATTTTCTGCCGGCTGGACAGACATCTGGACTCAGGGCGCACCCCGGGAATTCACATACAAGTGGAAGGAGAGAACCAACTCCACAACCTTGTTCTCTGACCACCACAATTGTGCTGTGACACATGTGCCATACACACAATTAATTATGCTGTGGCCATACACACATACACACATACATACATATACACATACACACATATACACATACACACATATACACATACACACATACACACATCATGCACACAATTATGCTGTGGCCATACACACATACACACATACATACATATACACATACACACATACACACATCATGCACACAATTATGCTGTGGCCATACACACATACACACATCATGCACACAATTATGCTGTGGCCATACACACATACACACATACACACAGGCGCACAAACTAAATAAATAAATAAGAACCCCCTAGATTTGGTAACCATGTGTCGGTTATAAGAAAGAGGCTACAGAGAACCCCGAAAGCAGGGGCCAGGCAGGAAAATGCAGGAAGGCTAAACTTAATGCAGGTGCAGAGATGCTCAACTATCAGGACAGGGACTATGGGTCACCTAAACTGTTCGAGAGAAAGAATGTGGGTACAGAGTAGCCAGATCTGAGTTTTCAAAAGAAACGAAGTGATGATTTGAGGTATAACCTCTTGGTGTTTGAAGTACTGGCAACTAACCTGGAATGTTCTGAATACCAGGAAGGCCAAATAACACAGGTTTACAGCTAAAAGCTGACCTGTGACTTCCCACCCCTGGGTGTCCAGTATGAAAAATCAAGGAGAGCCAGCCACGGTAGCACACGCCAGTAATCTCAGCAGGTGAGTCAAAGGTAAGGAAATTATGAAGTCAAGGTCATCCTTGGCTACAGAGCAAGTCTGAAGCCAGCCTGAGCTACATGAATCTCTGTCTCACCCCAACCCCTCATCCCCAGGGGAGGGGGCTGGCTCAAAGGGTGGTTGGGCTGAGTACCAGAGACGGAGGTCACAGTTCCTTCATGGCGGTCTGCAGTGGCACTGGGTGTGCCCGCTTCCCCTAACTCCGTCAGCTTCTGCTCTGCTTCCTCATGTATAGGTTGGGATAACTGTCTCCTACCTCAGAAGCTACGTCCATTATCTAAACATAGACCAAGAAAACGGGGCGGGGCATTCACAGGGACCAGACAATAGCTGAGGCCTCCGAGAGAGAGGGACGCCAGGGAGAGGAAATGAGCTGGATCTTTGCTGGCTTGCAAACCGGAAGAATCTGGACAATAGAATCCACGTCAGGGGTGGAGAGAGAAATTTGGGAGTTGCCAGCACAAAAGTTCTAAAAGAGGTCATGGAAGTAAATAAACAGGAGAAAAAAAAAATAGCAAGCCCAGAGAAATCTTCAGAGAAGCCGGGAAGGCGCCCCCACTCAGAGCACAGGGAAGCGGGGAGTACATGTGTCTTTAGAGACACATGCAGCTGAAGGAGAGGACAAGAAAACACACCCACTAGGGTAGGAAGCGTGACAGCAAGTGTGTAAGGATGTACCAGGCTGGTCAGAAACTGAAAAAGAGGAAGAGAAGGCCAAGATGAACAGCGATAGATTGGAACCATGAGACCACAAAGTCCACAGTGGACCATACTGATGCAAGTGGGTGGGGGTGGGGGGGTGGGGTCAGGGAGGTACAACCGCAAGATGGCTCAGTGGATAAGTAGTTGATCACCAAGCCTGACAACCCGAGTTCAATCCCCAGGACCCACGTGGCAGAAGAAAAGGGAATATTCAGGCAAGGTATCCTCTGACCCCACACATTCACATGCACAATAAGTAAATAAATGTAATATTAAAATTAAAGGCATTTGACTGAGAAGGGGCCAGTAGGAGGTTCAGCAGTTAAAAAGCACTGGCTGCTCTTCCAAAGGACACAGGTTCAATTCCTAGCACTTATATTGGGTGGCGGGGACGTATATACACCAGTTCCAAGGGATCTGACCTCCTCTTCTGACCTGTGTGGGCACCTCATTACACACAGTGTACATACAGACAAGCAGGGACACACACATGCAGTAAATAAAAAATAACAATGAACCTGCTTACAAAGGAGAGTGGGGAGCGGGCTGAGCGGGCTGGCTGTGGGGATGAAGCAAACAGTGAGTAAACAAAGAGATCATTCCCTGAGGGCCCGTCTGCTGTGTGGTCAGCAGCTCCACGTTCGCACCTCTGCACCGGGCACATTCCTCACAGCCTGCTTCTAACAGGGTTTCTATTGCTAGGTCAAAAGCACCATGGCTCATTCAGAAAGACATACCAGCACTGGGGTAGGGCAGCTCGGTAGCAGGGGGCATGCTTGGCAGCAGGGGGCATGCTTGGCAAAGGATCCCCAACCACGCAGGAGACACACTAACGTGCCGTGAGAATGGAGCAGCCTGAAGGAAGATCCCTGAGCTACACCAGGAAGGAGCACCCCAGTGGCTTCCATCCACCTTGCCCAGCTCACTCAGAGTCCTCTGATTCAAAACAGCTGGAAACATATACCCCCGAGCTCCTCAACAAGAAAACGGACCAGAACATGGCTGTTTCTGCCAAGCGAGTTCTGAATAAGCTGCATTCCATTTCATTAAAACAATTACCTGAGCTCCAGCCAAGAATTACATAAAGCTTCCTCCGGGGCCCCGGCCCCTCCCCCATAAAACACACATCAGGCTACTTTTCAGCCCAGCAGCATAAGGCCCTGACATACCACTTCCAGACCTCATTAGGAGGCCTCCGCGATCCCCTCCCAAGCAGCCATGCTGATGGACAAGCCTGAAGCTCCAAGACCCACCTCCTGGCATGAAGCACCGACTTCCTGAGGGCCTGTTGACAAGCTCAAAATGTTTCTGCTAGGCACAAGGGCCCTCGGCTCTGCCTGAGCCGGGGGCCACTAGTGCTGGACTATAGTCAATCCCCCCACGCACCCACACACCAAAAAGCTGGGGACCCAAGTGGCCCAGCTTTGACTCAGCACACTACTATACAAGTGGGAACCAAGGGAATGGAGGTTCCAGGAGAGATCGGAAAGACTGGAGAACGGGAAGGGCCAGATCTGTGCAGCAAGTAAGAGCTCGTGGCCCCATGCCCACAGGCTAAAGATGTTGGCCACAGATAGGAGTTTATGCGATGTGAGGCAAACTCCCCCCCACCCCCCGCCCCGGCCCCAACTCCCTTGGCTCACACTGCCTGAAGACATCCATTCCTGCTCTGAAACCCACTGGCCCAGACAACCCCTTAACTCCAAGCACCTCTCTCTCGTCTTGACCCTGTCTGATTAATGTCACACCAGCCAAAATAACACGAGCGGACTCTATACTTACAGAAGTGTGCTGTCTCTCTGATCCTGTCTTTTTTTTTTTTTTCCTGCACAGGGCACAGCACTGTGACCTACCTCCTCAGCTGACAGCATCTACCATCTGCTTGTCTTCCCATCACCAGCTGTCCCGGGCCAACACAGACAAGAGCCAGCACCTCGGCTCTACAGCTTGGAGCCCCCCATGGAAAAAGAGGGCTTGAACTCCCCCCCCCCCGCCCCCCGCCCCAGACGAGGTTTCTCTGTATAGTTTTGGTGTCTGTCCTGGATCTCGCTCTGTAGACCAGGCTGGCCTCGAACTCACAGAAATCTGCCTGGCTCTGCCTCCCGAGTGCTGGGATTAAAAACACGAGCCACCACTGCACGGCGTGGGCTTAAACTTCTTCTCAATACCTATTATCATAAGAGTGTCCAAACATGCTGGACGGTGGTGGCGCATGCCTTTAGCTCCAGCACTTGGGAAGCAGAGGCAGGTGGATCTCTGTGAGTTTGGGGCCATCCTGGGCTACAGAGCGAGTTCCAGGATAGCCAGGGCTAAAAAGAGAGAGACCTTGTCTCAAAAAAACAAAACAAAAAGCCTAAAAAGAGTGTTCATTCAAAGAAACTGAAAAACCACAACAATGGAAACATATACCTTTCCTTCCCACTTAACACTCTGCCACCCCGTGCAAATGCATGGCACATGCTTTTTACATGCACACATCTCCATGTACATACATGTATAAATCCATAGACAATCGGCCCTCTGCACCCACAGGTTCCACACTTTCAGATCCAACAGTAGAGGACAGGGAAATACGACAAACCGCAACACGCTAAACTGTAAGCGCAGAACCCTTTCCAGTCCTGCCCGCCTAAACAATGCAGCAGAGCTACAATAACAAGCACTTACATCGTACTGGATAACCTAAGGATGCTTTAAGTTGGGGGTGGGAGGTCCATGCATGCACATACACGTTCGTATGTGTGAGGATCCGAGTCGATGTGGAGATCAGAGTTTGAACAACAGGTAGTGTCTCTTATTACTCCCCCTTTTTTAAAAAAAACTGAACACTAATTTATGGGGAGGGGTACAGCGACACATGCCAGAGCACATGCGTAGACGTGAGAGGACGGTTTGTGAGCGGCTGCTCTCTCCTTGCACCGCCTGAGGCCTCAGACTGAATTCAAGCTACAGGGCTTGGCAGCAAGCCTCTTTACCCACTGAGCCATCTAGCCGCCCCATCTTTTCACTTCTTTTTTTATTTTTCAAGACAGGGTTTTTCTGTGTGTATGCCTGGCTGTGCTGGAATTCGCTCTGTAGACCAGGCTGGCCTCAAACCCACAGAGATCCACCATCTTATATTTTGAAGCGGGGTGTCTTCACTAAATCCGGAGCTCCCTCAATGCCTAAACGGGTTGGCCCGTGAGTTCTGAGGCGGCTCAGCCCGTCTCTGCCCCCTCTGTCACGGGGCGGCTGTGAATCCACCAAAGCGACTCTTCACACGCTGAGCCGTCTCCCCAGGCCGAGGTGGTTTCAATTTTAAAGTTTACAGGAAGGGCTTGGGGGCGTAGCGCAGTTGGCAGAACACTGGCCGAACTGTTCAAAGTTCTAGGCCTGATCTCCCTCGCTCGCTCGCTCACTCACTCACTCGCTCGCTGCATCAACTGGGCGCAAGTACTCTTGTGATCCCAGTACTTGAAGAGGGGGGAAGTGAAGGCCAGAGGACCCGGAGTTCAAGGTCACTGCCTCGCCTGCTACGTAGTAAGTTCCAAGCCAATCTAGACTACAAAAAACTCGTCTTTAAAAAAAAAAAAAAAGATTTGGGGGTGGGGGGGCTGAAGGAATGAGTCACCTGTGAAGAGTTCTGGTTGTTCCTGCAGAAGACCCAGGTTAAATTCCCAGTACCCACATGTCAGCTCACAACAGTCCACTACTCCAGTTATGCACATGATACACAGGCATACATGTGAGCAAAACACTCATACACATAAAATAAATGCAAAAGGAACTTTTTTGGAAAAAGCATATAGGAAGTTCTGTATACAGAGAAATGAGTGTGCAAGACTTTAATATCTAGTGGGAAGGAAGTGCTGGGCCAGTCAATCCCCTATAGATACCAAGGGGTGTGTGTGTGTGTGTGTGTGTGTGTGTGTGTGTGTGTGTGTGTGTGTATGTGTGTGTGTGTGTGTGTGTGTGTGTACATATTTGACTTCTTGGTTTGGGTTTTGATTTTTGTTTTGTTTTTTACTATATCATTTAAAACTAACTTCAGAGCCAGGTGTGGTGGCACAGGCCTTTAATCCCAGCCCTCGGGAGACAGAGGCAGGCGGATCTCTGTGAGTTCCAGGCCAGCCAGGACTACAGAATAAGACCCTGTCTAAAAAACAAAATGAATAAATAAATAAGTTACAGGCTTCATGACACTTCACTCCTACTTTGTCTTGCCTCTAAGAAAGACGATCTTCTCCCATAAACCACAATACCACAACCACACCAGAAATAAGCATTTAGGGCCATCTTCAAGGGAAGACTCGGCCACTGGGGCTGTGGTAGGCCTTCCCGACGGCACATCTGCCTGCTCCTGGCCCAGTGTCCAAAGCCTCCCTAGAGAGGCCAGTGCTAAGCCCCACTGGTTAGGCAATCAGTCAGCTGGAAACTTATCAGGATATGAACGTATACTGAGGCCTGATGTGAGTCAAGTGGATGGAAGCTTGGACTTGGTGCGGAGATGAACCTTGACCTTTCCTTTTGATGAGTTGCTCAACCGACATTTCTCAGCTTTTTAATTCTCCTGTTCCTCTTCCCACCCTTTCTCCTATCCCCACAGGACACCCTCCACTCTCTTCCTCTCCTTAACAGTTTCATTTTCTTTTTGAGGCTGGGTCTCACCATGGAGCCCCAGCTGGCCTGGAACTCCCTATGTGAACCAAGCGGAGCTCTGCCTGCCTCCGCCTCCTGAACACTATGGCTAGCGGCATGCGCCACAACATGAAGCCTACCCTGGCATGCTGAACAGCTTCTCCACTAGAAATGGTATTGTTCACAAAATCGAAAGAGCATATACCTGAATGAAGACTAAGAATGCACCCGTGCAGGGCAGTGTAGGGCTGTCGGCACACGGAGAGCTGCCGAGACCTTCAAGAGGGATTTGACTTATGACAGCTGTGTTCTAAGCCCACAGCTCTGTGTCACAGGGACAGACTGGACAGGGACAGGACAGGGAGCCGGTGAGAGCAAATGGACCCTCTGTCGATCAGCAGACATGGCCACCAATGCCTTTCAGTTCCTCCAGAGCACAGAGTCCCTGACGAAGGGGAAGCGGGACTTAACAGACCATGAAGGGAGGGACAAACAGAGGTTTTTGGAGCCAGGTCTGGTGACACGGACCTACCATCCCAGCTAATCCAGAAACTGAGGCAACAGATGTACACATTCAAAACCAGTCTAGGCTAAGGAATGCGTTGAAGGCCAGCCTGGACAAAGCTGGGGAGCCAGATGTGGTAGCACAGGCCTTTAATCTCTGGGAGGCAGAGACAGATGGAGAGCTGGGAGTTCCAGTCCAGCCAGAGCTATGTTGAGAGACCCTGTCTCAAATAGGTAGGTAGGTAGATAGATAGATAGATAGATAGATAGATAGATAGATAGATAGATAGGTAGGTAGATAGATAGATGATAGATAGATGCATACATTAATAGATGATAGGTAGATGATAGATAGATAGATATAGATAGATGGTAGGTAGGTAGGTAGGTAGATAGATAGATAGATAGATAGATAGATAGATAGATAGATAAAACTTAAAAAAAAAAAAAGAAAGAAAGAAAATGGTATGGTACCAGTAATTTCTACTCTACTGTCAGCGATCCCGGCGTCAATCCTGATCCTGCCTACCACTCACTAGTTACAGAACTCAGCCAAGCAGGCTCACACCATGCTTCAGTTTCCTCCTTTCGAAGTGGGGAGCGGTGAAACTACTAAAGAGTAAGAAGAGAGCTTACTTCATATGACCAGCATGGCTGAAAGAACAAAAGACACCCAGCAGGGCCCGGATGTGAGCACCAAAGAAATGTCATGCAAAAGAACTCTCTACACGCGGTTTCTGGTTGTGAGCCTAGCCTTTACCAGCTGAGCCAGCTCTCCAGCCCTACATGTGGTTTTTAAAACAGTGTTTGGAAATGTCACAGAGAAGAGTTCTGTACCCGCGGGTTTTTGGCAGTGGTGGCGCACACCTTTCATCCCAGCACTCTGGAGGCAGAGGCAGGAGGATCTCTGCGAGTTCAAGGGCCAGCCTGGTCTACAGAGTGAGTTCCACGACAGGCAGGGTTACACAGAGAAACCCTGTCTCAAAAAACAAGCAAACAAACAAATAAGTAAATAATAAAAATAAAAAGTATTCTAAAAGTGAGGTATGGCGGCACATGTGGCCCTTGGGAGACGGGGCAGATCTCTGTAAGTTTGAGGCCAGCCTGGTCTACATAGCAAGTTCCAGGACAGCCATGGTTGTCCATAGAGACATTGACTTAAAAAAAAAAAAATGTGTTCTATAGATATTATTTTTATTAATGAAGGCACTGAGCCCAGAACAACACAGTAAAAGGCTAGAATGATGCTGGGAAGAAGTTCTTCAACATCTCTGGCCTTGAAACAATGTATAGACCTACAAGAAGTTCTGAAAGGATGGGTACATGGGGAAGAGGTCACTCAGAGCCTCAGCAGTCACCCTTGGCCTGTGTTAGGTCCCTCCAGTCAATGGCTGGCCCAGTCTCTCCGACACACGGCCATCCCTGAAGAAACTGAAAAGAAGAACACTGCCATGCTCCCTCCGAAAGCCATCAAGCACAGCGTGATCGGGCCATGCCCTGCCCAAAGCCCGTGGACTTCCATTCTACCCGCGCTGTACTTATCAGAAAGGCACCTGCCTAAGAATCAAACACAACCCAGGGTTTGACTCCAAGCTGAGCCCCTTACTTGCATGCACCTTGCAAATCACCCACCAGGAGGGTACCACTGCTCCATGGTTAGATGCTGCCTCTGCCACAGCCCAGAGACTGGGTGACCACATAGAGGTACCACATACAGGCTAGCCCCAAGGCCAGGCTTTCCATGGAAACTGGGAGGCTCTGTAGCCCCGAATGCCCCAGGCAACTCCCTTACCGCCCCCCCAGCATCACCCCCAAACACAATGAGGCACTGTTTTCCAAAGGGTCAAGACTGCTGAGAAGTTGAAAGGAGACATGACCAGATTCCAGCAGACGGACACTGCCAACAGCTGGCTGTGTCCCACATTAGTGGATGAGAAGGATGAGAAGGCAAAGCTATCAAGCCATTTCCTGGGGACCTCCCGGGCCCCCCCGCAGCAAAGCAGACATTTTAAAGGTAATTATCAGTTCCTCGGCAGCAGGCCTTTGGGTGCACCCCGTGATTAGTACCAACTCCTACGACTTTATAATTAAGACAACCAGGTCCAGAACTGGATCAGTCTAGGTTCAAACTCCAGCTCTGCCATAGAACTTCCCCCAGCTCAGGTTTCTCCATCTGTGAAGCTGAGATTTTAAAAAAAAAAAAAAAAAAAAAAAAAAAACACCTCTCGCTCTCAACAGTTGTAGTAAAAAAAAGAAAGAAAAAGCGCTGAGCGCAGTGCCCGTCTCCTGTGGAGCACGAGGGATCACTGTCAGGCCGCACTGTGGTCACGGCCTCCCCAAACACATTAAGAATGTGAACATGGGGAGAGAGGAGAGCCAGGGCAGAAAGCATAATCGGAGGGCATCTGGGCTGTGAGAACTCTGTCCAGGAAACTCCGGCCAGAACTTGAACAGAGGGAGCTCCCGATCAAACCAGCATCTAAGCTCTAATGAGAAAAGCCACCAAGCAGCCACCCCACAGCACAGGGCGGAGAGAACACACAGAGAAGGGCAGGACACACTGTGTTTATGTTTTTTCTGCCCAAAGAGCTATAAATTTGTAACTTATTAAACCGCACATGGCGATTCTCTCACTGGCCACTACGCGGAGGGGAGGAGGTGTGCTCCAATTTATTTATTTATTTGTTTTTTTTATCCTTGAGCCAGAAAACAAAGTTATCATGGAAGCTATGCACCCCATGGCCTTGCCACAGGGAGACCACCCTGAACGATCCCCCATGTTAAGGGACCGGGACGGTCACAGCTGAGATCTCTCTTGGGAGACAAATAAAAACAAGAAAGAGGGCTGGCCGTCATATCCACCCTAACTTAGGAAAACAGCTGACGGGCAGTGTGCTGAGCAGCCATCCAGACAGCTGACCGCCTGGGCTCAGAAGCAAATTCCTCTGCCCTCCTGCACACCCATTCCCCCCACCTTAAGCTCTGGTCAGCCAGGCGTGTCTGGCCCCCTGAGAGCTCAGACTAAGGAAGTCGGGTAGCATGGATCGAGCCACCGGAGAGTCTACAAAAGGCAGCAGAAGTCACAGGTGGCAGGCCGTCCCTGCTAACACCCCTCCTGCCAGTGCCTGCTTGCCCCCTTCCTGGGAAGAAATGCACACAAGAGTGGAACAGGGACCGGGCTCGGAGGTGTTTCTTGGCTCTGCAGCCTCGGGTCAGAGAGTTGGCCTCTCTTGGTCTCTCTCTGCTTTCTCTATTTGGTAAAAGGAGGTAGTGGTGCCGGCAGCGGCCTCGGGGGTGCTCTTACAGGGTGACGGTTGTGAGGATGGGGCGAATCCAGGCATGGGTGAGCACTCCATAAACGGCACATTTCGATTCCGACAATTCCCGTCTGCCAGACACTCTCTTTCCTTTCAAAGACAATCCAGTGTTCTGGCCCTAAATGGAAGGCCGTCAGAAGATGGGAATTCCGGACTCTGCAAACTCTACAAAGACTTTCTCAGTCCTGCGAACAGCAGAGGGACTGTCCAGAACCAACAGAGCCCTCACCAGCGTGTGAGATGCTGTGACTCGGCTCCGGCTCCCCAGTTCCCACAGGGAAAGACGCACTGAGACTTTCAGGTACCTGATCAAAAGCGCATCGCCCCGGCCAGCCTCCTTTCAGCTTTGGCATTTTTATGTGGAAAAAACAAAAATTAAAAATACCTGCCTGGAAGCTATGCCAGCCTTGAGTGCAATGGGAATGTGGATGCCAAGCCTGACCCAAAGGCATAACTATGCTTGGCAATGATCCCACTCTGCGAAACAAACAGGACCCAACACCATCCCCAGCTCTGGGATGTTTCAGGGGCTCCCTGATCCCACAAGGCAACTGCAGGGAGGCAGTGAAGTCCAGTGCCTACAAATAATCCATCTTAACTTGGAGCCCTGTTAAGGGCTGCTTCGGAGAGGCCCCTCAGTCTTATCTAGTGAATCTGCTCCCCAGAGCCAGGGACGCCCAATGGCACCAGTGGTCACACAAACCACCCACAGTCCAGAGAAAGAAGACAAGGCTCCTACAGAGAAGGGAACTCACTCCACACATACCTCCTCAACTGAGGGGCCCTAGGAGAAGGAAAGACAGGGGTTCCTTCACTCTGGGATGCACAAGGCTCAGGGCATCCCTAGATCTCTTGCATCAATCCCCACGGGTTTAGAATCAACTTCCAGGAGAATCTTTCTTTCCTCTGTCCTAACACCAGACAAGCGTGGACTGAAAAGAACTGCCTCCAGGCTCCAATAACATGAGGACAGTGAAACTCTGTTCTGGGCATCCTGTCCTCCTTACCCGAGAGGCTTCCAGCAGGCCCGATACTGGGGGTGGGGGACCTTGCCAGCTAGGACACGTTCAGAGATAGCCATACCCTGCGGCCCATTCCTCTGGCATTTCATCAGGGTCTGGGAATGGTGGGTGAGAGGCGGGAGTCATAACCCACCCACCCCTCCAACTTGCCTTTCTAAGTTTAGACTTGAAGGGGAAGGGCTGGTCTGGGAATGAAAGGCTGGTCCACACACTGGCCACTAATACAGTCCTTAAAACGGGGTGACTAGACTTGCGGTGGGTGGTGGGGGTGGGGGTGGGGTCTATGCAGTAGCCTGGGACACTTGTCATTCGAATGGGGGAGGGGGGTGTGGTCCTTCCTCACAAGCTTTTCTGTAGCTTGTGATGTGACACGGGGTGGGCACTGGAAAAGGGGCTACAGCCCTGGCACGAGGGAGAGGAGAGGGGGTTGCCTGTCTGCAAAGTGGGAGGGAGGTGGCCTGGAGGGAACAGCAGCGGGTCACAGAGAGAGAGAGAGAGGGGGGGGAACAGCCTCCGAGATCGAGTCCCGCAGGCAGCCGCTCGGAGGTGGGGGTGGGGAAGCGAAGTGAGGGGTCCCGCAGCCGGGGAGGAAGGAGGTCTGCCCCGGGGAGCGAGGCGCCGTCCCCCCCGCCCGTGGCGGACCGGGCGGGTCCTTAAACCCAGTGTGGGGTCGGGGGGAGTCCTCAGGCGACGCACCGAGGAGTGGCTCGCACAGCCCCGGGCCGCAGGCACCGCAGCCCCGCCGGGCGCCAGGGTGGGATCGGAAACCCCAGCGCCGGCTCGCGGCCGCCGGGCCCCGGCCGCTCCGCCCTCCGCCTCCCGCACTCACCGAGATCGTCCATGGCCGGTCCGCAGACGCCGGCCCCCGGCTCGCTGTCGCCCTCGCTGACCGTCCCGGGGCCGCTCCTCGCCGCCCCGCAACTTTTCCGTCTCCAGCCTCGGCCCGGAACGGAACCCGCTGCCGCCGCCGCCACAGCCGCCGCCGCCACTGCCGCCGCCGCCGCCGCCGCCGCCGCCACCAGGCGCGCGCCCGCGGCAGGCTGGCCACGCCCCCGCGCGCACGCTGGCCACGCCCCCGCCGCCGACCCCGAGCACGCCCAGTCCCGCCGGGGGTGGGAGGGGAGTGGCCGATGGGCGTGGCGGTGGCGCCCCCTGGCGGCTGAGTGGGCTTTAGGCGTCTCCACGCCGTGAATTCCCCCTCTGAGTTGAGTCTGTCTCTCTCAAAGTCAATCTGTCCGACCCACCGACCTCCAGACCGACCTCCAGACGTGTCAGGGTCACTCGGTGAGAACCGGATTTGTCCACCTGTGCATTTATTCGAGTCCCAGGAGGTCACCTCCCAGGAGGATGAAAAATCAAATCGGCCAGGCCTGGAGCCCTGGGACGTTCCTTGGGTTGCCCTCGGTACTGATGGCGGCAGTGAGGGTCACAGCAGGGCAGTGACCCAGATGCCGTTTCTTCTGAAACAGGGTCTCTTTGTAGCTCCAGCCGTCCTGGAACTTGTGACCTTTGTGCCCCGGTCTCCTGACTGCTGGGATTAGAGGTGTCCGCGACAAATTCTGGCTCCAGATCCAGTACCTTGGAGGTTATGAAACCCTTAATTTTTACCTTATTTCCCCCCTAAACCTTCCTAGAGACTGCCAGAATTCTGCATAGGGCAGAGATACCCCACATTACAGTAAAGCGATAACTACCAAAAAGCCATCCCCAGAGCCTGGCGCAGTTGCCCAGGGGGCTCTGGTCTCCTACACTTAGAAACTGTGAGATAAAAGCTAGACTTGAGTCTGGCATGGTAGTTCAACCCTGTAATCTCAGCTAGACAGAAGACTGAGGCAGGATCACAAGTTCAAGGTCAGCCTGGACTACAGAGAGAGTTCAAGAACAACCTAGGCAAATTTATGGAGACCTGTCTCCATTTTTAAACAACTTTTTAAAACACACACACACACACACACACACACACACACACACACACACACACACACGCTCTAAGTGTGGTGACACAAGGCTATCATCCCAAATTTAGTAGGTAGAGGCAGGTTGACCAGGAGTTCAAGGCCATCCTTAGCACCACCGGCAGTTTAGTTCAAGGCCAGCCTGGGCTGCATAAGAACCGGTCTCAGAACACAAATAAAGAAAGAAAGAAAGAAAGCCAGACACAAGAAATAAAGCAAGCCAGACTTTAATCCCAGCCCTTGGGAGGTAGGCACAGGAGGGTAAGGAATTCAAGGGCATTGTGATGATTTGAATGGAAATAGCCCCCATAGGCCCATAGGGAGTGGCACTATTAGGAGGTGTGGCTTGTTGAAGGAAGTGTGTCACTGGGGGGTGGGTCTTGAGGTTTCAGAAGCTCAAGCCAGCCCAGGGTGTCACTGTCACTTCCTGCTGCCTGCGGATCGGATCCAGATGTAGAATTCTCAGCTACCTCTCCAGAACCATGTGTGCCTGCATGCTGCCATGCTTCCCTCCATGAGGATAATAGACTAGAGCTCTGAACTATGAGCCAGCCCCAGTTAAATGTTTCCTTTGTAAGGATTGCCCTAGAGCTGGCCAATGGTAGTGCATACCTTTAGTCCCAGCACTCTGGGAGGCAGAGGCAGGTGGATCTCTGAATTTAAGGCCATCCTGGTCTACTAAGCCAGTTCCAGGACAGCCAGGGTACAAAGAGACACCCTGCCTCAGAAAAAAAGAAAGAGTTGCCGTGATCATGGTGTTTCTTCACAGCCATAGTAACTCTAACTAAGACAGCCATCCTTGGTTACATACTGAATATGAGGCTAGCCTTGGGCTATACAAGAATCCATCTAAAATAACTAATAAATAAAAATCTGAACTCTTCACCAGGCATGGGCACACACCTTTAATCTCAGCACTGGGGAGGTAGAGGCAGGTGGATCCCTGTGAGTTCGAGGTCAGCCTGGTCTATGTAGTGAGTTCCAGGACAGCCAGAGCTACACAATACAGAGATCCTGTCTCAAAATTACAAAATCAAAAGAAAAAAAATTTTTTAAGTCTCAGTGACAAGGCACTGGCTAGAAGGCCTGAAGTCCTAGGTTTAATCTACAATATCCCCACCTCTAAAAAAATAAATAAATAAAAATAAAAGGAAGAAAGAAAGATTGAGTGATGTGGTGGTTTGAAAGAGAATGGCCCCCATAGTCTCAGATATTTGAATACTTGGCCCCCAGCTGGTGGAACTATTTGGGAAGGATTGGGAGGTGTGGCTTTGTTGGAGGAGGTGTGTTATTGGGGAACAAGTTTAAGGTTTCAAAAAGCCCACGCCGCCATTCCCACTCTCTGTCTGCTTCCTATTTGTGGATCAGAGATCAAAACCTAAGCTCTCAGTTATGGCTCCAACACGATGCCTACCTGCCTGCTGCCCATCTTGATGATCACGGACACACCCTCTGAAACTGTAACCTTCCAATAAACTGGTCTATAAATTACCTTGTTCATGGGGTTTTGCCACAGCAGTTGAAAAATAACTAAGACAAGTGATAAAAATAAATAAATACATAACTCATTTGCTAAGTGTCTGGATACACACATACTGGAGCTATCATCTAAGTTACCATGAGGTAGTTAGGGTGATGGTAGTCCACCAATTGTATATAAAGACTCCTGCACACACAACTTCACCTTCCCGTGTTTCTCTGGGCCCAAGGCGCCAGGTCTTCTGTGCCAGGCTAGGTTCTCCAAGAAGACGTAGAGATCAAATTAGGGGTGATGCCTGTGAAAGACAAGGGGGGATAAATAGGATTGGGCAAATAGAAACTCAGAACCCACAAACACAGGGCAACCCAACAGAGAGCCTGGGAACCGAATGCTAAGAGTACTCCTTAGCAGAAGTCCAGGCTGTGAACTGCCCACGGTGAGAATCCCCTACACTAGAGCTGGTGACACACAATACCACTGAGCCACATCTCAGATCACCAGGGAGCACTGGGGACTTGACACTATCTACTAGAAACAGAATGGAAGCCACAGTGGGGGCAGGAGGTGTGGCGGGTGGTGGTGGTGGTGGCGGTGGTGGTGGTGGTGGTGGTGGCGGCAGCAGTGGTAGTATACGAGACTTTAACCCCAGCACTCAAGAGGCAGAGGCAAGTCCAATTTTGCTGCCCATATATTCATGACTTTCCACTGGATCGGAATACTCTTTGTTGTTATTGTTGTTGTTTTCTGAGACAGAATTTCAGTTTCTCTGTGTAGTTCTGGCTGTCCTGGAACTCACTCTGTAGACCAGGCTGGCCTCGAACTCCCAGAGATCCACCTGCCTCTGTCTCCCAAGTACTGGGATTAAAGGCATGCACCACCACTGCCCAGCTGCTTAACACTGTCTTTAAAGAACTGAAATTAAAAATCTGGGCAGAGCCGGGCGGTGGTGGCGCACGCCTTTAATCCCAGCACTCGGGAGGCAGAGCCAGGCGGATCTCTGTGAGTTCAAGGCCAGCCTGGACTACCAAGTGGGTTCCAGGAAAGGCGCAAAGCTACACAGAGAAACCCTGTCTCGAAAAACCAAAAAAAAAAAAAAAAAAAAAAAAAAAAAAAAAAAAAAATCTGGGCAGAGTGGTGTTTGCCTGTAATCCCAACACAGGAGATTGGGGCAGAGGGGTCAGTACAAACATGTGTTGCCTAATCTGTCTACAGAGTGAGTTCTGAGGTAGCCAGGGCTACACAGTGAGACCTTGTCTCTGAGAAAATGGATGTACGGATGACATTTGTTAAACATCCATTTATCATTGATATGCTAAATGATTCTAGGAAGAAAGAGAGAGTTAAGGGAAAAAACAATTTGGAAGAGTAAACTCCCAGAGCTTACTTACAATACAGATGCACAATCATTATTCATTGTAGGTAAAACATTTCAACAACACAGATAAGGGGCCTGGAGACACAGGGTTCAATGGTTAAAAGCACTGGCTGCTCTTCCAGAGGCCCTGGGTTTGAGTCCCAGCACCCACAGGCCTGTTGATACCTGTCTGGGACCACAGTTCCAGGGAATCTGGCACCTTCTTCTGGCCTCTGTGGGCACCACATGCATGTGGCACACAGCCATACGTGCAGGCAAAACATGCATACATAAATAAAAATAAATCTTTTTTCTTTCTATCTGTTCGTTGTTGTTTTTGAGACAAGGTTCTCTGTGCAGCCCTGGCTGTCCTAGAACTCACTCTGTAGACCAGGCTGGCCTTGAAATCGGAGCTCCGCCTGCCTCTGCCTCCCGAGTGCTGGGATTAAGGGCCTGAGCCACCACTGCCTGGTATAAAATAAATCTTAAAAAAAAAAAAACATACAGATAAACTAAGAGATTAAATTAAAAATATCTGTAATCCAACAAAGTGATGAGTAGGCTTTTTTTGTTATTGTCTTAGTTTGTAATTGTTTTATTTTGTTTTGGGTGTCATGTATCCCAGGTTGGCCTTAAACTAGATATATAGCCAAGGATGGCCTTGGGCTTCTGATCCTCAGGAGTGCTAGGATTTCAGGTGTGCTCCACCATGCCTGTTTTTGTGCGGTGCTGGGGACTGAACCCAGAGTTCCATAAATGCTAGGCACTATAATGACTGAGCTACACCCCCCCCCCCCCCCCCCCCGCCAATTCCAGTTGTATATGCATTTAGATCAGTGGTTCTCAATCTGTGGGTTGTGGCCCCTCTGGGGTGGAACAATCCTTTCAGAGGGGTCACCTAAGACCATTGGAAAACACGGATATCTACATTACGATTCATAGCAGTAGTAAAATTACAGTTATGAAGTAGCAACAAAAATAATGTTATGGTTGGGGGTCACCACAGCATGAGGAACTGTGTTAAAGGGTCGTAGCTTAGGGAAGTTGAGAACCACTGCTCTAGATGATTCCCTTACTCACACACACACTGCTTAAATTGTGATTTGCGGTGCTTTGAAATCTGCTTTTTTTTCTGCACTCCACACTCTCCTCTCTTGCCACTCATCCCAAAGCCTCATTTTCCTGAGCTCCATAGCAGTGCCGAGTCATACACCTGAGCCGGCGTTTATTTAACCAATGCTTTAGTTAAGTGCAATTATCTCCATGCTTTCACTATAATTAGCAAGGCCGAGGGACCTTCCCGGTAGCTAAATGTTGGAGCACATCCCTCATTACTTCCCGAAGATCATCAGTTACGACCAGCGGAAGTGCTGTGTCAGAAGTTTACCTGTAAGGGGCTTGGGTATAGCCTAGCGGTGTAACCTAGCAGCTAGGTAAACGCATGCCTGCCTAGTGTGCCCAAGACCCTAAATTCAGTCCCCCAGCCTGATCCTCAAAGAGATTATGTGGCCCTTCCTCGGGTGAGGGGAGGTGACTTACCTCCAACACTCCATCTTCAGTTGCCTCCGTATCGTGGAAGGGGCCTCACATGTTTCAGGCATACACCCAGAAGTCACCCCTAAGCCCTTCCACTCCGCACCTCCCACCTGCACAGAGGAGCCACCATTGCCCTCCATTCCGACTTCTACCTTTTCTGTTTTTCCCTCTAAACAGTCTACCATTATCTTGCCTGGGCAACTAGTTAATTAACCTCCAAATTAAACTGGAGGCTTCCACATGAAGCACATGAAGGTCTTTTTTTTTTTTTAAAGATTTTTTTTTTTTAAACAGAATTTCACTATGTGTTGTGAGGTATTTGGTTACACTGTGTAAAGATATGTCACTGTGATCAGTTTAATAAAAAGCAGAGAAGGATTTCCAGGCACAGAGGATGCCGGGAAGAAAAAGGTGGAGACACACCTTGGGACACAGAGCAAGCAGCATGGGATAGGCATTACAAAGTAAAGGTAACCAAGCCACATGAAAGAATGTAGATTAAAAGATATTAATTTGGCCGGGCGGTGGTAGCGCACGCCTGTAATCCCAGCACTCGGGAGGCAGAGGCAGGCAAATCTCATGAGTTCGAGGCTAGCCTGGTCTACAAATCCAGTTCCAAGATAGCCAGGGCTACACAGAGAAACCCTGTCTCAGAAATAAAACATAACACTGGGGGCTAGATTCCATAAGGTTAAAGGTAGTCTTGCAGAGGACCCAAGTTCAGTTTCCAACACCCACATTGAACATAACTGCTTGTAATTCCAGCTCCAGGGAGATCTGATGCGTCTGGTCTCTCGAGGCGCAAGAAAACATTGCTCGTACCCACACACAGACACACATACATACACATAATTCAAAATACTAAAAATAACTGAGCATGGTGGCACTCAGGAGGCAGAGGTAGGCAGGTCTTTGGGTTTGAGGCCAACCTGGTCTACAGAGTAAGTTCCAGGACAGCCAAGGCTACACAGAGAAACCCTGTCATGAAAACAAAAATAAAAATAAATAAATAAATACATCTTTAAGCCATGTGCTGTGTCGAAGGCCTTTAATCCAAGCACATGGGAGGCAGAGGCAGGCAGATCTCTTGAGTTCAAGGCCAGTCCAGTCTATACAGAGAGGTTAGGGTTAGGGTTAGCCAGGGCCACATAGTTGTAACTAGTCTTTCTCTGTCTCCATAGCCAGCTCCCAAATTATTATTATTAATTATTATTATAATATTATTAATTATAAAAGCTTGGCTGATAGCTTAGGCTTGTTTCTAACTAGGTCTTATAACTTAAATTAATATCTTTTTTTTGTTTGTTTGTTTTTTTGTTTTTTGAGACAGGGTTTCTCTGTAGCTTTGGAGCCTGTCCTGGACTAGCTCTGTAGTTTGTGTGTGTGTGCCACCATCACCCGGCTCCAATGTTACCTTTTTAAAAGCTGCTTTATTGAGGTATACTTTGCACTTGATGAAATGCAGTAATTTGTGCAATAATAATGCACGAATA
The DNA here is from genome assembly GCF_007827085.1 of Peromyscus californicus insignis. Taxonomy (NCBI): domain Eukaryota; kingdom Metazoa; phylum Chordata; class Mammalia; order Rodentia; family Cricetidae; genus Peromyscus; species Peromyscus californicus. Next base: position 5,806,979 of record NW_026294540.1, on the reverse strand, counting down.
CAGTACGTGCAGTAATAATGATGCAGAAGGAATTGGAGGACAGCATCAGCTGTAAAGTGAGACCCTGTCTCAAAACAAAGAATCAGTAATTCTAAGTGGACTAGGCTTAGTGAGATGGATAGTCCTGAGTAATCAACATCTCAGTTGAAACCTAGAACATTCCGTTTCCCCCTACTGCCCTTTTGCAGTCAACTTCTTCCATTCTTGGCCCCATATAATCATTGGCTTGTTTTCTGTCATTACAGACTAGTTTGAACATTTTAGTTTTGATTTTCGTTTTGTCTTTTTTTTTGAAACAAGATTTTTTTTGTGTAGCTTTGGAACCTTTCCTGGAACTCACTCTGTAGCTCAGGCTGGCCTCGAACTCACAGAGATCCGCCAGGTTCTGCCTGGATCTCCCTAGTGCTGGGATTAAAGGCGTGCGCCACCGCGGCTTGGCGACCTTGAACTCTTGATTCTCCTGTCTCTCCATCTCTTCAATTTACCACCATGTCCACTTGGCATTTTCTTTTCTTTTTTCAGGGAGAGGGTACTCTTTTTTAGGGGGCACAGGGGAGGTCTGCCTTCTTTGGCATAGCATGTTTGTGAGCTTCATCTACATAGGCATCTTCATCTGCAATAGGTATCAGTAATTCACTCAATTTTAATTGCTCAGTAGTACTCCGTTGTATGGATGTACCAGAACCAATTTCTGCGTTATACTGTTGATGAACACTGAGGTTGTTTTTCTAGTTTGGTCTGCTAGGAATAAGTTTACTATGACGTTTGGAAGTCTTCATGTGGACGTGTGGTTTCATTTCTCTTGGATTGATGCCTAAGAGTGGAACAACAGGGGCTGGTGAGGTGGCTCAGAGGTGAAGAGCACGGGCTGCTCCTCCAGAGGTCCTGGGTTCAATTCCCAGCACCCACATGGCGGCTCACAACTGTCTGTAACTCCAGTTCCAGGGGATCTGACACCTTCTTCTCACCTCTACAGACACCAGGCACACACCTGTCGGTGCACATATATACGTGTAAACAAAACACTCACACACGTTGAATAAGTAAATCTTAAAAAGAAAAAAGAGCAGAACAACCGGCTTACAATGTGATGTTTAAAAAGGCAAATGAAGCTGGTCAGCTCGGGATAAACCCCAAACGCTTCACAAGGCTTTCCCCTGCATCTGGTCCTTATCCGGTCCTCCCCGGCTCATCAGGCCAGAGCCAAACGGGCTTCATCCTGTTTGATGTCTCAAACACAGCCAGCGACTACTCTTTTTTCCCTTGCATCACACCTCAAATCCCTTTTTTCAGCTTGTTTCCTACAGCTGTGCAGCAAGTTACCACACACTTAGCAGTTTACAGTCACAGGATTCACGACCACAGTTTCCTCTGCGCAGGAGCGCGGCACCCTGCGCAGCAATGACCCCTGCCGAGTGTCACAACCGGCCGACTGACCGGATCCCCATCAGGAGACTCCCAGGGTCTCTTGAAGGTTTCAGAAACTTTACTGTACGGTTGCTTTGCTCTGTTGCTCTGAGTACATCCTAGGAGGAGCCTGTTATAGAGGACACTATTTGGGGCTGGAAAGATGGCTTAGCGGTTAAGAGCACTGACTGCTCCTCCAGAGGACCCGGGTTCAATTCCCAGCACCCACCCACATGGCAGCTCACAACTGTCTATAACTCCAAGATCTGACACCCTCACACAGAGATACATGCACACAAAACACCAATGCACATAAAATAATAATAATAATACTAATAGAAATAAAAGAGGGCACTACTGGCCTCTGAAGGCTTCAGGCATAGACTGACCAAGAGCCAGTGCGATGTCTTCAGTCTTCATGCCCTCATGACACTGCCCCACCAGACAGCAGAATTCTTCGATACATACATAACCCTACATATTAGTCTAACATGACCACAGTTCCAGGTTTTTGTTCTTTTCTTGGTTGTTTTTTTTTTTTTTTTTTTTTTTGTGGTGTTGAGCCTAGGTTACCATGCATGATAGGAAAAAGCTCTATGGCTGAGCTGTAGTCTTGTCCTGGGTTTGTATCATATTGCTTCAGCCCAGCAAACTAGCTCTAACTTTGAGACTCTTTCTGGAATGTTCCTTACAGATCATGCAAGGCTGCTCATGTCATGTTATCTCCATCCCAGATATTTTATCTCTAAATTCTTTTTGTTTTTGTGTGTGTGGTTTTTCAAGACAGGGTTTCTCTGTGTAGCTCTGGCTGTCCTGGAACTCACTCTGTAGACCAGGCTGGTCTTGAACCCACAGAGATCCACCTGCCTCTGCCTCCTGAGTGCTGAAACTAAAGGCCTAAAGGTGTGCGCCACCACACCAGGTTTATTTCTAGATTCTTGTCTGTGTTTATTAGACATTATCTTCTTATCCTGGTTTATTTACTTTCATCATCTGATATTATGTCCTGGATTTATTTACCTGTTTATTTGGTTTTTTTTTTTTTTTTTTTTGGTTTTTCGAGACAGGGTTTCTCTGTGTAGCTTTGCGCCTTTCCTGGAACTCGCTTTGGAGACCAGGCTGGCCTCGAACTCACAGAGATCTGCCTGGCTCTGCCTCCCGAGTGCTGGGATTAAAGGCGTGCGCCACCACTGCCCGGCCTGTTTATTTGGTTTTTAAATTTATTTATTTATTTATTTGATTTTTAGAGACTAGGTTTCTCTGCATAGCTCTGGCTGTCCCAGAACTCACAGAAATCTGCCTCCCTCTGCCTCCTGAGTGCTGGAATTAAAGGCATTTGCTACCATCACCCGGCTTTAGTTACTTGTTTATTAATCATATATCTCTCTCCCTCCTTAAGATGCTACAAGAGCCAGGCAGTGGTGGCGCACGCCTTTAATCCCAGCACTTAGAGGCAGGTGGATCTCTGTGAGTTCGAGGCCAGCCTGGTCTACAGAGCGAGTTCCGGGACAGGCACCAAAGCTACACAGAGAAACCCTGTCTCGAAAAACAAAGGTAAAGGCATTTGCCACCAAGCCTCACAACACAAGTTCAGTCCCCAGAAACTCCATGTGGAAGGAGGGAATTGATTTCCATAAGTTGTCCTCTGACCTTCACAGGAATGCTGTGGCGTGCGTGCCCACACGCACATACAAACACAGTAAGGAAATCAGTGTTAAGGTCGGCGAAGGCTGGAGTGTGCTGCTCCAGACATTAAGAGCGCTCCACAGGACCCTGGCTTGTTTCGCAGTCGCCACACGGCTGCTCATGATTCCAGTTCCTGGGGATCTAGCTCCCTCTTCTGGCCGCCTTGGTCACTGCACACATGTGATACACGGACTTACCTGCAAGCAAAACACCCCAAGACTTATGCCGTGGTGCATGCCTTTAATCCTAGCACTCTGGAAACAGAGACAGGCAAGGCCAGCTTGGTCTACAGAGTGAGTTCCAGGACAGCCAGGATTGTTACACAGAGAAACCCTGTCTCGAAAAACCAAAATCAAATAAATTAAATAAAAATATAAATATTTGAATGTGTTATTTTTTTAAAGAACGGGGACTTGTTTGCTGCTTGTCCACCAAGTGTGTTCAGTAACACGGTTCGAAGGAGGCTGAGGACAGGCACATAGCAGAGACACTACCATTGCTACATTCATAGGCCCTCCAGTGTTGTTTATAATTTTTTTCTAATGACTTCTTATCTTTATTTTATGTGCATTGGTGTTTTGCCTGCCTGTGTGTGAGGGTGTCAGATCCCCTAGAACTGGAGTTACAGACAGTTGTGAGCTGCCATGTGGGTGCTGGGAATTGAACCCAGGTCTTCTGGAAAAACAGCCAGTGCTCTTAACCTCTCTAGCCTTATTCAGGGCTCTTTTTAAGAGCTAAGGATGAGCTGGGCAGTGGTGGCGCACGCCTTTAATCCCAGCACTCGGGAGGCAGAGCCAGGTGGATCTCTGTGAGTTCGAGGCCAGCCTGGTCTCCAAAGCGAGTTCCAGGAAAGGCGCAAAGCTACACAGAGAAACCCTGTCTCGAAAAACCAAAAAAAACAAAAAAAAAAACAAGAGCTAAGGATGGGCCAGGTGGTGGTGGTGGCTGTGGCGGCGGCGGCGGCGGCGCACACCTTCGATCTCAGCTCTTGGAAGGCAGAGGCAGGCAGATCCCTGTAAGTACAAGGCCAGCCTGGTCTACAAAGCAAGTTCCACGACAGCCAGGGCCACGCAGAGAAGCCCTGTCTTGAAAAACAACACAAAACCAACCAACCAAACAAACAAAAAGCTAAGGATGATGGGGCTGGAGGGGTGGCTCAGAGGTTAAGAGCACTGGCTGCACTTCCAGAGGTCCTGAGTTCAATTCCCAGCACCCACATGGTGGCTCACAGCCATCTGTAATGAGATCTGGTGCCCTCTTCTGGCCTGCAGTCATACATGCAGGCAGGACACTGTATACATAATAAATAAATAAATCTGAAAAAAAAAAAGAAAAATAAAAAAATAAAATAAAAAAAAAAGAAAGAAAAAGAAAAGAAATGTAGCATGCTCCAAGCCCACAAAATTGGCACAGTACAGGGACAAGGACTCTGTCTTCCCATTGAAAGCTGGGCTATGACACAGAGTGGACAGATTGAGATCATTTTGCTCAAAAAGCTGAAACCAAGGGCTGGAGAGATGGCTCAGTGGTTAAGAGCACTGGATGTTCAGAGGATCATGAGTTCAGTTCCCACAACCAAAATATATATGTGCAGGCAAAACACATATACACATAAAAAAAAGTCAGTTAACAAGTAAGTTAATAAATAAATGAATAAATAATAAGTAAATATACTAGAGGTTTTATGTCTTTTGTTTGTTTGGTTATTTTTTTTGGGGGGGGGAGCGGGCAGTGAGACAGTCTTTTTTTTTTTTTTTTTTTTTTTTTTGGTTTTTCGAGACAGGGTTTCTCTGTGTAGCTTTGCGCCTTTCCTGGAACTCGCTTTGGAGACCAGGCTGGCCTCGAACTCACAGAGATCCGCCTGGCTCTGCCTCCCTAGTGCTGGGATTAAAGGCGTGCGCCACCACCGCCCGGCTCGAGACAGTCTTTTTATGTATCCAGGCTGGCCACAAACTCATGGCAATCCTCCTGCTTCAGCCTCCAAAGTCTGGATCATAGGCATGTTCAGAGGTCTCTGCAACCACCATGGCCCGTAACAACCTGAGGGAGGTAAGAAGTCAGTTCGGCTCAATGTGACTAAGTAGCTGGTGTTGGTTCAAACTTTGAGAGTCTGACCTCAGTGGTTTATTTTAGGCATACTGAAGCACAGCACAGTTTGGTGGGAACGTCCCTGGTGGTAATTAACTCAATCCCGTGTGCACATTTAAAACTTCACACGTGACTACATGGAAATTCTTCGTGAAGGGCATGTGGGACACATCTTCCCTAAAGATGGGTTCTACAGACTGACAAGCTCATTCGTGTCTGGGGAGGGTCCAGTGGGGTCTTGGCCACACAAATAGTCACCAGGCTATTAGCCATGTTTGTTCCCAGCCTTCTGAGTAGACAACAGGTTACGCATCCCTTCCTTTGAAGGAATAAGTCTGTGTGTGTTTCACATTTCTGGTTCCCCTCGTGCTTATCTGTGAGCGCAAGGACCTCTGTGCCTCCCACGGGTATGGGCTACCACGTCCAGTATACCTAGTTTACGTACTGAGAAACTGAGGTTCATCAACGAAATGCTCTGCCCACAGCCACACAGCTGACAAAGCTGGGCTAGAGTGCAGGGCTGGCCCACAGGGGACACTTGGGGAGGACTTGAAACCCTGGGTCTGCGTCGCTGTCCCACCTCAACCCTGAGGACACCAGAACAACCTCAGTAACTACCAGTGACCTCCAACCTCAGCCGAAGATCTGCGGCCTGTGCCTCCTCCCTCTGTCTCCCTACTTCTTTCTATTTTACCTCCAGTCTCAGGGAGTGGCTGGATCTGAACCCAGAACCTGGGACACACGAAGACTAGGCTCTACTATCGAGTCAGAGCCCAGCACAGAGGAATGCAGTTCCTCCCAGAGCCAAAGGCTCCTGGCTCCGCAGATGTCAAAACCCTGCTGGAACCCATCCTGCCCTCTCGGTCCTGGTCATTTCCTCTCCTTTTGTCAGTTTACAGCTTGCCTACCCTCTCCTCCAGGAAGCCTCTGTGACTGCCATCCCCCGGGACTTGAATTCTTGGCCTGTACCCCTGTGCCCAACAGTCCTCATGTAAACTTCTTCCTTATAATATCTTGTTTAATACCCACAAAACCTCACCAGCACATCACGCCTCAGCCCTGGAGGCACATTATCATTACCTGGGAAGCTTTTAAATATCTTATTTGCCCAGACCCAATCCCTAGACACTCTGATTTAATTGGTCTGGAATGTAGTCTGGGTATTAGGATTTTTTCTCCTCCTCCTCCTCCTCCTCTTCTGTATATCAGGATTTTTTTTTTTTAAAAGCTCTGTAGGCAATTGGCAGCCAGGGTGGAGGCCCCTGACTCCCCTTTTATAGCCAGGGGCACCAAGACACAGAGACACTAATTGTGTGGCCGGGGGTCACACAGCTAGTGAATAATGGAGCCAGACTGGAACACAGAAAGTCTGACTTCAAAGTGTGATGGGAGTGTGGGGGTGGGGGGCAGAATCAATGGGTCTCCTTAATCCCCTAGTGACAGAGAAGCCATGGGACTGTAGGGCAGCTCTGTTCCGAGACAGACTCAGGCCCCTCCGGCACGGGATATTTTTAACCGAGGAGCTGGTGTTTCTTGCAAACATCCTGCAGTGCCTTAAACACTGAGCAGATTGTTTGGGGGCTGGTGGGTCCTTGCTCTGCTGAGGTAGACTGGGAGCCAAGTCCTCTCCAGTCCCTGGAACCAGTTACTGGATTCAGGCAGGCTCTGAAGACAGTGTGGGAGGTGTGTGTGGGAGGGTGTTCCTGATGATACTTCCATACACAAGAAGGGGAGAGGGTCAATTTGGAATGGGTCCAGATTCCTCCTCCCCTCAGAGACGAGGACTACTCCATCCAATCCAGCCTTCTTTCCTGTTCCAAGCCTGGAAAACAGCTGGAGGGCACACAGAGATTGGATCTTTATTTATTTATCTATTTATTTTGGTTTTTCAAGATAGGTATTTCTCTGTGTTGCCCTGGCTGTCCTGGAACTCACTCTCTAGACCAGTCTGGCCTAGAACTCAGAGATCTGCCTGCCTCTACCTCTCAAATGCTGGGATTGAAGGTGTGTGTGATACCACCGCCATGCCCTGCTCAGATACTGCATCTTACTGGACAGTCAGCAACATGGGTACGTTTGCTGTCTTCTGTTCCACTGTCCAATGGGAAGGTGCCACGTGACAACTGTAGAATACTTCCAGATACATTCCAAACCTTCTCCAGACTAGTCAGAGTGGTGCGGGGCTCACACCTAAGATTCCAGCACTTGGCAGGTTGAGGCAGGAGGATCAAGAGTTCAAGGCCAGCCCGGACTACAGAGCAAGACCCTGTATCAAAAAGGAAAGGAAAAAGAAAAAAAGAAAAGGGAAAAAAATGTGTGTGTGCACACACTTGTGTATCTCCAAATCTCTCCACTCACGATTTTTGGGCCAACTACGTCAGGAAGCCTCCAGATGTCAAATTGGAAGTACTCCTCAAAATGCAAAATGTACACGGCCCTTAAACTGGCAACTTCACTTTTAGAAATTTCCACACAAAATGCCCCACAAGGAAGCTGGGCACAGGGTGTATACACGTAATCCCAGCATTTGGGAGGTGGATGTAAGAGGATCAGGAGGAGTTCAAGGCCATCTTCAGTTACACAGAGAGTTCAAAGCTAGCCTAGGCTACATGAAACTGTCAGAGAGAGAGGGAGAGACAGACAGACAGACAGACAGACAAACTGACTCACAGGAATGATGTAGCCATGAGACTATTCACTGTAGCATTAGTTAACAACATTCCCATTAGACAAACAAGATGTCCATCAACGGAAGAGATTAACCTTGGCAGGACACAGCCACACACGAAGAAAGCCAAACTGCTTGCTGACACGGAAAATATGTCCAAGATACATTGCTTGGCGGAAAGAAAACGGAAGTTGTAAAACGTGTACAAGCCAGTCATAGCCAGGTGTGGCGGTGCACAGAACTGGTGTGTGTGTTGGGGGGGGGGGGGGCCAGCGAGAAGATCTCTGTGAGTTCCAGGCCAGCCAGAACTACATCGTGAAACTGATACAGTCTAGAGGGTCTTGAAAGAATAGCCTACGGGTCTGGATCCGGTTTGTTTTCTCTGCCAGTTCAAGAATTAAAGGGCAGGAAAAATCTATGGCGCCACAGGTAGCCGCAGAGAAAGCTCAAGCACCGCAGACAGAAACAGCAGTCAAGAAAGACTCTTGGCGGGGGTGGGAAACGCACGCATGCAGCGGGTGGGGGGGGTGGGGAAACACACATATGCAGCAGACACACAGAGAAAGGCCCTCTGCACAGCACATGGGGGTAGGGGGTGGGAGGTGTGTGTGGGGGGCGTGAGACTCAGGACTGGGAAAGCTGGAAAATTCAGTGTCTTCTTGAGGGCTGGAGGTTTTCAAGCCTTGGGAGAATTTTCCTCTCTTGCTTCAGGGTTCCTGAGTTTGAAGAAAGGTAGAATGGTTGATTGCGGAGCTGGAGATCTGGCTCAGAGGTTAAGAGCACAGGCTGTTCTTCCAGAGGGCCTGAGTTCAATTCCCAAATTCCCAGCACCCACATGGTGGCTCACAACCATCTGTAATGAGATCTGGCGCCCTCTTCTGGCCCGCAGGCGTACATGCAGGCAGAACACTGTGTACATAATAAGTCTTTTTTTTTTTTTTTTTTTTTGGTTTTTCGAGACAGGGTTTCGCTGTGTAACTTTGCGCCTTTCCTGGAACTCACTCTGTAGCCCAGGCTGGCCTCGAACTCACAGAGATCCGCCTGGCTCTGCCTCCCAAGTGCTGGGATTAAAGGCGTGCGCCACCACCGCCCGGCAATAAGTAAGTCTTAAAAAAAAAAAAGAAAAAAGAAAAAGAGTGGTTGATTGCCCCAGAACTGTTGTCCATCCTTAAACTTGAGGAGACAGTCCTTTAGCAGCCCAATGCTGATGGCGGATAAAAGCGAGCCGGGCTTTTGCCTCATTATGGAAGTAGCGGCCATCTTGGAAAATTTCACCTTTATTACCTGGCCATGCCCCTCTGTCTGTCTGTCTAACAGAGAGTCTGTCTCACTCTTAGTCTCTCAAATCTTAGTATGAAAAACAAAAAAAAAAAAAAAAAAAAAAAAAACAATGAACAATCAAATAGGACCTGTGACAGCAATCCAGAACTTGAGAGAGATACAAGTAATTTGGAATTCTCCATCTTCTATAGTTTAGCCCAAACTTCCTAGAGGCTGAGCTCTAATTAACAGTAAATTAAGCCAGGTGAGGGTGTGTCTTTGTCTTCAGAATGACCCAGTGGGAGACAGCTACACCAGCAGTAGCAGAGACCCCAGACATTGAGCTTTCTGGGAAATGGAGCTCTGATGACGTGCAGGATACATTGCAGTGGAAAAGTCCCCGCCCAACAGGGCTGAGAGGTATGGAAAGCGCAGTGCCCCATCCCAGGACACCTCCCTAACTCCATGATGATACACACAGCTCATGACTACACGCACAGTCAAGCATGCCTTTGAGATCATCCACCTGCTCACTGGTGAAAAACCCTCTGCAGGTCCTGGTGAATGACATCCTCAACAGTGGCCCCCGGGGAAGACTCAACACGCTTTGGATGCACAGGGACAGGAGACGGCAGGCTGTGGGTGTGTCCCCGCCCGGTGATTCAGACGCTGCTGCACACAGGTGCTCCCGAGGTCTCTCCGGAACATCCAGACCATTGCCGAGTGATTTGCCGATGAGCTCATCAGTGACAGTAAGGGCTCCTCCAAATCCCGCGCCATCCAGAGGCATGAGCTGGACCATGTGGCCAAGTCTAACTGCTCATTTCCCAGCTGCTACCTAACAAATTGTGTGTCCTCTGGGACAACTGGGGGAAAAAAAAAAAGAGGCGTGAGGCGTGTGCACACCTGTAACTCCAGCACTTGGGTGTGGGAGGCTGAGGAAGCTACATAGTGAGATCCTGTCTCAAAGATGGATCTTATTCTGGCCTCGAATATCTATCTAGCCTTCAGCCTCCTCGACTCATTTTACTAAAAATATAATTTATTCGATTACTGCGCTTTTTGTCACCCTCTTAAACTGTGTACCCCTAATAAAAAAAAAATCTCACCCTGGTCTTCATGTTGGTCCTTCAACGGCAAATTCCTTTCCAAGGTGTTTTTTGTTTGTTTTTTGAGATATGGTTTTTCTGTGCAGCCCTGGCTGTCCTGGAACTCACTCTGTAGACCAGGCTGGCCTCGAACTCCCGAGTGCTGGGATTAAAGGCATGCGCCACCACCGCCTAGCCTTTCTATTATTTTTTAAATAATTTTTTTTTTTAAAAGCCAGTCAGTGGCAGCGCACGCCTTTAACCCCAGCACTGGGAAGGCAGAGGCAGGTGGATCTCTGTGAGTTCCAGGACAGCCTGGTCTACATAGTGAGGCGCTGTGAATTTTATTTCTTTTTAACTCAGGTTTCAGTCCCAGAGCTGCACTGATATAGGCACATATTTAAATGGGTCTGCCACTCTGGTGTTTAGGGGAGCCATTTGTCGTATGAATCACCAGAATCCATGCTTGTTTTATTTGTTCGTTAAGATCTTTATTTCAGATATGGCATTAGAAATAAAATGATTTCTTTATTGTGTGTGTGCACGTGGGTAGGTGGTGCTGTGTCACGGCGCTTCTGTGGAGCTCTGAGGACAACCCCAAGAAGTAAGTCATTCTCTCCTGCCACCTTGTGGGAGTTGAGGATGGAACTCAGGCTATCAGGCCTGATACCAACTCCTCTTTGCAGGCTTACTAAGGTACCCAGGCTGGCTTTGAACTTGCGATCCTCCTGCCTCAAGGCTCCTGAGTACCTAGGACTGTAGGCATGTGCCATCGTACCAGACCAGGACTGACGTAATTGCTTGTCAGGGAACTGTCTTCTGTTTGTTGCAGGTCTCATGTAGCCCAGGCTACTCCTCTCTCTCTCTCTCTCTCTCTCTCTCTCTCTCTCTCTCTCTCTCTCTCTCTCTCTCTCTCTCTCTCTCTCTCTCTCTCTCTCTCTCACACACACACACACACACACACACACACACACACACACACACACACACACACAAAATGGTGAGCTGCCTAACGTGGGTGCTGAGAACAGAACCCGGGTCCTCTATAGTCTGCAGAGACACAGGCCACAGCCGTGCTCTGCTTGAGACACCTCAAGGAAACCTGTTTTCCTCTCGGGGGTCTGAAAGTGGAAAGGATCAGCGATAAAGGTAAAGAGTTTGCCTTAGCGAGGAGCTGTGAGAATCTCTTAAAAAAGCAAACAAGAGCCGGGCGGTGGTGGCGCACGCCTTTAATCCCAGCACTCGGGAGGCAGAGCCAGGCGGATCTCTGTGAGTTTGAGGCCAGCCTGGGCTACCAAGTGAGTTCCAGGACAGGCGCAAAGCTACACAGAGAAACCCTGTCTCGAAAAACAAAAACAAAAACAAAAACAAAAAAAACAACAACAACAACAACAAAAAAAAAGCAAACAAGAGGGGCTGGAGAGATGGTTCAGAGGTTAGGAGCACTGGCTGTTCTTCCAGAGGTCCTGAGTTCAATTCCCAGCAACCACATGATGGCTCACAACCATCAACAATGAGATCTGGTGCCCTCTTCTGGCCTGCAGATATACATGCAGGCCGAACACTCACTGTATACATAATAAGTAAATCTTAAAAAAAAAAAAGCAAACAAGGCACAGGACTGCAACCTCAGCCTTCGGAAGCAGAGGCAGGGGGATGACTAGAAATACAGAGCGCCCAGAGCTGTTGGCAAGACGCCTGTCCTTGGCCCTTTCTTACTGTACTCAGGAGCAAAACTCGAAACTGAGGCAAAGACACAATTTTACTGAGAACGCTAACTGTGCACGCTAAGTCGGTGGATAAAACAATCTAATTTTCAGACTCGTAATATTCAGTCTCCGTAGAGACTGTCAAAAATTGCCAATGCCGACTATATTTCAAGTCGTCATGGCGGGGTATTGGGAAAAGTTTTCAATTAGCAATAATCGCGCCTCGGATAAACCTCATTGGCTACGATACTGCCACTGCGCAAAGCTGGAGAGCGACCGGCCCCGCTCAGCTTCCCAGGGCCGGCGATGCCCATCACAGTCACGGTGAGCTCCCGCCCGCGCGCGACCGCCTCGTGACGGGCCCCGACCCAGCAGTTTCTCCTCCGGCGTCCGCGCGGACAGATCCTGGCCGGTGGGCTATCTCGCGCCCGGAGGCTCGTGATTTACAAACAGCGCAGCCGCCGCTTGGGATGCTGGGGCGACGCTTATGCAAATCGAGGCGACGTCATGGCGATGGCCCGGGTGGAGACTCTCAACCGCGGTGGGAGAAAGCGGGTAAGCCCAAGGGACCGACGTGCGGTCGGATGCAGAAACAGACCGTGGTGGGGAGAGCGGGGCATAAAGACTCTCGTCTGTAACCCTAGCAACTCGAGCGCTCGGGAGGCGGAGGCAGGAGGACTGCCGCGAGTTTCAGGCTAGTCCCGGATACACAGTGAGAGATCCGGAGGCGGAGACAGGATTGCTGCGAATTCTAAGCCATCCACGTGAGAGACCCCTCTCAATAAAACTGAGATTTCTTTTAAATGAACGACCGACCAGGATAGAGTTTATCTCCAAAACTTCAGGAAAATACAACTTCAAATGCAAACTCTGGGTCAGCAAGCACCTCGAGCAGAAAAACAACAGATCAGAGACAGAAACAAAAGCAAAGGGACAGAAATGTAAGTAAAATAGGGAAAAAAGTAACAAAAGCAAAGAAATGTAAGTAATAGATATAAAAGAGTCAAAGGACGATACAAGTTCAAAGTTTCACAGAAAGAAAAAGGATAAATACTGAACACTCACCGAGCAGAGAAGCTGAAACAGTTTTTCCTATTTTCTTTGAACCACAGTTATTCAGTCTCCGTAGAGACTGTCAAAAATTGCCAATGCCGACTATATTGCAAGTCGTCACGGCGGGGTATTGGGAAAAGTTTTCAATTAGCAATAATCGCGCCTCGGATAAACCTCATTGGCTACGATACTGCCACTGCGCAAAGCTGGAGAACACCGCCCCCTGCGCATCGTCGCTAGGAAGCGCGGCTCCTATTTCAGAAAGGGGGGTTCAAGTCGGATGGAAAAGCCTTCGGTTATTGTTAGCGGGAAAGTTACAGCGCCTCATATAATCTCATGGTGCTCTCTGTGTGAGGCCCAGGAGGGAGATTACTGTTTAATTTAAGTAGGTGTACGTGGGGGAAACTGCAGCAAAGCACTATGGGAAGGAACATGCTAATAGACTCAGTTCCGAGCGCGCAAGGGGCAATTGGAGGAACGCGCCCGCGTCAAGGTGTTCCTTTGGCTCAATTTTACCCCCTTTTCCAAAGAGGCTTTCTTGTTTATGATTTTAAGCACAATAAAATATGTGTTTAAAGTCTACATAACATAAAATGTAGTTTTAACTATCTTAAGGGTAAATTCAGTGTCGTTGATATATTTACATTTATCTCCAGAACCTTTTGATCTTCCCAAACTAAAACTTTGTAGACATGAAACTCTGGGCTCCCTAGCCCTTCCTTGGCAACCGCTCTCACTATAGATACTTTCATAACTGGGAACACGTAATGTGTGTGTTTCTCTTGCTGTAAGAATTCTTTTTAAACTGGGCATGGTGGCACACACCTTTAACCCTAGTACTTGGGAGGCAAAGGCAAGTGGATCTCTCTGAGTTTGAGGCCAGCAAAGACTACAGAGAGAGACCCTGTCTACGGAAAGAGAGTGTGGGAGGGAGTTATTGATAAGATTTATTTATGTGTATGAGTGTTTTTCTTGCACATATGTGCCTTATGGGAATGCCTGGTACCCATGGAAGTCAGAAGGTATCAGATCTGGAGTCACACAGGTTTGTGAGCCACCACGTGGGTGTTGGAAACTAAACCCAGATCCTCTACAAGAGCAGCCAGTGTTTTAAGTTTTAAGCACTAAATCATCTCTCTCCAGTCCCTTATTGTAACTTTTTGTGTGTGCCTTCACCTTCCAAGTGCTGGGATTACCGGTGTGTGGGTGTGTGCCACCACTGCCCAGGCTACTGTAACACTTTATGACTCATCCGTTTTGTAATACATTTCTGGATTTCATGTCTTCTTCTTCTTCTTCTTCTTCTTCTTCTTCTTCTTCTTCTTCTTCTTCTTCTTCTTCTTCTTCTTCTTCTTCTTCTTCTTCTTCTCCTTCTTCCCCCCGAAACATGGTTTCTCCGTGTAGTTTTGTGCCTTTTCTGGAACTCACTCTGTAGCCCAGGCTGGCCTTGAACTCACAGAGATCCGCCTGGCTCTGCCTTCCGAGTGCTGGAATTAAAGACATGCGCCACCCGCCCAGCTGATTTCATGCCTTGTTATGGCTCAAAAATTTTCCATCTAATGGAATTGTATTTACCTATTTATTCTCCAATTAGCAATAACAGCATTTTCAGTAAACCTCATTGGCTGTACACTTGGATCGTTTGAACCTTTTCTCTAATACAATAATGCTGATATTGGTGTACAAGTATCAGTTTGAATTCCTGTTTTCATTACAAGTGTTTTTTGATTACGTTTCTCTGTGTAAGTGTGTGCAGGTCTGAGGACAACTTGTAGGAGGTAGTTCTCTCTTTACACTCTGTGGGTCCCAGGGATTGAATTCACCCCAGGGCGGAAGATTAAAGGCCACCACATCCAAGCCCTCCCCTTGGTAGCATAAGAAATGAAGCCCAGCTGGAGGCTGGAGATGGCTCAGAGGTTAGGAGCACTGGCTGCTCTTTCAGAGGTCCTGAGTTGGATTCCCAGCAACCACCTGTAGTGAGATCTGGTGCCCTCTTCTGGCATGTAGGCGGAACACTGTGTACATAATAAATAAATAAATTTTTTTTTATTATTTATTTATTATGTATACAGTGCACATATCCCTGCAGGCCAGAAGAGGGCAACAGATCTCATTACAGATGGTTGTGAGCCACCATATGGTTGCTGGGAATTGAACTCAGGACCTTTGGAAGAGCAAGCAGTGCTCTTAACCTCTGAGCCATCTCTCCAGCCCCAATAAATAAATAAATTTAAAAAAAAAGAAAAAAAAAAAAGAAAGAAACCAAACCAAGGTGGGCTTCTTTTGTGAAAATACTTTAATTCTGAGGAAAGAGGCTAAATGGCTTTATTCCCTAGAAATGCTGTAGCATATAAAATGTGAAGTAAATTTCTCTGCCTGTTTTACTTTGGCGAGTAGAAAGCTGTTCATAACCTGTGTCTGAACGTCTTTCCTGAGGGATGTTCTCCATTTTTATTTTGACTTTTGCTACTTATTGAAATTCAAACAGTATAGCCAGGAGGTGGTGGCACATGCCTTTAATCCTGGTACTTGGGAGGCCGAGGCAGGTGGATCTCTTGTGAGTTGGAGGCCAGCCTGGTCTACAGAGCGAGTTCCAGGACTGTTACACAGAAAAAAACCCTGTCTTTTTTGTTACACAGAAAAAACCCTGTCTTTTTTGTTTTTGTTTTTTGAGACAGGGTTTCTCTGTGTTGTTTTGGAGCCTGTCCTGGAACTCACTCTGTAGACCAGGCTGGCTTCGAACTCACAGAGATCCGCCTGCCTCTGCCTCCTGAATGCTGGGATTAAAGGTGTGTGCCACCATGGCCTGGCATTTTTTTTTCGAGACAGGGTTTCCTGAAACCCTGTCTTGAAAAAACTAAAAAAGAAAAAACAAACAAACAAAAACCAAACAGTAGCTGAGCTTTTGATCCCAGCACTTGGGAGTTAGAGGCAGGTGGACCTCTGTGCTTTCTGGTCAAGAGAGTGAGTGTATAAGTCTCTGTGTATTGCCGGGCGTTGGTGACACACACCTTTAGTCTCAGCGCTCAGGAGGCAGAGGCAGGCAGATCTCTGCGAGTTCGAGGCCAGCCTGGTCTACAGAGCGAGATCCAGGAAAGGCACCAAAACTACACAGAGAAACCCTGTCTCGAAAAACAAAACAAACAAACAAACAAACAAAAAAACAAAAACCAAAACCAAAACCGAACAAACAACAACAACAAGTCAGTTCTATATTATGAAGTGTCTTTTAGCCGGGCACGGGGGCGCATGCCTTTAGTCCCAGCACTCAGAAGGCAGAGGTAGGGAGATCTCTTGAGTTCGAGGCCAGCCTGGTCTATATAGTGAGTTCCAGAGCAAAGAGAAACCCGGTCCCAAAAATCAAACAAATAAACAACGACAACAACAAAATAAGGTGAATTCCTAAAGTAGGGCTGTTTAGATGCTATTTTGCCCGTAGGACATTGGAAACATTAACCATTTCTTTGCTGGGTGTGGTGGCACTAGCCCGTATTCCCAGCACTTGTGAGGTGGATCAAGGAATTTGGAGTCAGAGTAGGCCGCATGAGACCCTGTCTCAAAAAACAACACAGAAAGACCAACCAACCAACTAACCAAACACAGAAACTCCAAAAGGCAATCATCGCCTCATGTCAGCAGCACAACCGGAACCTTAACTGAGCTGACCAGGAAAGACAAACGGAAGTCAGAGGAGGACCGCGGTAGACTCGCAGGATTGTGGGACTTGTAGTTTTCTTCAGATTATGTCTGCTTCGTGGACTACACTTCCCAAGATGCACATGTAGCGAGCCAGTCCCACGGTTGGGTGAAAATTGTGGACGGTAAGTGTTCTGATCCGTCTTTAGGAAATCCCGCTGTGCATTTTTACAATAGATTCTCTTTGTCCTTTTTGTTCTTGAGGGGCTTGAGGGGACACGGAGGAAAACAGCTCGTCCCTGCCAAACCCGACTGTTTAGCTGTTTCACGTGTAGTTGTGGAATGTCCTGAGCTCAGGTGTAGGAAGCCCAGCCTAAAATGTTTGCCTGTCGCTGGGTAATTTCTGCATTATATCCAAAGCTATGTCGAATGCTTGTTTTTACAATTAGAAAACCTGACAGGCAAGTTGTGTGTGAGTGTGTGTGTGTGTGTGTGTGTGTGTGTGTGTGTGTGTGTGTGTGTTTTGTCTTCTGTGTCCAAATAGCAGAATTTACAATGTACAGTAAACAGACATTATGGGAGAAATGAAGGACTTGAAGGGGTGTATGTGAAGACACGAATAAAATCAAAAGCCTGGAAGATCAGAACAACGTCCTGAAAACCTGCTGTACTGGGCTGCAGTATAGCTCGGTGATAGAATAGTTGATTACCTAGGGTCGCAGAGGCCCTGGGTTTGATACCCAGCACCATGTAGAAAAACACAACAACAACAAAAAATCCCCAAACATCTGACATACTAGAATTCAAATATCTCATGGAGAAATAAGATAAATCCAGTGTAGCTGGGTGTATCCTGTAATCTTTGGCCTGGGCTACAGAAAGAAAAAGTAATAATTCTGATTTAAAACAGGTAGGGTTACAGAACAAATAGTCTTTTGAGGGATAATTTTAACAAAAATATAGGTAAGTAGACGGGTGTGTGGTACATGCCTTAAATTCCAGCACTTGGGAGGCAGAGGCAGGCAGATCTCAGTGAGTTTGAGGCCAGCCTGGTCTACAGAGTGAGTTCCAGGACAGCCAGGGCAACACAGAGAAACCTGGTCTTGAAACATGCCCCCACCCCCCAAAAAAAAGATACTTAAAAAACTTTAAATTAAAATTTATGTGCTTGGATATTTTACCTACACATGTATTTGTGTACCACCTTTGTTCCCAGTGCTTGCAGAGGCCAGAGGAGGATGTCTGATCACCTGAAACTAGAGTTTCAGTAGATGGTTGTGAGCCACCATGTGGGTGCTGGCAATTTAACCCAGGTCCTCTGGAAAAGCAGCCCGTGCCCTTAACCTCTGAGACATCTCTCTAGCCCTGTAACTGATTTCTTACACTTAGCATACCCCCCCCATGTACTGTCTCTCTCTCTCTGAGTACAGCCCAGACTGTCCTGTAACTCTCTCCTTAGCTGAGTGCTACGGGCCGCAGGAATATATCATAAGAACTCAGCTGGTTATGGCAAAGTCACTACCTGGAGGGATCAGGGAATTCCTCCAGAGGAACCCAAATTCCAAGGAGCTTTTGGTGTTATTTGGCTTGTTATATATCAGCTGTATTCTGTTACGAAAATCATGTGTGCCTTCATAGTTTTCCCAATTGACTTTTCCCTAAGAAGGGCTAACAGTGTGGACTGATCACTCTCTGGACATACACATTCCAGGTATTTGGAGAACAGCCTCAGGAAAGGCTTTCTCTGGAATCAGATATCTCCCTTGGCCACTTTCAAGGACTAGCAGTAATAACAGTCCACATGCAAGTCTCCTGTAAATCCCACAAGGAGACACCACCTAGGTCAGGTGGACATTAAGTAATAGCTTTACACAATTTAGCTTGGACTCTCCTTTCTTAACTTCCTCCTTTCCCAAACCTTACCTCTAGTTCCAGATCTCCCTTTACCTATCAGCAGAGGCATCTAGCTGTACACTAGAGACTGAACACACCTTCTCCCACCCTGAAGATAAAGGGCAGATAGCTTAGACAGATAGGAGCCACAGGAAAAAAGAAGGCAGTTTTATTTTCTCCCATTAACCTAGCAACTTATAGATTCTTAACATTTTCTACTAATCATGTTTAAGACTATAGTTGAGCACATAAGATCCCTCTTCTTAGATATTACCCGAATTTAGCCTTTAGTTAATTCATTTCCCCATTGGTCACTTTCCTTTGGGGTTGCAAATGATAATTAATGGCTATTGCCTCTCAATGTGATTCTTATCACCCCTCCGTTTGACCCTGGAAGCCTGGCATTATATACCAGGACTTGCAGGGCACGAGGGATGGAGAAGAGAAAAGAGAGTGGAAGAACTAGACGGGTAAGAACTTGAGAGGAACAAACTGAGATGGGGAAGAACTAGATTGAAGGGCTAGAAGAGAGTACTAGAGGAATGAGATGGAAGATGAGGAAGAGCCAGATGGGGAAGTACTAGCTGGGTAAGAACAAGCTGAAGAGGACCTAGATGAGGCAGAATTAAGATGAGAGAATTAAGATAGAACTTGGAGGGAGCAATAGATAAGTATAGAGAGAAATCAGGCAAGAAAGGAGCTAGACATGAGAACAGAACTGAAGCTGTGTATAAAGGATGTTATGCCAGAGGAATTAAAGCAAGTGGACTATAGAGCTCGGTGTGCTGAGATTCTATTTCCCGAAAATAGTCCTCACCGTTAGTAGTTCTCTCTCCTGAGCCCTGGGATGTATAATATTAAGGCTGGTCCCACTAATATTATACAAGAGCTGAGGATAGCCCCAACCTTCCTGCTTCTATCTCCCAAGTACCGCAATTCCAGGCAAGGGCCACCATGGCAAATTTTCATAGCTGAATGTGTTCCCACAGTGGATAGACACTTTTTTTTTGTTATCCATCCCTCGGTTGGTGGTTAACTTTCTTGGTGAAACCTAGCTTCTCTCATGGATTTCTTTTTTTCTAGAAGGAGAATGAGTGCATTGACTTTCGGGTCAACAAAGGGCCGTTGGATGAGGACCCTCAGCCGGCCGAGCTCTCGTGGCCCTACTGGGTTATTTGTGCCGCCAAGCCCTCCTGTAGACCCTGAGAAGATCAAAGAGTTACAACGCTTCATTACCCTTTCCAAGAAACTTCTCGTGATGACAGGCGCAGGAGTCTCCACGGAGTCTGGGATCCCAGACTACAGGTCGGAAAAGGTTGGACTGTACGCCCGCACCGACCGGAGACCCATCCAGCACGTCGATTTCATACGCAGTGCTCCAGTCCGCCAGCGGTACTGGGCCAGAAACTTTGTGGGCTGGCCCCAGTTCTCCTCACACCAGCCCAACCCAGCACACTGGGCTTTGAGCAGCTGGGAGAAACTTGGGAAGCTGCACTGGTTGGTGACTCAGAACGTGGACGCTCTGCACTCCAAGGCCGGGAATCAGCGGCTGACAGAGCTCCATGGATGCATGCACAGGTGCCCAAGTCTACCGGGTTTGGCCATAAGAGGATGTGTGTGGTTCCCCAGGTGAAGGAGCCTTTGGCTGTCTGGAGCAGGGTTGTCTTAGATCCAGAGCAAAGGCTTCCTGGGCAAGTCTTTGCCTTTGGGGTTAGGCCTAGTGAACCAAGAGAGGAAGTAGGGACGGAAACAGGAAAAGGAGCAAGCCAAGAAAGGATGCCTTCTTCTGGTTGACCCGTATCCTTGGGCAGAGCTCTGGGTTCAGTTTCCCAGCGCCAGGAAAAATAATGTGAGTGGGGCAGCATCCTGCAGTGACTCCCAGTCTAGAATACAATTCAGAGTTATCATCGCCACTGTGCAGAAAGAGCCACCACGAGGGTGGTGAGTAGTATTGTTAACCCCGAGTTTGGGTTGAAAAAAAAAATTATTTCGCCCGGCGGTGGTGGTGCACCCCTTTAATCCCAGCACTCAGGAGGTAGAGGCAGGCGGATCTCTGTGAGTTCGAGGCCAGCCTGGGCTACAGAGTGAGATCCAGGAAAGGCGCAAAGCTACACAGAGAAACCCTGTCTTGAAAAACCAAACAAAACCAAACCAAACCAAACAAAAACCAATTATTTCACCAAAAGTGAAAGCTAGGGTGTTAATGAACCATCTCCGATCCCACCTTGATCCAGCATCACTGTTGGGGAATTAACTCCCTAACATGGTCATTTCTCCTTTCTTTTTCTTATTTTATTTGTTTATTTAGGTGAAGACAGAGTCTCTGCATAGCCTTGGGTAACCTGTAACTCACTATGTGGACCAGGCTGGCCCCAAACTCACAGAGATCTGCCTGCCTCTGCCTCTTGAGTGCTGGGATTAAAGGTGTGTCCCACCACCCTTCCAAAAGTGACTTCACAGGGAGTGACAGTGACAGTCACTGTAGATGGACAGGACAAGTGCGGAGGGGGCACGGGTTTGAGTACTGAGGATTGGGTGTAGACCCTTTAATACACTTCCTCATGTTGTGGTGACCCCCACCCCCGTCATAGAATTATGTCTGTTGCTACTTCATGACTGTAATGTGGTTACAGTTATGAATCACAACACAAATATCTGATATGCAGGATATCTGATAGGCCATCCCCTGTGAAAAAGTCATTCAACCCCCAAAGGGTCGCGACCCACAGGTTGAGAATCCCTGTTCTAGCGGTGGCAAAGGAGAAGGGGGAGAAGACGAAAATGAAAATGGATGTCCTCAGATGGGGGGGGGGCGGTCCTAGGAAAAGAAAGTGACTCTTTTTTGTGGGGGGTTGAAAATGGTTGGGGCTGCTCTGGCAGCTTTATCCCTCGCAGGAACTAATTAATGCTCAGCAGGTCTCATGTTTGCGTTTAGAGTCCTGTGCCTGAACTGTGGCGAGCAGACTCCCCGAAGGGTGCTGCAGGAACGTTTCCAAGTCCTGAACCCCAGCTGGAGCGCCGAGGCGCAGGGCGTGGCCCCTGACGGAGATGTGTTCCTCACCGAGGAGCAGGTCCGCAGCTTTCAGGTCCCGTCCTGTGATCGATGCGGCGGCCCGCTGAAACCCGATGTCGTTTTCTTTGGGGACACGGTGAACCCAGACAAGGTTGACTTCGTGCACAGGCGTGTGAAAGAGGCCGATTCCCTGCTGGTGGTGGGATCGTCCCTGCAGGTACCTTACTCCGTCAGGGTCACGGCGGCGGCCCTTGCCCGTTGTACAGGGTGAGACTTCCTAGAGGTTCCCTCTTATTTGGGTTTCCTTTCTAGTCTTCGTGGGTGAGTGTGTGTGTGTGTGTGTGTGTGTGTGTGTGTGTGTGTGTGTGTGCATGAGTGTGCATGTGTATGCAGGCATATCAATGTTGGATGTCATCTGTTGCTGTCTACCTTAGGTTTTTTTGTTTTTTTTGTTTTGAGACAGGGTTTCAACATCCCTGGGTGTCTGGAACTGAACCCGGGTCCTCTGCAGGATCAACAAGTGCTCTTAACCACTGAGTCATCTCTCTAGCCCCTGGCATAATCATTGAGACAGTCTCTCAGCGAACTTAGGGGTCATGGAATGACTAGACTGGCTGGTCAGTGGGCTCCTAGGAACCCCGTTGTTTCCGTCCGTGAACACTAGGATTACACGTGATTACCACCAAAGCCAGTGTTTACATGGATGCTGGGAATCTGATCTCAGATTCCCATACTTGGATAGCAAGAACTTTACTCAATCAACCATTTCCCAAGCACGATTACCCCTTTGTAGACTGACTGATTGATTCATTGATTGTGTGTAGGTCAGAGGACAAGTCGTGGGGGTCAGTTCTCACCTACCTTCCATCGTGGGTTTTGGGAATTGAACTCACATCATCTGGCATGGTTGGACCTTTACCTGCTGAGCTATCTCACCGGCCCCTCAGCTCCCTTTTGTCCTTTTTCTGTTGTGTTTTGTTTCTGAGGTTGTAGGGTAGTTCTTTTCCTGGATCTAGCGCAAACTCTCTGTCTTCTGTCTGGGCAGGTGTACTCCGGTTACAGGTTCATCCTCACCGCCCGGGAGAAGAAGCTCCCAATCGCCATTCTGAACATCGGACCCACGAGGTCGGATGACCTGGCTTGCCTGAAGCTGGATTCCCGCTGCGGAGAGTTGCTGCCTTTAATAGACCCACAGTGACCGAGGTCTGATGTTCCGAGGCTGGAAATGGACTTTCCGTTGTTGAGTCCTGCTGCTGTAGGTAAACACCTTCTCAGACGGAAGGGTCTAGCCAGGTGTAGTGGTTCATGCTTGTGATCCCAGCCCCCAGGAGGCTGATTAAAGAGGGTGGCCTGGAGCTCAGGGCCAGTCTCCATGCAGAGTGGCTAGATTAGGCCACAGGTGTGAGACCCTAACTCCAAACAACAAAAACAAAACAAAAGCCAGAAGACAGAGTCTGTTCCCTATTAGACTGAGGAGTCAGGTGACTGACCAAGGAGACAGTTCTAGACTTCACATATGACTGTTTTTTAATTGAAACTGTTTTTCTAAAACAGTGGATGGGGTTTTTACTGTTGTTTTGTTTTTAACCTATTTATTTTTATTGTTTGTGTATGATGTTTTGCTTGGGTATTGGTCTGTACAACATATTCATGCAGTGCCCGCAGTGGCCAGAAGAGGGCGTCAGATTCCCTGGCACTGGAATTGCAGGTTGTAACCCACTACGTGGGTGTTGGGAACCAAATGCTTTGGGGGCTGAGCCATCTCTCCAGCCCTGTGTTGCTGGCTTCTAAGGCAGGGTTTTGCTGTGTAGCCCAGGCTGGCCTTGAATCTGGGGCAATCCTCTTGCCCCAGCCTCCCAAGTATGTGCTCAGCTCTAAGTCAGGTTTGTCTTTCTTTTTAAGATTTAGTTATTTATGTATATGAGTCTGTCTTCCTGTATGTCTGCACTAGAGAAGAGGGCATCAGATCCCCTATAGATGATTGTGAGCCACCATGTGGGTGCTGGGAATTGAACTCAGGACCTCTGGAAGAGCAGCTAGTGCCAACTCTCCAGCCCTTATTTGTCTTTCTGAGAAATCAAAGCAAAACAAACAGATGTCATGTGGTTTGTGTTGCTTCTGGAGAAGACTAGAGTTCGGTTCCCAGTTAGATGCTTATAACTGCCTGAAACTCCGGTTCCAGGGGAATCCACTAACATCCTCTTCTGAACTCTGAAGACATCTGCACACATTCATGTAATTAAACATAAAATCTTTTTTCTGGGGGGGTGGGGCGCGGGTGAGTTTCGAGGCAGGGTTTATCTAACTCTCTCTGTAGACCAGGCTGGCCTCAAACTCACAGAGATCCACCTGCCTCTGTCTCCCGAGTGCTGGGACTAAAGTCAATAACTACCACTCCTGGCTGTTTCTATAACTAACATTTTTACAATTTTATTTATTTTTGTATGTGTGTCTGTGTGTCTGGATACACAGGTATCATGGTACATGTGTCTAGGTCAGGGAAGGATGTATAGGAGTCAGTTCTTGCCTTCTGTCATGTGAGTTCTGGGGACTGAACTCATGTCCTCAGGGCTGGCAGCAAGCACCTTTACCCACAGAGCCAACTTACTGGCCTGTAGACCTGGCTGGCCTCTGATCCTCCTGCCTCTGCCTCCAGAGTGATGGGATTTTTCTTTTTTTTTTTTTTTTTTTTTTAATTTATTTATTATGTATGCAGTGTTCTGCCTGCATGTATGTCTGCCTGCCAGAAGAGGGTGCCAGATCTCATTACAGATGGTTGGGAGCCATCATGTGGTTGCTGGAAACTGAACTCAGGACCTTTGGAAGAACAGCCAGTGCTCTTAACCGCTGAGCCATCTCTCCAGCCCGGGATTTTTCTTTTTTAAAAATAACTATTTTTTTATTTTATGTGCATTGGTGTTTTGCCTACATGTAGATATGTGTGAGGGTGTTAGGTGCCCTGGAACTGGAGTTTTTGTTTTTTTTTTTGTTTTTTTGTTTTTTTGTTTTTCGAGACAGGGTTTCTCTGTGTAGCTTTGCGCCTTTCCTGGAACTCACTTGGTAGCCCAGGCTGGCCTCGAACTCACAGAGATCCGCCTGGCTCTGCCTCCCGAGTGCTGGGATTAAAGGCGTGCGCCACCACCGCCCGGCTGGAACTGGAGTTATAAACATACAAGCTGCCTTGTGGGTGCTGAGAATTGAACCCAGATCCTCTGGATGAGCAGCCAGTGCTCTTAACCTCTGAGCCATCTCTCCAGCCCCCAGAGTGCTGGGTCTAAAGGTGTGTGCCACCGTGCCTGCTCCATCCTGGTTTTTTAGTGGGTAGGCTGATGTTTACAACCATTTCATTCTCTCCATTGACATTAACTTGTTTGATTTCTTTTCAGGTCCCTAAGGATTCTTCCCTTCCCTTCAAATTAATGGAAGCTTACCGACTGTATCCTATAGAGGGCAGCAGAGCAATGTCTACAGGCCAGCCCACTGCTGCCCCCTGCTGTTTACAGACCAGCTGTCAGAGTCCTGGGGTAAAGCTGCCCTCCCCTACAAGAAAGACTTCTTCAAGAGGTAGCTGTTCTTGATGGCACAGCTCTGTCACCTTCCCTTTCATATGACCTGGAAGAAGAAACAGGAAGTTCATAAGCCAGCATGGTCTGTGGAGGGCTGACATTGAGATCGCAGTAATTCTGGGAATAACCAGAAGGGCATCTGTAATTCCCTTGTAATTCCAAGTGGTTGTGTCTGACTGGAAGCACTTTGATATTTTTAACAACATGAGCAATAGCATAAGTTAATTTTTTTATTAACCAAACAATAAATTATTTTTAATAGCCATATCAAGTGTGCGGACTGTGCATTTGTATATACAAGAAAGCACGGGTCTTATGCTAGTGTGCCGCCAGGATTTCCACTTGATATTAGCTCTCAGAAGGGGACGCCTACCTTGAACCTGGTTTGTGATGAGAAAACAGTTCATTCCCTGTGGGTTCTTCAGCTGGTATGTTTGATCACTGTGCTCAGTGGAAAGAATCCGTGTGCCCTGAAATGTGAGGCACGTGGAAGACTCACGATCTACTTCGGAAAGCCTCCCGTCTGAGTTGAGGACAGGCAACACATGCTCACCCCGCCCCAGCCTCGGGAGCAATCTCAGCTCCCAGGGTAATGCATGGTCTTGGGCTGTGCAGAGTGCGGGGGCTGCCCTGTCATTCATTCTGAAGACATACAGGGTTGTACATCTCATTCCAGGATTTTTTCCCTAAAGACTTATTTTATGATTTTTAATTTGTTCATGTGTATATTCCTGTGTGTATGCACAGGTGCCCAATGGGTCCAGAAGAGGGCATTGGAGTCCTTGGAGCTGGAACCACAATTGCTCACGAATGGGCTAATAAAGGTGCCGGGAACTGAACTCTGAAGGCGTAGCCAGGGCCCTTAACTGTTGAACCATCTATCTGTCTAGACATCCTGCTCACACACACCCTTTTTTTTTGAAATAAGGGCTCACCTGCAGACATACATGTTTTCTTTGTATTCTCTACTGAGGTAGAATTCTAAAAACACACAAACAAAAAACCCAACCAACCAAACACAAATAAATCTCTCCCAAGAAGAACTTGGTATTTCTGGAAGCCCTGGCCATTCTGGAACTCACTATGTAGACCAGGCTGGCCTCAAACTCACAGAGATCCTCCTGCCTCTGCCTCCAAAGTGCTGGGATTAAAGGTGGCAGATCTTGAATAGTTAATAAACTAATTATTTAGCCAGTTCAGAGACAAGGCCTTATGAAGCCCAGGTTGGTTTCTAACTCATTACTTATCTGAGAATGACTTTGAATTTCTAATCCTCCTGCCTCTGCCTCCCAAGTTATGAGATTGCAAATGTGTGCCACCATGCCTGGCTTAATTTTTCTTTTACTTTTTTTTTTTCAGTGCTGGATACTGAACATGAGAGCCCTGTGCATGCTAGGAAAGGCTGTCTGTGAACTCATGAACTACATTCCTAGACCCTTTAATTTTTTTTTCTTCTTTTTGGTTTTTGAGGCAGGGTCTCTCTATGTAGTAGTCCCAGCTGTCCTGGAACTAATCTTGTAGAGCAGGCTGGCCTTGAATTTACAGAGGTCCACCTGCCTCTGCCTCCTGAGTGCTGGGATTAAAGGTGTATACTAGCCCAGCACACCCAGAAAGTTTTTTTTTTTTTTTTTCCATTTTCACTTTCTACAAATAGAGCACAGCATGAAGTTGAAACTCAGAAAATAGACAGAAGTGGGTTTCAACCTGTTTTGCTATTTACTAATTAGATGAACTTAAGTTATTTTGTGTGATTTTCAGTCATATTTTTGAATAAATAAGGATTGGCTAGCATAGTTGGTTAGATCCCTAGCACATAAACTGGGCATGGTGGTCCAGACCTGTAATCCTAGCTCTCAGGTTGATGACAGGAGTATTAACAGCTCAAGGTCATCATGCCTACATAAAGAGTTCGAGGCTAGCCTGGGGTAGTACACTAGACTCTCAAAAAAATTAAAAATTAGAATAATAGTTACTTCAGTGGGTTTTGAAGAATGAGTCACATAGCGGTATATTTGGCCCACAGTAAGCAAAGGCCCACATGGCCATTAGGGTATAGGATGGAGGAGGAGATGGTATCAATTCCTATAACCTTTGTCCCTGTGGAGTATACCCAGATTTCTTGATGATCTTCCCCAGGGCCTCATTTTTCTTGTATAGATCTAGTTATTCATGTATTTTATGTATATGGGTGTTCTCTCCGCATGGACATCTGCACACCAGAAGAGAGCATCAGATCTCATTCTAGATGGTAGGGAGCCGCCATGTGAGTGCTGGGAATTGAACTCAGGACCTTTGGAAGGGCAGCCAATGAATGTCCTTGGCTGATGAGCCATCTCTCCAGACCCCTCATTTTCTTTTTATGTAGTTTAATTAAAAAAAAATCACAAATACCAAAGAGTCAAAACAAACTGGAGGTCCCTCCCTTACAAAAATATTTATTCAGCATTTACAACACATCATTTTACAATCCATCTTCTTGCTTACCCACTGGTCCCACACCTTTATGACATGGCCACTATTACTTCTTTTAAAAGATGAGGTTACTCAAGAGCTGGGGGTGACGCTTACTGTTAACAGCCTGTCTAGGATGGTCAAAGCCCTAGGTTCACTCGACGGCATCATAAACAAAGCCCTGAAAAGCAGGACTCCTGAAGCGCTGTCCAAGGTCACTTTCTGTTACTGCAGTAATAAACAAACACCACTACCCAAGCAGCTGGGGGAAGAAAGGTTGATCTTATCTTACAGATATCAACCCATCACTGAGAAATCAACTAGAGGAGATCGACGAAGACAACAAGGAGGAATACTTGCTTATGCAGCCCATGCCCGCCTGTTTAGGGACGACACTGCCCACGATAGGTTGAGGCCTCCTTCATCTACCGAGAAAATGCCCAACAGATTTGCCCACTGCCCAATGCGATGCAGGCTATCCTTCTTCTGAGGCTCGCCTTTCCCAGGTGTGTCAAGCTGACAGTCAAGTTCAGCCATTACTGGGGCTGGAGAGATGGCTCAGCACTTAGTACTTTCTGCTCTTCCTGAGGATCAGGGTTCAATTCTCAGCAACCACATAGTAGCATTTGAACAATGTCTGCTGGGCCAGTGCCCTCTTGACACTGGGTTTGGCCACCTCTTTTTTTTTTTTTTTTTTTCGAGACAGGGTTTCTCTGTGTAGTTTTGGTGCTTGTCCTGGATCTCCCTCCGTAGACCAGACTGGCCTTGAACTCACAGAGATCCGCCTGGCTCTGCCTCCCGAGTGCTGGGATTAAAGGTGTGCACCACCACCACCCAGCTAGGGTTTGGCCATCTCTTATGTACCCCCTAACTTAGCACCCCAGCACCTCATTTTCCACACTTTTCACATCTTCCCTGGATAAAAACCATGTAGGGGGTGAGTTTAGTTGGTTGTCTCCATGCTCAAGACCCTTCCAGCAGGACTCTGGACAGCCACTGCCAGCTACTACCAGTCACTGCACCTGGGCAGGTGACTCTAGCTGCACCTGTTGCTCACTAGGACTGATTTTGAGAGGGGCGAGGCCCTAGCCTTGGGTGGGACATGAGTGGGGATGAGGGTCGGGGTGGAAAGGTAGAGGACTGGGTAGCTGTTCACTAAAGGAAAAGAGAGACTGAGAACCACGTAGCCCTAAACTAGCCAATTGAGACTTTTTTTTTTCAAATCTGGTTGACCAGGGAACCAGAGATTAACCTGGTTTCCCCCTCGAGGTCCCTTGAGAGAAAGGTAGAGGAGAAGATGATGATGTGTTCTGTTTCGTTTGTTCAAAAAAGTTAGGCTGCTGTGTACTTTACTGAGACAATTATCCTGTGGCGTGTGTTTAGGCACAGTGAAGACTGGAAGGTCACCTGGATGTAATCCTGACTTCAGGACATTTACCCTCAGTCCAGTTTGGTTTCCTATGTGCAAGTTCCTAGAATGAGCACACAGCAGAAGCGCTTTGAGTCCAGTGTTTTTAGTGCAAGGATGTTCCTTTAGTGCCCACGTGACACTGTCTTTCTCTCTTCTCTCCCCTCCTACTCTCTGTCTTCTCTGAGGTCTGAGGACAACTTGCAGAAGTCTGTTCTCTCCATCGACCATGTAAATCCTGGGGATGGAACTCAGGTTCAGACTTGGCAGCAAGGGCCTTTATTCCCTGAGCCATCTTGCCTGCCCAAAGCCTCTCCTGTTAGCTGCTGTGTTATACTGACTCCATACTGACTAGACAATGGAGAGCTGAATCATTGTATAAGTCAGATACTGGAGTAAACACCTATGCAGGGCAAGATTTATCATTCCCATTTTACAGGTGAGGATTCAGAGGGCTGGGGATATAGCTCAATTGCCAGAGTGCTTGCCTAGCATGCACAGAGCCCTGGGTTCCACCTCCCAGAACCCATGAATTGAGTGTGGTGGTGCACACCTGTAATCCAAGTGCTTGGGGGGTGGAGTCAGGAAGATTGTCTTAAATCATATAATTTTATTTTTTTTAAATCATATAATTTTAGAAGTGGTAGTGGATATTTGTAGTTTTCTGGGTTTAGAATTAAGTATCCATGTTTATTTGTTTTTATGTATAGGAGTGAGTTGGCATCCCGTGTCCTCTTCAGTCACTCTCCACCATGTCTTTAGAGGCTGGGTCTCTCTCCCTAAACCTGACACTCACCTTTAGCTAGCCTGACTGAACAACAAGCTTTGGAGATCCATTCTCCTCACTTTCCAATAGAGTTACAGATGCTCCAACACACCTTGCTTTGTACAAGTGTTCTGGGTATCCTGGTCAGGCCCGCATGACAACCACTTTACCAACCGTGCCATCTCCCCAGCCCCACAACAACTAGTTTTTTTTTATTATTAGTGTTTTCCAACAATTTGAGCAACCTAATGTTCTTTTGTGTGCTTTGTCTTTCAACCCTGAGTCTGCACTGACAGGAGGGCCACTGGTTTCAATTTTGGTTACAAATCGTATGGAGCAGGGTCATGGGCTCCACTCCACTTCCTTTCTTGTTTCTCTACAGACAAAGACACCTCTGTGACTCATTAACTTGCAACTGTGACCACCAGGCCGCCATGTGCTTTTCCAAGGCTCCATACAACAAGCAGTAAAAAGGCGTTCACCATAAGACTTGCTACCACAGTTACTGGGACACCTTCCCTGCCTGCCTGGTTGTGTTCACTGCACACTGTGCCCTCTAATAGAGAATCAATTGAAAGAACTCAGCTTTGGTGATTGTATTCTCTGTCTACCAAACATATTTAGATCCTCAAAGAACATCATTCTGTAGCCCCGGAAGCTGAAGATTAATGGGAAAGACATTGCTGCTGTGGGATGGTCTGTATGTCAAATGTGCTGCTCTGATTGGTTAATAAATAAAACACTGATTGGCCAGTAGCCAGGCAGGAAGTATAGGTGGGACAAGCAGAGAAGAGAATTGGGGGAAGTGGAAGGCTGAGGCAGAGAGACACTGCCAGCCGCCACCATGACAAGGGAGATGTAAGGTACCGGAAGGCCACAAGCCATGTGGCAATTTATAGATTAACAGACATGGGTTAATTTAAGACAGAAGAATTAGGTAGCAAGAAGCCTGCCACGGCCATACAGTTTGTAAGCAATAGAAATCTCTACGTGTTTACTTGATTGGGTTTGAACAGCTGTGGGCCTGGCGGGTAAGAGACATTTGTCCTGACTGTGGGCCAGGCAGGAAAACTGTAGCTACACATTGCCTTTAGGGGAGCGCCTTTAAGAGCGGGTGATGAGCCCAGCCACGCCTCCCATCCCAGCACTCTGGGATGCAGAGGCAGAGGAAGGCAGATCTCTTGAGTTCAAGGATAGCCTAGTCTAAAAATCAAGTTCCAGGACAGCTAGGACTATTACACAAAGAAACCTTGACTCTAAACACAACAGCAAAGGAAGTACTCAGCCTGAGATACATGGGAGGTTATGGAGAAACAGAAGGGGGAAGGAGGGGGGAGATGAGGCAGGGAAATGGAAAGGAAAGGTAAGGAGGGTCAGGGAGGAAAGGAAAGAGAAGACAGACAAGTAGGAGGGGAGAGAAGAGAGAAAGATGCAGTGTCACATGGGCACTAAAGGAACACCTTGGCCCTAAAAATACTGGACTCAAAGCGCTTCTGCTATGCACTCATTCTAGGAAGTTGGATGTAGGAAACCAAACTGGACTGGCAGTCAATGACCTGGAGTCAGGATTACATCCTGTGACTTTCCAGTCTTCACTGTGCCTAAACACATGACACAGGATAATTATCCTTCTAAAGTACACAGCAGCCTAACTTTTTGCAAGAAACAAAACAGAGCACATCCTCTTCTCTACCTTTCTCTGTCACGGAACCCCACATGTGAAGCCAGGTTAGACTCTGCTTCCATGGTCAACCAGATTTAGGAATAAGATATCTCATTGGCTGATTTAAGGCTACATGGTTCTCAATGTCTTTTTCCTTTACTGAACAGCTGCCCAGTCCTCTGACTTTCGACCCCCACTCTGATCTTCAGTGGAGTCCCAAAGCACAGACCCTACCCCTCCCAAGATCAGGTCTCATGAGCAATGGGTACAGCTAGAGTCATGTTGCTTTTGGTTGTTCTTTATTCTTTTGGGGGGCCCACCACCTAGCTCCCAAATAAAGCACATACAGAGGCTTATTCTTAATTATAAATGCTCGGCCTTAGCTTTGCTTATTTCCAGACAGTTTTTCTTAAAGTAAAATTATACTATCTATCTTTTGCCTCTGGGCTTTTCCTTTTCTATTCCGGTATATCTTTCTATGTTTCTTACTCCATGGCTTGCTGTGTAACTTGGGTGGATGGCCCCTGATGTCCTCTTCCTTCTCAGGCTACTTCTTTTCTCCTCCTACATTTCTCCTTCTATATATTCTGTCTGCCTGTCAGCCCCGCTTATCCTTTCTCCTGACTAGCTATTGGCCATTCAGTTCTTTATTAGACCATCAGGTGTTTTAGACAGGCACAGTAACACAGCTTCAAAGGGTTAAGCAAATGCAACATAAACAAAAGTAACACACCTTAAAATAATATTCTATAATATTTACTCCTTTTGTCCAAATAAAGATAAAGGTTTTTACTTTAACGGAAAACTACATACAACAAAATTGATTATCAAATAGGAATTACATTTACAATATTCTGTCCATTTGTAGTTAGCATATCCAAAGAAAATAATGCATTATCTATCCTATCATAGTGAATCCAAAGTTTTACACCTAACTTGATTTCTATCGTAACTAAGAAAAACTGCAATTGTAACTATCTAGTCTTCAACTCCATCAAAGACCCCAGAAGGATAATATTATTTGAATAAACAAAAAGTGCATTGCAAACAACTTCCAAAACTCTAGCAATGACAGAGACATCTGACTGCCTAGACAGTCATCCAAAGTTCCTTCTGCAACATTGGGGCACCCATCTTCAGCCTACAGGCATAGAGTATCTTGTAGATGTAACCATCTTGTTAAATAAGAAACACAGAGCCAATGCAAAGATGAAAGCCCAAGAGGTCAGAGCAATAGCTAAGAGCTAAAAACCTTACCCTTCACTGCCGCTGCTGTCTTCCTCAGCAAGAGAGCTACTTCCTGTCTGTTTGTCTTTTTTATAGACTTTTCTATTCTGCCTTCTCATTGGTTGTAAACCCAACCACATGGCCTCCTCGTCACTGCCTGTCTGTACAGACCTCCAGGTCTTCTATGGTTGGTATTGAGATTAAAGGCGTGTGTCTCCATGCTGGTTGTATCCTTGAACACACAGAGATCCACCTAGCTCTGCCTCCCAAGAGCTGGGATTAAAGGCATGCACCACCACCGCCCAGCTTCTGCTATGGCTTGCCATTAGCTCTGACACCCAGGCAACTTTATTTATTAATATATGAATAAAATCACATTTCAGTACAAAAATAATATCACCATAGTATCTGGCAGACTTTTCAATGAGGCAGGAATTTTGAAGGCCTGTCCTTCCTTGTATTGGCAAAGTTCGACAGTTCTTTTTCCTCTGTGTCCTGCATGTCCAGTCTGTACAGCACATTGTCAGCAGTCAGAGGCAAGAACAGTTTCTCTTCCCAGTGGCTAACCTTGCCAAAATGAAAGCAAACTCCATAAAGAGTTTCTTCAATGTCCATCTGCTGTGGGATGTTGTGTATGGCAAATGTGTTGTTGATTAGTCAATAAATAAAACACTGATTGGCCAATGGCTAGGCAGGAAGTGTAGGTGGGACAGGGAGGAGAATAAAGCTGGGAAGTGGAAGGCTGAGTCAGAGGGACACTGCCAGCCTCCACGATGACAAACAGCATGTGAAGATGCTGGTAAGCCACGAGCCATGTGGCAAGGTATAGATTAATGGAAATGGATTAATTTAAGCTATAAGAACAGTTAGCAAGAAGCCTGCCATGGCCATACAGTTTGTAACCAATATAAGTCTCTGTGTTTACTTGGTCGGGTCTGAGTGGCTGTGGGACTGACAGGTGAGAGAGATTTGTCCTGACTGTGGACCAGGCAGGAAAACTCTAGCTACACCCATCATCTTCTCTGAAGTCAATTGGTGCTGCCAGGAACAGATGTGTCTTGTTGTCATGAAAAACTTTAAGTTAACAAAACTTTTTAAATGCCATATTGTGTAGGTCTTTGTAGTATTTGAAGGTCATCTATCTAAAATATATCTATTCAACCTAG
Organism: Peromyscus californicus insignis; assembly: GCF_007827085.1. NCBI lineage: Eukaryota > Metazoa > Chordata > Mammalia > Rodentia > Cricetidae > Peromyscus > Peromyscus californicus. Next base: position 5,773,231 of record NW_026294540.1, on the reverse strand, counting down.
ACAACATACCTAAAATACCTATAATGTTTTTTTTTGTTTTTTGTAGACAGGGTTTCTCTGTGTAGCTTTGTGCCTTTCCTGGAACTCACTTTGTAGACTAGGCTGGCCTCGAACTCACAGAGATCCACCTGGTTCTGCCTCCTGAGTGCTGGGGTTAAAGTGAACCACTACCGCCCAGTATATCTATAAATTTGACTGTTATAAATGACTAACTACTGACCTATGTTTCTTGATTGTCCTTTATAGTTTATGGTAATAGCTTTTAAATCCAGAACTTTACCCTACATTTCCAAATGACCTTTATAGGCACAATTGTTATAAAGCAGCATGTGCCAGCCTTGGCAGGTGAGGGAGACCCACCATGCAGACCTGGCAGGCTGTGGCATGGCACAGTGGAAAGTTACTCACACCATACAGACACAGCATCCACGTGGAAAGTTTTATTATGAAAGGGGAAGGGGAGAGGGAAGAGAGAGAAAGGGAGAGAGAATGAGAGGGAAAGAGAGAGAGAGAAAGAGAGGAAAAAGTGAAAAGTGAAAGCAGAGGTGTGCGCGCAGCCTCATGAAAGTGAGAGAGAGGGAGAGAAGAAGGAAGAGAGAGAAGGAGGAGGGGTTGGTTCTAAAAGGAGACTTTATGTAAGATGACATGGTCCAGATGCTGGTCAGTCCCCAAGGGGTGGGTCTAACTGCTAACATTCCCTAACATTCCTCACTTTTTGATGATTATAAAAAGGTGATTTATGGATAGCAAGTGTGTGGGCGGAATGAGGGCGCCAAGTTCTCAAGACTGCTTCCTGCTGCTTTGGGGGTGAAGTGGGGAGGGAGAATTTGGGAGTTGGGGTCACACACAGTGGGAGGTGTGAGTGAAGAAGCATTCAGTTAGCTGTCATCCTAGATACCCCTCGAGGGAAGTAGGAAGCAGGTTGCTAGGGGGGAAAATGATTGTATCATTGGCCTCACGAGCAGGGCTAGCCATGGGAAGAGTGAGAATTGACAGAAAGACCGGGATGGAGAAGTCCAGCAGAGGCAAGGGTGGGTGGGCCAGATGAAAGGGCAGGTATCCCCTTGAATCTGGAGTGGTGGTACCAGCAATGAAGTTCCAGAAGCTTGGGGAAGGGCATGCCAAGTCAGGAATATAGGAGCCATCACATTTGCTGCTTTTCTGGAGGTTGGAAATGCCTCTATCCATCCAGTAATCTCCCAGTTGGTGTCCTTGGTTAGTGAAGTGGCTGGTTTTCTATCTGGCGGGCCTTTGAGAGCCTGGCCTTGACCCGAGTTTGGCAGGATGTGTAGATCAGTGCAGGAACCTGCAAGAGTTTTTAAAACAACTAGAACAGATTTACATCTTGATGTCATAGCAAAAGCTATGGCTTTGGGTTAAAAGGTATGAACATTTTCCAGGGCCTGGTTTCAGCCCAAAGAAACACATCTTTAAATCTATAACCAGAAGAAATTTGCTGAATGGAAGTGGTTGAGTGAGTGAAGAAGGAGGAGCAGGGAGGCTTCCCTTTCCTCTCTAATGCTAACCTTTCTCTAAAAGTTAGGACTAGTAAAGGCCACAGAAATTTAAGAACTCCCAAGACTGTCTGTAGTCAGTGCTCTATCAGTTTATCAAAACTACATTTATCAGTGTTAAAACTCTGAACCTCTGAAGTTACATCTGAAACCAGTTTATCCTGTGCCATGAAGTCTATGAATGAGTCACACCTGCCTGTACTTTTTAACAGGAAACTTACTAATGAGCTACCAAGGTGCTTGTAGCCTTGGAGTTGGGGGAGAGAGCTGTTAATCGGCAAACATCAGATCTGAGAAGGATAAATAAGTGAACAGAAGTGAGACATCTTTCCTATCTTCACATAAACAAATGTTAAAGCATCTTCTTTTTATCTAGTTCACCAGGAGATACTGAGAGCAGTCATTGCAAAGTGAGTTTATCCCTTGTTTGAATCTGGTAGCAAGGTAAACTGTGTCTAGACTCAGTGTTAACTCTAAGAGAAAGAGGCCTGTGGATTTCACTGTAACCAAGCAGAGGCCTTGGTTACAGCTGTTGAGTTGACAAAGCCTGGTTGTCAAATGACATCCAAGATCTGAGAAGGATACATTTTAGCTGAGTTAGTGATTGAAAGTGACAGAGACTTCCCTGTTGGCTTCCTAGACAGCCACCTGTAGGCGGAAGTTTTCCTTTGTTCCACAGTTGCTTGGTCCCAAGTAAACACACAAAGGCTTATATTAATGACACACTGTTTGGCCTATACTCAGGCTTATCATTAACTAGCTCTTACAACTTAATTCAACCTGTTTCTATTGATCTATGTTTTCCCTTGTGGCCTTGTGGCATTACCTGTGTTGCATCACATCTTGCTTCCCCGGGCAGCACTCAGCATCTCTCTGACTCTGCCTTCTTCTCCTTGTCTCTCTCTTGGATTCCCCACCTGGCTCTATTCTCTCTTGCCACAAGCCATAGCAGCTTCCTTATTAACCAACGGTAGCAACACAGATTCATAGCATAGAGAAAGACCATCGCACACCAGCCTCCCCAAGATCCTCCATGGTCACTGAGTGCAGAGGTCTCAGGGCAACATCAGTCTTTTGGCTGCCAGGCCTCAGAAGATCTGACAGTTGTCAGGTAGGGACTTGTGGGAAGGACCAACCTACCTTGTCTAGGCAAAAGTGAGGCAATGGGCTCCCCAGAGTCCTGTTGTCCATGGTTTGAAGAAAGCCCTGGCAGCAGTTGAGGTGAAAGGCTGGTTTTGCTCAGCAACTGGTGCTGCCACTCTGGAGCAAGTTCCGAGTGGAGGTTCTGTGCCAATCCATCTTCTTTGGAGGAAATAAAGGTGCTGCCAGGAGCCAGTATGTCTCTCTATCATGAAGAGCTTTTTAATTAAACATTTTCAATGGCATATTCTGCAGATCTCTGAGTATTTGAGGGCTGTCTGTCTATTAGCTATGAATGGCTGACTATCAGCTTGTGTTCCCTAAAAGGCTTCAATATGTTAGCAGCTTTCATATGACTGGGACTTATTGTCTCCTGAGAAGGCAAAGAAGAATGTCAGGGGAAAGATTCAGGGCCAAATGGGAACAAGAAAAACAGGGCTTGTGAGTTGGGGTGTGGCCCAACTCTGAGAAAAGAACCCTCTTGGGGGACCAGAAACTTTATTTTATATATATCTTGTTTATCAAATTTGTTATTTATTAAACACATGCCATCATACATTTAACTTTTCTAGAAGCTTGGTGTTGAAGATTTGGTAAAGAGATAGGTGTAAATCTCCAAGTTAGCTTTTGTTAATCTGAATAGATCTTTTATAACTTTAAATTTCTATTATCATATAGAGTATATTATAAACCAGAGTTGAATCAAATATAGCTTTACATTTCTATCATCATACACAAAGTCCAAACTAATCCACAATATTTGAGGATTGTTGATATTTCATAATGGCAGTTTTGTCATTGTGAATCTCAATGCAAACATCTGACATGCAGGTATTCCTAGGCTACACCTGTAAAAGGTTCAAAAGAAGCAAGATCATTAAGGGGCTTGCTAAGACAGACACCAGGAAGGTTTCCTTATTGCACATGCCTTTCTCTGTCATGGATCTACTTTTTCAGCAAGGCCATGGAGTTTCTAATGATCCCTGAGTGGTTTTCATAAAAACAGCATTGCTCTCCTAAGGCCTTGATTAGGCCCCCTTCATGAAGGAATGATAACCAGGGACACCAATTGAATGAGTTTTAGGTCAAGGCCCCTTCTTACCTGGAGAACTGTTTTAGCTAGAGAAGAGAATAGTTTCTCTAAATCTGTAACAGATTTTTCTAGGGCAGTGACATCTTCATCTACTGCCACTCTTAAGGCCCTGTTGTTCTGATCTTTGAGTACAGTCATATTATCATCCTGAATGACATATAAACATAATAATTTTTAAGGCTACACAATACCTCTTTGATTCTACATAAAGAAGGTCAAGTGTCTTTTCTTATTGTAGAGCCATTTCAGTTAGTAAATCTATCAATTGACAGCTCTGGACCCAGTTTCCTAGTATATCAATGTGCATTATAGGTAGACATTTTGTCCCCTATGCCAGGGAGTTTCATTTGACTTAGCCATTTTAGTCTGTTTCAGGGGCAGGAACAATGTACCCTGTTCTATAGCTGCTACCAGCTGAAATAGGGCATAGGTGGTCAGTGCCCAAAGATATTAAAAGGCCAGTCAAAGGTATGCAGGGAATTTAGGCAATGGACCACTTATCAGAAACATGTGATTATCTGACCCAGCTGTAGAGACAGGGAGCAATCACATTGGCTGTTCTACATCAGCCTTCAGCAAGTCCAGAACTTGTGATCATTTGGAGCAGGTTGCAGTCAACAACCGATGCTTTGACATGTCTGCCAGCCAAATGGAGAACTTTTGAGACAAGTTCAAACTAGAAATAGAAATTAAAATTTAAGAACTTAATTGGAACTTTTAGACCCATAGATTTATTAATTGGGAAGGGGAGACAGAGAGAAAGAGAGAGCAAAAGAGAAAGCAGAGGGGCAAACAGTTTCCTGAAAGGAGAGAGGGAGAGAGGAAGGAAGAGAGAGAAAAGGGGGAGGGGTCTTCTCTTAAAGAGAACTAACTTTATGTAAGATGATGTGGTCAGGACAATGGGTGGGTCCCCAAGGGGCAGGTATGAATACTAACATTCCCTGACAACAATACCTCAAACAAAAATAGAAACATACATACAATACATTGTAATAAAACAACCTTAAATTTTAATCAATAAACAAAAATCCATTAAAGAAGAGTAGAAATATATATATACAGTGTAAAAAATAACTTTATATTTGTATCAATATACCATATTCCTCTAGATGATAATAAACATCCATAACCCACGAAATAACCAAAAGCCTCCAAAACCACACTTGGGAATGTGGATGTCATGTTCTCCAACATGCTTCCCGCTGTCTGTGGATGAAATATCTTTAGGGTCCCAGAGAGAAAATTTTGAGATAATAACCAAGTCCTAAAAAGGCCAGCAGTAAGCTTTGTTGATAGGTATCACCTGTCAAATTTCAGGAGGTCTTGCCTGTTCAAACCTGACCTTGAACATGGAGACAACCAACTCAACTCACCCTCTACATGGTTTTTATCCAGGGAAGACATATGAAGTGGGGAAAAGGAGATGCTGGTTTAGAGGGTACCTGAGAGATGGCCAAACCAAGAGGCGAGAGGGCATTGGGAAAGCAGATTGTCTGACAGCCACCATGTGGTTGCCGAGAATTAAACTCTGGTCCTCAGCAAGGGTAGAAAGTGTTCTCAAGTGCTGAGCCATGTCTCCAGCCCCTGCAATGGTTGATTGTCAGCTTCACACACTGGGTAGGGAGAGCCTCAGCTGGAGGATTGCCTGCATCATATTGGCCTGTGGGCACATCTGTTGGACATTCACTTTCTTTCTCTTTTAGTTTCTTGTTTTTGTTTTTTGTTTTTTTAAGACAGGGTTTCTTTGTGTATCTCTGGCTGTCCTGGAATTCACTCTGTAGACCAGGCTGGCCTCCAACTCAAATATTTGTCTGCCTCTGCTTCTGAGTGCTGACATTAAAACCATAAAAGATGCCGGGCGGTGGTGGCGCACGCCTTTAATCCCAGCACTCGGGAGGCAGAGCCAGGCGGATCTCTGTGAGTTCGAGGCCAGCCTGGGCTACCAAGTGAGTCCCAGGAAAGGCGCAAAGCTACACAGAGAAACCCTGTCTCGAAAAACCAAAAAAAAAAAAAAAACATAAAAGATGTGCACCACCACTGCCACTAACTGGCTACATTCCTTGTTTTTTTTTTTTTTTTTTTTTTTTTTTTAATTTATTTTAATTTATTTTGCAATACAATTCAGTTCTACATATCGGTCACGGATTCCCTTGTTCTCCCCCCTCCCGTCCCCCTCACCTTCCCCCCAACGCCCCCCCCCCCCATTCCCATCTCCTCCAGGGCAAAGCCTTCCCCACAGACTGAGGTCAACCTGGTAGACTCAGTCCAGGTAGGTCTAGTCCCCTCCTCCCAGGCCGAGCCAAACAATCCTGCATAGGCCCCAGGTTTCAAACAGCCAACTCATGCAATGAGCACAAGATCTGGTCCCACTGCCTGGATGCCTCCCAAACAGATCAAGCCAATCAACTGTCTCACCCATTCGGAGGGCCTGATCCAGTGTCATTCCTTGTTTTTTAAATGGAGTTTGTGAGCTACCTTAGTTGCCTACAATGAAAGCCTGTAGACCTGAGTTGGACTCCTGAAATGCACTTAAAGGTAGGAGAGGACTGCCTACACAAGACTGTCCTCTGACCTCCACATGCGCACACAAGTGCACTTTCTTTTGATAACTCTCTCTCACACGCACAACTTAACTAATTAGTTAATTAATTTAAAATTAAATTTGTAATTATATCTACCTCATAGGCTGTGTCAGGTTCTTGGGACAGACTTACACTTGGTTTATAAAGTTAACATGGAGGATTGTAGTGGCCAGCTGCTCTCGCATGGAACCACATGTCACTGTCAGCATCCCTCAGACCCAACCCCAGGAGCAATGCCTGTATCTTCTTATGACCTCAGAGCAACCATAAGAGAGGGACTTGTCACTTGGTCTGTCACTGACTTGAGCTGGTTGGGGTGTTGAGCTAGCCCTTTCTCTGTGCCTCTGGGACAGCACTGATTCAGGCTCTGTCACCATCTACAGCAGCTCTGCAGGTCGGGACTGTGTGTGAGGGTGCACGTATTCTACTTCTGTGCTACACACACAGGAGCCACAGGCCCCATGTGATGACTGGACACTGTCAGAGTACAGCTACATGACTGTAAAGAAAAGTCACTTGAGTCCTCCAGTCACAGAGGATGAAACCCCTTCTGGGGGTCGCTCTGCTCTCAGGTAGGACCCTTGTCCCATAAGAGTGCACCACATCTCCCTTGTTTTCAATGTACAGCCCCCTAATGGTCACAACTGAAGTTCTGTTTTGGGGTTCCCTTTGGGATCCAATGGCCTCTGTGTTGGAGTTCTCTCATCCTCTCATGGTGATAACATCTGTCATCTTTACCCTCTAGGTCTAGACTCAGATGACTCCTTAGAAAAGTCCACTATATTCACCTACCCAAGCAAAGAAAATCCCTTCTACCTCTGCCATATTGCCCTGGGACAGATTTACTTGGGTTTCAGGTTCCCTGGCATTTTTCTCTTGTCCTTTTAAGAAATATTTACTTTTATTATATGTGAATGAGCCCTTTCTCTGCATGGGTGTCTGTGAACTGTGGGTGAGCAGTGCATACAGATGTGAGAAGAGGGTTTGGATCATCCAGAATTAGGGTTGTAGACAGTTGTAAGCTGCCATGTGGGTGCTGGAACCATGCCTGGGTCCTGTGCAAGCACAGGAAGTGCTCCTGGCTGCAGAGCCATCTCTCCAGCCCTTAATATTATTTTTACATAATCTTATTATGTGGCTCAGGATGTCCTCCAACTCAAAATTCTAGCCCAGACTTGCCTCAACCTTCCAAGTATCAGGATTACATACTTGCCTAGCATGTGTCTGCAATTCTTTTTTGATTGATTTTTCATCACAGGGTTTTGCTGTGTAGCAATAGCTGTCCTGGAACTCACTCTATACACCATCCTGGCCTTGAACTCAGATATCCACCTAGATCTGCCTGCAGAGTTCGGGACTACATAGTGTGTGTTCCACTGTACCTGGCTTCTCTTGAATTTTAATGGTGACCAAGTATCCCACTGCAGACTGAATCCTGGCCATTTACCTACTCCTCAGCTGATGAACAGTTTGTTGTGTCAAATGCTGACATTACAATGACGATCTGACCATTATCCTTGTCTATGAGCTGTGCATGGTCACACAACAGATTCCTTCTAATTCTTCCAGTGTAAACAGTGAGCATGTGTTGGCTGCTTCTCTGGCTCAAGGTCTCAGCTAGAACTGTGATGAATCCCACTGCTGGCTAAGGTTAGGGTTTCACCTAGGCTTGAGTAGGGGTGGGGCAGCTTTCAAACTCAAGAGATGGTTGGATTGTTGGGTTATTGAACTAAGAGGTCAGTTTGTCTCTGGCTGCTGACTGGAGAGTGTTCTCAGCTCCTCAACACAGGGACCCCAGGGCAGCTCACAGTGTGGTGGCTGTCTGTCCTGACAGTTTGAAATGAGCAGGCAAGCAAGGCAAAAGGAAATGTCTACAGAACTTAGTCCTAGGGGGGTCAGCCCAGCCAAGTACAGCTGTGTTTATTTATAGTGTTACCACTCGGGAGGCTGACGACAAAGTGTTGCTAGAGTTAGAGGCTAGCCTGGGTTACTGTGCAACTTCCAGTCTCAAACAAGTAGACATCTTCCTGCTCAGGCTTGATGACTTGAGTTTGGTCTCCAAGACCTATATTGTGGAGGGAGAAAACCAACTCTCTAAAACTGTCCACTGACCTCCTCATGTGTAGCATGACTTATGAATGCTCCCAAATGCATGCTTGTGCAGGCAAGCACACACACACACACACACACACACACACACACACACACACACACACACACATACACCTCTATTCACTGCTCTCCTGATGCAGCATCTGTTAGGAGTCAAGGAAGAAGCTAGCAGGCAGGCATCAGACCCCTGGTAAGGACAAATGGGATTGATGGATTGTGCTGTGCACTCTTGTAACTGGTGCTACTGCACACAGCATCAGCTCTCGGGCTGTGTGTCGGTTCGACAATGTGATCAAGTGCACCATGCCTGGAACTGATTCCTTCTCGGAGTACAACAACTATGGCTGCTTTTGTGGCTTGTGGCGGGGGGGTTCAGATACCACGGTGAATGAGTTAGACAGGTGAGTGATCCATGTTGGAGATTGGAGTTTTGGAGTTAGGTGGGACAGGACACAAGCAGAGCATCTCATGAGGCATGAATAGGAGACATGCATGTTCACCAAACATCATATATTTTGTTTTGTTTCTTGCTTTCTTTGTGTTTGTTTGTTTGTTTCCAGACAGGGGTTCTCTGTGTAGCCCTAGGTTTCCTGAAATTCCTTCTGGAGACCATGGTGGACTTGAACTCAGAGATCCATCTGCCTCTGGATACCAAGTACTGGGATTAATGGTGGGCACCACAACACTCCAGAGAAGTTACTTTCAATAAATATATGCCTAATAGAAATCACAGATTCTCAAACCTCAGGGTGATTTCTTCTGGAACATTGTGTTTAAGTCATGCTGACACGTTTGAGAAAGATTGCAAGTGAGAACTGAGCTCCTGTGGGTCCATACTCCTTCCTTAGCTCTTCCTTCCTCTCTTCAGGTGCTACGAGACTCACAACCACTGCTACACTCAGGCAAAGAAGCTGTAAAGCTGCAAATTCCTCATAGACAACCCCTACATACCTGTAATCCGACCACTTGGGAGGTGGAGGCAGGAAGACTGTCTTAAATCATGTAATTTTTATTTTGAGACAGAGTTTCTCTGTGTATTTTTGGTGCCTGTCCTGGATCTTGCTCTGTAGACCAGGCTGGCCTCAAACTCACAGAGATCCACCTGGCTCTGCTTCCCGAGTGCTGGGATTAAATGTGTGTGCCACCACCACTGGGCCTTAAATCATATAGCTTTATATGTGGTAGTTTATATTTGTAGTTTTCTGGGTTTTAAATTAAATATATGTTTATTTCTTTATATGTATAGGAATGAGTTGACATCCCCTGTCTTCTTCAGTTACTTTCCACAATATCTTTAGAGGCTGGGTGCTGTGGAACAGTCTTTGCACACTAAATATGTATTGCTCTCACGATTAACAAAGAGCTGATTGGCTAATAGCTAAGCAGGATTTTCAGGCAGAGAGAATGCTGGGAAGAAGGAGTTGGAGGAGTCTCCAGAGACACAGAGAGAAGCAAGATGAATGTGCCCTGTTGAAAGAAGGTACTGCTACATGGCAGAGGGTAGATTAGTAATATGGGTTAATTTGAAATATAAGAGTAAGCCAGTAACAAGCCTGAGGTATTGATGGAGCATTTATAATTAATAATGACTCTTTGCGTGGCTATTTGGGGAGCCAGCAGTTATGATGAAAAACTCCACCTACAGCTGGGTTTCTCAATAAACAGGACACTCACCTTTAGCTAGCCTGACTGACCAACAAATTTTGGGCACCTGTGCTCCACACATCCCCAATAGAGTTACAGATGCCCCAACCATGTCTTGCTTTTTATTTTATTTATTTAATTAATTAATTTATTTTTTCGAGACAGGGTTTCTCTGTGTAGTTTTGGTGCCTATCCTGGATCTCATTCTGTAGACCAGACTGGTCTTGAACTCACAGAGATCTGCCTGGCTCTGCCTTCCAAGGGCTGGGATTAAAGGCATGCGGCACCACTGCCCGGTATCTTGCTTTTTAAAAATATACTTAATTTTATTTTATGTACATTGGCTTGAGTGTTTCAGATTCCCTGGAACTGGAGTTATAGAGAGTTGTGGGCTGCCATGTAGGTGCTGAGAATTGAACCAGGTACTCTGGAAGAGCAGCCAGAGCTCTAAACTGCTGAGCTATTTCTCCAGCCCCACACCTTGATTTTTACATGGTCTCTGGGCATCCTAGGTCAGGCCCTCATACTTGTATGGCACCTTGTTTACCAACTGTGCCATCTCCCCAGCCCACAACAACTAATGTTCTTATTGTAAGTGTGTTCCAGCATTTGACCAATTCAATGTATTTCCTGTGCTTTGACTCTCAACCCTGAGTCTGCACAGATGGGCCATTGGTTTCTTTTGGATACAAATCATAGGGATCAGGGTCATGGGCTCCACTCAACTTCTTTCTTATTTCTCTCCAGACAAAAACAACCCCTGTGAGGTCTTCATCTGCAACTGTGACTTCCAGGCTGCCATCTGCTTCTCCAAGGCTCCATACAACAAGTAGAACAAAGGAGTTCACTGTTAGACTTGTTACCTCATTTACTGCCTACCCCATCCCCACCTCCCTGGTTGTCTTCACTATACACTGTGCCCTCTAATAAAGAACCTATTGAAAGAACTCAGCTTTGGTGATTGTATTCTCTGTCTACCAGACATAACTAGATCCTCAGAGAACATCATTCTGTCTAGTCTTGGGGGCTGAAGATTAATGGAAAAGACATTGCCATTTGAGGAGCACCTTGAGGAGTGAGTGATGAGCCTGGTCATGCCATTCATCCCAGCACTCTGATACAGAGAAGAATAGGCATAGGCAAGCAAATCTCTTGAGTTCAAGGCCAACCTGGTCTAAAAAGCAAGTTCCAGGACAGGCAGGACTATTACACAAACAAACCCTGTCTCAAAAAGCAACTACAACAAAAGAACACTCAGCCTGAGATATGTAGGGGGTTAAGGGCAGACAGAAGGGGAAGGAAAGGGCAAGATCAGGCAGGGATGGGGACAGGAAAGAGACGTAGGGATGCGGGAGGAGGGGGGAGGAAAAAGAAGACAGGTATGTAGGAGGGAAGAGAAGAGAGAAAGATGCAGCGTCACATGGGCACTAAATGAACATCTTGTCTCCAAAAATACTGGACTCAAAGCACTTCTGTTGTGTGTGCTCATCATAAGAAGTTGGATATAGGAAACCAACCTGGACTGAGAGTAAATGTCCTGAAGGCAGGATTACATCCTGTGACTTTCCAGTCTTCACTGTGCCTAAACACACACCACAGGATAGTTGTCCCAGTAAAGTGTACAGCAGCCTAACTATTTACAACAAGAAAAACAGAAGACTTCCTCTCTCCACCTTTCCATAGCACAGGACCTGGCAGGTAAAGCCAGGTTAAACTCTGGTTACTTTGGCAAAGCAGATTTAGGAATAAGATGTCTCGTTGGCTGGTTTAAGGCTACATGATTCTCTGTCACTCTTTTCTTTAGTGAACAGCTGCCAAGTCCTCTGCCTTTCCACCCCCACCCCATCCCCACTCATGTCCCAAAGCTCGGGTCTCACCACTCCCAAGTCAGATCTGGTGAGAAACAGAGCGTCTTGCGCAGGCGCAGTGACTGGTAATAGCTGGTAGTGACTGTCCAGCGTCATACTGGAATGGTAGGGGGATCTTGAGCATGGAGACAACCAACTCAACTCAACACTACATGGCTTATATCCAAGGAAGAGGTGAGAAGTGGGGAAAGGAGGTGCTGGAGGGCTAAGTTAGAGGGAACATGAGAGATGACTGAACACAGAGGTCAGAAGGCCACCATATGGTTCTGAGAAGTGAAGTCTGGTCCACAGCAAGAGCAGAAAGTGCCCTTAAGTGCTGACCCTCTCTCCAGCCCCTGTAATGGTTGATTGTCAGTTTCACACACTGGGTAGGGAGAGCCTCAGCTGGAGAATTGCCTGCAGCATATTGGCCTGTGGGCACTTCTGTTGTGAAGGCATTTGCTTTTTTTCAATCTTTTTTAGTTTTTGGTTTTTCATGAAAGGGATTCTTTGTGTATCTCTGGCTGTACTGGAATTCACTCTGTAGACCAGGCTGGCCTCCAACTCAGATATTCACCTGCCTTTGCCTTCTGAGTGTTGACGTTAAAGGCATTAAAGATGTGCACCAACACCACCATCTGCTACATTCCCAGTTTCTAAATGGAGTTTGTGGGCTACTAAGATGCAGCCTATGATGCAAGCCTGTAGACCTGAGTTTGATTCCTGGAACCCATTTAAAGGAAGAAGGAGAGACCTGACTCCACAGAGTTATCCTCTGACTTCCACATGTGCATACAAGTTTGCTTTCTCTATCTCACTGTGTCTCTGTCTCTCACACTCACACAGACACATTAATTAATTAGTTAATTAAAGTTCGAATTTGAAACTGGAATCTGCCTCAAAATGTCTCCGGTTCTTGAGACAAACTTAACACATTGATTATACAGTGAACATGAAGGATTGCTGGGGTCAGCTACTTCTCCTGGGAACCACACATCACTATCAGCATCCCTCAGACCCAACCCCAGGAGCAATGTCTGTATCTTCTTATGATATCAAAGCATCCATGGGAGAGGGACTTGTCATTTTTCCAGTCACTGCACTTGAGCTGGTTGCGGTGTTGAGCTAGCCCTTTCTCTGTGCCTCTGTGACAGCACTGATTCAGGCTCTGTCACCATCTACAGCAGCTCTGCAGGTCAGGACTGTGTGTGAGGGTGCATGTATTCTACTTCTGTGCTACACACACAGCAGTCACAGGCCCGTGTGCTGACTGGACACTGTCAGAGCACAGCTACAGGACTCTAAAGAGAAGTCACTGAGTCCTCCCCTCACCCAGGATGAAACTGCTTCTGCTGGTTGCTCTGCTCACAGGTAGGACCCTTGTCCCCTCTGGGTGCCCCCCCCCATCTCTCTTGTCCTCAATGCACAGCCTCGCTGGTCATGCCTCAAGTGCTGGTTTGGGATTCCTGTTGGGGTCTAATAGCCTGTGAGTTGGAGTTCCATGCTCACCCCATGTCCACACCAGCTGTCATCTTTACCCTCTAAGTCAGATGATCCCTTAGAAAAGTCCACTACATTCACCGACCTATGCAAAGAAAGCCCCTTCTGCCTCTGCCATAAGCCCCGAGACCCATTTCCCTGTAACGTAGGTGCCCTTAAATTGGATTTTCTTGTTATTTAAAAAAAAACAGTTTATATTATGTGTTAGAGTGTTTTACCTGCATGTGTATCTGTGAACTGTGTGTGAGCAGTATCTACAGAGGCAAGAGGAGGTGTCTGATCCTCAGAACTATGGTCATGGACAGTTGTGAGCTGCCATGTGGGTGCTGGCACCAAGCCTGGGTCCTATGCAAGTGCAGCAAGTACTCCTGACTGCAGAGCCATCTCTCCAGCCCTGATGATTATTTTATTTACATGATCTTATGATGTGGCTCAGGATGTCCTCCAACTCAACATTATGTCCAGATTGAAAGCTTACTGCCTCACCTTCCAAGTGTCAGGATTGCAATAATGCCACACTTGCTTCTGCATCTTTCTTTTTCGTTTTTTCTATACGTGGTTCTCATAGTAACCATGGCTGTCCTGGAACTCACTCTATAGACCAGGCTGGATTTGATCTCAGATATCCACCTGCCTCTAGCTCCAGAGTGCTGGTATTAAAGTCCTGTGACACTGTTCCCTGGTGACCTTGAACTTCTTATCTACATGCCTCAGCCTCCAGAGAGCTGGGATTACACAGTTCGTGTGCCACTGTACATGGCTTCTCCTTCATTTTACTGGTGACCAAGTATCCCACTGCAGACTGAATCCTGGTCATTTATCTACTCCTCAGCTGATGAGCAGTTTGTTGTGTCAAATGCTGACATTACAATGACGATCTGACCATTATCCTTGTCTATGAGCTGTGCATGGCCACACAACAGATTCCTTCTAATTCTTCCAGTGTAAAACAATCAGCATGTGTTGGCTGCTTCTCTGGCTCAAGGTCTCAGCTAGAACTGTGATGAATCCCACTGCTGGCTAAGGTTAGGGTTTCACCTAGGCTTGAGTAGGGGTGGGGCAGCTTTCAAACTAAGAGATGGTTGGATTTTGGGTAATTGAACTAAGAGGTCAGTTTGTCCCTGGCTGCTGACTGGAGAGTGTTCTCAGCTTCTCAAGCATGGACCACAGTGTGGCAGCTGTCTGTCCTGACAGTGAGAAATGAGCAGGCAAGCAAGGCAAAGGGCAATGTGTATAGAGCTTAGTCCTGGGGAGTCAGCCCAGCCCAGTACAGTGGAGTACACTTATAATCCTACCACTGGGGAGGCTGAGGCCAGAGGGTTGCCACAGAAGTCTGAGGTTATACTGGGTTACTGGGCTATACTGGGTATACTGGGTTAAGGTATCTCAAACAAGTAGATAGCTTCCACTTAGGCCTGGTGACCTGAGTTTGGTCTCCAAGACCTATAGAGTGGAGGGAGAAAACCAACTCCCTGAAGCTGTGCTCTGACCTCCTCATGTGTAGCATGACATTTCTGAGTGGTCCCAAGTGCTTACTTCTTTCACCTGTGTTGGGGCAAGCACACACACACACACACACACACACACACACACACACACACACACACACCTCTATTCACTGCTCTCCTCATGCAGCAGCTGTTAGGAGTCCAGGAGGAAGCTAGCAGGCAGGCATCAGACCCCTGGTAAAGTCAAGTCGGATTGATGGAGTGTGCTGTGCTTTCTTGCAGCAGGAACTACTGCACAGGGCATCAGCTCTCGGGCTGTTTGGCAGTTCAGCAATGCGCTCCAGTGCACCCTTCCTTTGATTAATCCCTTTCCAGAGTACAACTACTATGGCTGCTACTGTGGATTCTTGAGATTCTTCAACCCAGTGGAAGACTTAGACAGGTGAGTCATCCACTTGGTGGGACACTGGAGTGTCTGCTGTGGGGTGGGGACAGGACACAAGCAGAGAATCTCATGAGGACTGAATAGGAGACACGCAGATTCTGCAAACATCATATATGTTGTGTTGTTTATTATTATTTATTTTTCTTTCTTTGTTTATTTTTTCCATAAAGAGGTTCTCTATGTAGCCCTAGTTGTCCTTGAACTCTCTCTAGAGACCATGCCCACCTTGAACTCAGAGATCTTCCAGCCTCTGCCTCCTGAGTGCTGAGGTTAAAGGCGTGCATCACCACCCACAGTATGTATTTTCCCCTCTTGTCATGCAAAGAAATCAGTTCAAGAGGACCCTGTATCTAGTGGTCCCCCAAAGCAGAATGTGTGAGGTATTAATAGTGGGTAATACTGCCCTCAGTCACTAGTCTAGGGCACAGCCAACCATCACAGCTCCCATCAGAGTGTCAGCCTTGGCTTTAAAAGTCACCAAAAGTTCAGAATGTGTAATTTCACTGTACTCCTGCAGCTTTGCTCAAAAATCACTGTTTTTGATACAGGATCCCACTTATATATCCTGGCTGATCTCAAACTCAGAGATCTATCTGCCTCTGCCCCCAAGTACTAGAATTAATTGTAGACACCATCACACTCCACAGAAGTTGCTTTCAATAAATATATGCTTAGTAGAAATCATGGATTTCAAGCCACAGGACAATTTGTTCTGGAACATCACGTTAAATCATCCTCACATGTTTCAGAAAGACTAGTTGTTCCTTCCTCTCTCCAGGTGCTGCCAGATTCATGACAACTGCCTCGCTCAGGTCGATAACCTGGAAAACTGTGCAGTCCTCATAAGGAACCCCTACACCAGCTCCTACTCATACTCATGTTCTGGGAGTGAGATCACCTGCAGTGGTAGGTTTACCCTATGGGAACCTCTGAATTCTGCTTACTCCTGGGCATCTTAGCAAGGGGCAGAAGTAACAAGGACAGTGACCACTTAGCAGTCATTTACTTGGTCCCATTGGACACCACAACAGCCTTATCAGGTAGATACTAAAACATGGATGAGGTCTGATGCAGTAATCTGATTAATCTTTTTCAATAAAAAACAGGAGTCACATATTGGGGTAAGAACCAGAACATCAGTGAACAGGGAACAGCCGCCAGTTGCTTCCTACCTCTTCCGTTCCTCCTTCCAAAATGATGAAATTCTCTCTCAGCCATGCCTTGCCACTTCCTGTCTCCATTCTGTCTACAGTCCTCCAAACTTCTATGGTTAGCTAGTGGCTAGCTCTGCCCTCTGACTCCAAGCAAGTTTGACTTGTTAGAACACAGTCAAAATATCACACATTTGTCTAAGCAAAAAGGACGGGTATTTTTTTAAACTAACATAGTAAAACCATATACAATAAGTACAATAACTATATACAAATATATACAGGCAAGAATTACATTAACAATGTCTAGTCCATTTGCATTTGCCAAATTGAGAGAAAATACTCTATTATCTATCCTATCTTGGTAAGTTCAAAGTCTTGTACCTAATTTATTTTCTACCCTAACTTGCATTACCAACCCAAAACTATCTTTTTATGTCTCTCAACCTTATGCATTTTACATGTCTTTTGTGAGGTGAATTTGTTAACAAGGAAAACTATAACTACTCAGTCTTCCACTCCATCAGAGACCTGAGAAGGAAATATTACCTGAATAAGCAGGAAGTGCAGAGTAAACTAAGAAATGACAGAAACAGTCCCCCAAGGTGCCTCCAACCATGGGACATCCATATTTAGCCTATAGGTTTAGAATATCTGACAGACTTTTCTGTGAAACATATTTTTGAAGGGTTGTTCTACCTTGTCTTTGCAAAGTTTGACAGTCACTTTCTTTTGTGTCCTGCTGTGTATACTGTCAGCAGTCGAGGCAAAGGCAGTTTCAGGCCTAGTGGCTAAGCTTTGTCATGAAGAAAGTAAACTCCATATGGAGTTTCTTCGATGTTCATCATCTTCTCAGAAGTAGACTGATGCTGCTAGGAGCAGACATGTCTCATTGTCACTAAAAAAATATGTTATTGAAACATCTTAAATGCCATATTCAGTATCCCTGTAGTGTTTGAGGACCAGCTGTCTATCTAAAATATATCTCTGTTTGACTTCAAAACATACTTAACATGACTACAAGTTTGATTGTGATAGGGGGCTAATTACTAACCTGTATTTTCTTTATTATCCTAAATAGTTTGTAATAATGGCTTTCAAGGACTAGATATTTACATTACATTGTTAAATCAACTGTATAGGTATAATACCTTGAACAAGAATAGAAAGGTATGTACAATATATTATAACAAAAATAACCTTAAATTTGCATCAATATAAAAAATCTATACCAATGTAAAATATTTAAGGCTAGTAGTTTCTCTTTTGGTTTAAAAGTAGACTCAATAATGTACATTTTTATCCTATCATTTCTATATCCTCCCTTTTTCTTTTCAGAACATGATCCCTGAATCTAATCTCCTTTGTTCAGTTTTTTTCCTGACCATCACCAATAACAACTTGTAACCAAACCCCCTAAATAATGACAGATATCCATAGCCCACTGAATGACCAAAAACCATCCATCCCAACTTTGGGAATGTGGGTGTCATGTTCTTAAATTGCTTCCTATTTTTGGGGGGGTAATGGCATCTTTAGGCGACCCTGTCTGGAGAGACAAAAATAAAACCCTGCCCCAACCCTAGCTTTGGGGAGTTTCCCTTTTGGCAAGCTATGTCAGATCAAATGAAATGCATTTGTTAGTTTATAAGTTAGTTTAGATTGAATGGTCATTCTGTTTGATGAACTATCACCTCTTCTAATCAAGAAGTCTCTCTTGTTCAAATATAATCTTTATCAATTTTGATGGTATCCATAGTTTTTGTTCTCCTGAGAAACCAAAGCAAAACCTCTTCCCCAATATAACACATATCCTGGTTTCATTTTGGGGTTAATACATCTTTAAAGTATACAGGATGGTTTAACTCAGCAGTTTTTTCTATTATCCAATGTCTGTCCACAGCTGTCTATTCATTCTCATTAACATTTAGAAAATTTAAAGTTAATAAAGCATTGTGCAATCTATTTATGCAGGTCTTTATTACTACTTTCTTTTTGTTAAGCATATCTTTTAGAGTTCAATTAGATCCTTCTATAACTGCTTGCCATCTAGGATTGTGTGATATACCTGTAATATGGTTTATTTTGTAATATGCAAAAAACTGTTTCATTTTTCTAGAGACATATGCTGGAGCATTGTCAGTCTTAATTTGTACAGGTATTCCCATGATGGTCATCATAACTTCTAACAAATGTGTGATTACAGAATCAGCCTTTTCAAACTCATAGGATTTTCCTTTTGAAATCCTGAATATGTATCTATGGTATGGTGTACATCTTTTAATTTCCCAAACTCTCCAAAATGAAATACATCTATTTGCCAAATTTCATTTACCCTTTTGGTTAGTTTACAGATAGTAGAGTTTGGTAATAAAAAAAAGTAGGACATTTCACTGTAATGTCCATGACTTGTTGCCAAGTGATGGAAAAAAAACTGTTTCAAGCCCTTGCTCTTGACATTGTGTTTCTTATGAAATTCTGAGGTTTCTAGCACATTTCCTGCCAATAGTTGATCCGTTTCATCATTATCTTGTGCTAAGGGGCCTGGTGGACCAGTGTGGGATATAATATATATTATATATAAGGGATGATTTTTATTTCTGGTTTTCTTGTAACTGAATAAATAACAAAGTCAATTATGAATCATCTGGAATAAATTTAGCAATTTTAATACGTAAAACAACTCTTTCTGAATATTGAGAGTCAATAACAATATTAAGATGTTCTGGAAATCTATTAATAACTGATTTGTTTGGACCAATAAGGAACATAAGGGCTACAGAAATTGGTGTTCCCTGTACAATGTGAGGAAAGATCCAGTTAGCTGTCTTTATAAACTGAATTATCTTACTTTTGGAATATTTATTGCTAGTCTCTCCCAAAAAATTACTGCAAGCTCTTTGCCAATGTTCATTTTCTGTCCATAAAGAGGAAATTTCCACAATATTAAAAGGTACTACAATTTCTGGTGGCTCTATTTCTGCTAATTGACAAAGCCTCAATTTTCCTTTTAGATTCAACTCAGAAACATTTTCTACATAGGTCTTTAATGTTTTACTCTGTTTGTGTGGTAAAACTATACCCATTATAAGATATTATCTTCTCCCTGTATTTACCTTCCTATTGGAGAATGCAGAGAAGATTGAATAACCAGAGTACAATCAAGCTCTGGATCCAAACAATCCACATGTGCATCCTGTAATTTGTTTTCTGCCAATGACAGTTCTCTCAGCCTCAGCTGATTATTTTCTTGGATGCCAGAAGCGATCCCCGGTGGTGGATGGGTCCTGCAGAGGGTGTAAGAAGTGAGCCAGGCCATGGTGGTTGGGAGAATCTTGCAGCCTGACTGACTAGCAGCCAGAGTGTTTCTTTATTTATACAGAATTTAGTTAGCAGGAATACATTCTTGATGTTCCAAAACATAGATCATATCGTTTTTGTTTTTGGACATGTGTTTCACTTCCTTTTGCTCATCTTTTAGTCATCATTAATAAACTATGACAGAACAGAGTTATCATTTCCAATCATTTTCCCTCAAGTTTTGACATCATTAATAAACAGTTATCATTCTTACTTATAAAACCCATAACCCAATTTTTGAGAATCTAGAGGCATATGACAGCCTGTGCTCAGGCTGGTTGTTTTGATTGCTTCAAGGACACTAGACCAAAACAAAATCTTCAACCACCCTGGGCATTTTGCCATGTCTCAGGCAGTGTATTACCAACTCTTAGTGGTCAGAGTGCTCAGAGAAAATCCTCAGGCTAAAGCTGCTGCTGTTTTTATTCAAATCCTGACATAATACAATGTTTATATTTTATATCTTTATAGAATTTGGCATTCTGTTGTTCCTTGACATTATAGTGACTCTAACTTTTAAGAGAGGGAGGTCCTGACTTCTTATACTTTTATCATCTTTCCACTCCATACTTTACTCATCAGTATGTCTCTATGTGGGGCAGAGTTGTATGCCACATAATTGTCTGTGTATACAGTGGGAAGAGGCTTGTAATCTGAGCTGTAGCCAACTTCTCTAGCCCACCAGATCTTGTTGATCTTTTTGAATTTACTTTGTTTTGAATATATTGTTCCAGTGTAAGTACAGGGACAGATGTTTCAAGAATGTCTCATAGCCACATGAAGAGACCTCTGGCTTCTTTATGTGTCACAACCTCCAAGGCAGAAGGAAGTCCTTCAAGTAGATAAGGATATCTCCCTCAAAGTGGTGGTGGTGGGAATAGTATGTTCAGGACTTTCCTGGGTAAGCTTAGAAGCAGCATTCCTAGGAGAAGGCATAAATGATTCATAAGGAATTTCCATCAATCCAATATCCCCAAATTGTACAAATCTTAAAAGTGCCCCAAGTATGTAACAGGTGGAGGTGAAAACCAAAGGTGGCATGGCAGCCACCATGTGGCTCAGCTCTGCTGGATCTTTGTCAAGCAGCTGTGCTGGCTTTATGAATTTTGCCATTCTTTCAGATATGGCTGTGCCACTTGGACTATTTAAGTCCTTGTCACCTTGTCAGGTTTGAAATAAATTACTTAATTCTTGAGTTGTTAATCCAATTATTGCTGTAGCCAGGTAATGTCACCATGCTAAGACTAAGAGCCTGCAATTGATCTCTACTGATTAGTACCTTTGGGGGTTGAATTTTTTGTAAGCCTGTTTTATATCCTAGGTAGTTAATAGTGTCTCCTCTTTGTATTTTTGGGAGCAATTTGTAATCCCCAAAAAGGTAAAATTTTTCTTTACTTCTTCAAACATTTTCTCTAAGGTATCTATTTTGAATCAGCTAGTAAGATATCATCCATATAATGGTAAATTCTAGATGGAGGAAACTGATTATGAAATATTTCCAATGACAGTCATCAAAAACATTGACACAGGTTAGGTTGGTTTAGCATCCATTTTGGGAGAACTTTCCACTGATATCTTTTAATGGGCTGGGAATTATTATAAGTAGGCAATATGAAGGCAAATTTTTCTCTATCCTTCTCTTATAAAGGTATAGTGAAGAAACAGTCTTTTAAATCAATCACTATAATAGACCATACTTGAGGTAACAGAGAAGGCAAAGGAATTCCAGGCTATAGAGAGCTCATCAGCTGAATTACTTCATTTTTGGCTCTCAAATTTATTAGCATTCTCCATTTTCCAGATTTCTTCTTAATGACAAATATAGGAGAATTCCAAGGATTAGTTGATTCTTCAATATGTTGACTATGTAACTACCCCTGTACCCGTTGTTCTAAGTCCTGTAATATTTCTGATATCAAAGGCCATTGGTTCACCCAGATAGGTTTGTCTTTTAACTATTTTAAAGGTAGGGCTGTTGGTAACCTTAAAAGATCAGGAGCTTTTGTGCCCTGTTTATGAACAACCTGAATGGTCGGTGACTGTTCTTCATAATACTTTTTAATATTTGTCCCAGAAACATTTGTTAGTTTATGATTTGTTCCTGAGATTGGAGGAATGTTAATCTGGGCATTCCATTGCTGTAACAAATTACATCCCCATAAATCTTTTGCTATGTTAGCCAATTATGGCTCTAATTTTCCTCTCTGTCCTTCTGGCACTATACATTTGACATATCTTGACTTTATTTTACCTGAGATAAAGCTCCAATCCCTAAAAGTTGAACATTTACCTCCTGAAGAGACTAATTTGGATGCCAAGATTTTGGTGTCATTATTGTTATATCTGCCCTGGTGTCTACAAGACCCTCAATTACAATGTCATTTATTCATATTTTTTAACTTTGGTCTTTGATCATGTATAGAAGTTTGCCAAAATATTTGCTTTATGGTTTTACCTGGAATTTTTGTTCTATCTTCTAAAGTTGTTATTTAATCCAGAGCAGTATGGGGTTTTTTTTTTTTACAATAGTCATTATGTATTTAATTTGCTCTAGGAAGCATTTCCACAAGTCGATAGGGACTGCCTAAACCAAATTCGACATGAGGGCCCACAAGCATCCCCCCTCCAAGATGTTTTCCAATGGCAAAGGGTTACTTTGTCTGTGCCTTGTTGATTTGCATTCATTGTTCCAGGTTCTGCCTTTGCTTTATCTTCTCCAGAAAGCAGAGACTTTCTGTTTGGATTAGTCCTAGAAAAATCATTGTTTCTAGGAATGCCCTATCTACAATCCCTTTTTAGGTGACCTTGTTTAGCACAATTAAAACATCTGACATTTTGATTATTCTTCAAGCCTCTGTAAATCACTTCTCCTATCCAAGCATCAACATGGTTATAAGATTCAATATTGATTGTATCTCTGATCCATTCCTCTGTGGGTGCTGGTCTAAATTTAAAGGTCTAATTACTCTTTTCCATTGTGAATTAGCATTTTCACATGCAAAGATTCAATTATTATTTATCTAGCTTATGGATTTGGTATCATTCTATTTGCAGATGAAGTCAATCCTCATGAAAAATTAGTGAACTTTTCTTTTGGGCCCTGTACAACTTTAGTAGTAAATGACACAGTTTTCTTTCCAAGTTCTTCAACTCTGTCCCAAGCATCCAAAGCTGTTTCACGGCATAGAGCCAAGATATGGTCATCATATATAGACTGTCTCTATACATCAGCATAATCACCCTCTCCAAGCAGCTGGTCTTGGAAATTTCTATACCCCTATCCCTACTTCATTGTTCATTGTTCAATGTCCTCAACCTCATCTTCCCACCAGGTCCTTCACTGTAATTGAGGACCAGGTTCCAATACTTTTAGAACCAAGTCTTTCCATTTTTGTGGGATAATACTGTTACTAGTTGACCATGAATTTTATATCTGCCTCACAAAAGGAGAATGCTACCATATGAGACTATCTCTTCCTTAAATCTCCTCAAATCTAACATTTCCACAGGAATCCAGTCAGCTCTTACACAGCCTTGGGGATTCCTGTCATTTGACAGTTCTTCCTGTTTGGTGACTGGATAAATTAAGGTTGAGTTTTTTGATAACCTTAGGCTGTTTCTTTCTAATTTCATAATGTGATGGTAACATTGGTTCTCCCTTAAATTCCTCTGTCTTTGTCTGAATATCTCTATGGTCTGTTTTAATGAGTTTTTCTAAGTCTTCTAAAGTATCACTCAAAATTACATGTTTTTCTTTAGTAAGTAGTTGTAAGGCTTGCATATTATCAGTCAATTTCTGATATTTGGCATTGATATCAACTAACATTTTTAGGGATAAAGCAAGAATTACTAAGCTGATAATGCTTACAATTAACATTATGTAAATCACAGCTAAGTTAATTATCCCCTCATTTAATTGTTCCATTTTATTTATTTATTGATTTATTTGTTTGTTTGTTTTTTATTTTTCTTTATTAAGAAATTTTCGACTCACTCCACATACCTCCCACAGATCCCCCCTTCTCCCTCCTCCCACCCCCCAGCCCTCTCTCCCAAGTCACCCCGCATCCCCACAATCCTCAAATCAAGGTCTCCCATTGGGAATCAGCAGAGCCCGGCACACTGAGCCTAGGCAGGTCCAAGCCCCTTCCCACTGCACCAAGGCCGTGCAAGGCATCACACCACAGGCACCAGATTCCCAAAGGCCTGCCCATGCACCAGGGACAGATCCCGATCCCCCTGCCTGGGTGTCCCCCAAACACTTTGAGCCAAACACATGTCTTCCGTATCCAGAGGGCCAAGTTCAGTCCCATGGGGGCTCCAAAGCAACCAGTGCATAGTTCATGGGCTTCTATTTTTAAAACATCCATTGTGGAATCATACACAGACCTAATTCCCTCCATCATAATAGTGTTTCCTAATTTATATCCTGGGAAAAAACTCTCTCTCTCTTTCTTTAACTAATTCCCCCCTTTAAAAAGTCTCAGTTGTCTCACCAAATCTGCTGATATTGACACTGAAGTGTGAGGCTAAGATTGCTGTGCAGCACATCTGGACAGAGAACACAGGTGGTGCACAACTGGCTGAGAACAGCTGCCCCAGTCAGATGTCAGGAGCCAGAGGACAGGGTCCAGGGGAAGTCCACAACCCACAGGAAAAAGTAGCCAAAGAGCCAGCAGTCTGAAAGGCAGATACAAGGGAATGCACAAAAGCAGCATGTGTGGCTGGCAGGAAGTGAAAACACAGAGCTGCCTGAAGGCAGAGCTGGCCAGGGGTGAGGGATGAACTCCAGTGGTTTTGGGAACCAAAGTGCCTGTCAGGTTTTGGGCTTGTGTAGATTGCTGTAGAAAGGCTGCAACAGGAAAATCCCAGACCCACTCAGAGGGCTTGGGGAAGAAAAAGAAAAGTCAGACCGCCACATGGCGACTCCTGCAGGTGTAACTCCCACAGACAGCTCTGGCAGATGCCTGTGGCTGCAAAGCCTTGGGCATGCGGCTGTTTCCTGAATTCATGCCCCCAAATTTGAACACCACTTGATGTGTTAATCTAATTAATCTTTATCAGTCAAAAACCAGGAGTCAAATATTGGGGCAAGAACTTGAAAGATGAGAGAACAGGGAGAAGCTGCCAGTTCCTTTCTTCCTCTCCCATTCCTTCATTTCAAAGGGCTGAACTCCTTTCTCTGCCCCACCTTACCTCTTCCTGACTCCTCTCTGTCTACAGTCCTCCAAATCTATGGTCAGTAGTGGCTAGCTCCACCTTCTGACTCAAAGCAAGCTTTATTTGTCAGAACACAATCAGAAAATCACACAACAGAGGTCCTTGATGGGGAAGATGAGGAAGCTGGGGCCAGATGCCCAAGGTCAACAGCTTAGAAGTGATGACATTTGATTCTGGATCAATCATCTACATCATTCAAATGCCTTTTAAAAAACCTTTAAAGATTTTATATATTTGTGGGTGAGGCATGCCTGTGCAACTTCACACCTGTGGATCTCTGAAGGAATCTGTACTCACCTTTGACCATGTGAGTCCTGGGGATAGAACTCGGGTTCAGACTTGGTAGCAAGGGCCTTTATTCCCTGAGCCATCTTGCCTGCCCAAAGCCTCTCCTGTTAGCTGCTGTGTTATATTGATTTCATACTGACTAGACAATGGAGAGCTGCGTCATTGTGTAAGTCAGATACTGGAGTAAACACCTGTGCAGGGCAAGATTTATCATTCCCATTTTACAGGTGAGGATTCAGAGGGCTGGGATATACCTCAGTTGCTAGAGTGCTTGCCTAGCATGCACAGAGCCCTGGGTTCCACCTCCAGAACCCATGAACTGAGTGTGGTGGTGCACACCTGTAATCCCAGCACTTGGGAGGTGGAGGCAGGAGGATTGTTTTCTATCATATAATTTTCAAGTGGTAGCTGATATTTGTGGTTTTCCTGGTTTTAGGATTAAATATCCATGTTTATTTATTTTTATGTATAAGAATGAGTTTACATCCTGTGTCCTCTTCAGTCACTCTCCACTATGTCTTTAGAGGCTGGGGTCTCTCACTAAACATGACACTCACTTTTAGCTAGCCTGACTGACCAACAAGTTTTGGGAATACATGCTTCCCACTTCCCAATAGAGTTACAGATGCCCCAAGCATCCCTTGATTTTTACATGGTTGCTGGGCATCTTAGGTCAGGTCCTCATGACCTTTTACCGCTTTACCAACTGTGCCGTCTCCCCAGCCCACAACAATTGATATTTTTATTATCAGTGTGTTCCAGCAATTTGGACAACTCAATGTCCTTTCTGTGCTCTGTCTCTCAACCCTGAGTCTGCACCAATGTTAGATGCACCACTGTCTTTTGGTTACAAATCATAGGGAGCAGGGTCATGGGTTCCACTCAACTTCTTTTTTGTTTCTCTCCAGAGGAAAATAACCCCTGTGAGGCCTTCATCTGCAACTGTGCCCACCAGGCCGCCATCTGCTTCTTCAATACTCCATACAACAAGCAGAACAAACGAGATAACTGTTAGACTTATCACCTCAGTTACTGGGACACCATCCCTGCCTGCCTGGTGGTCTTCACTATACAATGTGCCCTCTAATAAAGCACCCATAGAAAGAACTCGGCTATGGTGATTGTATTCTCTGTCTATGGAACATAACTAGATCCTCAGAGAACATCATTCCATCCAGCTCTGGAAACTGAAGATTAATGGGAAAGACATTGCCATTAGCGGAGCACCTTGGATAGTGGGTGATGAGCCTGGCCACTCCTTTTACCCCAGCACAGTGTGATGCAGATGCAGAGGAAGGGAAATCTTTGAAGTTCAAGGCCAACCTGGTCTAAAAGTCCAGTTCCAGGATAGCCAGGAGTATTACACAAAGAAACCCTAAATGGAAAAAAAAACCCAAAAAGTAGAAGAAAAACTCAGCCTTAGATACAAAGAAGGGTGTTAAGGGAGACAGACAGGGGAGCAGACGGAAGAGATAAGGCAGGGAGAGGAAAGGAGGGGTAGGGAGGGAAGGAAAGAGAAGACAGAGAGGTAGGAGGGGAGAGAAGAGAGAGAGAAGCAGTGTCACATGGGAACTAAAGGAATACTTTGGCCCTAAAAATACTGGACTCAAAGCACTTCTGCTGTGAGCTCATCATAAGAAGTGGGATATAAGAAACCAAACTGGACTGAGAGTAAATGACCTGAAGACAGGATTACATCCTGTGACCTTTGAATCTCCACTGTGCCTAAACACACGCCACAGGATAATTGTCCTGATAAAGTACACAGCAGCCTAACTTTTTACAACAAACAAATGTGAACATTACATTTCCTCTACCTTTCAATATCACCTGACCCCGTAGGCAAAGCCAGGTTAATCTCTGGTTTCCTCCTCAACACAATTTAGGAAAAAGATGTCTCATTGCCTGGTTTACGGCAAACGTGGTTCTTGTTCTCTTTTCCTTTAGTGAACAGCTGCCCAGTCCTCTGCTTTCTTATCCCCACCCCTATTGACACTGATGTCCCAAAGCTCAGGCCTCGCCCCTCCCTAGGTCAGGACTGGTGAGCAACAGGTGCAGCTAGAGCCACCTGCCCAGGCGCAGTGACTGGGAGTAGCTGGTAATGACTGTCCAGAGTCCTGCTGGAAGGGTAGGGGGAGCTTGAATGTGGAGACAACTCGACTCACCCCTACATGGTTTTTATCTGGGGAAAAAGGTGAGATGTCAGAAAAAGGAGGTGCTGGCGTGATAAGTTAGAGGGTACATGAGAGAAGACTAGACACAGAGGCCAGAGGTCATTGGCCCAGCAGACACTGTTCACAAAGCCACCATGTGGTTGCTGAGAATGGAACTCCAGTCCTCAGCAAGAGCAGAAAGTGCTCTTAAGTGCTGATCCATCTCTCCAGCCCCTGTAATGGTTGATCGTCAGCCTCACACACTGGGTAGGGAGAGTCTCAGCTGGAGGATTGCCTGCAGCATATTGGCCTGTGGGCACCATCTGTTGTGAAGGCATTTGCTGTCTTTCTTTCTTTCTTTCTTTCTTTCTTTCTTTCTTTCTTTCTTTCTTTCTTTCTTTCTTTCTTTTTTCTTTCTCTTTCTTTCTCTCTCTTTCTCTCTCTCTCTCTTTCTCTATTTCTTTCTCTCTCTCTTTCTCTCTCTGTCATTATGTCTTTCTTTATTTTTTCCTTATTTATTGGTTTTTAGTTTTTTGTTTTTCAACACAGGGTTTCTTTGTATATTTATGGCTGTCCTGAAACTGACTCTGTAAGCCAGGCTGGCCTTGAACTCAGATATTTGCCTGCCTCTGCCCCATAAGTGCTGATGTTAAAGGCATATACTAACACCAACATATGGGTACATTCCCAGTTTTCAAATGCAGTTTCTGGGCTAGTAACATGCAGCCTAAGATACAAGCCTGTAGATCTGAGTTCAATTCCTGGAACCCATTTAAAGGTAGGAGAGAACTGACTCTACGGAGTTGTTCTCGGACCTCCACTTGTGTGTATGAATTTCTCTCTCTCTCTCTCTCTCTCTCTCTCTCTCTCTCTCTCTCTCTCTCTCTCTCCCTCTCTCTGTGTCATATACACACACTCACATTAATTAATTTGTTAATTAAATAAAAATCAAACTTATGGGGACTGGAGAGATGGCTCAGTGGTTAAGAGCACCGACTGCCCTTCCAGAGGTCCTGAGTTCAAATCCCAGCAACCACATGGTGGCTCACAACCATCTGTAATGAGATCTGGTGCCCTCTTCTGGCCTGCAGGGACACATGCAGGCAGAATACTGTATACATAATAAATAAATAAATCTTTAAAAAAAAAATCAAACTTATAACTATATCTACACCATAGGCTGTGTCAGGTTCTTGGGGATAGACTTAGTGCTTACTTTATACAGTTAACTTGGAGGATTGTAGGGTCCAGCCACTCTTACCTGGGGCAAGATGTCACTGTCAGCATC